>NC_092798.1:43463414-44077742 GCF_918797505.1 Bemisia tabaci
GCCCTAAAAATCACTTATAAGCAACGGTACCAACATCTTAATCTTGAGTTTTCCAACATTCAGAGAGCCACAATAGAGTCTGAAATGATTGTAGAAAATCATAAAAATCAGTAGTATTGAGTCAGCGTACTTCACACAACATGAAAGTCAACGATACACGTGATCCGGTGCCTCTGAAACTTGAACGGGTGGTATAACTACATTCCACAACGGAAGAAAAATATTTCTCCGCCAGTTTAACAGCTGTATTAATTTATTTTGAGACTAAAGCTTCTGCGTCGCTTTCTATTTCATTCTTGAATCCAGGCGCTCTCACTGGGACGACCCGCATCGCACAAAGCTTGTTTCGCGCTGTCAGACGGACAATTTGATAGTATAATGGTAGAGCTATAATGGTCTTCAATTTACAGGCGTGTGGGCCGTGGGGCAGAGGACTTACATTAGACGCGGCTGAAAAATGGGCGAGACTTTTTGTTTTCGGGACAGCGGGAGGCTGGGGGGATGGGACGGGAAAGAAGAGACAAATAAAACAAAAACTAACGCGACCTGAAACAATGACACGCGCTGCTTCTATTTTCTCGACGTCATCATTTTCATTCTCTTGAGCTGGCATTTCTCTCTAAAAACTATGTATTTTCAGTTCTGTCGTGTCAATAGTATGTATCATTAAAATAACACTCATCATAAAAAAACTACTCACCTAGGATTAATTATTTCTCGAAGAAAAAAAAAAGTTTTCGGAGGGGCTCTCTGTAGACAGGTTCGAACAAAGTGCGTAAAGATCAGATAGAAAGAGGAGAACGAATATATGACTATTATTAACCTCTTTATAATATTATCATAAAAAAGAAGATTTCGTATTACAAGTAATAGAATCTTATTTTAAGGTTGAGTTTTATTGGTTGGCAAAATATTAAAGGGCATGCCTTGATGACGGCGCAGAGATACAACTATTCGTGCTTGATGGATGTCCATGTTGCGTATGCAAAGTTGAAGGCGCGATGGCGTGAGGCATGAACTCGCAATGCTTCGCTCTGTGCTGCCAATTAGGTATTACTCAGTTTTGACAGAAAAACTTAAAAAAAGGAGGCCCAAATATGTCTCCTCTAACTTTTCCTGTGTGTGCATTTTTTCTCTTCTTCAATTTGATGTCTGATTCTTTTTTTAGAATGTATGTATAGACCTGTATCTGGAACTCTATACACCGGCACCTGAAGGTTCATACGGCGCTTTTTCTTAGGACGGAAGTACAGGTTTAGACCACAGCTGTTGAAGAAATTGGTGATTGCACATTTAGATTTAAAATTTCGATCAGTTGAAATGTCGTCATGCACTATAGCGGACTTGCGTAGTGACAGAAACTGCGTGAAAGGGCTACGGAACGCAACTTCAACTCAGTCGGCTTCTTGAGCGGAACCGTACTTCCGTGCTAGAGAAGAACGCCGTATGAACATTCGAGAATTGCCAAATTTCCTTCGAAAAAAATCTTCATTTATGAGGAGCGTTATGAAGATTTTCCATTAAAATTGTGACGAGCTTTAGGTGGCATTGAGAACGAAATTATCTGAAAAATCGGAAAGAAAACATTCACAAGTTCACTAGTAAATTCGTGTTTTATTAAAGGAAATTTGGCAACGCCTGAAGGTTCATACTGCGTTTTTCCTTAGCACGGCAGCGTAAGAATCCAAAGCGGCTCGAGGCTCGACTCCGCCGGGGGACCCGCGCGGAGGCGCACTGCGACCGTATTAGCCCGATAGGAAAATAAACGGGCTCGAAGCAGTGGCGTGGCGTGAATGGAGAATTTGCACGCAATTTTTTTATTGCTTCATCTGAAAGTGCCTAATGAGCTGAGTTCGCAATATTTTTCATAATTTTTTTCTGACATGGGAAATTGGAGAAACATTGATTTAAAAGTGAGAAAATGCGCCGCCTTGTGACGTCATCTGGCGGCATTTCCCATTTAAACACATGTATTTTAGCAGAATCGGTTATTTTGTCATATCTCCTCTAATAATCGCTCAATTTATGAATCAAGGGTATCTTCGTGTTCAGTTCACTCAGAGGATTCCACTTAAACAGGAAATTCATCAAATTTCAGACCCTTGCAAATTCTCCATTGCGATATATCGATTGTTATGCCATTTAAACCTATGGTAAAGAATCGATTTTTAAAGTGTTCGCTGCAAATACCCTGTTTATCGGTCCTTTTCCATAGGTTTATATGGCATAACAATCGATATATCGCAATTCACGCCACGCCACTGGCTCGAAGCACGTCGGTGGACCGCGGCGCAGAAAACTCGATCCATTCCGCAGAGACATTGGAAAGTAAGCTTGGTATTCTGCCGCGCTAAAGAAAAACGCCGTATGAACGTCCGAGCGTTGCCAAATTTCCTCCGATAGAACGTCCTTTTCCGGGGAAAGTTATGAATATTTTTCATTCATAATTTCAGACGTTTCAGATCCAACTATGAACGAATTTCTCTGAAAAATGCGAAGCATAACATCCACGGATTGCCCTTAGAATTCGTATTTTTTTTTTTTTTTTTTTTTTTTTTTTTTTTTTATTTTATAGCATTTATTAGTTCTTTTACAAATTACAATCTTTGAAATGAGAGTAATAATATTAGGTGCAGTAAAAAGATATAGATAGTGCAGTTACATATTAGAATTTTACAGTAGTCTTAACCTAATTTTTACTATTATTTATTTATTTAATTACTAAATATCTTATTTTAATTTACTTAGGGTTAACTAGTTTAATCTATACTATTGCTATACCCGGAACCATCGGTGATATTACATCGGGTTGTTAGTTTGGTTGGACTATTTAGTGCGATATTCTTATGCGTTAGTATATTCTTAATAAAACGATATATACAATTCCAATTATGTTTACTATCTATCATTATATTTACAATATTTTCTGGCGTAATCCTATGTCCTATACCTAGTGTCTTTTCTAAATCAGATCTGTCTTTGTTCCAGGTAGGACACTCAAAGAATGTGTGTCTGGGAGTGTCAATTGCACTAATATTGCAGCAAGAATTCGTATTTTATCGAATAAATTTTGGCAACGGCTGATGGCTCATACGGCGTTCTTCCTCGGCGCGGGAGTATTTAAACGTGTTTGAAAAGTCACATTAGCATAGAAAGAGAGCAACCGGGAGCCGGCGACAGTCGGCGGGAGGCGGGGGCGCGAGGGGAGCAACTGTAAAATAGATGACTTGAGACTTTTTTCAGGGACCTAGAGATTAGCTCATGAATACTGTCGCTGCAGCGTGTCAACAGGTTTGCTCTGAAAGGGGGCTTTTAATCATGGTTTTTGCGGCTAATGACCGCGCCACCGGCCCCGGTGAACAGTGAGCCCTTTCAGTTCGGTTTCTCATTAACTGCCTTTGAGTCGACCCTGAGGCCGCGTCCGCCTGGAAAAACGCCGTCGGTCCCTCGAGTATTGTTTGCGCGCAGTTTTCTGCCCAGTTGGGATGCCCCGGGCAAAATATCCCCGGTTCAGTGGCAATGTCCAGTATTTTTTAGAGGATGCTCGAAATGGTAATGTAGCATCGCGTCCATGATATTGGACTCCATGCTCACTTTAATCAGGGATACTTTTTTCGAAAAATCGAAGTGAGCATAGCGTCCAGAATTGTGGGATGCAGATATTCTCTGGCAATACACGAGTATAGGGTCCAAAAATGTAATAAGACAATTTTTGTGAAATGAAGACGAAAAAATGTGTTCTCGAGAAAAAATTGTGCATTGCTTAGGTTAGGTTAGGTTCACTCAAAAAACAAGTATGGTAAGAGTGACTTACCGGTCGAGTTTTGGATCATGGAGCCATCTATCTATCTATCTATACTATAAGCTCCAAGACCTCCTAATTTTGCGAAACTGGTGACGCTTAGTTCCAGCGTTCTACCGGGCCGATTTTCATGATTTTTGCGGCTACCGACGGGCAATTGTCTCTAGATAAGCCAACTCTTTTCAGATTTTCAAAATATGGCCCAGGTTTTTTTATATTACGTGGTGAAGTTGCGAATTCTCCCATTTAAACAATGTAAATTTATACTTTTTGTCATAGTTCGTTTGAGCGTTCTACCGGGCCGATTTCCATGATTTTTGCGTAAATCGACAGGTAATAGGCCCTAGATGAGCCCGCTGTGATCAGATTTTGGAAAAAGGACCCAGGTTTTTTTAAAATCACGTTATAAAAGTGAGTGAGTTTACAGAATGCTCCGGTACCGCTACCGCTATGCGCGGGAGGATGCGCAGTGGTCGAGGAGGTTGCGCAGTGTGTAGCTTGCGCATCAGCTCTACACTTATCTACACAAGATTCGCACCGTCGTCCTCACGTCGAGCGGTGGCCGAGTCGTCTAAGACGTCGAATACGTCCAATGTGATTTCGGTGTGGGTTCAATTCCCGACGCATGAAAAACTTGATTATTACCTCACTATCATTGTTCATTGTTTTACTGCAATAACTCATCAAGCAGTCATTCCAAAACGCGTCCTTTTAATTTTAAAGTAATTTTAAGTAAAGTTTAAAATTAAAGTATACCTCATATCGTAATTTTTTAGGGGAAAAATAAAACTGACACTGATAGGAGGGTAAAAACAAGCTGCTGGTTCCAACACTACTGTGTTGGAGAGCTCGCCTTTGGGAAACTATTAACAACTATTAATGATTTTTTCTGAAATTGTATATGTATTAAATGAATCTTTACCCAATTATCAGAGGTTACATGCCGATGCAAAATGTTATGACGTAATTTCATATGACAAATTTTTCACATTACAATAAATAAAGAGAAATAAAGAGAGAGAAATGGAATTATCTTTTATGAATGTGATTTTGCGGCAAATGTTGCAATGGCTATTTTTGCCATCGCATTTTTGTTTCTGGCTTTCATCGTTGATAAGCTTTTTCTTAACTTGTCAACAATGTAATGAAACCATATTATTTAATTTTAATTTTTTTTTTTAAATCAAGTCGCCAACTTGAATTAAGGTTATACTTTGTTAAGCTGGCAGTCTGAAATTCTGAATTTTTATCGGCACAGAGTTCAAAGAAACTATAATTTAGCACGGTTTGGAGGAACGTTTCTGCCATAATTCTTACACAATACTTATGGTATACACTAAGAGCTGAAAAGGAATTCACTTGAATTTTAGCGTGGAGCTCGAGAGACCACTTCAAGCCTTTGTATGCGAGTGGCTCAATGGAGCACATCACGCCTTTGTAGGTATGGGGTGGCTCAATGGAGCACCTCGCGCACTATAAATAGCACGGAGCTCGAAAGAGCACTTCATGCATCTGTATTTTAAGGTTAAAACGAACTCTAAAGAAACTCAATGCGAGGCTCAAACGAATTCTCAAGCATTCTAAATGCGAGGCTCAAACGAATTCCCAAGCATTCTTGATGCGAGGGGCTCAAACGAATCCTAAAGCATTCTTAATATGAGGTTTACACAAACTCTGAAAGGATCCCAATGCGAGTCTCAACCGAGCTCTCAAGCATGCAATTATTTTGAGGTTAATTAACCTTCTATGGTACCAATAACGGCAATCTTAAGGATTATCCATTAATTATGCGCAAATCTCAATCTTAGTCTTAGTAACTTAAAATTAATTGAACAAATTATTAAATCACGTCGAGGTCACCATGTTTTTTATTTTAAGAAATAATAACAATTGCAAGTACAACTGCACACAAAAACTGCATTGAAAAAATAAGAGGATGATAACATACAATTAGGTTATTTGATATAAAACCATAGCAACATGCTATGATATGCTCGGCCACTGGAAAGTGCTGCTCTCTAGTGTAGCAAACGAGGAACAATTAATCCTCAGTTGAATGAGGGAACGGAAATGTTCGACGGAGGAAAACTGTAACCCGCGAAAATTCAACTTTTAGACCTTGAAATCAATGGGATTTTGGCCGTTCCTCCGACGGCAACGAGAACCATCCATTCGTCGCCACGGACACTACCAATGCTAAAAGAAATCGATCGCAAAGAGCTCTCCCGAGTGGGCGAGCTCAATAGGGCCGCGAAGCGGCCCATTGATGGCGCGGAGCGCCTTCAGGGGGTTGGGCCGCGTAGCGGCCAGGGGGCGTAGCCCCCTAGTAAAATATAGTTCGTGGAGCCATGCTTATAGGTTCACGACCAATGAAGTATGGCTCAGAAAGCCATACTGTAGACGGTAAGTCACTTTGGTTAGAAATTATGGATCTCCGAGCCATATTTTATAGGTGTCAGAGTCATACCTTTTTTGAGTGTTGGTTAGGTTAAGTTAGGTTAGTTCAAATTCGATTAGATAAGCGAAGTATCCGATTTTCTATTATGATGAACTTTGAAACTAAGGGAGGTCTACTTGCTTTTGGACTCCATGCTCAAGCAAAGGAGTGAGAAGTTTAGCGACGAGCGTGGAGTCCAAAATCTTGGACGAGATGAGCAGGCAATTATATCAAGGGTGAGCATGGAGTCCAATATCATGGCCGCGATGATACGTAATCCTCAAAATCCTGCACTGAGAAAGAAGTAAAAGCTCGGTTACACACGTACCACAGTTCGGTTCATATAGAACACTATATCGTTCGGTTCCTAACCGAACTCCGGTTACATACATACATACATACATGAGTCGCTTTTATGGCGCTCTCTGGCGGTCTGCGACGCCTAATCGCCACAAAACTCGGTCTTCCCACAATCGATCAGAAAGTTGACACTCTCTCATCTCATTTAAAAGCCACTGTCGCTACCCTCTCACTGGGCCGGTCCGGTGCGGGAACATAATTTCTAAATTCTGAAAGGAATTCCGAATGTAAAATCCCAAATTATTTTCCTCCATTCCAAAAAATTCGAAATTGTCAATTAGAATCAACAATTTTTGAGCTTTAATGAGTGCCAGTACAATATTAAGGGATGGGGGGAGGGGGTCTAGCTCGAGCAGCTTGCTTTGGAATATTAAATTGAGCTCACGCCGAGAGATCTATAATGTTTTGGCTCCTTTTCGACGGTTATCGGACATTTGGTCAACGATTTATTGTCCGCGCACCTGTTTTTTTCCTGGAGTTTACGTCCACGCGTTTTTTCGGCAGGGGAGTTTTGGTCCACCTACAAATTGAGACCCAAATTCATTGGTCCACATGTAAATACAAACGACAATTGCTCCTTGGCACGTTGCGGCGCGGCGGGTAGCCGGCCAGCGCGAAACGCGCATTGGCGCCTACAAACCTAACAGGGATACTTCACGCATTGCCGAAACGCGCATTGGCGCCTACAAACCTAAGGGGATACTTCACGCATTGCGCAATGCGTGAAGTATCCCTGTTAGGTTTGTAGGCGCCAATGCGCTTGTCGCTCTGACAGCACGCCGCTCCGCTCTGTGTTTGGCTCTAATATTTAAACTCGCGGAGTCAGCGTTTTCCGATTCATGATTTTGAAATGTTTGCACACTCTGCATGGATTATTCTCATTTAAATTGATGAAAAAAATGTATAAGGTTACGGAAAATACAATGTGTGTTTTCTGATTTTTAGTTAGAAGTTAGTTCTGTGTTTAATTTAATGATTTCCAAAGCACTTTAATTTCTTTGTTTGTATTATGTGCTTTTACTGTGCTGCAGCATGGTGTACGCGCAACCGAACCGCGGAGAGTTTGTCTCGATGTAGAGGTGGACTCTCAGGATAGCGTGGGATATCCCCTCCATTTTGACCTCAACTTGAGAGCTTTTTTTGAGCTTAGGAGTTGATCTCAGAGAAAACCAGTGGCACCATCGTGTTTCTCGCGAACTTTTACGTAAGAATCAACAGTCAAATTGCAAATTCCTCACACATGCAACATCCCCATTGACCCACACAGATATTGCAGACGAGGTTATGTTGTTCGTTTTGGTTTGGACCACTGAGTTCGATATTACATCAAATGACGTAGTTACTAAATCAGTCCATCCTGATGAGCAACATGGGAACCTTTTGAGGGGCTCTCGCTCTTCGTCTTCCCCGAATCCAGGTATTTTTTTCGCTGAATGCAGTCCCGTTAGCGGCTCGTCGGGCGGCGCAAGGAGGATGCAACGAGGGGCGGTGCAAGGGTCGGCGAGGTGCGCTAAACGCTGCGCTTTTTAAAAATCAAGTTAATTACGTTTAAATCATCGAGCAATTAAGGTGGCAGGCGAGGCTCGAAGGGTGGGCGAGATGATTAAAAATGAAAGAGGTGGGGGAAAAAACCCGGGGAGAGGCTGTTCCAGCAGTTGCTCTCATTGTTCTTGCCCGCTCGGATAATTGAAAAAGACGGCGATGCGGCCCGACCGTGCCGTGCAACGACCCCGGCTGTCGTCCCCGACAAGAACCGCGCAACCACCCAGGGCTTCCGGTGGAGTTGAGGTCGCGAGGTAGCGCACTCCGCCTCTCCGCAGCGTGCTCGTTCCCGCGGCCACATTCGTCGTGTCCCGGGAGAAAGAACGTAACTGTACAACATCGAAGTTACTAAATTTCTACTCGCTTATTGAATTTTTAAAAGGTTACACTGAAAAAAAAAGTTCGGTGAATCCGAACTAGTTAGGAGCATATGGAGCCAGGTTTTGTTCGGTACACATAACCGAATAATTCGGTCTCCTGGACCAAACTCCTCGGTTTGTGCAACCGAACTATTACAAATTCTTCTGGTTCGGTTCAGCGGACCGATCTTTCTCACGATCTTTTTTGTTTGTTTTCACACCAATTCGTGGGGAGGATTGCTGACGAAAGCCTAGGATTTTTCTTACGACAAACTTGCTACGCTTCTTAGAAATTCGAGGGGTGCACTGTGGTCTGGGAGCGCCGAATTGTGGTCATAAATCAGGAAATGGTCAGATTATTATTAAATTTAATGTGCTTATGTTTTTTGAGTCGCTGAATTCAAATTTGACCTTATTCTTGCAAAATCCTTAAATCCAAGATGGTGGCAAATCCTAAAAACTAAAAAATTAGATAAAATACAAACTATGCTTCGTATGCCATATTAAATAACAGTTAACTGTTTTGAAGGTCGCCAGACTACACTTTGCTGGCTCAGTTTTGCAAAACTTGACGCGTCTACCAGAGCAAAAGGCTTAGAAATGAGTATTTTTCCCTGGAAAAGATAAGAAATGATCGTAATTGAATAAAATTAGCATTTCCGTTAGCAAAGTGTTTCCCGGTTTTTCAGAACCACTTGAACTTCTGCCGGGATACCAAGTTGACAGAGAACAGGCGCGACAATGAAACTGCAAAAGCGCGTAAATCCGTTAGCCACGCTTCTAGCAGACCTCCTGACATACTTAATTTATCTATATAGAAAACAAATCGAAGTTACTTTCTGAAGACTTCGGTGAGTGTGCTTTTCTGTGTGGTGAAAATGTCAAGCCACGATGATGATTCGGTCTCCTTTGAGTAAATAAAATAGAGGCGGAAATCTCGAAACCCCGCAGTTAAATAACGCACTACAGCAGTTTCAGATTCGAGACAGTGATGTTTCCATTCCCAACATTATTGAGTTACCTCCAATTATAATTTAGGATATTTTGATATCCTTCCGATCAAATAGTTACTCGCGGGAGAAACGCGATATTAGCGAATTTTTTGTTCTTTTTTCCTCATTTAGACTCCCCTCTGATGATCTGCTTCCTCCTTAATTAAGAAACGTTGTCAAAGCAGATCCCGTAACCGCGCCATGAACGTCTCCCTCACAGCTACGAAGAACAAGAGGTTCCAGGAGTGTTAATTGTGGGAAAACTTGGCGGGGTGTTTCCAGCTCATAGTTCCCTTAATTTTCCCGATGGCTTTCTCACTGGCGAGGGAGATGTAAATATCGGAGGAGGAAAAACTTTCACAAGCCGCATTACGCAGCTCCCAAGGTAGCAGGCGATGCTCCTCTAATCTAATTTTCTCACGTTCTGTCGTAAAAACTTAGCACGCGGTGATAAAACCATTGAAATGATTACTCGCCAGCCTCACTTTGATCGCCTCTGAATCCCGGGGCCGATACTGCCGTACTGAGGAAAAACGCCGTATGAACATTCGAGAGTTGCCAAATTTCCTACGATGAAACGTTCATTTTTTAGGAGAGTAATGAATATTTTTCCTTTAAATTTTTAAGACCTTTAGGTGTAATTGCGAAGAAAATTATTCGAAAAATTAGAAGACAAATATTCATAAGTTTACCAGAAAATTCGTGTTTAATGAAATGAAATTTGGCAACGCTTGAAGACTTATACGGCGTTCTTTCTTAACACGGCAGGATAGGCTTTAAAGCTCGCTCCGTAAATCTTACGTCACGAGTAGCTTCACCGACAATGGCTTCACGTGCGAAAAAGGAAGACAAAATATTAAACCGGAGGTGAAAACTGAAAAATCAGCACTTATAAACTGGTTCATACTTTGACATTGCTAAATTTTCCCCTGTTGGATGTTTATTTTTGCAAAGTCTCAAACATTTGTCCTCAAAGTTTCCAAGTAAAGCTGAAATCGCGGATCCAATTTTCTTGGAAATTGGGTTAAAATATTCGCAAGTATTTCTGAAACTTCATATTATGTCAAAAATCTTGATCGACTAATCTTGATCCAAAACCGATGATTAAATAAACACCAGCTGTTACTAAAGTTGAAGAATGAACAAGAGCTGTTACGGGAGTTGAAGCTGCTTGGGCTTTGTTAATCACGAAGAGAATGAGATTTGAGCTCTTCTTGAAAGTATACTAATTATTGGTAAAATAACTCACGTTGATCTAATATTTATAAAGTCTCTTGACACCAATATTCATGAATCCATTTTATCATTATTATTCCTGATAATATCAGTGTGTCCCTAATTTGGTTTATTATTGAAGTATATATGAGGGGTTTGGAGAACAAGGCGCATGAGTGCAGTTTAAAAAAAAAAAAAAAATTGAGATATTAATGTCAAGTCAAACTAGTCGTAATTCAATACCTGTGAAAAATTCGCTCCCGAATTCCAATTTTTACGCGTCAAAAACTCAGTTAGAACTTCCTTTCCGCCATGAGAATCCATGTAATTTCAAAACATCAAACACGTATTTCTCGAAATAGCAAAAACTGCACTTATGCGCCTTGTCCTCCAAGCCCCTCATATTTGGTAAATTCTCAAAGCTCGCACAGCGTTTCTCATTACCACGGCAGCAAGAACTTCTTTAAGGTATCTACTAGTGAAAATTGCAAGGCTGATCCCGATTTAGTCGCTCTTTTAATATCTCCTGATTTCGTAAAATAATACGCCAGCAGGGTGCCTACTGAAACAGGCTAGCCAAAAATCAGTACTTATACAGTGCTTTTTCAGTACATTCTCAAGAAATTCAGTACCTCTTCACTAAAAATATTCAGTACTTTTTCAGTACCTCCGATTGACGAAATTCCAAAAATTTGAATTTCTCGCTCAAATTACGTCAAAAGTGACAAAAAATTCCAGACCCTCTTGCGGAATTTCTGCACTTTTTCAGTACCTCCGGCCGCCCTTAAAAAAGCAGTACTTTATCTGCACTGGAAAAAAACACACTGGATCTAGAGTCCAGACTCTTGGAAACATTCATGAGAAAAATACCATTGATTCAATCAGATTTTTGCTTAAATTAAAAGAAAATCCGCTCAAATTAAGAGGCTGGGTTCTTGATTTAAGCAGAAATCCGACTGAATCAAGAGTATTTTTTCTTATCGATGTTTTTAAGAGTCTTGACTCTAGATCCAATGTGTTTTTTTTTTTCCAGTGTGGACTTTCCGGAAATTCCGGACTTGTAGACACCCTGGCCAGGTGCAACTTTCCACAATCGCGTCTCCTCAAAAAAGGCGCGAAGAGCTCCTTACGCGAGGATCTCAACGGCAACGCAATTCCCACTGCAATTACAGCGGAGCGATTACTCTGTTGCAAGCAACACCGGCACCGCGCTTAAACGCTTATCGGAGAGCAATCAGCATATTTCAATAAAACGAGCGGAGTTCACTGCAGCGCACTAAGCAAAAACCCCGCAACTCGAACGTAAACCCCGTAAGAGATACGCGGTTTTGGCGGGGCGCGGGAGTCTTTAGCAGATTCCGAGACGAATATCGAGGCGATGGACAGTTCTCGGATCTGCTCTGGAGCGGAACTCGTTAAATCGACAGAATATGCAAATAACTTTTACCTATGCCCCGCGCCTCCCGCCACCCCCTTCCCCTCCGCCCGGGCCCCCAGCCCGCCCAACGTTCATTAACAGCTCAATATTCTCTCGGCTGAACTTATCACGAGATTAATGCTATTGACATCAAGTTAATTAATGTCGTTTTTTTCCCCTCTTCAGCCACCTGCCTTGGACCGAGGACAGCGCGCTCGTTGGCACCATGCATTCGCTCGCCGGATATGAACCGACTCTGCCGTGCTAAAGAAAAACGCCACATGAACCTTCACGCGTTGCCGAATTTCCTTTGATAAAAACTGAATTTACTCGGAAAATTGCGAATATTATTTTCCAAAATTTTCAGACAATTTTGTACGCAATTTAATCTAAAATACCTGAAAATTTCAAAGAAAAATATGCATGAAAGTTGTCAATAATACGTGTTTTATGTTGGGAAATTTGGCAACTCTCGAATCTTCATACGTTGTTTTTCCTTAGCACGGCTACGCTTAGGATGCACTCACATTCCGATGGTGTCCCGTAAGGTTAAATATTAGAGAATTTCAAAACGCGAGAGAAATACATGAGAAGTATGATTTAAATATTGAAACGTGAGTTCAGCAAGGCTGAAGTATAAAGAAACACTTCGGTTTCAGCGCTCAGTCGATGAGGAGCGCTTTTTGATTTCGACCTGCCTCTACAGAATTCGAATATCGACGGTGAAGGTCGGCAAACACATAAATCGGTTTGCGACGCCGCAGAATTTCTATCATACTTCATTCTTTAAACGGAAAACTATGTGATGGAATCAGTGTTCGAAACTCACATGCGCCAACGCGCCAAATGCGCCTAAGAAATCGGTCATGGCGCCTAAAAAAAGAAGGTTCTGCGCCAACGTGGCCCCTAAGAATTGCCCCTCCCCCCTCCGGAAAAAATCCTAAATTCTCTGTTTGGTGATTTTTCGAAATTTCCCCCAAGTTACAGTTACTACTTCTGTAACTTCAACATCTTGCGTCTAACTTTTCACTACATGTGCCGTGGTATAGAGGCAAAAAGTCAATTTGGCCCTTTAAAAATTTTCAATGGCCCCTAAAAATCGAGCTTGGCTCTTGAAACTCAAAGGTGAGTTTCGAACACTGGATGGAATGGAGGACAGATTCTCTCTTGAGACTGATGGACTCTTATTCAGGTATCATTACAGGTTCATTCTGCTTACAATGCAAACTTGACACAAAAGCATCTGTTTGAAATCGAACCTCTGACTTACAGAAACATATCCACCGCCATTCTGCCGTGCTAGGGAAAAACGTCGTATGAGCTTTCAGGCGTTGCCAAATCTCCTCCAATCAAAACCTAATTTACTGACGAAATTGTGAATATTTGTTTCCAAAATTTTCACACAATGTTTCACGCAATTTAATCTAAAGTGTCTGAAAGTTTCAAGAAAAAATATGCAAAAATTTCCTCAAAAATAAACATTTTATTGAAGGAAATTTGGCAACTGTCAAATGTTCATACGGCGTTCTTCCTTAGCACGGCAACATTGATGTCTCTGCTTAACACTGTTACGATACTTCACGCGATGCATTTCATCAGCCTCGGGATTCCGTAGGCGAACAAACGCATAATCCTGTTGATATTTGATCTATTCAAACATAATTGCATAGGATACCGCTGCAGGAGTTCCCCGATTAACAAGCTGATGGGTGCGGTGATGGTTGCGGCCGCTCCGGCGCATACTTGTAACGTCGGAGCCGAGTCGGGGCCCGAGAATTTATCAATGGATCGCGTCGGGGTAAATTAAAAACAGGGACGCTGAGGCTCAGTGACACAGTGAGTGAAATTAATAGAGGGTTCTAATTAACACCGTGCAGGCGTCACCTTGACTTGAGAATCCATTAGAAGTTACTCCTTCCTCCCACGCCCCGCCACCGCGGCTTCATGCGCCGCACAGTGGATCGAGTCAATAGGAGAGGTCGGACAAAATTTGGAAGCTTTAAACGCTTATAACTCCGTTTATACAAAACTTTGAGGTTCTGAAAGTGGTTTCGTTGGTTTTCTCGTAAAATTTTCTACCTAATGCACCCCTTGAAATGTAAAATGTGACAAAATCAACGCAAAAATTTGCAGTTTTAGTCAAAAATTTCGTGTCCGTCCTCTCTAATTGACTCGATCCACTGTGCGCCGCCCGCCTGGAGCTCCACCTCCGCCGCCGCACCGCTACCGTTTCCACCCACCTCCGTTCACGTATGAGACCCGTAAACCCCCAACATTCCCAGAACTTGGGGCTAAGATAACGAAATGACACACATTGTCGCCGTTGTCACGTTTCCTGATGAGTCGGCTCACAAGCTTTGAGCGAAAGCCATCCTGCCGTGCTAAGGAAAAACGCCGTATGAACATTCGAGAGTTCCCGAATGGAGATGTTGCATGTGTGAGGGATTTGCGATTTGACTGTTGATTCTTATGTGAAAGTTCGCGAGAAACACGGTGGTGCCTCTGGTTTTGGAAATGAACGAAGTAAAATCAATAGACTTCGGGAAGCAATCAAATAAAGCTGTAGCGGTTTTCAATTGCGTGGTGATACAATAGTCTTTTTCAGCCCTCAGTACCCTCGAAAGCTCGAACGTTCAAGTGTTTTTCTTCGCGTCAACGTTCAAACACGTTTCAATAGAGTATAGTTCTGCCTGTTTTAAATAAATAATAATTCAAAGGAATGTGTTCAAAGTACCTATAATGAGCGAAACTATTCTGTGATTCACTCAGTGCTTGATGTCTCTTAAAACATTCTAGTTAAACTATGAAAACTAGGGGGCGTAACCCCCCCCCTCCCGCCCTCCGTTGTTGAAAGGAAAAAAAACAGGCAGGAACAGTTCAAAATTTCCGCCGCCATTCGAATTTTTTACAGAGAAATTGTTGGTTTAATCTGTTCAAAAATTTCACTGAATTTTATCGGTAGCACGATGAAAATTCAGTAAAATTTTCGGACAGCTTCGTTGAACAATTTTCCTGTGAAAAAATAAAATTGCGGCGTAAATTTCTAAACGTCGCATGGCGTTTGTGATATTTTGGCCGGAAGGTGATAATATGCAGCGCAAACAGCTCTCAAAGTTAGCACACCAACTCTTCTTAGGTCGCGGTCGGACCATCATAAAACGCCTTCAAATGCGTGTGATACTGTGCAACACACCAGAGTTGATATAGTTGTATTCTTAGGTCGGAACCCAACTCAAGTAATTTGCTCCACCGAATAAGGCATGTTAACCTTTTAACTGCTGTATTTCAACTTACCTCGCGTGATTTTTGCCTTAACTGTCTATGAAAAAAATAAAAAATGGCAGCGGGAATTCTGAAACGTTGAATGGTGCTTGTGATACTTTGACCGGAATATGACGATATAAGATGCTTTAAAATGGAGATGTTGCATGTGTGAGGAATTTGCGATTTGATTGTTGATTCTCAAATGAAAGTTCGCGAGAAACACGATGGTCCCACTGGTTTTCTCTGAAATCAACTCCCAAGCTCAAAAGAAGCTCTCAAGTTGAGGCCAAAATGGAGGGGATATCCCACGCTATCATGAGAGTCCACCGCTACATCAAGAAAAACTCTCTATGCAAGGGAGCAAATACATCAGCAGTTATGCCGTGTTTTCAGTTATAGAGTTCCCAAATGAAGTGGCAGCCCTGTCAATGTATTTGCTCCCTATCTTTGCATGGAGAGTTTGTCCTGATGTAGAGGTGGACTCTCAGGATAGCGTGGGATATCCCTACATTTTGGCCTCAACTTGAGAGCTTTTTTTGAGCTTGGGAGTTGATTTCTGAGAGAACCAGTGGCACCGTCGTGTTTCTCGCGAACTTTTACGTAAAAATCAACGGTCAAATCGCAAATTCCTCACACATGCACCATCTCCATTTTAACAATCAGGCTGCAGACCTAGTCTGGTGGCTCGTTTTTATATAATATGATGATCCGTTTATGACAAGTAATTTCGCATATAACGTAAGTTCACAGATAACTTCACTTTTCTGCTTTGCTCGATAATGCAGATACCGGAATGGAGTGAGGACTCGCAAACACGACATGCGTTACAGCGCTGCGGCATTAGTTGCATTCTTTCAAAAGTTGTAGAGTTGTTATCGTTAATTACGGAAAACTCGGGCCTGGCTCTGCTGGCATTCGCATTTTCCACTTCAAAAGCTCGAGCGAACAAGGTCGGAGATGCCAAAAACTCTTGAGCTCTGGATTCATCGCTGTCTCGGGGTTACACGGCCCACGGGATCTGGGTCCTCGCGGAGTTATTCTCTTGGCTCCTTCACTTCACTGTGTGGTTACGCCCGGTGTAACAAAGCCAGAGTTGCCACATATACTGGAAAATACGATCCCCTAACTTTTCAAACCGATTTGGCTGACTATCTTTTCCGCTCGAAGGACATTTTGTGGTAATTTTTCCGATTATCGTTGCCGCAAAAAATCATTTTCGCGCAAATTCTATGTAAAATTCTTATATGGTTGTAAATTTCGAGACATTAAACTCTTTTTTATTGTTAATTAACCCTGATACAAAAGGTAAAAGATTATCATCTTTACTTAAATTAAATTTTTATAATTAAATTTTTGTCTGTAGTATATGGCAACGTCGAGAAAAACATGAGGCTTATGTAAGAAAAATGAGCGAACAAAGATTGGAAAAATTATCGATGTCACCAGATGTTTGAGATCTGATTTGTGCGAAAATGATTTTGTGTGGCAACGATAATCGGAAAAAGTACGACACATGTACTTTGTGCGGAAAAGATATTCTGCCACCGATTTTGAGGGAATGCCCGAACTTTTCCTTAATTTTTTATCAGTAGCAGCGTGATGACATGAAGTATTGGTCGCGCGTTGCATAATTTTCCTCAAGGGTGCCTTGGCGTTCGATTAATTCCAGGATTGTTCTTCTTGTATATTCCTATGAGGATACTCCTCCCAATTTTTTCGGGATTGTAAAAATGTCAGTTCCGTAAGAAGCTCGTATTCTCAGTATATTCCCTAATCTTCCAAGTTATTCATGATCATTCGTACTTCATCATTTCAGCACTGCACTTTAACTCAGATCTTATTTGTTTTCCATAACAGTTTTCGGTAGATTTTTCCCTTACGGTTTCCTGTAGTTTTCCAGCATGTACGTAGTGGTCACTCCTACTGAGCAGAATGGTTATAGAAGGCTAAAAGCTATGTGACGATAAGAGCGCCACTGGAATCTGTCAAGGTAGACATTTTCCGAAAGCTGGCATCCCTCGTTCTCCTTCTGGATACCATATATCCACTTTTTAGCTGGACGTCCTGGAGTACAAAGTCTTCCTCCTGAGAAAAGTCTTGAATTTTCCGGACTTTTTTTGAGAGGAGGGAACTCAACGTCATTTTTTCGCATTTCCCCACTTTTCTTAGCAAGTTATGGGTAAACTTAACGATCTCTGTATTTCTGGTCCAGTAGATGCAGCAGTAAAACCTATTAGTAAGTACCTACCTGTTAGTATTATTAGTAAAACCTTTCAACTTTTCAAGTTTTTTCCACGACACCTTTTTTGTTTTTGCTGGCATTTAAGTGTAGAAGACTTCTCTTCATGATTTTATTTGGTTCCGCACGTGGCCTATTTCTGTGGACACTAAAATAGACGGATTTAATTAGAACCAGCCTAGCTATGTCAGACGTTGCCTAATTTCCCCTCATACTCTATTTTTTCAACAAAAATCCAATCATGATTCTAACTTAAAATTTTGTGGGTGTCGTTTTATAATTTCAGGGTAAAATTCCCTGAAAATTTCAAGGCGTTAAGTTGTTTGGTCCTCTTTTAAAAAAAATTCATCCTCAGAGGAAATCAGGCGGCATGAAATGTAATAGGCTGACTCTACTGAGAGCCCCTTTGTACTGACAGTCAAGACAACCCACCTCATGGAGTCACAAACGGGGATAAAGATTACACAAATTGGCAGTTTTCCGTAATCTTTGATCGGTTCATTCTCAAATTCCTTTCACCGTTCCTTCTCTTATTCCGTTTGTTTCTTGCCGAACCCGTTATTCCCCGGTCCATTCTACGTTATAATCTTTGCAATCGGTGAAAATCTAACCTTTATATCCGTTTGTGACACTGTGGAGGCCTAAAATGCGGGAGCCAATCAGAAATTAACTCACATTGTCTTGACTCTCAGTATAAAGGGACTCTAATTGGACCTTACAGAAAGGAATCAAGCCACATCAGCTATTACCAATTTTAACTGGGCAATTTAATTTTTTACGAGAAAATGTTTGTAAGGATCCCTTTGAAAATGTTAAGGAATTTGCTTCGTACTATGGAGAGGATTCACTGTTTGCACGAAAATCCACACAACTGTTTACATGTAAGAAATTGAATTAGTCGAATAAATTTGGAAAAAGCTGATGTGGCTTGGTTCCTTTCTGTTTAAAGCGGTCCAATTCTACTTAAATTCACCTAAGAATTCCTCCACATTTTTCTGATTTTTCCCAGGATTTTCCCGACTGCGGCAACCTTGCAGAACGGGCTACCCGGCTGACTTAAACAAGCCCGGAGTCTGCGATCCAAAATCGTGCATCGTCCACGAACTCCCTATGGAGGATACGCGGTTCTCTTCGTCGGGCAGATTTCCAGCCGAGGAGTCGCAATCTGACAGAGCGAACGGGCGAACTGACAGGGACTCAAAACCCCCTCGGCTCCTCACCGTTCGGTTCCCGCGCCCCCTCCCCGCCCTTCGGGCGCGCCACGTCATCCCTTCCGATCCCTTTGTCTCCGGATTCGAGCACCTTCCGCGTGTTCATGTTTCACCCTTGTCAATTGTAATGGCCTCGCTCATTAGGGCAATCGTCTCGCTCCGCCCGGAAGAATGCGTTAATTTTGAATCCGAGCCACCTTTAGCGCCGCCTCTAATAAACCTGCCGTTAGAATAATTCACGTTACCAGTCGCCTGCCAACCAGGTTATACTGGGTGTCTTCCCCTATAGACTCCCAGTCAAATATTCCCGAGCTCATCCAGGTGTTGCCTGACCGAAATGACAAAAAATGGAGAATTTGCACACACAAATTTTATTGATTCATCTGAGAGTGCATAATAAGACGAGTTCGCAGTATTTTTCATAATTTCTTTCTGAAATGAGAAATCGGAGAAAAGTAGATTATAAAGTGAGAAAATGTGCCGCCTTGTGACATCATCTGGCGGCATTTTCCATTTAAACACATGTATTTTGGCAAATTAGGTTATTCTGTCGAATTTTTTCCAATAATTGTTAAATTTAGAAACCAAGGATATCCTCGTACTCAGTTTTCTTAACAGTTTCATTTTAAACATGGAATTCACAAAATTTCAGACACCTGCAAATTCTCCATTGCTGGTTTCACCTACCAATTATCATTGAAAAATCGGAGAGTTTGCAAAAAAAAAACGTTTGTTTCCGACTAACTACGAGATGATACTTCATGAATGTTCGATAAGCGATTAAAAGAGCCCACGAGTTAGTTATCAAGATGCATAGGTAATGATTTTTGATACAAATAATTTAACTCCGGTGTTGGCAGTGAAGTATCACACAAAATTGAAGGCGTTTTTGACTGGCAACAAAAACAGTTTGTCGTAGCGCACAACTTGATGACAATATGTTTTTAATGTACTACCGTTCCACAAATGTTCCTTTAAAACGAGTAAAAGCTGAGCTATTATTGATAAGACTTTGGAACGTTTCGGGAGGTAAATTACTGTGACTTAAACGCGTCTCTATTATGCCTTGAGGTCATTGATTAATCGTTTTAAAAACATTATTAAAATGTATCGTAGTCATAAAAAGTTTCATGAAAAAATTTTTTTAGAAGTATCAAAACATATTTATTAGCTATTGTTTACCCTTTAAAAACTTAAACATATTTCAAAATTTACGCATTTCTTATTCTGAAAATTTAACTTTCAAAATATGTTTTAAAATTTTAAAAATGCAACCAGTGCATAACATACACAAGTTGCTTAGTATTCTTAAGATAATGCTTCACTGAAAAAAAAGGTGCTTGACTCAAGCATGAAGATTCTTGAATTTGTCGCCAAGAATTTTTTTCTTCTGGATTTGAGCTGGATTTTTCTTGATGCAAGAAAATATGGCTTGGTTTAAGCAAAAAAGTAGTTTATAATAAGCAGCAAAATTCTTGATTCAAGAAAAAATACTTCTTGGCGGCAAATTTAAGATTCTTTTTTTTTCAGTCTTAGCTATTTTCTTGAAATCTTTTTATCATACAGATTTCAATGAGGCAACTTTGAAACAAACTCGCTTTACGGTGCATTACTATAAGATTCTCGGCACAAGGCGCAAGAGAAAATGAGAATGCATCTTTTTCGACAGTTGTGGAGCAAATTACGACGAGACTCAAAACCAGTGTGGACTATTTAATAGAGGGGCTGTTTTCCGGGGATGTTTTCATATTCCGTTTAGGACCCTTGTCGCTACTCCCGCTACCCTCTCCAAATTTCTTCCCGTCATCATTCGCCGGTTCCGGGAACTGCTGATACACGGGCACAGTTTACTAGTCGCAAACACGCGCGCGCAAATATTTTGCCTCGTGCGGCTGTCCCGCTCGCGGTTTCCGGGGTTGCCACGTGGGGCGCGCCTCTCCTCTTTTTATCCCGGTTCCCGCTGCTCCGGAAAAATCGGACGATTTCCAGCCCGATTTGCTGGTGGGGTCGGAAGAGAACGTTCCGGAGGGTTTCTGGAGTGGAACGGAAGTTTGGTGCGGTGTCGTTTCTTGGATGAATACCCAGGTAAAGTTGGGGGAGGGGGTGTGCACTCGACAGGGGAGCCACTACCGGGCGCTTGCCGATTTCACGAATAAATGAGTGGAAAGTGGGACACATCTCGGTTAATTATTGTCGGCTCTAAAAATACGCTGAGGAAGACATTTCGTGGTGTCTCGGGCGAAGGCACATGACTTCATTCCAAGGTGGCGAAATTAACTCAAACAATTGAAATTTTACGAAAAAGCTCCTATGCAATTTTTGTTCATTTTTTTTTTTTTTTTTATTTTTGCGTGAGATCTGAAGAATAGCCAGTGCAGGGTGTCTACTAAAATAGGCTGGCCAAAAATCAGTACTTTTGCAGTACTTTTTCGGTACATTCTCAAGAAATTCAGTACCTTCTTTACAGAAAAATTCAGTACTTTTTCGGTACCTCCAATCAACGAAATTCGAGGAATTTCAAAGATTTTAATTTCTCGCTTAAAATGCGACAAAAATGACAAAAAATGAGAAAAATTCCGGACAATCTTGCGCACTTTTTCAGTACTTCCGGACCGCCCTTAAATAATCAGTACTATTTCCGGACTTTCCGGAAATTCCGAACTTGTACACACCCTGGACAAGGTGTCTACTAAAACAGGCTGGTCAAAAATAAGTACTTTTACAGTACTTTTTCAGTACATTCTCAAGAAATTCAGTACCTCCGCCAACAGAATATTCCGTACTTTTTCAGTACCTCCTTTTGACGAAATTAGAATAATTTCAGAAATTTGAAATTGCGCCAAAAATGACAACAAATTTTTATACAATTCCGGACCTTTTTGCGGATTTTCCGCACTTTTTCAGTACTTCCGGACCGCCCTTAAAAAATCAGTACTATTTCCGGATATTCCAGACTTGTATACACCCCGGAGAATAAAATCGAAATCTCATAGTATTTAGTATTCGACCTTTAAAAATGACCATGCGCTTAATATTCACGTTTACAAACCATCGGGATAATCGAATTACGAACGTACAAAAACCGACTTCTAAGATGTTTCACCACATAAGTCCAATAATAGAATCTTTTCACGGAGCCGCGGTTTGATACATGACGGGGCCAACAAGAAAAAGATAACAAAAATGACCATACGCTTAATATTCACGTTTACAAAAAAATCGGGATTATCAAATTACGAACGCACAAAAACCGACTTCTAAGATGTTTCACCACATGAGTCCAATAATAGAATCTTTTCACGAAGCCGCGGTTTGATACATGACGGGTCAACAAGAGAAAGATAACAGCGGACGGATGCGATGAAACCCTCAATTTGGCCGTGTGTAGCTTGACACTCGCCGTTTCCGGCGTCCAGCCATCCGCGTTTCCGTTTCATTGAATCAATAGTCCGGTAATCTACGAGTTCTTTTCAGCTGGAACCCATTCACGACCTGCGAGGAGCTGTTAAATGCTCACACTTCCCCGTAAAAGGAGCGTCGGGCGAAGACTAACTTCAGCTCCAGATGAGAACGAAATGATAGCGGAACCGTCTCGTTAAGTTTTATTCGGAGGGAAACGGGGTGGTTTTTGTATCTTAAAGAATACAACGCGGACAAAATTCTCACTGCGTAGCAAAGTGTGTCCACCTTGTTTCTTTTTTTTCAGGGGCACCATTTCCGGCGGATATTAAGAAAGCAGAGGTAAATTAGGGAGATTTAAAATTTGTTAGGGGCGAGATAAGTTTCTTAGCGGTAGAACTGAAAGACTTGTAAAGAGTGTACTAAATTGACCAAAATTGCTTGAATATTGTTAATATTTATATTATTGAAATCGTGGAAATTTTTAAATTTTTCATGCATGACTGCATGGCTTTAGAAAAAACTTATGTAACTATAGTGACCATGGTTAAAAATGGAATTAAAAGGCCGGAGCGTTTTAGGGTGGTTTCAGTCCTTTTCATGACGAGAAAAAAGCATACTTGAATAGAAGAAACAAAACAAAATTGCATTTGAAACCAAGTTTTTTTTTTTTTTGTTTTCTGTTTTTTTGAGGAAAGAAATTAAAAAAGATCCAAGCTCGCTCCATTGACGATTTTCCAGTCTTGCTTAGGAATTTTGTTTCGTTTCTCCTCAAGAAGTACTGCGAAGCTATTCTACACTGGGAAAAAAAAGCACATTGGATTTAGAGTCTAGACTCTTGACAAGATTGACAAGAAAAATTACTCTTGATTCAATCAGATTTAAGCTTAAATCAAAAGGAAATCCGCTCAAATTAAGAGGCTTGGTTCTTGATTTAAGCTTAAATCTTATTGAATCAAGAGCATTTTTTCTTGTCGATGTTTTTAAGAGCCTGGACTCTAGATCCATTGTGTTTTTTTCCAGTGTATGTTTTGCTGTGATAACAGATTGTACATAAAATACTTGTCATGGTTTAAAAAGAAGAAAAAAACGGGAAAGAACTTAAATTCGTCCGATGTTGCGGCGAAATTCCCACTGTCAGCTAGTTGACCTGCAGCAGAAATGAAGCTGAAATGTTAATATGCTTGAGTTTGATACCACTAATTTAACTTCTAGGAGCTCGTTTTGCCTATACTCTTAATTGAAGGCAGACAACTGTGCTAAAGGTTCACCCATGCACTGGTTCAGTTTTAACTCAGTACTGCTTTCCCAGCAGACAGGCTTGACCCTCGTTGAATGTTTCAAGGGTGGATCTGAAACGATAAACCCTAACAAAAATTAATGTTCACCTTGCACAGCTCACCAAATTCAAAGGCAACAAGCACGGAAAAGTAAACAATGAAAAGTGCAACAAGAAGAAGCACAAGATAACCTCAAGAAGTAAATGCTCACGTCCTGTTGCTCATAAAATTTCGAAAGCAGGCTCTTGGCCAACCTTTTTATAAAGCTGCATCTGGGAGCTTACGAAGTTTAAGAGGAACTTCACCCTTAAATACATTAGAGGAACCAATTAATCAGCAGTTAAGAACGGAAAATGAAGAAAATTGAATCAGGATGAAGGTAATAAGGACTTTTCGAGGAAAACTTTGACTCTATATTTGAGTAAAAAAGAGAAAAAAACAAAAACTAACGGATCAAATACATAGTGATTTACACCCCTGTTCATTAAGACAGGTTACGATTAATTGTGGACAACATAAACGGTTCTGACGCTATGAAGTATTTTGTCGTGAAACCGGTTTTGATCAGCTCTGTTTAGATAAGCAGCATACTTGTATTAAGTTAAAATTTTCTCTTTCGCTTCCTTTGACACAAAAGAGAGACTTTTCATCCCGAAAAAAATGGAAAAGGAAACAGAAAGAGGAGGTAGATTAAAAATTGCAAAATTTTCCGCAGTTTAAAAATCCTTCCAGTAAAAAAACCAGTTTTGAAACAATGTATGTCTACATATTGAGGAACTCGTATTTTTTTATTACGCGCACCTCGTTTTTAATTGAATTTCATTTGAATTTATCACCAAAGACCATGTTTATGATATCCTGGTGCCATTCATATTAAACGAGTCATATCATACGACCATTGTTTGATTCCAGCCCAGAGCACACAAAATCATTGCTGCAATGGTTTTATTAGTTTTCAGATACGTTCTACCTACATTTTTAGTCATAGGTACAATTTTACCACAAAAGTAACTTTTTAATTACAAGTTGAAAAGAAGATTGGACCCGGAGTCAACTATGAGCATTGTAAAAGCAGCGATCATTTTTTCTCCGTGATGATTAAGGACCATTTTGATCTCTTGGTGCTATCAACACATATTTTGGGAATAACTAAATTCAGAAGGTTTTAGAGACTTTCATTTCTCCGTTCTGTATCCAATATTAAAATAGAGGTGTGATTTTACTTGGAAGGGGATCAAATTCTGGCAAATTTTTAATCCGCGCTCAAATAGTGATTTGTAATCCAAAACCAACGGACTCCGAGACATGATTCTGTCAAAACATTTGCGTGAAAGATTCCTCCTGTCGATAAAATCTATTTGGAGCAAACATTCAGCAAGGATGAATCGCAGGCGTGTTGCAGCTCGAACAATTCGAGCGAATATGTAACCGGGTCAAAATTCGCATTGACACAGATCGATGAGCGGAGATTCGTAGTGAACCGTCTCGTCGCTCAGAACGGAAACATGATTTTGCTGGTTGCGGTTGAAAAACAGCGTGGAGCTTCATGGTGAAGTTGCCGAAGTTACCCTAGCCAACTGACTTCTTGAAGGTTCACGATCGTAGGGAAAAAGCGGTATCCTTACGGACGAAATAATTTTTGCTAGCCTACAGAACATTGTTTCGCAATGCAACTGAACCTGCCAGTTCAATACGATTCATCTCTGCAAGCCTAAATCCTAGAGAGGTTATATTACAGACTGCATGACTGCCGGAAGAGGTGGGAATAAATTATTTAAAATCTTGAGACTCGAATTAGGAAGCTTTACAATGGCTGAAAAGTGAAAACCTTTTTGAAAAATTACAGCTGTGCATCCAATTTTATGATGTTTTCAACCATTTTGGACACTTTCTGTTTTGAAACGATTAAGAATCCTCCCGGTACGCTCATTTCTAAACTGTATTTTTTTGACAAAAACAAAAATGAGAAATAAAAGAACCTCAGTCAATTCTTTTCTTGCTGACTTCAGTTTTGATTAAATTGCCGCTTGGTTCAAAGCGAGAGAGCATCAATTACGTTAAGAATTTGAGCAAACTTTAAATTTCACATCGAGAAAAAACGAGAGCCCTTGCTGTGCAAAACTCGAAAGAATTAGTTTTACCCCCAAAAAACTTTGAAAGTTAGAAGAAAAGTCAGGGTGGAGAGAATTTCCATCCAGGCTAGAGTGCGGAAGCAAAACCAATATCTGATTTTGAGTGTTGCGTAATTAACAGCATTATGAGATCCTGCTACGTTAATTTTTTCCTGTACAGGAAACTTTCTAGTAATTCAAATTATAATTTCAGAGTGTAGATAAGGTAGTACGAGGAAATCGGAAGATGAGTTTTAAATACGCACGCGTCTATCTTACTTTCATCGTTTGCGAGCCAAGCTAGCGGGAGGTAAAAATTAAAGAGCCCATTCATTCGCCCATAAAATCAGGGCGGGTCCCGAGCAAAACTCCTCATTCAACTTGATTCCAACTTCATGAAAGACAATATTTTTAATTGGACGAGGACGCTCAGTCATCGATTGAGGATTTTAGTCGAGAAATGATGGGAATTCCCTTCCTTTTCAAGCATACATTTCCTGTCCCAGAGATTAAGTGGGGGAGTTTGGAGAAATTATTTCTGAAAGATCGTAAAGATGACGAAACAAAAACAAACTCTGAAAGGGGGACCACGGCCAGTGATAAGGGTTGGGGGGCTGAAGTTTCGAAGGACGAGATGAATTATCGCGGGGCGGAAACTTGACTTCAGCGCAGGGCTGCCTGATCGTTAGATAAAATTAGCTAAATTCAATTGAGTGATACATGGAAAAAGGCTGATTTGGCAAACGTGTTTTGGTTAAGTTGGGGGCACATAACATATGGAGACGTATCGAGAGCCACGCCTCCCTTTCACAGAAAAGACTAAAAAGAAAAGCACAAACCACGCATATCCAAAAAACGCCGAGCGCCGGAAAGAGGACTCTCACACAATGACTTAATACCGTTTATCCACGCCCATTTTTGGCTCTCGATAAACACCCCACTTACGTTCTCGCGCTCTTATTAATTTTTAATATCTGCTCCGTTTACCGATTTAATTCCTTTGTTTCCCTCATTATCTCGTTTATTCTCTCGATGATTTGTGTACTCCTATTGCATATCACACTGGAAAAAAAACACATTGGATCTAGAGTCCAGACTCTTAAAAACATTGACAAGAAAAAATACTCTTGATTCAATCAGATTTAAGCTTAAATAGAGAACCAAGCCTCTTAATTTGAGCGGATTTCCTTTTGATTTAAGCTTAAATCTGATTGAATCAGGAGTCCTTTTTCTTGTCAATGTTTTCAAGAGTCTGGAGTCTAGATCCAATGTGGTTTTTTTTTTTCCAGTGCATCCTTCCGATTTACTTAATTGTTCCCCTTGAATCAAAGATTCTTTGAGAAAGAGAGTTTCGAAAGAGAATGAGAAGTAAATGCAAAAATATTTGTATGTTAGGGTTACGTTTTCTTACATTTTTCAATGTAACTCTGGTTGCCGGAGACTAAGGAAAAAGTTCCCGCGGATACAAGAACATTTTTAACTTGGCAGCGCTACAGGAGGGGGGCGGAGTCTTGGAAATTTCAAAAATAGCCATTCCACCATTCTCAATGGGTAGTGAGGAGGTTACAATGTAAAGATGGCAATGGTATTCCGTCAAATGTAATAGCAATAAGTCAAAAATCTGAGAATCTTACTTGTTGTTAGTTTAAATTAGCATTCTGAAGTTGAACTTTCCAAAAATGTAATTGATTGGCATTTTAAGGCAATGATAGACAATTGCAGTTGTGAGCTATACTGCCGTGCTAAGGAAAAACGCCGTATGAGCCTTTAGGCGTTGCCAAATTTTCCCTAGAAAATTACTAATTTTCAGGAAAAGTTTTGAACGTTTGTCTACCGATTTCTCAGATAATTTTATTTGTATTTAGATCTAAAGCGTCTGAAAATATTAAGGAAAATTATTCATAATTTTTCTTAAAACTAAACATTCTATCGAAGGAAATTTGGCAACTCTCGAATGTTCATACGGCGTTCTTCCTTAGCAGAGCAATATTCCTCCATGTGAGTGATTTTTTCCATAATTTATTTAAAAGAATTATCGTCGTGGCAGCAAACAATTTCTGAGCTTAATAATTGCGTTACTCATTTAATCCAATGATAATACTTGTTTTCTTTTTTAACACAGCTTACTTGTCGGTGCCTTATATTCATGTCAAAATATAACGACAGCTCTGCCGTTTAATGGTTATCGTATTTTGCGTCAAAAAGAGCGGACGGTGAAGAGAACCAAGTCAAGTTAGGTTTGGTTGGGTTAAGCAACTAAACTAACTTCGCGATGAAGCTAAAAGTATCAAGCGTAATTGAAGGCGCTTCGCTGCGTTCTCGCAGATTGGTTTGACAACTTCCACGGCGTGTTTGAAAACATTTAAATAAGATGGAAATACCTGTTGAAAGGACCTTCCTCGTACTTTTACAGTACTTTTTCAGTACATGCTCGAGAAATTCAGTATCTCCTCCAACAGAAAAATTCCATGCATTTTCAGAACCTCCATTTGACAAAATTAGAAAAATTTCAAAAACTTGAAATAACGACAAAAAATTTAAAAACATTCCGGACCTTTTTGCAAAATTTCCGCATTTTTCAGTACTTCCGGACCGCCCTTTAAAAAACAGTACTATTTCCGGACTTGTAAACACCGTGGACATGTAGTTATGTATTTTCTCTGAAAACAACGCATTGTCCGAAAGTGGCCAAATTTCTGGATCTAGAGGGGCTACAAGCGTCCCCGTTATTTCTGCGTCTAAATAACGTTGCCGATGCGGTCGGAGCCTGATTGGAGGGCGGCTCCGGGGCAGGTCGTTAACGGCCACTCGAGGTCACGCTTAGCTCCCGTCTCCAGACCCGGGTCTCGGCTGCGGATTTGCGGCATGTGAAAAACTCGACGGGCAGATTTCGCCTGCGATTTAATGCCACTAATTAGTGGCTCGGAGCGTGATTCCATACCGGGATGAATGCCCGTCGCTCTCCGACTCGGCTCCCTCCCTTTGTCGGCCCACCGTCACCGCAGTGTCTCTAAGCCTCCCTAGGGACCGCGTTGACGTTGTGACCTATTCTGCCCTGCTAAGGAAGAACGCTGTATGAAGATTCGAGAATTGCCAAATTTCCCTTGATAAAACTTGTATTTTTGACAAAATTCATGCATTATTTTCCCTGAGATTTTCAGATGTTCTAGATAAAATTGTGTCCAAAATTGTCTGAAAATTTGAGAAAATAACATTCACAATGGACCACTAGACAAGGTACGAATTTAAGCAATCTGATACATGCATCTTAACCAGAATTTCACGTAGAACACGATTCGTACAACGAAAATTACTGAAACCAACTCCTAACGAGGATATGAACGATTTTATTTCACATTGGTTACGAGGAATTTGAACTGCCCGCTCACAAGAAACTCAAAGCTCTAAGTGAGTCAAATCGCGCACTACAAAGGTTTCAGCAAGCTCCTCAATCGAACAATGTTCATTTCCCACCATGTGTTGTTCAAACTATAAGCTATTTGTAATAGCTGAGCCAAAGCGTCTAGATTGAGGTTGCCAGATTTTTATATCGCAGAAACTGTCATGATAACGTTTAGTGCGCGATGTGAGTCACGTAGAGCATTGAGTTTTCATGAGCGGGTAGTTTGAATTCACGCATCAAGAATCATTAATTATCTTCGTAAGAAGTTGATATCGGTAACTTTCGTTGTGCCTATCGTGTTTTACGTGAAATTTTGGTTGCGAAGCAGGTATTAGAATGCTGAAATTCGTACTTTGTCTACTGGTCCATTTTCCCAGTAATTTCGGTTTTTATCGGAGGAAACTTGGCAACGTCTGAAGGCTCATTCGGCGTTCTTCCTTAGCACGGCAGTATTATTGCGCGTTTCCTCACCGCTGCCACCGGACGGACCTGCTAATCTGAGTCCGGAGTTTCTTGTTACGGTCCACCGCGAGTTCGATCGACGTAACCTCTAAATTCGACACAAAATCTAGTTCTAAATATCTTAGACAGAAAATATAAATTTAACGTTTATCTACAGCTCCGAGAAGTAAGAAATTTCTCTTCGCAGGGGGCACCACCGTTTTGTTTTGATTTCTTGGTTCATTATTACGCGTTTATTTGTCGCTGCCCACCCGACGGATCTACTAATCTGAGTCCGGAGCAAAGACATAAAGACGGAGTGCTCGTATCTAAAAGCACGGGAAAAAAGTGAAGCCTGGTTTGGCGCTGGGTGCTTGTGTGAGTGTGTAAATGAGCGCGGGAATCCATGGCGGCAAACGGAAATTTGATTTGCACTTGTCCTCTTGATTTTTCCTTATTTCTTCTTCTAAACGTGTTTTAAATGCCTAAAACGATTATATTAAGAAAGTTCGGTCTGCGTCCTAATATAATACACCTACTTTTGCTCAGTAACAGGCAGTAATCTCAGATAAAGTTAGTTTTTCTTCTGCTCATGGTGGTTCTGCAGGTTCAAACAGGCCGTTACAGTGCTAGATGACCGTTACTCCCAAATGAAATTAATCGGTCGACGACGGACCAAAACTAGCCTAAAGTTAAAAAAATATGAGTGGGTAAGTGAATTTGGGCAAAAATCAACCTAGAATACTTTGTTTCCGCAATTTTATTTAGTTCCCGCCCTACATTTGAATTTCAAACTTGTCCCGATTTCCCCGCCAATCCTCTAGCCAATAGTAGAGGTGGTTGAAAAGAAGCTTCATTTTTTGCTTTTAGCCCTCCGTCTTTATGTCTTTGGTCCGGAGTTTCTTGTTACGGTCCACCGCGAGTTTGGTCGACGTAACCTCTAAATTCAACACAGAATACATTTTTGAGTATCCGAAACGGAAATATACATTTAACGTTTATCTACAGCTCCGAGGAGTAAGCAATGTCTCCGCGTAAGGGGCGCTTATTGAACACTTATTCCTCACCAAATCGGGGTAAATTCCGTTCATTTTTCGGCAACACTTTGCAGTCACGTTAATTCAATTACAGCACAGTGGATCGAGTCAATTAGATTGATCGGATATGAAATTTTTTACTAAAACTGCGAATTTTGATGTTTACTTCGTCATATTTTTAATTTCAAGGGGTGCATTTAGAGGAAAATTGCACGAGAAAACCAATTGAACCACTTTTAGAACCTCAACTTTTCGTATAAACGAAGTTATAAGCTTAAAGTTTCCAAATGTTGTCCAGCCTCTCCTATTGACCCATTGGAAAAAAACACATTTGATCTAGAGTCCAGACTCTTAAAAACATCGACAATAAAAAATACTATTGATTCAATCGGATTTTTGCTCGAATCAAGAACCAAGCCTCTTAATTTGAGCGGATTTCCTTTTGATTTAAGCAAAAATCTGATTGAATCAAGAGTATTTTTTCTTGTCAATGTTTTCAAGAGTCTGGACCCCAGATCCAATGTGTTTTTTTCCAGTGCCGGATCCACTGTGTGCCGGACCAAACCTAACCCAACTGTGAGCGGCGACCAAAATTTGCGGTTCACAGTCAGGACGGTTTTAATTATTATCAATCCGGATGTTGGTGTTGTTTGTTTTCTTGCGTGACGTCAGCAGGGTACAGATCCCAAACCGACGACCACCCCATTGTTCCCGCGTACGTTCTCCCGCAGTGCGACGCACGGCGCGGCGGCGGGGATCAATCTATCCCGGGCGGATGTTTGGCGCAAACAACTACCGACGCGAAAAAACTAATTAGAGTTTCGGCAAAACTGGGAACCGGGGGAGCTCGGCGGTAATTTAACTACTTCGATGAGCATGAGCACCACCGCCAGGGTGCGGCGCGGGCCGGAAGTCTGGCGGGAAGCGTTTCCAGATCGGCAGGCGAAACGGGGGCGGCGCGCCCTCGGCGGCCCGGCGGCGCACTGTGGATCGAGTCAATAGGAAAGGTCGGACAAAATTTGGAAACTTCAAACGCTTATAACTCTATATATACAAAATTTTGCGGTTCTGAAAGTTGTTTTATTGGTTTCCTCGCAGAATTTTCTTTTGAAAGCACCCCTTGAAATTTAAAATGTGACGAAATAAACATCAAAATGTGTAGTTCTGGTCAAAAATTTCGTGACCGACCTTTCTAATGGACTCGATCCACTGTGCGGCGGGGCGGTCCCCGAAATCTGATACCCCCGCCGGTGGGCGGAGCGGAAGTGGGATTCTTGGAGCGGCTGATTAAGTCTCGTCTAACGTAAACTGGGAAGTAAGTGGCTTTGCAACTTCCGATAAACCCGTCCGTTGCCATGTCGATCGGGGACAAGAACTCCTCGACATCCCGCGGCGATGGCTTCCGCACTGAGCCAGGTCCTCCGCGACCTCTGTTGGCCGATTTTTGAAATTGATAGACAAAGTTATACAAAAAGAAGACAAGAGGTATATGGAGGCATCCTATCAGTGGGAGCGGGTGGTTGCAATGAACAAAGGAGAGAGGTAATAGGCTGACTAATAGCAACTTACGAGAGACCCTATAGTTAATTATAGTTATATAGTTCATCATTTTCTTCCTTGGTCTGTAGGAACCACCCATTTCAACCAATAGGATCGCTCCATACTTCCTATGTCATCTTTTGTCTATCACTTCGTTTGTCAATTTCAACAATCAGCCCGCTGGGAGATGACCTACGTGTAGATATGGCGATAATGTACAGTCAAGGGGGAAGAGCAGTTTCATCACATTACGCAGTGAGGAACTAATGTTTTTAGGCCCATCTTAGATGCAAAGTAAGGTCTATCCGTTCTCTCATGAGGAAAGGTGCTCTTATGGCTTAGCCAGAAATAACAGTTCTTCGTTGGAAAATAAAGCACAAGTTGACCGCATTATTCGCAAAAGGGAACTAACTTCTTTGGCTCATCTTAGAAACAATCTGTGGACTAAGTTTTTCGATGCGGAACTGCTATTCCTGGCTCATTCGTGAAAGCATCTATCTGCATAAGGAAATTAATGATGCATCGGTTAATTAAATACAGGAGGAAAATTAAAATTAGTTCCGCATAAACAGTCCACACGATGGTCATAAAGCACAGACATTACGTCATCAAGTGCGAAAAGAGTGTCCTGAAGACAGTCACCGGCTGTCCACAAGTCTAGAGATGGACTGTTGGGAAAAAATCTTCCTCCCCTGACTAATGTACAGATTCTGTACCTCAAGTCATACATTTTTTTCCTCCTTCTTTTTCCCAAGATATTCCCATCAGATTGTTGACCTTGGGCTAAAAATGCGTTGCCATATTGAGACAAGCGCACGATTCAAACGGAGATCACCTAAGCTAGTCCACACCGTGTTTCTGAGGGTGCTATTTCTGTTTAGGAGTTGCGTTTGCAACGCTAACAACCCATCTTGGACAATTTGGCAACGCGCTTTTAGCCCTGGGCCAGGAATCTAATAAGCTCGGGTGTAAGCAAAAGATGAGGCTCAAACTTAACTTCCTTGCAGTTCTCGCCGATGCGGTGTTGTGTTGAGCGATTGGTAAAAATTGTCAGGGCTCATAATGAACCTTACTTTCCGGCGGTGTTCCGTCTAACTTTCGAGTTTCTTTGAGGAAACTGCCACTTCCACTTTGGGTTTCCGCACTCGAAGTTCGGGAGTTCGGTGCCAAAGTGCCGCTCCAACGACCCTCTAACGGTGCTTACGTTCCGTCTTACCGCCATCACAAGTAGCAGTGATCGCGATGGGTTGCAATTCGATCGGTAGATTATCACGATTTCATTGAAGACAATCTACCGTAAAATTATCGAATCAAAAATCTTTGTAAAATCGATGTGATTTTAACGGCGACATCATTGCGATCACCAGCATAGGAGCGGTTATCCTCGATTTTATTGTGATAAAATCGAGATTGTTTTTCTTGACGTTAGCGTCAAGAAAAACATCGGCGCAGAAAAATTTTCTGCGTCCCTCAGAAAAATATCACCATTTAATCGCGATCAAATCAAAGATTATCATTCATATGATGACGATCCTAGCAATTTTGTCGTCTATGATATCATAACTTCATTTCATCAAATCACGATCACACTGATAAAACTGATACTTGAGATTCTGTCTGCTGAACTAGTGCATCGCTTAATACTCTCTCTGTGTATTTTGACTTCACGGAAAGAAAATAGCCCTTCAGGGTTTTCCGTGATGAAGAAAACAAGGAGTCCCTGAATTTTACACTCGGTTCCTAGTAAAATGTTATAATCTAAAAATGAGACAATTTTTGTTGTTTATTGTAAAATTTTCAACACTCCATCAGATTACTGAATTTAAGGCAATAGAACCACGATGAAAACAAAGAAATCTCCGTTTGCTTCACGCATTGCTCCACATTAGTATTTTTCGCACAAGAGGAACTTTACGAATTCGAAGTTATACGTGAAATAAAGCACAGGGTCTGACGTACTTAACATTATCTTTGAATATCTTTTCTAGGTTAAAATTGAACAGTAGATGAATAACGGAACGGTTGAGGAAATTACTTCACCATTACTTCAAGTGCCTTTAAGCGGGGTTTCTGAATGAAAGTCCTATTCTCTTGTGCTAATTGCTTCTTACCTGCAACAGAGGAAAATAGATCAACGTTAATGACCACTGCGATGTGAAATAAAGTGTATCTTTTTAAAATGATCATTCATTCGGGAGAAAATTGTTTTTCCTATTCCCATTTAAACCCGGGAGCTGTCCATAACTTACGTCAGGCATCTCAGGCAACTTACGTTTGGCAAACGGGCAAGAGGAATTTAGCCTCGCAGATGGCAAAAAAAGACCTACAGTTTGAAGGTTTCTAGATGAAAGAGGGACAAATAGAATATAAAGAAATACGTAGCAGGATAGGAATTAAAATTTGAAAAATGCCGGAGATAATTTAAATATGGTCATACCAATTACTATGAAAAAGAGAGAATTGAGGATTCCAAATAGAATTTGAGGCGTTTCAGTCACGAACAAAAGAGCATGAGTAATGATTCTATGAAAATTGATGCTAAAGTCGATTCGTTTTAAAATTGTCAGAAGAATATTTTTCACAAAAATAACAACAATGCTCAGTCTTCTACTCAACTATTCAAGTTAAAATTATTCAAGTCATGAACTTCAACCCCAAATTTTTGGGAATCACAAAAACATTACGTTAATCTTTCCTCATCATCATCTTAATCATATCCTTCATTTGCTCTCCAATAATGTGTACGCACAGAGAGGCAAAGACCTAAAATGTAATCCGAATAGTATAAAAAGAAAAATGATCATAATAAGTCTCTCTAAAAAGAAGAGAATGCTATTTTAACGAATGCAAATGTTGAAAAACAAACCACCTTAACCACCGGCGCTGAAAAGATTATTCCATCGGATCAGCGGATACGACCGATTCATTGTAGCCGACTGAACACGAAGCTTAAAGATTCGAAATTGAAGTGGACTTATGAAGAGTAAAGCACGCTCATTATAGATTCAGATTCCTGAAAGGTTGAGTTTCAAACTTCTAAATCTCACCGACTAACTTTCATTTCAACCCGAGACCCGAAACCCGCCCGTTATGAGGCGGGGAGAAAAAAGTAGGAAAATGCTAAACTTCCTCACTTCGGAGCCGGGCGCGTTCCGGGGGAATATCGCAGGTAGTTTTTAGGCCAAGACTTAAACCCCTCTTTTTTTCGTACTTCCTGATGCATCGCACGTGGTGAAATTATTAGGATAAAGGAAAGCCCACAAAATGTGAAAATCGTGTATGCCCTTAAGCGAGACGTCGGTGACAAGAAGCATCTCGATCTTCGGAGGACAGTGGTGGAAGTTGGGAATTGTGCTTAAATTCAATTGCGGATTTACATATTCGTGCGGTCGAAAAATTCTCCAAGGCGAGGAAATCTTGCCGAGCAAACACCGAGGAGAGGAATGGCTGCTTGGTCGTTACGTCCTCCAAATGGACGTATTTCTATCAAACGGAACTATGTGCATCATGACGTGATCCCTGTTATACATATATTCTTATGGGTCTCAGGGCTCATGTCTAAATGCACATAGTTCCGTTTGACAGAAATACCTCCAAATGTTTCTCCTTTCTTCCCGTTGTTTCGCATCGCTCCGTGTTCCTTCCCATGTTCTCCTCTGGTAACTGCGCTTCTCATAACTGCCATAATATATGCACACACACACTCTACACACGTTCACATGCATAGGTATGGACTCATATTCTATGCGGTATTGCCAGAGACTATGCTACCGTGCTAGGAAAAAATGCCGTATGAACCTTTTGGCAATCGCCGAATTTCCATTGATTGAATAAGAATTGTCAGGAAAACTCGCGAATATTTTCCGTTGAATTTTTCAGAAAATTTTCGTCGTAATTAAATCTAAATTATCTGAAAATTTCAAGAGGAAATATTCATAACTCTCCTTAATAATAAACATTTCATCGAAAGAAATTTGGCAACTCTCGAATGTTCAAACGGCGTTTTTCCTTGCCACGGTAGCTGTGGTGGGGGGGGGGGGGGAACCAAATTTCATCAGGGGGAACTGGGTGATCAAAGAAATCGGGTGACCATTTACGACAGTTCTCATTTCCTTCAGTAAGTTGCAATCCGACTGGATGGGAAAGAAAAGATTTCGTAAATAATGTAGTTTGTAACTTACACATAAGTAGATGCAAAATGAAAATTTGGATTACCGATGAAAGTAAAGTTCTCCACACTAAATGAGCTGCAAATTCACCACAAAGACTTTGAAATCCGAATAACTTCCCTGTTAAAAAATACCACTCAGTACACAACGGGCGCGCTTTGAAACCATATAAGCGTCAAGAGCATGTATCTCTTAGGGTGAGCCTTTTTCTTTCGCATAATAAATAATGAAAATTCTGTCTTTTTACACCGATCGAGGCTTCAAATTTCGCCACGGGCAAAAATGGGCATAAAATATACGAGGTAACTTAAAATACAGCAGGTAACAGAAGGGACACATGGCTCATTTCATGCAGCATTTCACTAGAGTTAGGTTCCAACCCAAGAATACAACTATATCAACTCCAGTGTGTTGCACAGTATCAGACGCAATTGAAGGCGTTTTATGATGGTCCGACCGTGACTTGCAGAGAGTAGAGTATTGACGTATTGACTTTGAGTGCTGTTTGCGCTGGAGACATCGAATGCATAATTATGAGTAATTCACATACGTTGGTGTTATGAAGAGCATAAAATGGTATTGCTGGTTAAAATAGAATATTCAACTTTATTTCAGACTAATGTTGAAAGTCTGCACTTGTTATGCTAAGACGCTCCTGTTCCGAGTCCTCGGATAGTCCTCGGCGAATACGCCGTGATCCAAAATTTCACAAAAATCTATCGAACAGGAGCTAAAATGGTATTAACTTTACGTCACATCCACCTTGATTGAAAATTGCGGATTTTAAAGTTAGTCCCTTATAACCTGCTTAAAATGAACTTAGAGGAAGAATCAGTAGCACTTAACGTTAGAAAATTCGGAACCAAATTTGGTGCTCTATATTTTTTTAATGCAAGCCCCCAACAATACATACACGTAAGTTGTAAGTTTTTTTAATCTTTATTTAAGTCCATTAATCATGATAACTTGTTTCCTAGAATTACGGATGGAATTAAAAGAAAAATTTTCTTAGTTCTTGGTTAGTAATTTCTTTTCTTATTTTCATAATTAAAGATATTTTGTTTAAATTGGATCGCATTTTACAAAAAGGAACCAGAAACATTGCCGTAATGCTAAGATTGTGCAACTTCACCCTTTGCAATAAAATTACTGTAATCATGCAAAAATAAGAAATTTACATGGTAATTTTGGTCTTAAATTCACAGTTTTTAGCGTGTGAAATAGAAAATGTTTATAGATGACCAGGTTTTTCTTCCAAGACAAGAGAAGTTGCACAATCTTAGCAACATTGCAATGCTCTCGGTTCCTTTTGGCAAAATGCAGTCCAATTAATAGTTATCATTATTTTTGAAGAATAAATAGCATGTTTTTTACATGCATTTTAACAATATAGATAAGTATGTCCCCCGCAGAATCTGAGATCCAAAATTAATTCACGCCGTGGAGGGTAAGAGAGAACTATTATAAAATCCTGTAGAACAAATTTAAAGGGGGAAGGATTCCCAAAGAGATTACGAGCGTCTGCCCGTCAAGCCACTGGGAGGGGAAGAAAAGCGTGAGAGACACCCGATGGATCTGTTTCGCTCAATTTAAGTAAAGCGTAAAGCGGCCGACATTTTAACTTGCTAATTTTAATCTGGAAATACTCGCGGGTTGCCCGGCGGCCTTCGCGCGTCCGGTTTATTTTCGGCCTGTCAGCCCCAATAGAAGCCCGCCTCTCTGATCCGTCAACTCCCAAATTGACCCCCCCCCCCTTGTTGGCCCCTACTCGCCCTGCAGCGAGCCGCAAATCCCCAGTCCTGTCGTTTAAATACGTTTCCTTTCGGGGCGGTGGATCTCTTTCTTGGGGACAGCTCCCCGTTACGTGAAACATCAACAGTTCATTTCGGATTCCTGCCGGTGTGCAGGACGACTCGTTGTTGCCACATTTCGGGCTATTTCATTGAAAGGGTTTCGTGGAAGAAGGGGTTAAGTGAAAATGGACTGAGTTTAACAGAAAGGAACTATATAGAAACCCTTTTTACTGAGAGTGATTACAATGTGAATCCATTTCTGATTGGTTCCCGTATTTTAGGCCTCCACAGTGTCACAAACGGGAATAAAGGTTACATTTTCATCAATTGCAAAGATTATAATCTGGAATGGACCGGGGAATTATGGTTTCGACAAGAAACAAACGGAATGAGAGAAGAAACGGAGACAGGATTTTGAGAATGGGCCGATTAAAGATTACGCAAAACTTTCAATTTGTGTAATCTTTATTCCTGTATGTGACTCCATGAAGGGGTGTTGTCTTGACTCTCAGTATAAAGGGACTCTAAAAGGAACCAAGCTGCATCAGATATTCCCAAATTTAATCGGGCAGTTTAATTTTTAACGTGAAAATTATTGCGCGGATTCCCGTGCTTTCAGTGAAAAATTTTCATATTTTGAAGCAAATTCCATAAAAATTTCAAAGGAATCTGCACAAACGCTCTCTCGTAAAAAAATTTAACTGCCCGGTTAAATTTGACAATAGCTGATGTGGCGTGGTTCCTTTCTGTTAAACTCGATCCAAATAGACCACTAGACAGAGGGAGAGCCAGACCCCTGAAATATATGTTTTCTCCTAGAAATTTCAAACTGAACACCCTGAGGAGGAAAGTGGTAAAAATAAAATTAATAAACAACGAGATTAAAATCATACAATTTTATAGACATTATATGATCCACGTGTAGCAGAAAAAAAACCAAACCACATCAGCTATTGCCGCATTTAATTAGACGATTTAATGTTAAGAGAACGTTTGTGTGAATTGTTTGAAAATGTCAAAGAATTTGCTTTGTACCATGCAGAAAATTCATTGAAATTTGCACAACAATTTGCACAACCGTTGTGACGTAAAGTATTAAATTGCCCAATTTTTAGCAATAGCTGATGTGGCTTGTTTTCTTTCTGCTTAACGCTCACGGTCCAAATACACTACTTATGTCTCCTGAAAACAGTTGAAATGTCCTAGACGCGTTTCAAAGGTGTCACCGCCTTATATTCAGTAGCGTGGTCGGTGAGCATTCTAAGTATACTTTGAGGAATAAAAGGTATAAAAAACTATATTTTCTCACTGTACATGAAACTTATGGATTATTTTAAGCATCAATTGTATTCTGCATAAAAGTTCAACAAGGAATTTTACATTGTGGCACTTAGTTTCGTATTGTCTAGTGGTCCTTCACGTGATTCAGAGTAATATAAACAAATGCACCGATGGGTCAACCTGAGACAAAATCCTTCAAAGATTACGCTGCTGATTAAAACAATATGAACAATTGAGGTGCAAGTTAAATTCGGAAAATAACATTTTTTTCTTTATAAGGATGATAAATAAGCGATTTGTTCACCAATTTTTGCCGTATATTGACTAATACATGTCGGATCGATCGATTTTCAAAAACGGCCTTCCAATTGGATGAAGTTAGCCTAAAGGACCCTTAAAGAGGAAATTAAAAAGGTTAAATACGTACATGAAAAAATCAGTTTGGGGTTGAAAATATTGATTTTCAGTTTCAATGCGAAACGTTAATTAATTCTCTCATGAAGTTTGAGTCATACTTCATGTCATAATTTGCATATTAATGATGCTTCAAGCTTTTGAACAAATGTTGACTGAGTTTTTCCTCAAAGCACTCTTTTCTCGTCCTCGAACTTTGAATTGTTCCCAAAGGGTCAATATTTGGAATTCACGGTATTCTGTTAGTACCAGATGATGCAGGATTAAGCGTTCTTAGCTAAGTAGAGTTACTTCATTTATATTCTTTTTCACCTGCAAAGCCTCTTTACTCCATCAGAGCCTGATCTTGTTTGCTGGACAGATTGAACGACACTTCAATCATCAGTGATCATTGGCCGAATCTACATGTCACACGCATTGATAAATACAAAGTGGAGATAATTTACTGGAACAGGTGGGTCCTAATGAAAGTGGAAATTGGAGTATCGCTCACTTGGAAAAATTGACTGAAAAAACTGAGGGGAGACAAGTTATGGTTTTAAAACAAAATAAGTTTGGCGTAGTTTTGAGCTTGAAAAGCCACAGATTTTTTTGTCACAAATACAAATTCGAAAAAAAGAGAGTGAAAACAGACTTTGAATTTTATCTCTACCAATGGGTCTTGTGAAAGAAACCAGCTATGTGGCGTGCTTTGCGGTTCATCGATTGATCGGCCACTTAAACCTATGGAAAAGGATCGATAAAAAGGGTATTCGCAAAAGACATCTTAATAATCGATTCTTTACCACAGTCTTAAACGGGGAAAATGTCGATAACCGATCATCCATGCCTCGCTTCTGAAGGAAACCATTTTTACTCGATTCGATCGAGTTAAGTATCAGTTATTTTCTGTAAAACTTCCTCCAAAAAATCACATTGTAAAAATATGTTTTTACTCTTTCTATTTTGTAAAATCTGCTAATATTGTCATATTTTCACGGGAGAGCTCCCTTCAAACGATTTCTCCCTGGCTGTTACGCGGACCTACCCTCGGGACACACTCTGTAGCGATAAACTAAAAGAGTTATAATTAAATTTTAGAGTAAGAGGTTCATTTAGAGAAACCTGCAGATGGCTGAAAAATCAAGGAAACTGGCTCGGTAGATCTCTAGATACAGCTCAGCAAAAATGAAATTCAGACAGTCAGAGAGCGGAAAGTAATGGGGATGATGAAGCCTCGGTGAATTGTTGGATTATTGTTACTGCCTCTGCTAATTGCTCGATCAGTATTTCATCGTGGCCTCTCCCCTCTTCAACCTAAAAAACGAACCCTTCTGCATTCAGTTCACAAAGCTTTTTCCAAATATGAGCGGATAAAAAAATTACCGAACAAACCCATCGCGGGGGACCGCAACATCCAAAAAAGCGAACCCATTCCCAATGTGAGCAAGTGTAAATGGAAGCGGTCATGGGTATCAATATTTGCAATTGGGTTATGCATTCGGACGGATATTTCAAACAAAACAGAACAACCCGAAAACGAGACCCATTCAACGGGATCGGCATCCGGCGAGCCCAAATCCGTCATGAAACGCGTCGGCACTAAACGGAATCATAATCATCAAAATTACAAAATGACAACTGTGTCTGGATCCACGGTGGCAGAATTCGTGCTATGCCGATTCCTACTCTGCCCCGGTGAGGGAAAACAACGCATCCGGAAAAGGATTCCAAATTGAGATAAGTGGTTTTTAAAAAGAAGCTTAATACGGCGAGCCTTCTAGGCCACTCGCGAGCCGATAAATTTCCGGCCGAAAGGTGCGGCGGGAACAATGAGCTTTCGACCGAGCGCTGCCGCCCTTCGTTGAAAAATTACCTATTTTCCGAAGAATTTACAAATAAAATCGTATTAATTTCGACAACTTGGCAATGATGCTCGAAATCGCGCGCTGCGGCGATTCTGCGAGGGGGCGGCAATAATAGGTCCCTTGCTCCTCTCACCCCTGCGAATAAGCCTACAATTGAATGGTTTACTTGAAGAAGGGCGCCACCCCCGGTGGGTTTTAGAGGCACTTGAGTGTTTCTTCAGATAAGCCGTTCAATTACCCGATGGGGTGAAATAACATCGAGCTTCAATTTGGCTTTAGTATTGTTTACAGATTACAAGTATTTACGAGGGATTCATTTTTAAGTGATTTATTTCGCTACGTATCTACATCGGATTCGATATTGCGAGTGTTCGGGGGAAAAATTCTCCTGCACGATGTTGCATCCGGTTGGCTGCGGTTCATCCGATACGCATTTAGATTGTAAATGCATTACGGATCGTCTCGGAGTTGGACGCTGCTCAGAAAACGAGATCTTCCTGCGATGTGCCTTTCGGATACGGATCTTAATACCTTTATAGCGCAGAATGAGGTCCGAATGGAGTCAAAACTACTTTCCTTAAAAAAATCTGGGGAGTGGATTTTTTTGGGTCCTTCTATCGCACTTAAATAAACTTAAGACGAGTCTTGAGTGCACTATAGTCCAGCTCAGCGCTTCTAATTGGCCGGTGGTGCGGTTTGGACTCATCTATGGATGTTGCACCTATGTGAAAGAACCGACAAAATTCAGCTCCAGACTACATGCTTTGATCAATTTCTGATTCCGGATTTGGGCCAGTAGAGGTCGTAGAAAAGTGGATCTTTAATTTCTCTGGTTCGACCAGTAAAGAAATGTTAATTAACAAGGGTAATACATAATAAATGGACTGCGTTAAACAGAAAGGAACCAAGCCATCAGCTATTGCCAAATATAATTGGGCGATTTAATTTCTGACATGATAACGGTTGTGCGGATTTTGGCGCAAATTTCAGTGAAATTTCTTCATAGTACGAAGCAAATTCCTTAGACATTTCAAAGAAATCCACCCAAACGTTCTCTCGCAAAAAATGAAATTTCCCAATTAAATTTGGCAACGGCTGATGTGGCTTGATTCTTTTCTGTTGAACGCGGCTCAAATTTCCTTCGATCGATTTTTTTCACTTTTTCGATTGGTTGGTGTTCCGTGAAAGAGGAGGTAAACCTCGAATAAATAACCGCTTGAAAATCCTTGATATCCCCGGTCAGACAAGGATAAGTCGCGTTTCTTGTCGGGACACTCCCCGACAGAGTATTAGAGCATTTGGAGGCCGCACAAATTGTATTTTACTGACCAACACTTGCTTAAGTATTGTGATAATGATGAACTGACTTAGTTAGTCTCTCATCGTTTTTCTCGCCTAATAGTGCCTCATTAATCAGGTTAATCAGTTTTTCTAGCAAATCTGCCGGACTGAGTCTTCTTTACTAAATAAACAGGGCAACTTATCGGATCATCAATTCGTCATCCCCCCGACGCAACGTAGAAACTTAAAATCATTCCAAGGCTGCCAAATTGACTCAAACAATTCAATTTTTTACAAGAATACATATGTGCAATTTTTGTCCATAACCACCCTGGATTTTCCATGAGATAAAAAAAAAGTCAGTGGAATTTTCAGTGAAAAATACCGAAAGTATTCTATTTGTGAGGGAAAATTTGACAACATTGTAATGTAGTTACGTTTTTCCGTGAGGAACGAAAGGCTTTAGTGCTGCTTCTCAAAAGTCCCGTTGACACTTTGGGACCCACCAATTAACATAATTATTCTTAATCACTATATTAATCTGTAAATTTCTTAATATTGTAAAATAGGTGAAATTCTAAATAAAATCTAAAAAAAAGTGGTGGAAGCCGAGGGGCCAAGTCTATCTGCAAATCTACATGAACCTTCTCCTCAGAAAATTTGCGGAATTTTCAAAAAAATTGCCACTAAAAACATTTCCAAAAGGCCATCGTGGTCGTCAATCCTTCAAATTACTACCGATAACATTTCCGTAATTAGCAATGTATTGCAACGCTGCCATGGTGCTATACGACTCCTCCACAGTTCGAGGATTTTATGGTAAACACAACTGTAAATGCGCGATTGTAAAAAATAAAGAAAATAATTGATAACTAACAGCCGCAAATATACGTTGTGCCGAAGAAAGAGCGCCTCCAATTTCTAAGTATGCAACCCGGACATCCTAGGAACACGAATAGTTGCATTTCAGACTTGGCCGTTAAATGAGGCAGAGCGCCAGAGCGCCAGAGCGCCTTCAATTTTTGCCGTTTGTAATAGCCAATTGTGTCATTCATTGCATGCACACGTCTTTGTTACACAAAGATACGGTGATTGAAGTGTTTAATAAAATTGAAAGAAAGAAATAAGTAAATTATAAAACTGGGAAACTTATAAATGAAATGCAGAATATTCACGAGGCAATTACTCGCCTGACGTTATCGGCATTATGAATTATGAATCTTCTCATTTCATTCACTTGAAAATATGTACCAATCGTATCATATTATTTATTTACTATTCTCCGTAAGTGGCAAAGTTGCCAAATCGTGCAGTTTGAGAGATCTTTATCGGCAAAAGCGAGTGGAACTACGACCTCCGAATATTTCTTCGATTCTAAACTTCCGTGACTTTCCAGATATTTTGAGTACAAAAATCCTCGAATTTTCAGTTTTTATTGTGGCATAGCTCCTGATTAAGATTTTATAATCACGAAAACTTCTGAGAGCGGAGTATCTTGAGAGTGAGAAAATGTAACGTTTTGGCTGGAGAATAAAATTTCCGCAGCAAAATTCTCCAACTTTTTCCTACTTAACCGGGTTGCGCAAAAGTCGTCGAGTCACCATTCAGAATGTATAAAGATTGAGCCGCAAACCAGACGAATACTCAGTTTGCCTGTAAGGAAAGCGCTCATGTTTTTCTTTCAATTTTACTATTTTTTTTTTTATTTACTTATTTTTTTTTTTAATTTCCGGCCTTTAAGCCATGGTAGCCATATTTTGTGTCAGAACGACATGCAATATATCGCATAGATCGGTTCCATTTTTTCAGCTACTTGTCATTTTTCTCGAATTTTGAGATCGCAATTCTGTTATCAGGAGACTAAAGAATCCACTTACCAATTTTGACAAACAAATTCAACGTAATAAATGCGTAGTTTTTAAAAAACCACGCCTGTAATACGTTGAATTTGTTTGTCAAAATTAGTAAGCGGATTCTTTAGTCTCCTGACAACAGAATTGCGATCTCAAAATTTGAGAAAAATGACGAGTAGCTAAAGAAACGGAACCAATCGATGCGATGTATCGCATGTAGTTCTGACACAAAATATGGCGTCCATCGAATCACCTTAAGAGACGTGGACTTGTCCCTGAATTTTCTAATAACTACTGGTTTTCTAGATCGCCGAAAACTCTAATAATACATTTTATATCTGCGCACTCCGGGAGTCAAAAGTCCCCTGCCAAGAGTTAGAGTACCCTGACTTTTCCCTGAGCCCTGAACTCGTAACTGATATATGAGAGGCATTTGGCAGGGGAGGAAAGACAAACGTTGAAGTGAGAGCATAAGGGAGGGACTGGTAAATATTTCAGGGCGTTATTTCAAAACAAGCGTCTATTCATCAAGCCCGCTATCACTGAGCATTTTAATGCCTCCGCTACTGACCGGGGCTCACTTCCGTTGACAGTTTCTATTATTTATCGACGAGTCCACGCCAACTCTGTTGTCAACTGTTATTACTCCACCGCGTCTTGTCCTCGCAATTTATTCATCCCTATTTTTCAGACGTAAATCTCTCATGCGTTGCTACTCCAGAACATGGTGTTTAGACTCTTTGATTCGATCCATTCCCTGATATTTTCCTGATTCAGCCTGATTCTTACGATACATTCTGGTATAAAAATCCGGAATTTTCTCTCATTTTTTGCTAGATTCTCCACAAAAAAAAATAAAATAAAATAAAATAAATGCACAAAGTTCACGGGGAAAATCATACTTTTAAGCGTGCCTATAGGGCTCGCTTTTTGAAATCACTCGGATGTACTGTAGTACAGCACACCGATCGACCAATGCTTTTCAAGGGGCGGTCCGAATTTTTTTTCCGTCGGATCCGTTCTTCCGTTTTTGAACCGTTATAGTGTCAAGCCCTGAAGGTCATTCATCGAGAAACCGAATTATCCTGTTACTGGAAACCCTTGAGAACATTTTCCCGTGGAAACCGTATTATTTTCTTTCATAGGTACGTCAAATAAGCTTTTCTACGCTCGGAGGATTTAAATTAGAAGTTTAAATGCCGCCATAACTATTTAGCGAATCAGCGTCTTTTCAAAAGCGGTTAAACCCAAGTTGGCTGCATCTCCATAGTTACAACTGCAGCGAAGTGAGCAATCTCCAATTCGACCAATTGGAAGGCAGAGTTTTGGAGGATAGGTTCCCTTGTTGATTCTCTGAGTGTAAGTTGCATTTTTTTTTTTTTTTTTTTTTTTTTTTTTTTTTTTTTTTTTTTTTTTTTTTTTTTTTTTTTTTTTGTGCCACGTTTTTTTTTTTTATTTCCAGAAAAGATACCTTAAAGTCTCATTTTAATACAAATCAATCTAAGAAAAGAGAAAAGACAAAGTTTGACTCATTAAACAGAGTAAACTCCATACTCTGCTGCTGCAAACTGAGCAATCTCCAACATGACGCAACAAACTGAACAATTTCCAAACTTTAATTTGAAATTCTGAATGAACCAATTCAGTTAAATGATTTATGATGTTATTTTCTTTGTTCATCCAATATAATTATGTTACTTTCTTTATTCAATAAAATGTATTTTCAATAAAATGTATTTACATTCAACGGTATCAAATCAATAATTCCTCCCCAATTTGCAGAGAGTACTAATTTATACACATCTCGTTGAAATGGAAATAGTGCACACACTAGATTTCAGTTCTTCGGCACGCTTTTCCAACATATTCATGTTGGATGTTTCTTCTTGTTTTTTATTTCGTCCGATTCTATGAAAGCAAGTCACCACACCACGGACCGTACATTTTAATGATAATTTGACCTCGAAACGGAAAGAAAGGAAATTCTTGGATTTTATTACCGATTTCCTTATTTTACCGGTCCTACACACCGTGCTCCAGAAAAAACTTCAGCCAAAAAAATTGGATTTTTCTATCTCCTTAGATTTTTACTGAACTGATTTAGGACAGTATGGGATAATAAATGGACTGCACTTTACAAAGAGGAACCACTCTTTATGGCTCATCCATACCGGCACATATCTGCATAGAGAAACCGATGACACATATTTTGTTTTACAAATGAGTGAGAAATAATACATCCTTACGAAAAAATGAATTCTTGATAGTACTCTCGAGATTTTTCGATCCGAATGGGAGACAGGCTGTACATACGTTGTGCGATACACAAAATTCACTTCTTTCGTAAATGGTAATTTTTCAACTATCTATTGAGCCATTTTTTGCTTTTTGCTTAACCTTTCGAGGGTTTTTCTGACCCAAAATTTCTCTGATTCTTCTCAGATTTTTCTGACCTCTTAATCCTGACTTTTCTGGCAGGTTTTTTCCTGATCAAAGCCACGATGCACGTCATAAAATAAAAATAGTGAAATAACCGGAGACAATTTTTAACAACAATCTGTGCTCGTCCTCTGATTAACGGAATTCTTTCCTCGTAACATTTCCAGGATTTTCTGGCTCCATTTTTCTCTCACCTTTCTCGCTTCCACGAGTTGTTTCTAACCGCGACGACCCTGTACACGATAAAATCAGAGGAAAAAACTGCAGAACAATGTGTTAAGCACGGTCTCTAAATAACGGAAACTGCGACACTTTGAAAACGCCGCATTCATCCGGTGCGACCGCGCTTTGATCAGCGGAATGTACAAATAAAATAAGACTTTTCCGAACACCTTTCAAATCCACTCCCCTAGGTTTGACAGACGGATGCGCTCGGACAATCGAAGCTCCCCTCCCACCCCGCCCCCGACCCGGTAACAATGGCCCGGGAAACTGTTGCCTCGATCCGTCAGTAATTAGGACAGGTCGCCCCGCCGGGGGGACGCCGGGAGGGGGGGGGGATGGATGTGGCGAAAGGACGAAATCAACGGCGAAAATATTTATGAGAGCGCGGGGCCAATCATTTCAACGGGCGGACGATGACGTCACATTACGCGGATAAATCTGTAGGCGCGCGGTCGCGGGCAGGGGGGTGGGTGGAGGGGGCAACGCGGGTCTTTTGATCTGTTATTCCGACTAAATGTCGCTCGTCGCAAATCACACGGCTCCTCGCCCCGAACTCTGATCGGTCATTATTCCCCGGGATATTGATTTCGTCACCGTTGCCGATATCGAGCTCCAAATGACCGCCAGATAATGCGGGGAAAACGCCGTATGAGCCTTTAGGCGTTGCCAAATTTCCTTAGACAAATCATCGATTCTCAGGAAAATGTGTGAATAATTTTCTTCCATTTTCTCAGATACTTTTGTTCGTAATTTTACTTAAAGTGTCTGACAATTTTAAGGAATCATATTCATAACTTTCCTTAAAAATAAACATTTTATGGGAGGAAATTTGGCAACTCTCGAATGTTCATACGGCGTTCTTCCTTAGCACGGAAGAATGCACGTCACCGACGATGGGTGTGTTACGCGCGGAGGATACAGCCGACTGATCAGATACAGCGTGACACGCACATAGGCGCCTACAAACCTAACAGGGATACTTCACGCATTACGCAATGCGTGAAGTATCCCTGTTGGGTTTGCAGGAGCCGGCGCGAGTTCTGCGCTGGCAGCACACCGCGCCCCGCTGAATTTCAGGTACTTCTATACTAAATGACCCACTAAGTGGGAATTTCTGGTCAGAGTAGCTCTACGAATTTCCCGTTAAACTTAAGAGTATTTTCCCTCCAATTATTTAGATAATTTCGTTTGCAATTTCAACTAGAGCTCCTGAAAATTTTAAGGAAACATATTCACAACTTTCCTAAAAAATAAACATTATATTGGAGGAAATTTGGCAACTCTCGAATGTTCTTACGGCGTTCTTCCTTAGCACGGCAGAATGCACGTCGCCGACGATGGGTGTTTTACGCGCGGAAGATACAGCCGACTGATCACTCTTTTCGCATGTAAAATCGCATTAATGTTATGAGAAGCAGATCAAAAAACGACTAAAATCCACTCTTTCAGATTGATGTACAACGGAAGTGACGAATACAACAGATGCCTTCACATCTGAAGCACTTCAAATGATTGAATATGCTAGGCGTAGAAAATTTAATACGAACATTCCATACGAAAAGTTACTACATTTGATAGACATGGAGTTATTGTTCCTCGAAGAAAAAGGGTGCATGATATCCTCTGTGAATTCTTCCACCTCGATTTTGTTGATGATATACATGTTTACGCGCTAAATTACACACGCAAAGAGGCCACTAAGCATAGTCAGTCCAACCGAAATTAATTAGACAATTTTAAATTATATTTGGACGGATTAAATCACATTGTGGTCCCTTCGACAAATTTTGAAAACAAAAAAAAAAAAACAAAAAAATAAAAGAAAAGATAATTTCATAATTTCCTACCTAGAAATTAAAACAAGCTGCTGGTTCCAACACTACTGTGTTGGAGAGCTCGCCTTTGGGAAACTATTAACAACTATTAATGCTTTTTTCTAAAATTGTAAACGTATTAAATGAATCTTTACCCAATTATCAGAGGTTACATGCCGATGCAAAATGTTATGACGTAATTTCATAAGTCAAATTTTTCACATTTCAATAAATAAAGAGAAATAAAGAGAGAGAAATGGAATTATCTTTTATGAATGTGATTTTGCGGCAAATGTTGCAATGGCTATTTTTGCCATCGCATCTTTGTTTCTGGCTTTCATCGTTGATAAGCTTTTTCTTAACTTGTCAACAATGTAATGAAACCATATGATTTAATTTTAATTTTTTTTTTTTTAAATCAAGTCGCCAACTTGAATTAAGGTTATACTTTGTTAAGCTGGCAGTCTGAAATTCTGAATTTTTATCGGCACAGAGTTCAAAGAAACTATAATTGAGCACGGTTCGGAGGAACGTTTCTGCCATAATTCTTACACAATACTTATGGTATACACTAAGAGCGGAAAAGGAACTCACTTGAATTTTAGCGTGGAGCTCGAAAGACCACTTCAAGTCTTTGTATGCGAGTGGCTCAATGGAGCACATCACGCCTTTGTATGTATGCGGTGGCTCAATGGAGCACCTCGCGCACTATAAATAGCACGGAGCTCGAAAGAGCACTTCATGCATCTGTATTTTAAGGTTAAAACGAACTCTAAAGAAACTCAATGCGAGGCTCAAACGAACTCTCAAGCATTCTTAATGCGAGGCTCAAACGAACTCCCAAGCATTCTTAATGCGAGGGGCTCAAACGAATCCTAAAGCATTCTTAATATGAGGTTTAAACAAACTCTGAAAGGATCCCAATGCGAGTCTCAACCGAGCTCTCAAGCATGCAATTATTTTGAGGTTAATTAACCTTCTATGGTACCAATAACGGCAATCTTAAGGATTATCCATTAATTATGCGCAAATCTCAATCTTAGTCTTAGTAACTTAAAATTAATTGAACAAATTATTAAATCACGTCGAGGTCACCATGTTTTTTATTTTAAGAAATAATAACAATTGCAAGTACAACTGCACACAAAAACTGCATTGAAAAGATAAGAGGATGATAACATACAATTAGGTAATTTGCTATAAAACCATAGCAACATGCTATGATATACTCGGCCACTGGAAAGTGCTGCTCTCTAGTGTAGCAAACGAGGAACAATTAATCCTCAGTTGAATGAGGGAACGGAAATGTTCGACGGAGGAAAACTGTAACCCGCGAAAATTCAACTTTTAGACCTTGAAATCAATGGGATTTTGGCCGTTCCTCCGACGGCAACGAGAACCATCCATTTGTCGCCACGGACACTACCAATGCTAAAAGAAATCGATCGCAAAGAGCTCTCCCGAGTGGGCGAGCTCAAAATACACCCGGTGTTAGCAATTGTCAGAAAAAAAATTCCAAACTATTTCTTTTGATTTTCGGAGTCAAATTTTTGCTATAAATCATAGATAATAGGAAACACTTGCCCCAAGATCCGAAAACTTGAACCTACCTCTAAAATAAGTGGAAATGTCTCAAATTAAAAAGAGCTAAAACATTGAAGCCTGCAATGAGAGCACCCCGCGTAAAAAAGTTATAGTTGTTAAGAACGTACTGAGAAATTTTTTTCAGAATTTTTGTAAAATTACCGATTTTTCAAAACACGAAAAAGGAAATTTTCACAAACCATTTCACAATCTACAAACTTTTCAGGAATATTGCAACGATTCTTCTAGGCATTTTCTGCTGATAAATATTTCCTGGTGATTTCAGTATACCCGGTATTCCAGGTCAGGAGACACCCCGGTTTCAGCTTGTCTGCGCCACATCTTGCCTTCTTTGCTCTCATCTTTTAATGTTTTGCAAAAAACTAAGTAACACAAGGCCTTAAAACTTACTGTGAATTTTTCAGAGATCATGAAAAACATACTCACAAAATTTCAATGCAAGAGATTTTCTTGGTTTGGTACCGAAAAACTTATACACGAGAGAAAATCAAGCAACATAGAGAATTTGCAGGTGTCTGAAATTTTGTAAATTTCATCTTTAAAATGATACTGCTAGGAAAACTGAGTGCGAGGATATCCTTAGTTTCTAAATTGAACAATTATTGTAAAAAATACAATGAAATGACCTAATCTGCTAGTGTTTAAATGGAAAATGCCACCAGATGACGTCATACGACAAAAATTTTCCCACTTTGAAATCAATTTGTCTCCAATTTCCCATGTCAGAAAAATATTATAAAAAATACTGCGAACTCAGCTCATTAGGCACTCTCAGATGAAGCAACAAACTGTTTGTATGCGGATTCTCCATTCTGTATACTGCCGTGCTAAGGAAGAACACCGTATGAACATTCGAGAGTTGCCAAATTTCCTTCGGTAAAATGTTCATTTTTGAGGAAATTCATGGATATTTTTCCTTGAAGTATTCAGGAACTGTAGGTGAAATTGCGAACGAAAATATCTGAAAAATTGGGAGGAAAATATGCATAAGTTTGCTGGGAAATTTGTGTTTTATCAAAGGAAATTTGGCAAGGCCTGAAGGTTCATACGGCGTTTTTCCTTAGCACGGCAGTTATGCTCAATAAGTCGCTCATCAATCAAAATGAAGCGAAAATGGAGATGTTGCATGTGTGAGGAATTTGCGATTTGACCATTGATTCTTATGTTTAAGTTGGCGAGAAACACGATGGTACCACTGGTTTTCTCTGAAATTAACTCCCAAGCTCAAAAAAAGCTCTCAAGTTTAGGCCAAAATGGAGGGGATATCCCACGCTATAGGAGTATAGGAAAGCTGCTGCTGATTCCATTGTTAACTTGCGGAGTGTGAGGTGAGAACGTAGCTTCGGATGCTGAGGATTCTCGACGATCGAGGGAAACACGAGCCGATATTTTGTTTTAGTATTAGCAGCCCTTATTAGTGCGCTGCCAGGAGAGGAGGGAGAGGGGAGGAAAAGCGCCCCCTTCAATTCCCCGTAAATATTTAAAGTATCGCGCAGCGCGGTGTTCTGATGGGCGGCAAACATTCACTCGTCGCTCAATAGGCCGATCGGTAGGATTCGGAATCAAGTATCTGGATACATACTGCCGTTCACAGCAAAAGTGCTGTAACTCCACTCAAAATGGATTAATTTTTTCCAGCACGTATTGCTCTAATACAAGGAAATGCAATTGCCACGAGGGTTCATTTTATAATTTTTAGTTAGTAATGGTGTGGCGGAGTTGTATTGAAAAAATTAAGGATGAACATTTGTTTTTGTAAAACAGCATGGTGTCGGGAAGGATTCGGAAATGCGTTGAATGGAGATACGACGTTTTTGAGAGAAACTGCAAGGTTTCTGGTCTATTTTCATCCAAATAAAGGCGTAAAATTGCATTTTAACAGCCTCATTTTGCCCGGAACATGTCATATCATAGTTTTTGACAACTTCTCCTCAAAAATAACAGTTTTGAATCCTAGGCTCTAAACTGCTATTGTCCTGATTTGGCTGAACATTTTGGAGTGTTTTCTCCAATATCTTGTCGTAAAATGTGCGCGTAAAGAATTTATCAATGCATGCACGGTGTTGATCAGTAACATGGCTTGCCTTGCAATAGATCGATTGATCTGTCATTAAGACCTATGGAAAAGATCGATAAACAGGGTGTTTGCAACAAACACCTTAATAATCGATTCTTTACCATAGCTTCAAATTGGAAAATATCGATAATAATCGATCATTTTAGCCACGCCACTGGTGTCGATACGTCGATTATGAGTAACCAAGATCTCTTTCATGATCTTAACGGTTGCGAGAGTTGTTTTGAGATCAATTCTAAGAGAACCAGCAGACACTCACCATTTATACCTTTAAGATGACTGTATCATACCATCGGGAGCTAATACTGAAGTAAATGCCGAGATATAGCACAAGAGTGCTCGTTAATTACTTTGATAGTTCACGTTGCTGAAATCGAAATGTCAAAACCTGGAATGGACTTACGACGCTCTTACTTTGGAGAGCATGATTGTTCGGTTCAGCGGCACCAATTTTCCTCTGATACCGCCCACTGAGTGTTGCATCGCTTCAGTAAGCAGGAAAACAATGCCAGCCGAGTGTAGGTGCGTCAAGAAGTAATTTCTGTTATCTTTACATGCCTTCAAACAAAGGCGCTAATTGAAAGGGGGGATCCCATCGGCATTGCAATATTTCTGTGCGCATACCGATTATTCGAAACTAACGCGCAGTATGATTTTTCACACCGTTTCCGCTAAACGATACCTGCATTTATCTTCTAAAAAAACATTAAAAATGAATAAAATCGAGAAAAAAATTATCATGAACCTTTGAAACACCTTATTTAGAAATGAAAAGAGGAGAAACATCGGGCTGCAGTTCTCGGGGGGAGAAAGAGGGCAAATTTTTTCAGCGAAATGATTTTTGTCGGATTGGTTTATGATTTCAGTTATAAATAATAAACGTTGCGGTACCAGCTATATTGCAGCATAAGATTTAAACGATTAAGATGCTTATTGTGACAATTTTAGACAGTAAAGTACATTTTATTCCGCCGATTTTAAGCTCTGAACAACTCAGCATAAAACTGTAACTGATTTATAACTGCAAACAACGTTATTCCAACTGCGAGCTTCACTATCAAAACTCTAAAATGGTTACACATAATTTTGGGCGTTTTCTTGAACCATGATAATCGGTTACACCGAGACCACCGGTTTCAATCACTTCTTCTTCGTACTACTAAATTTTGAGTTTTCCAGTATTTTTTTAGTGGACATTGACAAATGGATTAAACGTAATCAAACAACTCTCGTGCCCGTTATGATCGTTAAGGAATCTTGGTTACTCAATATCCACTTATCGACACCAGTGGCGTGGCTAAAATGATCGATTACTTATTAGGTATCGATATTTTCCAATTTGAAGCTATGGTAAAGAATCGATTATTATATAGGTGTTTGTTGCAAACACCATATTTATCGATCTTTTCCATAAGTCTAAATGGCAGATCAAACGATCCATCGCAAAGTAAGCCATGTCACTGATCGACACCGTGCATGCATTGATGAATTCTTTACACGCATATTTTACGACAAGAAATTGGAGAAAACACTCCCAAATTTTCAGCCAAATCAGGACAATGGCGGTTTAAAGCCTACGATTCAAAACTGTTCTTTTTGAGGAGAAGTTGTTAAAAACTATAATTTGACATGTTCAGGGCAAAATGAGGCTGTTGAAATGCAATTTCGCGCCTTTATTTGGATGAAAATAGACAAGAAACCTTGCAGTTTCTTCTTGGGACACTGAGAAGGATTTCCAGCAACATTTTCAATTCGATTTTTCAACATGATTCAACAAAAATTGCTAAACCGAAAATTTAGGCTCCAATGACTGAGTTTCATCCTCCTGCTTATGGTCAAACATGCATTTTCAAGTCGTAACGTAATTAAATAGTTACGAATGGATTTTTAAAAAGATCCTAGAATAGGTGGTAACCGTCCATGATTCAAATTGATTATTAAATATTTCAGAAATACTTTGCTGATTCGATAATTCCTTTCAGAAATTTGACAGCGTTTAATGGATCATCTACAAGCCTACTTGCATTCTGACACGGAACCCATAAATGTTTAAGCGTCGGCCAATTACATGATGGAGGGCTAGCCCTGAGTGTATATTCCATGCTCTCGTGAAACGCTGCTCAGTCAACAGAAGACCACAATTTTACGGCTTTTCCAGGAATTACCGTCTTCAGAATAATATCGGAAAATCTGGCGCCCTTCAGAAGGGCATGGTAGTAGGTTCTCAATGCTAACGACTTTGAGGAATTTGACTATCACCGCGTTTTATATATTAAAGCCATGTTTCTCAAAGGTTTGCTCACCTGGAACCGTAATGTTCCGTGGGGCACACCCAACAATTTCACGCATGATAAGAACAAAACCGGGCTTTTGTTACTTGATGAAAGCCGGCAATACCTATTTTTCGACCAATTCAGTATTTTTATTGCTGACATAAAAACCAATCAAAATTGATAAAATAGTTGTTGTCATGGGTCATGACCTCAGCAAGGATTTTTGAAATAAAGATTAATCCACGGCTTGTCAAAATTTGAATAATGGAACTCATCAGAAGCGTGGCGTGCATTGCGATATGTCGATTGATATGTACTTTAAACCTACGGTAAAGAATCGATTATTAAGGTGTTTGCTGCGAACACCCTGTTCATCGATCCTTTTCCATAGGTTTAAATGACATAACAATCGATACATCGCAAAACAAGCCACGCCACTGGAACTCATCCTAGGAGGATTTTTTTTTCCTCAATTTTTGGAATAACCATAAACGGGTCAGTGGCGTGGCTTGCTTTGCGATATATCGATTGATCTGCCACTTAAACCTATTGAAAAGTATCGATGAAAAGGATGTTTGCATCGAACACCTTAATAATCGATTCTTTACCACAGCTTCTAATGGGGAAATATCGATAGATCAAAAAGCACGGCACGCCACTGATACTGGTGACCGTTTCGATGATTTTGACGTTGCTTTCCACTCGCTCGACCGGTTAAATTGTATAAAATCTACACAGCAAAGAAAGTGAACAAGCCTTGTGTTTAGATCTACTTTTAAATTTTTTACGATGTTTAAATACTAAGAATGGAAGTGATTTATTATCCGATATGAGGGATGAATGAGCCACTATTCATAAAAAAACAACTCTTCTATTTGCTTTAATGAAACTTCGAAACAGACCCATTCAGGAGGCGGGACCTGTTTCTTCGGTCTCTGAATATAAGGTAATGGACCACTAGACAAGGTGCGGGTACAAGCATTATGATAATTGGACCGCATTAAGCTGCAGAGAGGGGCCAAGTCACATCAGCTAAGTCCGATTTAATCGAGAAATTCAATTTTTTATGTGAACACGTTTGTGCGGATTTGTGGGAAAATTTCAGTGAATTTTCTACAGAATAAAAAGGCAAATTCTTTAGAAATTTGAACAAAAATTCGCACAACCATCCGCTATTACGCATGTGGCTTCTTTCTTTTCTGCTAAACTCAATTGTTACTTATCAAAATTTCACATAAAACACGATTCGTTTATTAATTTCGTTAATTTATTTTCGCAGAAATAAAAAACTGTTTAAATTGTTAGGGATTCCTGAAAAATAAAAGAAATTTCACAATCACATCAGCATTGCAATGCAAGCAATCCTGATTGGAAAATCATTCCAAAAACTTCTATCGTCCCTCAGTTGGGTTCGATTGGGTTAAGCAACTAAACCAACTCCGGGGCAGCTTGTCGAGTATCGTGTGCAAATGAAGGCGCCGTCGGCCGGTATCAGCTTAGAATTTTTTGTCAGTGACCGATGCTTATCTAAGAAAGTTACTGCCTTGGTTAGGAGATGATTGCAGTAACTATGAATAATTTCAGTAATTTCAATTAGTTGCAATCTACACGATCGACAAATTCCGTGTTTAGTGTTAATCTGTGTTGCTGTGCGTTACACGGAGAAAAAAACTTCGCGCATGGGACCCGAAGTTGAGGTCATATGGATCTCTGAAGTTTTCTTATCACGTATCCAAAAACTTGAGGTCCAGCTGCCGAAGGTTGGAGTCAGACATCGAGGCACTTCGGTACGTACCGGAGTACTTCAGATGTATGATCCAAACCCTTCGGTAGGTATCGAAGTATTTCAGATGTCTGACCCGAACTTCGGCAACTGGACCTCAAGTTTTTAGATACGTGATCCGAAAACTTCAGAGATCCACATGACCTCAACTCCGGGTCCCACGCACGAAGTTTTTTTCTTCGTGTACTTTTTTGTGTCAGATCAACCCGAAGGGCTTGGTTGCTCAACGCACTTTCGTGTTGAATCAACCCAAACCGTAGGTAACTCTGAAAAATCGAGCATGAAAAAATTATTCTGCGATTCCACTCTTGTTTTCCTCCAAAAATACTCAGCTGCGAGTGGATAGCGCATTGGCAAAAATCAGTACTTTTTCAGTACCTTTCCTTGACGAAATCCGAAAAATCTATAACTGTGAATTTCTCGCTCTAATTGCGACAAAACTGACAAAAAATGAAAAAATTCCGGACCTTTTGGCAGAATTTCCGCACTTTTTCAGTACTTTCGGACCGTCCTTAAAAACTCAGTGCTATTTTCGGACTTTCCGGAAATTCCGGACTTGTAGACACCCTGGTAGCCCATGAATTTTTTTCAAAGTAGTATTTTCAGGGGAAAAAGTTGAAGAATCGGCAAGTCCGGGGACGGGTCATTAACTGGGCCGGGTCCGGGGCGGGGGCGGCCTTTAGAATCTCTTCGTCTGCTGTAGAGCCTATTTGGCGCGATGTCAAATGGTCTTAAAACTCGGCTGCGTCCTGCCTTTGCGTCGCCGTTGCGCTGCATTTTATCAGGAGCGGAATCGATAGTCGTTGCCTTTGCCTCCTCCGAGCTCGGCTCCCAACTGCAATTAAAGTCAGAGCACGAGGGAAGACCAGCTTCGACGGACATGTCCTGACTCCTCCGCTTCGACCCGCTACAACCGCCCCCACCCCTTTCCGCCGCAACGACCCTGTACGGTCCGAACACGGTGATTCGATACGAATCTGAGTCATCCGCTCGTTTGGCCGCGGTTCGGAACGATTTCGAGTTTGGCTCTTTCGTTTTGAAGGGGCGTATCCAGAGGGAGTTAAGTTCTGGGAGAACAAGAACAAACGAGGATAGGAAAAAGAGTTCAGGCTCCTGAAAAATTAGACACGAAAAAATACTCTTGATTCAGTCGGATTTTTGCTTAAATCAAAAGGAGACCCCTTAAATTAGAAGGCCTGGTTCTCGATTCAAGCGAAAATCCGACTGAATCAGGAGGATTTTTTCTTGTCAAAGTTGTAAGAGTGTGAACTCCGGAACCAAGAGACTTTTTTCCAGTGAACGGTCCGAACACGATGATTCGATATGAATCTGAGTCATCCGCTCGTTAGGCCGCGGTTCGGAACGATTTGGAGTTTGGCTGTTTCGTGTTAAAGGGGCGTATCCGACAGGAGTCGAGTTCTCAGAGAAGGAGAAAAACCGAAAACTGGAAAAAAGTCTCTTGGAAAAAGAGTCCGGACTATTGAAAAATTTGACAAGAATATATACTCTTGATTCAATCTGACTTTTGCTTGAATCAAAAGGGAATACGCTTAAATTAGGAGGCTTGGCTCTCGATTCAAGCAAAAATCAGATTGAATCGAGAGTACCTTTTCTGGTCAAAGTTTTCACAGTCTTGACTCTGGATCAAAGAGACTTTATTTTTCAATTTAAGGTTCGCCTGGACGCTGCATTTTAGCGTCCAATAATAACGGAATCCTTGGCGTCGGTGACCTCAACTAATGCCGTGTATGTTGCTATCAAATATCATATACGGACTATTTCTGCCAAACGGAACTACGTGCATTATGACATGAGCCCTGTTATACATACATTCTTATGGGTCGCAAGGCCCATGCCTTAATGCACATAGGTTCTTTTGGCAGAAATACGTCCATATCACAGTTCGCACATGAGGTGCAATTCCGGTGATTTTATGCTGGTTTGCAACAATACTGTAATCGTCTTTTCCAATATCCTCAGTCTCACTACCGTTAATGTGCAATTAGGGCTGTGACCTTTAGAGAAAGTAAAATAAATTGCACGAGGACACATAAAAAAGAAGAAATATTTGCGAGTCGTGCAAGCGACAGAAAGGATTCACGAAAGGTCAGCTAACGAACACACAAGACCATAAGCTATACCTCGCGCGTTTCCTGGATTTTAGAGGTATCAAGTTAGTATATACGGTGAATTTCTGTGGTATCACGCTTTAACCTTCAATTTCCTATGGGAACAATTGAGGAAGAAAAAAGCTTGATGTTTTACGCTCGTCTTGACAAACAAGTAAAACTTGTCTATCCCGCGATTTGTGATAGAGAACTTCGATGAGACGGCTAATTATCGGAAGTGCGTTAAATATGTTGCAAATGATGTGGTCAAATTCTAGGAAAAAAACTAACAGCATGAAGAGCAAAAAGCTACGTCGGATAAGTGCAGCGCTGGCTAATCGGTAAATATACCCATTTTTTGGGGATTTCCACGACTACACGAATAACCTGGATATACTAAACTGAAGCGTCATTACAGAAATGAAATGAACTTATGAAATCAAAGCGAAAAAGAACTAAACTAAGAAATTTTCCGCGCAAGTTAATGGCTAACAGATTATGTACTCGATCTATTTTTAATTTTCCCATTGCACGTATCAGTCTATCAACCAACTGGACGTATTTCTGCCAAACGGAACTATGTGCATTATGACGTGAGTCCTGTTATGCAGACATTTTTATGGGTCTCAGGGCTTATTAGCCGGCCAGCGCGAAACGCGCATTGGCACCTACAAACCTAACAGGGATACTTCACGCATTGCCGAAACGCGCATTGGCGCCTACAAACCTAAGGGGATACTTCACGCATTGCGCAATGCTCTCTGCATGGATACTCTGCATGGATTATTCTCATTTAAACTGATGAAAAAAAAATGTATAAAGTTAAGGAAAATATAATGTGTGTTTTTTGATTATTAAGGTAGTTCTGTGTCTAATTTAATGATTTGCTGTTCGGCAGTTCTTGAGGTAGGCATTCATGTTGAATAGCCTACGCATCTCCATTTAAAAATAGAAAAGCATGAAAAAAAAATAGAGTAAAATCTAAAAGCGAGGATTTTTGCAAAGCACCGCAATGATTTAAAGTAAAAGATCTTAAGTTTATCGGGAAAGATGAATGGGCGACGATGCAGGTCCCGGTGCAGGGAGAAGCGCCACCGCCGCAGTTCTGATCCTTATTAACGAGGCTGAGCTCCCTCTCGCTGCAGAAACGGCGGACCCGCATTCGATACCCGTTGGAGTTACGCGGTTCTTCGCCGGGGACGAGGGCGAGGGATGAGGGGTGCGAGGTGCGCGGTTGCAAAGAGCCACTTATTTCGGCTTGCTGTCAAGAGTAATCCTTCCTCCAAAACTTAAAACTCGCTAATATGATTGCCGAGCCTGTTAAATATTTAATACACTCAAACTTCTCATCGGGTCCGCCCAACCCCGGCCCGGCCACCCCTTCTCACCCTCTGGAAAAGCTGCGCCCCTCTTCGCTGCCCACTACCTGTTGCCAAATCCGCCCCTGAATCAGCTTACCGTTTCTACCACGGTAACCTATACAGCACGGAAAAAATTAAATTGCTGATTTAACTATTCAATCGCTAAAAAAAGTGACTGCAATGTTTCAACGTAGACTTTACAACAAAAAAATGCCACTGTAACCACTGTACTAAGCTAATTTAACCACGGGGGTGGCAAAATTTTCTGAAAAACTGGAAAAAAGTGTTTACAAATTTTCTCGAAAATTCATGATTTACCAAAGGAAATTTGGCAGCGCCTAGAGGTTCATACGACGTTTGTCCTTAGCACGGAAGCAGTGTAAATTTTCATTTTTTGTCCAAGTTTGTTCTAAAGATCTATCGAACCGACCCTTACGAGTTTTGCGGTTATCGGTGAGAGATAGTCCCTAAATACACCCGCTCTATTGAAATCACCTCACGGGGGCCCGCGAAGCGAGCTTTATAGAGGGAAACGCCCTGCAGGGGCCGCGTAGCTCCTTAGTAATTAATATTATCTTTGAATATCTTTCCTACGTTACGAGCGGCACGTGGAAAAATGACAGAAAGTTTGAAGAAATTATTTTACCATCACTTCAAGTACCTTCGTGCGGATGCTCTGGATGAAAGCTCTATTCTCTTATGCTAATTGCTCCTTACCAGAAACAGGAAAATATATTAACGTTAATGGGCTTCTAGTGGATTTTTGAGGTTTCAATGTATTTTTTAGACACAATTCCTCCTAAGAATTCAATCCACAAAACATGGTGAACTAAAAAACTCTTGAAATAAAGAAACACCAATTTTTCCAAAAAAAAAAAAAAAAAATTAAAACAATAAAAGTTCCGCAACAAAATCTTTGGACTTTTTAGGGACTGATAAAACTGCCCAATTCACAGGAATTTCAAACATAAAGATCCCAACTTTTCTCCGACTTCTCAAATTCACCGGAAAAAAAGACATTCGATCTAGAGTTCAGACTCTTGAAAACATTGACAAGAAAAAGGACTCTTGATTCAATCAGATTTAAGCTTAAATCAAAAGGAAATTCGCTCAAATTAAGAGGCTTGATACTTGATGTAAGCTCAAATCTGATTGAATCAAGAGTATTTTTTCTTGTCGATGTTTTTAAGAGTCTGGACTCTGGATCCAATGTGTTTTTTTTTTTCCCCCAGTGTTTAGGGCTAGGTTTTCCTAAAAAATTATATTCACGGACAAAAAGCGCAAAATATTTAGAGATTGAAAAATCGCAATTTCTTAGCTGAGAGACAAAATTTCAAGGTTCAGCATTCGCAACAAAATTCCCGAATCCGGAAGGTTTCCCGATGTTCGGTAACTCAATCACTTTGTCCAACTCAAATCCGGATTTTTCGACCAAACTTGACAAAAACGGCTCTTCCGCGTTCGCCTGCGGGCGATACGCCGGCGTAAAAAGATTTTTAAGTTAACACGTGTCAACGATGCGTTGCGTATTAGGGATGATCACCCCGGACCCCGCTGGCTCCGCAGACCTGTCACAGCAACCTCATAATCCACCGCGTTAACTGGCTCCTAATAATCGCACCGCGCCCGCTCCTCTTTTCAGACCCTTCCAACATTTCGTCGCTTGGCCGACATAAGGGCGTAACTTCACATTGAGATGAGCCCGGAAACGCATTGAATTGTATGGGAAACAAGGCTCATTGCAGAGTTGCAGGTTACGCTCTTATATCAGGTAAGCGACGACTTAAACACTCAGGGCGAGAAGCGCGCTTGCGTACATCGGCCCTCGCTCGCGAATCTCGTTTCCCACTTTCAACACACTCAGAGATCCGTATTTATGGTCGCTCCTTAAACAGCTGTTATCTTATACTCGATGATGTAAGGTCATAAGAGTAACGATTAACGGTCAGGAGGCGTGCTCCTAGTTCTTACGGACAGAGATGGAAAGTGAAATTTCATAAGGCTCGAATAAATTTCACAAAAGTTGAAATTTATTAATTTTTTTTAGAATTATTAATTAAACCTTTGTAGGTCTGAAAGCGTTTCAGATGGTCTTTCTGTTGATGCTGCGGTATTATGCTACTTTACTGTAGGTGCCAGACACAAAGGGGGGGGGGGCAAAAAGGGGAGTTTAGAGAGAAAAACCCCAACCTAGCCTCTAAACTAAACGAAAACATTTGCAACGCGCAAATTTTTTTGGGTTGGGGTAAAAAATTTCAAAATTTAGAATCACTTTTTCTTGGCGTTTCGTGGCATCCTGAATGCATCTCCAAAAGTTTCACAAAATTTTATGAAATTTAACACGAATGAATTTCATGAAATTTAACACGAATAAACTTCAGGAAATATTCCAACTCTGCTTACGGTTGCTTATTCTCTTTTGATAAATTGATACATATTTTTTTCCCATCAATTTAAGTGAGAATAATCAATGCAGAGTGTGCAAACATTTCAAAATCATGGGTTAAAAAACGCTGACTATGCGAGTCAGCCTAAAGCCTAACAGAGCGGAGCGGCGTGCTGCCAGCGTGAGAGGCTCACTGGCGCCTACAAACCTAAGTGGATACTTCACGCATTGCGCAATGCGTGAAGTATCCACTTAGGTTTGTAGACGCCAATGCGCGTCTCGGGCTGGCCGCCCGCCCGCCGTGCGGCGGCGCCTGAAACAACTATTTCACAACAGAAGTATTGCACAATATTATACGAAATTGAACGTATTAAGAATGACAGGCATCCTTTAAAAGTACAGATCTTTCCTCGCAAAATAAATCAAGATACTTATCGTACACAGGAAAAATCTAAGAGCCTTTAGCTGAGGCAAATATAGAGGTTCATCCGGTTCAGGTATAACAAGGTGGGAGTTACTTGAAAGATAATTAAGTCCTGTTACACCAAAGAGGTGGAGATAGTTTTAGTGAATTTTGTCTCATGACGCTCCCCCATTTTTACTAAAACTCTCAACTACATATTATTCTCAATTGTATCAAACAGAAAAAACAAAAAACAAGCAAACCCTCATTCTTCCAATACATTATACATTTTCATCCAAAAACGTCGTGAGCAATGGTCGTTTGTATTTACATGTGGGCAAATTAACTTTGGGTCTCAACTGGCACGTGGACCAAAACTCCCATGCCGAGAAAACGCGTGGACGTAAATTACTGGAAAAAACAGGTGCGCGTACAAAAAATCATTAACGAAATGTCCTAAAACCGTAGCGAATGATCTTTTAGGAGATCGGGAAATGTGTCCCTCCAAAAATTTCAAGAAAACATCCGAATATTCCCCCCCAGAAAAAAGGCTGGTCACTCTTTTCTCTTAAATGCTTGCGGTTCTCAGTTGCAAAACATTGAAAAAAAAATAAATACCGTGAGCCACGGTTTATTTGCGATACTGTTCAATCCATTATCAGTCGGCCGCATTTTCATACGCCGTTCATCGCGTATGGCAGTGGGGCACGTTGGTAAAAATAAGACGCTGATGAAAGTACACTTTTAAGATGATCATACTTAAAAACAAGATAAAAATAACCCAGCTAAAACGGAGAAGACGCCGCGGGAATATTTTTGAGTAGCAGAATTATAAATTTATTTTAACTCCAGTTTCGGCTCGATCCGTGGGGGATTGCGAGAGCTTCTTCCCTCTGTGTATTTTTACCAGTTGCCAGGTTATGGCGACTATGTCAAAAAGTCTGATGGATCTACTTTGTCGGTACTTTGCTTCGAGACTTACTCTGCCATGCTAAGGAAAAACGTCGTATGAGCCTTCAGACGTTGCCAAATTTCCGTTGACAAATCACTATTTTTTAAGAAAATTTGTGAATATTTTTCTTCCAATTTCTCGAGTAATTTTGCTTGTAATTTGATCTAAAAAGTCTGAGAATTTCAAGGAAAAATATCGACGATTTTTCTCAAAAATGAAAATTTTATCGGAGAATGTTTGGCAGCTCTCAAATGATCATACGGCGTTCTTCCTTAGCACGGAAGTATTGCATTAAGAGCTCATGCGAAACTTCATAAATTGGACAACATTTTGCGATAAGGAACCTTTGGCTCATTTTGGAGGGAAGTATGTGTCATTAGATATTTTATGCAGCCAAATGAGCGAGAAATAGTGGTTCATCATTGGGTAATGCAGTCCGATTCTAAAAATCTATCCGCAACAACTGTGTTATCCAAATGAATTGGGTTTTTCTTCCACACACATTTGAGGTGAAGTTTAACTAGACTATATTAGGATCAGCTAGCCCTACAATTGAAACTTGCGGTGATTAAAGAGGATAAATAATTTTTTTGGTAACGAGGAAAATATAATAATAACCTTGAACAAAACTTATTTTAAGGTAAACTTTGAGAACAAATTCACCTTTATTTCCATCAAAACGATATAGTTCCAACTTTTCACTACTCTAGAGACTCAATTCGATTTTAGAGCTTGATGCTGATTTTTCTTGAGATCAAAAAAACCCGAGTCCATTCACTTCACCCATCACTGCTCCGTTTGCTTTATTGTCCCCTCTTTCATTCAAAAGAGGCCTCAATTGGCGAAATCCTGGAGGATTGGTTAGGAACTATATTATTACCAGAGGCGAGCGTGAATGATCGCTTATCGATATTTCCCCATTTGAAACTATGGTAAAGAATCGGTTATTAAGTCGTTCTTTGCGAACACCCTGTTTATCGATCATTTTCCATACCTTTGAATTGCAGATCAATCGACATAGCGCAAAGTAAGCCACGCTACGACTTGGAAATCCAAAAGTATGCGGGTAACCAACTTCATCTCGAAAATGTAGTTTACGCACCTAAGTCACGTGTGTGGGGACCAATTAATATAACGCTCCATATGAGCTACTAATTTTGCGTTGCAGTCTGAATGGGGAATCCTAAAGAAAGCAAAAGGGGCACGAATGAACGGTGGGTCAATTAAGACAGAGAGAGATGAAGACGTGCTCCGAAGGTTGATCCTGCGATACCTCGAAATTTAACGCCATCACTAAAACCCTAATTACATGCAGTAACACTTGAGAGTAGCAGTTACTCGGACTCGATTTTTACGAGCTTTTTTATACGGTTTTTTCGTCACGAACTGGCGATGATGTTAACGACCTGCGTCGCAACTCGCCGGTGCGGCGCTCGGAAGAAAATCAACAAGACCTGCAAACTTCTTTGGCTAAGTTTTTTTTCCTTTCCGGGGAAATCCTATCCGCGTTGAGCAAAGAAACTATCCGGAATTCGAGTTTGTTGCGCTGCTATAAGACAAACTCCCGGGAAATGAATTAATTATTATGATAAAAGCGTTTGTAATATATTGTTTCCGAGAACCCGGCTTTCTTTCCTTCGGAGCCCTGCCCGCGCGTTCAGTAGTTCGCCCTCATTTTTATGACGGCGCAGCGTAAGTGCCTCCTCCCGGCAACCGTGTGCGGCCTGTGCGGTGCATCCTATCATCCCCAAATCAGGTTTTATTGATTGTTTCGTGGAATTCATTCTCGTGAAAAATTGTTCCTTGAACTAATTTCAATATCAGCTTGATGCCAAGTTCACTCACTGGAAAGTAGAGTCATCGGCCGAGTTCAGGTCTACGAGTCTACGACAAAACAGAGTAGACTAGAGACTCTCCACTAGCCTCGTAGCGACAGGTGGAAACTTTGACATTCGGGGATTCAACGCTTCCTTATGGACAAATATGAGGGAGCAAGAGTCATCATACCTACTACACCGAGAAAAATATTTAGGCCTTGATACGCGATCAATTCCCGAACCAATTACCATCAAAACGTCGGGAGTCATCAGTCTTAAAATCGTTACTTCGCCTAATTTTCAAATGAGAACCTGGCAGAAATGTTACATGTGGCAAGAAATGATGCATGGCGGCACTCCATTCTTATCTAAATTTGACGGCCCGTCCAATTTTGATGAAAGAGGACTGTTGAATGGGGAAAATCAGTCATCAACTGATCTACTTTGATCGGAATTTGATCGTGTATCGAGAGCTTTTGTGTTCTTGTGTTACATTTGGTTAATACAGGAAGTGAAACGCAAACCGGTCGCTTGAGTTTCTTCATCAAAAGTACCAGATATATTCGAACAGTTATATGGAGTCATTGTACAACGCAAAGATGACTATCATTTTCAGTTCCCATTCTCAGCGTATAAACTTGGCATGAAGCCTGGATTCAGCCGTTGCATCCGATATTACATCGAAGCTATCCTTATTCAGTGCCTTTCGACAAACTCTCTAGATTCTCAGATTTTTCAGATTGATTCGTTAGACCTAAGTTATACGGACCATCTATGAATTACATAAAGCCACAATACAAAGAAGAGACAAGTCTTTACTAAGCAGAATGACGCGGAACATGAGGTTCCAACAGAATAGTGCTTAGATGTTTTTAGGATAGTTTCACAAGATATTTGGAAAATTGACACAATGAACAATTGTCTATTCTATTCTTCCCCGTCGTCATTTTCTGTTGTTCTTCTTACTATTCTTTTAATAATTAATATTTCTTTCGTTCTCATCTTCTTTCGCCTTCCTTTCTTTCTTCATTGCCATCACCATCCACTTCTGCTCGCTCTTTCCCTTTTAGCCCTTTTTTCTCACACCCCTCCTCTTTTCTTGTCTTAATTGGACTACATTTTGTACCTGGCGCATCTATAAAAAAAACACTTGAAAGCATAGGGATACTAATGAATAATACGTTGTTTCTAATCTAAGTCAGGAATTGCTGATCTAAATTGCAAAACGTAGGCCGATTCTCACTGCACCTTCCTATTTTATTCATCTTTACTTTCTTCGGATTGATTCTCTGCAATTCCAACTCCTTTTAATTTTCTTCTTCTTGCATAATATCGTCATCTACACCCATTTCTTCTTTTCCTTGCTGAGAAAATTCAATTCCATCGTACGTTCCCTTCTACTCATCCTCGACCACGCACGCGGCACTACTGCATCGACTATCTATCAATATCAATTTCAGGTCCTCGAGGCGAGGAGAATAGCACGAGAGTGCCACTTTCGCGGTAGAGTGGCCGACGATCTGCCGACCGTGCAGCCTTGTTGTGCCTCGTTTGCGAGCAGGGTCAATATTATTACGCGCGGCAAATCCGGGCTTAGTCCGGCTTCAATTGTGCTGCGAAATCATTGAAACTGCGACCTGCTTAATAATGACGTCCCCGACCCCACCACCCCGTCTCCTAGACGAGCCCCCCCTAAACACCCCCCGCTCCATCGATCCCCCAAATCACCCCCGTATTATAACTGTCTTGCTTTCAGACATCACAGATCCCGCTTTTCTGACCCCCTCCAACCCCGGCGCGGCCTCGCAATCGGAAACACCGCCCTTCGGGTGAAGAAACACTTAACTGCGATGGGAAAGACTGTGTGACTTAAGCGGTTTCGCGGGGGCGGTGGGTCGGACCGAGAGGCTATTACCATGTTGAGGTATGCTGGCTCGTTGCCAGAGTTGAGCAACTCCACGGCTCCCGTGAGATCAGCAGTTTTGGCTGTTTTGAGCGAATCTATTTCGTTTACGGGCATGCAGAATAGAGAGGCGAAAAAGTCCGCTTTACAAGGATACATGATTGCGAATTTCATTGGACGATGATCCTGGGAGCTGTATGAATTGATCCTGCTCTGTGCTCAGTGTTCGACTACAAGGTTTCGGGGCAATGGTTTATTATGAACAAAATCAGTCACCGTCACTTTTGTGAATCATTCTCTCCATACGCTGAACTGGAACATTTGCCCCTGGATGTATCCCACATTCATTAACTGAACCACGCTACTTTTTTAAGTCACTAGTCATTTTATGTGGACAAATCGACAGTAAGCCGGCAATCACATAACTCGGGTTGCAACGTCGCAAAATTCCTGTCATACTTTATTTTTTAAACGGAAAACTACTCGATGGCAATTCTTTAAAACTGCCGTGATTTTTCTTCTCTGTGTGAAGAAAATTCTGCATAAACTTCAAGGAATGATGTCAATTTGTTCTCTTTTAAAAAATAACATAGAGGCCGAGATTTTCAGACACCGCGAACGAGTTATGTGATTGCCGACTTACACCGTCGAAATTCCAATATTTATTGTAATGATGTTGCTATTGCTTCGAAAGAAACTCAGTTCACCTTCAAATAGTCGAATAGGCAAAATAACATCCTGAGAGTTTGAATAGTTGCCGCCTTTGTTTTTTTCTCCGGTACAATAACTCCTTCGCCGGTGCGACTTTCAGAGGACATTTCGTGCTCTTAAAGGAAGGTTTCGCGATGATAAAAACCTGGATCATAATTCAAACATGAGAAGACAGCAAGTCGTCTGATGAGTATTACTCAGCGATAGCCTGGAAATCATGGTAATCAGGAAAATAAATCTCTCGAAATGACCTGGAAAAGAAATGAAATATGAGGAGCCGTCAGAAATCTGATGGTGACGATCTGATGACTATAGCTCGAAACAGACTTGGGCCGATTTCAGCGGGGAATGACCGTATACGTCGTAATGTTACTCAGATTGGGCAGTTTCTACTTAGCTTACACAGAAACCGACAAAACAAAGAAAAAATAGCGCAACAAAATTAAAAATTTGGACTTATATCCTTCCTTAATCTAAACCTTTTAAGGTCTGCAGTTAAAGCTTACATCAGTTTGACTGTCAGATTTTTCGCACGACAAAAAAATTGCAAAAAAGCGGCATTGCAAAATTTGTGTTTCTTTCCCTTAAATACAATCCAATTATACACATATGCTATTTTATACACTACTGCGGTAGATGACGTCAAACACCCAGTTTTACAACGAGCGACATCTCCGTTCATACTGCAGGTAGAAACTTGACATTTCAACAGATCAAATTTTACTTCTTTTCTGTTCCTCTATAAGCTCACACCACCAAAACACGATTTCATGACTAGCGCAGCTGATCCCACTCAAATACTATTCGCCGACTTTCACTATCGTTATACATGAAAGGGAGCTATCAAAGCTGCAATTTCCGCGAGAAGGGAGGAAGAGAAATACTGCCCTGCTAAGGAAGAACACCGTATGCGCCTCCAGGCGTTGCCAAATCTCCCTCGACAAATTGCAACTTTACAGGGAAATTTGCGAATATCTCTCTTCCAATTTTTCACAGGATTTCATTCGTAATTTGATTTAAAAAGACCGAGAATTTCAAGGGGAAAAACTCATAAGTTTCTTCAAAAATAAAAATTTTCCGAATGGAAATTTGGCAATATACGGATGCTCATACGACGTTTTCACTTAGTACGGTAGGATGCGACGTACGAATGCACGCCAAGAGCCAATGGGAATCAGAGTCTGATTACGGATCCGGTCAAGATTCGCACCAGCAGGCAGCGGGAGGGTGGGGGTGGGGGCGCAAACACCTAAATTGCTCCGAGCAAGAATGTAATCACTCCTCCTTCGGGTCGGCCGAGGAGAGGTGTCGGGGGAGGGGTGTGACACAACACACAACCGGGCGCCCAACGTTATTGTTGATGGTGCTAGCGTTATTGTTAATGATGTTATCATTTCGGGAATCAGGCGTACATAATTACCCGCGTTTGCCGAACCGGGGCGACCGCACCCGGTAGAACCACGCAAGTTCGATGGCATCTTCATTGGAGATGTGCTGTTTTTGCTTTCGGTGGAATTTGCGCTTAATCTGCGCAGGGTTGCAGCCCTGTGGATGCAAATTTCCCCGTGATAAATTAATATCCTTGCGGTGAGGGAAGCGTGACGCAGTGTTGCTATTTTGAAGGCTCGAAGTAATAGTCAGAGGTGTGGATCAAGCATCATAAGACATGTTTCCTCACCGGTTATTAGGGAGAACACGAAAGCAACATCGAAAAATTTCAAGTTCAACTCGCATGGAGTGAGTTTTTTTATCCTCATGAATTCATACATTTTGCTCTCTGGAAGACTGAGTAAAAAAAAAAACAATAAAAGTCACACATTTAGTTTCCACCGAGTTACAGGAACTTCAAAATCATCACTCTTTCTTATCGGAACCGCAATTTTCTAGAATTTTTTGCTGGGACGTTTGTGAAAATTAAAACAGAAAAATTGATCAGAAGGACAAATATACAGTTATCACGATACACTGCTGTATTCCCGTAATTCTGTTGCTACTTTTGAGTAAAATATTTCCTCCCGGGTATTATTGCTTTTCCAGTTCTGTAAAAGTCCCAAGAGTAAAGAGCTTCTGCACCACATGAGAATTCTGCTAGCGTTAGGATGTTGCAAAATTTCCCGGAATAAAATATTATTTTGCGAAAAAAAAAATATTCTTATTAGCAATTTCTAGAGACACAATATTAGATTGTGGAAAAAAAACTATTTGTTTCATGATATTCATGATTTAACTGGCGGAAAGCCCGTGACTAAAGTCACGAGTCTAGATACTTCACCAAAAATAATTATTAATTTAATAACGAGGAGCATTAGGCCGATATTGTTTCGGGGATGATACCACTATTCGACCACATGGGAGCTTGTTTTGCCTGAGTGAGCGTGCTATTTCACGACGATACTGCTATTTGACCACGCGGAAGCTCCTGTTGCCTACACTGAAATTGAAGGCGAAATGAAATGACGTTAATTAGTCTTCTCCAGTTTGGTGAAATGCTATTTTTTAAAAACGTTCCAAGTACTCGGTACTAGATGGTCTGACAAACAGGACTATGCCTTAGTCGTTCATAGCAGAAGAAGGAGACGAAGAAGAATAAGAAGAGGAGGAAGAGGAAGAAGAAGGAGGAGGGGGAGGAGGGAAGGGGAGGGGGAGAAGAAGGAGAGAGAGAGAGAAGGAGGAAGTAGGAGAGGTAGAGGGAGGAGGAGAAGAAGAAGAAAGACAAAAACAAGGAGAGGAGGAAGAAGAAAAATAAAGAAACTCCCAAAAAATTCTAAAAAAATTATTGTAAAAAACTTTGCGTATCACATGAAGAAATTCGGCAGCATTCGAAGAATGAAGAAGCATTTTTCCTTATGGAGATAGTCTGGGCCGATCGACCGGCTCAGGTGTCGGAATCGTCTTTTCGGCGAAGCCATTTCCAAAAACGTAAGGAATCCACGCGAAGCGAGCCGATTGCACTTTGGGACGGCTCATGGACCCGAGCCGATTACAGCGCACGAGGAGGAAAAATCTAAGGCCGAAATGTTCGCCTCGTTCCGTTCCTGCTCGAGGAGTCTTTTGAATGAGAACTTGCCGGGTCACGGTTCGGGGAGGTCCCGTTTCGAAAGAGTCACGGTCCATTTCTTTTGAGATTGTTAGTGAAAGCGCGGGTGGGAGGAGAGAGGACGCCGGGGCCATTGAAAAAGTTGGGCTGATCACGGGCATAATTCCTGTTTTATTGCTTCATTTCGGAGCTTTGCATCTGGCGAGGCGCGGCTCATAGGCTGATAAAACGGATCCGGGAAGCGGATCCCTTAATAAAAATTGTCCCGGGCTCCCTTTCAATAACAAGGGGCGTTCCTGAAACTTTCGTGTTTGCTTAAAGCAAAGTTTTCACTGGGACAAGTGTATGTACCTTTCTATCCGAGCAGGTTGCCGATTAGTAAAATATCTAGTAGTTTTAAGCGCTCAGCCGATAGGCAGCGCTTTTTGATTTCGACTTGCCTCTGAGTACTAGTATACTAGAGCTAATGCGTTTAAATGGCGCACCAGCTCATCGATTTGTAGGCTTTTTTGGGGGGGGGGGGGTCCATTTTTAAAATAAATAAAGCTGTGAAAACTTTATTTTATGCTTTTAACGTAATGCGCAGGTAGTTTCGATCGTTTGTCTATAAGACAATTTCTTAGCGGTAGAGGAATTCTTATCGAAATTGATCGTTGAACTTAAACGAAGCCTAAAAAAACGCCCCTGATGAGCTCAACGGTGGTTATCATTTTCGGGAAACGAAAAAACGCGTTTACGGTTTCCTTGGTAACCTTTGTTTGCTATCAGCTGATGCTTTAATTCCATTTCCCAGCCAAGTCGACGGAGTTTATACTTCCTTTCTCCACTAAATACATTTACTAACAAGTTGGTTTTTGCAATCGCTAGCGATAGCAATATTCGTCATGGGAACTTTTGCTTCTGGGATATGAGATTTTAAGATACAGTTCGTTTGTAGTATCTTCAGAATTGAAGGGGCTATGTAATTTTGTGTCGACATCTCTTTTTTAACATTTTTAATTTTTTTTCTTTGCATACAAGAAAGCTGTTATTTACCAATTATTTTTTTTCGTTGGATTATGTATGGTTTTTGGAAGTCAACGCATTTAACTTTCAGTTTCGTTTTTTCGGCGTAAAGTATGATATTTTTACTCTACGCATATGCCCGAATACGCATCATAACGACGATGAAACTACCAAACCACGTATCTCGTTTGCGGTGTTTAAAAATCTCCGCTCACATTTTATTTTTTTGAAGTAGACCAAATCAATATCATTCCTTGAAATTTTCACAGAATTTTCTCCGCACGAAGAGGAAAAATCACGGAAATTTTCAAGACTGGACGTTTAGTAGCTTTTCATCTAAAAAATAAAGTATGACAGGAAGTCTGCGACGTCGCAAACCGAGATACGTGGTTTGGTAGTTTCACCGTCGATAAGTGACCTTTGTGCTTCCTAAGTTGCCATTTTTTTCATTCAAATAGATGTAACCGAAATGTTAGATGTGTACTACCTATACTACTTTCATGTCATTGCTTTATTTATTTATTTACTTTTTGCGTAGGTATAAATTGTTATTTTTTGCTGAATATTGGAGAAAATATTGCTTTAAGAACGTGGAATGTAAATTAATTTTATTGAAAAAAGAAAATACCATCATTAATTTGGGCGAACAGAGAAAATATACATCAATATTTGGGTCAACATCTCCCTGATTATATAAAGGATGAATATATTAGTATTTCTGTATCAAAAAACTTAGCTTTTGTCTTCAGAGATACGATGATTCTAGTCCCAGTCAATTTGTTTTATTGAAAAAACAAAAAAACAAAAAATAAATAAAAAAAAAAACAACTGAAATGTTAGACATACTATTTTCATGTCTTTCTATTTGTATCAATAGGTACTTTTTGCTTAACTTACGAACGTTGAATGCAAATTAACTTTATTGAAAAAAGAAAATAACGTCATTAATTTGGGGGAACATGTGGCTGATTATATGAAGGAGGTATATTCCAGTATTTTTGTTTAACATATTAACTCACGAGAAAATGTTCGTACATTTATCATCTACTATTAATTATTTTTTGATGATTAGTCTAAAACATTCAATACAACCATTAAAAAGTAATTCCCATTGTCGGGTATCGAACTCCCGATCGCCGGGTGCCCGCACCTTATCAAAAATGCGAGGCGGTTTAGTCAACTAGGCTATAACGGATCTACGTGAGCGAGAGTAAAAATAGCATTTAAAAGACTCGGCAGTGGGCGGGACTTATCACAAGAGACCTTGACTGCTTTTGGAATATGAAGCGCATTGCTGTAGGAGCCATGGTTCGCACTGTTTTAATGCGTCTCGAGGTTCATCCCAGCATGCATTCCGATCGCGGCAGTTGAGCTAAGGCATTATTTGCGTATCCATGAATTAAATCAATCAATCGAGCTCTGATTTTGACTTCTTTATCCGTAACGAGTCCTCCAGAACAATTTTCCACATTGTATACGATGGTTATTATTTCTTTACTTCTATTTTTCAAATTTGAGGTGGGATAATGGCGGCTTCTCAAGAACACCGAGGTAGGCGATCTTTTGCACCAACGAACAGAAAACTGATGGCGAAAAATAACCAATCAGAACCTCCCAAAAAAAAGAATTTGCCCAAAAACGGAACTTCGTGGTTCTGCGCAGATTTACCAGTCAGACACGACATCTCAAGGTGGAAAAAGACTCGCTGAAAGCGAATTTTAGCAATCAACACAACTTGACGTAGAGACATGATTGGCTAAAAAATACAACGGTTTTTGATACATCGGAAAATCAACCAAAAATCGGAGACTGGGCGAAACGCTCAAGGTCGCAGAGGTATAGGGAATCCCATAGCGATAGCAACGGAACGATTCTAATATCATGGGGAACTCCGTTCCCATGACAAAAACTGAGCGCTTTTCTAATACGACAGTATTAGAACTTTCCCGCTTGTTTAGGTTATACAATCGATGCATCTTTTCTGTGCAAGAGATGCAGTTCACTATATTCATTTCATGCAATCAAAATTAGACGAAAATCACATAGCAACGTCTAAAATGTAATCCTTAGCATCTTTGAAGAGATGTAGGTATACAAAAACGGTAGAATCATAACTATCTAATAGTCTATGGTATGACATTTCATGTTTAGGGTCAATTATTGAAATAGGTCCATCATGTTTGAGAACTTTTAGGAGGATTATTCAATTGCAGGAAACAAACAAACAAAACAAAAAACACATGCGCATTGGAAAAGCTTTCGAGCTAAACAGGAGGAAAATGTATAAACTTCAAGGGGCATTTGGGCATTGGAAGGACTTATGGCGAGTTATTTCAGAAAATCGCACGGGTTATTTTACAAATAATTTTTCTTCTGGGATCCGGTTGAAAAATTTATGAATATGAAAGTTACTTATTAATCAACACAACAATTTAAAAAATAAATACCACTAAAAATGTGGTCCGAATCGTAGGTAACAAGGTTTTGATTCAGTGCTGGGTCCATAGTACGTTACGCGGAAAGTAAGGCCAAAGAATTCCAAAAATTTCTATTACAGTCAATATTTTTGAGCTCTAATGAGTATCAGCACAAGACTGAGGGGCAAAAGTGTTCAATTTAGGCAGATGCATCAATAATTGCATTGATAATGCATAATTAATTAATTAATCATGCAAGATAGAGCCATACCTATTACAAAGAAATCTACAGTATGCGACAATAATCGAATAATTTATCCCTTAGGTTTAAAATCATTAACTTCTAGGATTTCAAAATGGGAAGCATGCACATTTCTTGTGAATTCGGTAGCTTTTTTAGGCCTGAAAGCCGAGGAAAAAATTCAGGAAAATTTCAGCACTTTTTAAGACAGTACACTGAAGTGCTCAAACAGCATTCATAACTGCATGAGCCACGTATTGTATTATGCATACGTAGACGCCATATATGTTTTCGAAAAAAAAAAGTCAAAACAACAACTATATAAAATGTAATCGAGCCTCCATTATAAACTTTTCACCCGAGTCTGGGTGACACGGTGTCACTGTCACCTCAATGGCAGCATACAGCGGAGCAGTGCGAATTCACGCCTCGCACACCATCGCGCCTTCAATTTTGTAGACGCAACACGGACATCCATCAAGTACGAATAGTTGTATCTCTGCGCCGTCATCAACGCGTCCTTTTCTTTGCTCTCTCCCCTGTGTTGGTTCCGATTCTCTTTTTTGTCGTGGTGCTACGTAAGCCCGTAATCGCACTACTTCTAAGATTTAATAATCATTTTCAGAAAATTCGTTTCAATATTTCCTTTTAATTAAACGATTTCAAATTAACTGTTTGTAATTATTCTTCGCCAATGCGTATTTTCTACAGTAAAATTTCGAAGCGTACCTGATATTGCAGACAAATAAGAGTTTCCTCATTAATATTCCATTAATTAATGTGTAAAATAAGCCAACTGCAAATTATTCGACTTGGTTATTTTAGTAATTATCAAATCTTTTGAGGTGAATTCCAAGCCAAAAACCTATTCACTCGTTTAATTTTGGTATTTAACGCTGTTGTTTCTTGGATTCAAAGCTATTAGGGTCCGCCGTTTTTAGGAACAATGACAATGGGCCAACCCACGCTCTTCTGTACTACCTCCGCTCTCTCGAGAAAAAGTTCTGGCTAGCGAACGCAACAAACCTCAATCCAAAGGCCCAGACAGCCTTTCTCCGGCCTGCAGTTCTCCTAATTGCAAACTTCTTGCGAACTCCTAAAAGAATTGAAAAACTTATCAAAAGCTACTCCCCGGAAACAGTGCACTTCGACGCCTGTAAGTTTCGCATGAGAGAAAATCAAACGTTAAATAAATTGAATTCGTTACTCCTCAAAGTTCGAGAAGCACCCCACGCTATGCTACTTATCCGCTCGGCAAGGAAACCGAAAGTAAGCACGGACTCAAAATTTTCACTTCGATTATGAACACTCCACTTTAAACGGCATAGGCTGTAATTTCGCTGCAGTGATAAAACAAATAAACAGCTGGTAACGAGGTTTTTTCACACAGATAACACCAAAACGTCCCGGCTGAAAACTCAGTTTTCTTAGTTGGATAAAAGACGGTAAAAACCTAAAATCTTAGTACACGGCTGTACCTTGTATGTAATTTTTGTGCCTTGTTGTAATATGCAACTTTGCAGTTCAAGGATGATAAGATAATCTGACGATTGGGTTGTTAGGAATACGGAAAACTGGCCTCTTTTGAAGCGAGAGTGAATGGTTTGAGACATATGACACGATGTTAAAGTTTCCGTTTGGAAACTAGATAAAATGTTTTCAGACGAATTAGGGAGTCGCATGGTATAATCTGTAGTAAATAGATGGCTGCACTCCCTAACTGCTTGGCGGCTAAACCTCTCTAGGCGCTTTTCGCCTCTAAAAAGAAGAAGAAGGAATTTAGAAAAAAAATATTATAAATAAAACATTTTTGGCTAAACTTCATTATGATCCAAGTATTCGAGCCATTTCCTCCAAATTCTTGAATTTTTATACCATGTTTTGATATGCATCATGACAATGCAACGTGAAGTTACCAGTGGTTAAAATGCAGGACTATAACAAAATTTTATCTACATATAACCAAAATTGCTCGTAATTTATTTTTAAAGATACTTAAGAATTGCCCTGTAAAATATCTGATTTTCGGCCCCAACTCCAATAAGATACTCGGAACTCTACTGAAAATTTGGTTTTCGTGAACACTTATTCCCATAAAGACGTTGACATTTGGTTGCACTTCACCGTGGATTTCCCACACCGACCTTAGAGATTCCAGAAAAAAATACCATTCAGTCGGACGACCATGTTGCTAAGCACCGAAAACAACCCGGAGAAGATCTGATGGGAAGCTGACGGCTTAAATCTCTGCAACCCGTACCACTACCCTCCTCTCTTCTACCCTTCTCCTCCCTTCTCCACCTCTCCTCGCGGCGAAACTCGAACGCATGAACGCGGTAGGAATTACTCAGATCCGAAGTATCTCCCTACTGCGGAGATTATTTTCTTGTTCAGCTTTTAAGATAAGATATTTAGCGCACCATCTATCTTAGAGGTGGGTGTGAGAGCGGGGGCGGAGAGCGAGCCCCCATTTGCGACCGGCCCAAAATCGGGGCAATACCGGTGTTGCCGCTCAGTGCTTGATCGATGAATTATCCCCTCAAAGGTTGGTAAAACAGCTTGCGTGGTATCAAAATTGATCGGTTGCTTGTCCGATGGGCTTTGTAGACAAATTCTCGTTTCCCACACAAAGATCGTAACTACATTTCAACGTTGCGAGATTTCTACCGGCAAATTTCATTTTTAAGGGTTTGCCAACTCCCTGAAGGGCTTTGGGAGGATAGGGGACTTTGGCGGCTAAAAGTCGCAGAGCGCCAGAGAGCGCTATAAAAGCGACTTTCATACATACACACAAATTTCATTATTGCCGGGAGCTGTTTGGGTTTTCGAACTACTAATGTCACGCATTTTTCTAATTTCACGCAAAATTTTGTAAGAATGTTTGTTCAGTCACATTCGTGTGAAGAACCAAATTGTTGGAGTCTTTTAAACCTTGGAATGGAGTTACATTCCCTTGTTTGGAAACGACAAAATTTAATCGTATTTAGGAAAAGAACCTACATGAAAATTCATAATTGCGGCAGAGTATAGAGGAATGTTCTAAGAACGGCTGAGAGAAAAAAAAAAACCCTATTTCTATCGGAAAACTGAAATAATGGCGGTTTTGAAGCTCAGTTTCCAAACAAGTAGTTTGGGAAAAAATCAGTACTGAATGCATAGATTGAAAGTATATTTTATTTTGCATTTGAGAACAAAATGTCTGGATTTTCAAGCAACTGTGGGCCTTCAATTACCATAAAAATGAACGCAACTCATTCATTCAGTGCACTGGAAGGAATATTCAGTTGAAATTTGAAAATCTGAATCTCTGAGCTGCATACCTCAGACCAAAATTATTTCCTGAAAATTTTGCCTCCGAGATCTACGGTCCCTCTCTTCACGAACGGTCACAAAACGATACTCAGAGATGGGGATTTTTTGATCGCGGACATTTCATGAAAGTGCCATGAAGTTCTAATAGTCAAGTGGCTGAACGTTTCCACTAGCTTCAAGCTTCATTCTAATTACACTGTAGAAACGCCTTCAAAAAGGTAAGGATACAATTTAAAGTACACCAGAGTAGTAATAGTTGTATCAACTAACTTATTGAAACTTCAGTCGCATCTCCTTCTGGCGTTTCTCGAAATAATGTTTTCCTCGAAACGACGTTCATTTTTTCAAGTCCCTGCCAACCATTTCTCGTTAAAATGCTGCTAGGAAAAACGTTTTTCCGGAAACAACTTTCTACTTTTAATTCGCCTTCGCAAACGTTAAAACGAGATACGACTGAACACATATAATTATAGAAATGAGCCGTTTTCAGACAATTCATAGGGTAAACAATGACATCACTAGAGGAGATGTGAATTAGCAAAAATTCACATTTTCCCTCTTTAAAATCTGACATAGAAAATGATTCAAACTACAGGGAATTTTTTTTTTTTTTTTTTTTTTTTTTTTTTTTTTTTTGACGAAATTGACTGCAGGGAATTTGGAAGTAGACTCCCGAACGAGATATCAACACGTTTTCTTTTACACACATCAAATGGAATTTAGATTTTACAAATGACGTAATTCGTTTTTTTTTTCCATTTACCCGATGTTCATTGTAAACGCTTATATCTTGATTAGAATATATGTTTTAGAAGTTGATATCCAGACTTCTTGTGGTGTGATATTTTTTCTTCGTGAGATTTTAAAGAGAAAACATGTTGCGTGGTGTGGTGCTAAATTTATACCTCGTCTGGTAAACGCATTGAGATGCGATTGATTGTTTGTTGAATAACATTCTACAATAGGGTTTTGTCGATCAAGTTCATTGGACAAGTCGTCCCTCTGACCTAAGGGCGTATCTCAACACCCATATGAGCCCCGTACTTTATATAAACCCATGCTTTCTGGGGCTCAAACAAAAATCGAGATACGCCCTCACGTCAGAGGAACGATTTACAGAGCGATAAAGCACCTGGACTCGCTTGCAGCTTGAGGTCTCTGTGGTTACCACTAGGTAGCGCTGAAAAAACGCCTTCAAAACGGCGAGGATACAATTTCGCGTACGCCGGAGTTGAAATAGTTGTATCAAATGGCACGTTGAAACTCCAGGGAAGTTTAGGTCATTCGACAAAGGGGTAATACATTTGAATCAGTGAGAACGAAAACACACCAACTCGGAAAACAGAAAATAATTAAGACACACACAAAACTGCACCGTAGGTGAAGAAGTTAGTTTAAGAAAAAGATTTTTGCTGCCGAAAGACAAGTACTTATGGCCACTTTAAAGGTCCAAGTTGGAACAGACGCGCTAACGTCAATGACATTCATGTAAAATAACTGTCTTTAATGGAAATTGAGTATTTTCGAGTTACCGAAGTTACCATTTTCAACCTACGGCAGGCAGATTATGAAAACCGGTCGACAGCTTGTCTACGACATTGATCGACAAATGAAATTTCACGATAGGGTTTTTTCGATCGAAATCATTCGACGTACTAGTTATGATTTATGAAATTTCAATAATCAATTTTTTTACGTTCAAAATGGCGACGCCGACCTGAGCCCGCTAATCTCCCCCGAATGCAAACGAACGAGTTCCATTTATCATACACTTTCGGCGAAAGGGTTCCCTCGCCAGCGAGACTCCGGCCCGGACCGTGAGCCACCGACCGCTGCCATTTTTCTGTCGAAACCCGAATTCCGATCGTTGTTTTCTGCGGTGGAATCGATTCACAACGAAATGATCTGGAAACAAGGCAACGAGTATATTAAATTTAGGTCTCATTTAATGCGACTCCCGCCCTCTCCTACCGACTTCTCGCTCTTTAACCTTGCAGACCACTGAGCTCGTGAGGAATCTTTACGGCCGTTTGTTGCCAAGATCCTTGCATAAATTGTGACGTCACGATGGGATAACAAAGAAAACGATTAACTACAGTAATGAAGCTCAAGTGATGACTGAAAAGTTTCGATTGCGCCGACGAATTTTTCCGGAAATTTGGGAGAGGAACTTAGTGGTGTCGTTGGCTTCGTTTAAAATCAGCATCCAAGCTCACGAAAAGCTTCTAAATTCCTCGTTCTCCCAACGAAAGAACGTAACTGACTAATCAACTAACTAACCCCTAACTAACTAACTAACTAACTAACTAACTAACTAACTAACTAACTAACTAACTAACTAACTAACTAACTAACTAACTAACTAGCTAGCTAGCTAGCTAACTAACTAACTAACTAACTAACTAACTAACTAACTAACTAACTAACTAACTAACTAACTAACTAACTAACTAACTAACTAACTAACTAACTGAAGATGACACACAGGAAACGGAGCGATCTACTTGGTTGAAACAGGCGGTTCTTGAAGGCTAATGTAAAAAATGACAGGGTTTTTCGTGGGTTTCCGTCATTGGATTGCGTTAAGCAGAAAGGAACCAAGCCACATAGGCTATTGCCAAAAATGGAGCAATTTGATTTTTTACATGAAAATGATTGTGTGGATTTTTGTGAAAATTACAGTCAGTTGTCTGCATAATGCAAAGCGAGTTCTTTAAAATTTTCAAAAGAATCGCGGAAAAAAAGTGTCACGGGTTATCCCCTGATGTGGTACCACCCCAATTTGTTGGATGATATGGACATTTCTAATTAATTGTATTAGTACCGCAACTCAAGTTAGGGTAGTACCGCAACATTTTAGTTAGTTACCAAATTTATTGGGGTGTTACCGTAATTAATTGAGGTGCTACCATAATTAATTGGGGTACCACCACAATTGATTGGAAATGTCTATATCATCCAACAACCTCGTGCTTTTTTTTCCGTGATCCGCATAAAGTTTTTCTTGTAAAATATTGAAGTACCCAGTTACATTTGGCCATAACTGATGTGGATTGGATCCTTTATGCTGTGGTCGATTTATTCCGTTCCTCATCTCCTTTGACGATTACAACCACCCGATTTCACCGATAGGATCCCCTATTTTCTTGTCATATTCTTTGTACAATGTACATCTCTCTGTCCATAAAGTTCAGTTATCAGTCACCTGGCCACGCGTTTAATATAAAAACTAAGCTCCGGAGGCATTCATATAACTACCTAACTTCGAATCGCGTGTTCCAATCGAGACTCAGTTTTTCCGTGCTCAGCCTTTATAAAAAAATGCCGCATTTCATGCCCCTCGATTTACGAGAGCCGGGGGACATTTTTTTCTAGTGCGCTGTCCGTGAGAATTTTGCCGGTTGTCCGGCAGGCGGACACGAGGCAGTCGACTGGGTTACACTGCCGTGCTGAGTAAGAATGACGTATGAGCCCTGAGACGTTGCCACATTTTCCCAATGAAAACCTAATTAATCGGAAAAATTAGGAACATTATTCTTTAAATTTTTCGAAAAATTTTATTAGCAGTTTAAGGTGATTCGATGGACGCCATATCTTATGTCAGAACGAAATGCGATGTATCGCATGATTGGTTACATTTTTTCAGCTATTCGTCATTTGTCTCGAATTTTGAGATCGCAATTCTGTTGTCAGGAGACTAAAGAAATCACTTACCAATTTTAACAAATAAATACGATGTAATAAAGGCGTGGTTTTTTCAGAGGAAAAATAACGCATTCGAGTGCAGTTTCGATATCAATATCGAAAGCGATATGTTTCCTCTGAAAAAACCACGCCTTTATTACATTGTATTTATTTGTTAAAATTGGTAAGTGATTTATTTAGTCTCCTGACAACAGAATTGCGATCTCAAAATTCGAGACAAATGACGAATAGCTGAAAAAATGGAACCAATCCATGCGATACATCGCATCTCGTTCTGACACAAAATACGGCGTCCATCGAATCACCTTAATCTGAAATCTGCGAAAATTTCAAGGAAGGGTATGCATGTCCTCCCTTAAAAACACACGTTTTAAACGGGGAAATGTGACAACTCTCGAATTTTCATCGGTCGTTTTTCCTTAGCGCTGAGCGGATCAACGCCGACGCCGCGGCGTCACACCGCCGAACACGGCGCGGAGCAGCGTGAAATCAGCTTACTGCCGCCAGCGGGGTCCGGGATATCCCTGAATTCATTTACACCGGGCGCAACCAACGACGCCCACTCTGTCGTGCTAAGGAAAAACGCCGTATGAACCTTCAGGCGTTGCCAAATTTCCTTTGATAAAACACGAATTTCCTGGTAAACTTATGAATATTTTCCTTTCAATTTTTCTGATAATTTTGTTCGCAATCTCACCTAAAGTTCCTGAAAATTTCAAAAAAAAATATTCATATCTTTACTCAAAAATGAACATTTTATCGAAGTAAATTTGACAACTCCCGAATGTTCATACGGCGTTTATCCTTAGCACGGCAGTACTCTGTCCCGTACATCCCTGCAAATGGACCGCGATCAGCGACAAGGAATGGAGATTTCAGAGAAACAAAGATTCCGCTCGATGGAGCTTTAGGCACTGAATAGAGAAATGTGAATAGAGCATAAACCGTGAACAGAGAATCAAAACTCTTTAGCTTTGGGTGCGTAGCAGTGGCGAGGCGTGAAGGATAGATTATCAATAATTCTCCGTTTAAAGCTGTGGTGAAGAATTGATTATTAAGGTGTTCGTTAGGAACACCCTGTTTATCAATCCTTTTCCATAGGTTTAAATGACAGATAAATCGATAAATCGCAAAGCACGCCACGCCACTGGTGTCTGGGAAGTGGCTGATCCTTAGCGCTCAACCCTTAAAGAACACCCGAAAACACGCTAGTTTGAAACAAGTTTCAATGCAATCTAGGAAAAAGAAATTCACGATGACAATTTAAACAATCCTTTTTCTGAAAACCTTTTTATTTTTTTTTTAAAAAAAAAATATGCTAGGAATATTTTCTTGTGCTCGATTTCAAAATAAAACAATTTTAGAGTTCAGACATGTTTTGGACTAACCCATATTTTTTTTAAAAAGAAAAATAGCTCATATTTATTTTTAAATACATTTTAAAGCTTTTCTGTCGCTTTTTAAAAACGGGCTGAAACGATTTGAAAATTACTTCTTACTATGACTACTTTATATTAAATTTTTAAAAGAGGAAAACCAAATTATTTTGAAGCATTTTTTACATGTATGTCACCTCAACTCATGTATTTTTAAGCACTTCAAAGTAATTTTGAATTTTTTTACTTCGTTCCTTCGTTCGAAAGCAACATCCTTGAAAAATGTTCCGTGTTTTCAGAGATATCTGAAAATCATGTTTAAATCGTCGGCGTTGGTCTTAAAATATCAACATTTATAACAAGCATGACCATTTCTGCTATCGCTAGATGCTTCTTGATTTTCTGGCCATTCAGCTTTAATAACTTACAAAATTGCAAAGTTTATAAGAATTAGATGGATTGGAAATCATCTCTTGGTGTCTCTCCCTCTGCTCTAAAATTAATTCACAGCTGTATTGAAATTATTTTGTCCGTTTATATTCCCCTTGCCCAAATAATCCTTCCTCAGTAGTGATCGTGTGCATACGTTCTGCACTGACCACGTGATGCCATAAAAAACAAAAACACATACGCGAAAAGCTCACAGCATAATAAACCAATAAAACTTGCTCTTGCTTATAACGTCGGCTGCAGTGCATGACGACTCAATTAGAATGCACGGGGGACGGTGGAGGCGGAAGATGGGGTAGAAAAACCGGCATTACGAGAGAAAAATATTCACGTCTAATTTTTTAATACCGGGCGTAAAAAAGCGACTCACCCTTGGTCGCTGATTGATTACGGGATTGCGCGGGGGCAGATTTTAATTATCTGCTTTTAAAATAATCAAAATAATTCAAACAGAGCCCGTCAAAAGAAACACAGTCACTCGGAGCAATTTTTTCCCCCGTAACGGTTTTACCTACTCGACGAAGTTTCGCTCGTTGTAGGCGGGATTTCCTTCCTTCCGCGCCGCCATCTTTCGAGCATAAAAAGTTGTGTAAACAATTTACCTTTAATCTCAGTCGTTTGAACGGCACATCGCCTTACTTTTCATCTCGCTTTATGCGTCGTATTCAAACAAGCCTCTGCTTTTCCGTCAACGTTACCTGCAACAAAATGGGAAAGCTCATTAAAGGATTTTCCGGCCGTGCAGTTCAATTCCTCTAACGTAAAATCAAAGACATTGTTTGACAACTATCCTTGAGTGGCTTGAGAATTTTTTTCCTTTTGAGAAAGAAAATCTGCTTGAAGACACTCTGAAAGAAGGCGCAAAATTAGGGTTGGATTAGCCTGATCAACCTATTGACTTCGAGACATATTTTAAATTGGTAATTACCTTCCGGGTTTCAGGACATTCCGTCAACGATTTTTTGTCCGCGCGCCTGTTTTGTCCAGTAGTTTACGTCTACGCGTAAAATAAGCAACAGTGACTTGGTTCAAGCGTTATATTTTAGTCCGTATGTAAAATTATGTTGACATTATCGAAATGAGAAAATTCAGGGAGAGGGAAGTGCAGTTATGGTAACTCATTTTTTGAATGAAACTTTACTTTCTTCTTTTGATTCATCTTTTCAAATTGTCATTGGTGAATACTCGGTTTTATTTCTATCCTTAAAATGTTTAACACAAAATATACATTATATATCTTTTTCTCTTTCTTCTTCTTCTTCATGAAATTATTACTTCATTTTAAAAACATTTAAATTTTTAAAATCTGGCAAATATTTGTAAAACGCTTTCCAAGCGATGGCTTCAATATTAATCTCAATTAGTCATAGTTATGTTGAAAGGAACTATATGAAAATGAATAAAACGGGGAAAATCAAGAAGCACGCAATATTTGATTTTAATCCATTTCTACATCGATCTTTTAGAGTCAAATAAGTCCAATTTTGAGAGTTTGGTTGCGCGTACACCACGCTGTAACACAGTAAAAGCACAAAATATAAAAGAAAAAATTAACGTTCTTAGCAGATCATAAAGTTTGATACGAAACTGCCTTAATATTTATAAAACACACGTCATATTTGTCTTTTATATATATCTTTTCCCATCGATTTAAATGAGAATAATCCATGCAAAGTGTGCAAACATTTCAAAATCATTAATTGAGAAACGTTGACACCGCGAGTTTAAATATTCGAGCTTCACGTAGAGCGGAGCGGCACGCGCACTGGCTCCTACAAACCTAACAGGGATACTTCACGCATTGCGCAATGCGTGAAGTATCCCTGTTAGGTTTGTAGGCGCCAATGCGCGTGTCACGCTGATCGCCCTCGCCCGCCATGGCGCGGCGCTTCAAGCAACTACTTCACAACAGAGGTGTTGCACAGTGTCACCTGGACGTAAACAACCAGAAAAAACAGGTGCGTAGACAAAAAATCTTTGACGAAATGTCCTACAACCACCTTCCGTATACTCCGGGAGGAACTAAAGTTTCCTGTTGCAACTCCCCCATGCAATTTTCGCAACGAAGAAATACAAACTCATATTATGCGCATTAATGTTTCTCAGTGTTGTGGATGACATTACTACTACCGCTCAGTAGGGTGAGATAAAATGTTTTGGACTTGGGTTTTAAAAAAAATAAAGCGTTAGAAAGTTTTCGCAGTTTTCTCGCAATATTTCCTACATTCTTTTACATAAAAGAATCCTCTTTTCATCAGCTCCTTAAAGTCCCTTTAACCTGTTAGCAGTGCGCTTATCATGTGATTGTATTCACTGGGTTATAGGTCCAACCGATTTGCAAAAACCAATCAGGTTCATCCTATTGCCAGAACCAAGTGTTAAAACAAGCAGGAAGCTCCAACGCATTGGCGTCGGAGAGCGGCTCTGGGGGCAGTAGTTGTAGTCAAGAATGAGGGCCTAGACACATTTTGTCATTGATGTACAATCCGACAACTGTCGATTCATGTTTTGTAACTTAGCAGATTTACGTAGCCGGTGTATAAATGTGTATTGGGCTTTGATATGGCGAATACATGGCATTATCACTTGTTGTATACTTTTAATTTTGAAAGCTCTTTGGAGGTCCGCTTCCTAAAAAATCTCTGGTTGATAAGTCGTTTAGCGAGGCTGCAAAAAATTTGCATTTTTATATCTGAAAGTGTAGGTATTGGTTTTTTGTATAATTGTTTTTTTGGATTGCTGGAAAAGTAACGCATACTTCTATAATTTAGGACTGAGTCAGGGAAATATAAGGTTCGTTAAATAGTAAATATTCCTAGTACCGTGTGACACTATTGTTAACGAAAAGTTTTTGCAACTTGTCAAAGAGGTTGTTGAATGATCTTCGAATAACTTTTGATGAGCTAGAGGTAATGGTTCTATCTGCAGCTCGTGGACTTCTGTACCATATTGTCCAGAATCATCTAAATTTTCAAAAAGTGTCCGCTTGTTCGATACCCAATTTGCTCATTCATGCATACAAGGAGAAGCGCATGAAAGCTTTAGCAGACATTTTGGAGATGAATCAAGAATTAGATGAAGAATTTATGACTTAAATCACGGCACCTTAATCACGGGATGACCTTAATTACGGCAACTATTTATTGTCCATGAGATGCAGATGGTTCCATTTCCCTAGCTCATCAAAAGGTATTCGAAGATAAATTTCATCAGCCACCTGTACGAACCACGTTTCTAGTGACCCGTACTTGCTTCGCACGTATGAAACATACAATCAGAGAAAACAGAATTCATCTTACAATAATCAATAATCAGTAGGACATGAATCGTTGCGATGTATAATACGACATTATAATGCGGCATTACTATTGTAATTCATTTTAATGTTTAGGGGCATTATAAATCATTATTGCCACGTCGGAATGAAATGTTGTAGACTGAATTGAAAAGCATGTTGGCAAAATTTATTATAAAAATAGTATAACATGTAGGTACATAACATAAAGGTAATACAAATTAAATGATTAGAGCGTGTATATTTCATTACATTATAGGTATATTACAATCATTTTTGTCATTGTTGGAAATTTTGATAGTTTGAATTTTGATAGTTGATAGTTGATAGTTTGAGAGTTGAAAATTTGGTTATTTTATTTAGTTAAGGTGATTCGATTCAAAAACTAAATTTTTGAAATTCTATAAATACATTGAGGCTTTAAAAATAAAAAAGAAGAGCAAGACACTAGTGAGGAACTCTTGAACTATAGGTTAATGAGCTATAGATTGTGCATAGAAATTGCCAGTCTAAAGTTTCAAGAATGAGAAAATAATCAGCCCATGAGTGGGTCCAGAATGAGGGAGAAGGAAAAGTTGAAATAATTTTACTGGAAGGAGGGATAAATGAGGTACTCACCGAATTTATTCGTACAGAACATTCAAAAATCCCGTGAAAAAACAGCTCACAAATAAAAGCAAATTGCCATAGAAACTTCTTCACGAAATCACACACACAACGAAGAACGAGGCGCTATAGACGAGTCCGTCCAGGACAAGTTAAAAAATTCCCATGAGCCGAGTGCCGTAGGTTAAGGGCCCGTTCGCCAAAACTAATCGGAACTGTATGAATGAATTGCTCCTTTTAAAAATCAAAACAATATCGAATTGCGATATATTACACAGTTAAGATAGGGCTATGTCCTGTCGTAAGCGGCGACATACAGTCGATATCATTTCAATAATCGCCCCAATGGCCACGATAGTTGTTAGACGTTTACGGTTTCCCTGGTAACCTTTGTTTGCTATCAGCTGATATCGAGTAAATGACTAGGAAGCTCCAACCCAGTGGTTAAAGCTTCCTTAACCGCGAAAACTTTAAAATTCAAATTTTCAAATTTTGAACGTAAAGTACATTTTTTCCATCACGAGATAAAAGCACAAACAAGTTTTGAATTGTTGACTGTATCACCATGATTCCAAAAATACAATACACAACGTAGCATTGACTAACAATAAAACAGTATGCAATAAAATAAAGTCATGACAAGGAACATAGCCGAAAATGGCGCCGATTCCCATCAACCAACGCGCGGTCTCTACAATGTAACATGCTGCATTGATACTCCCCAGCTGGGACCGTCCGGAATAGCAGCTCTAGTGCAAGCACCAGAGCCGCTAAAATGACCGTTAAAAACTGTTGAAAATCTGTGATCAGATATGAAACCTAGTTGTTCATCGAGTGCATTTACGATAAAAAATTTCAACGCTGAGTCATTTAATTTATAAAATTCCGTAAGATCCCATATAATTGAGATTATGACGTGAATAGCATTGGTCAGTTCCACTCCCCGCCCACTTATCAAACGACTGTTCTATGTGTGTTACGTTGTTTGTAGACCAATTAGACCATCACCAATCTACAATTTCTATATCGTTGGATTTTGCTGGAACATTGACGCCATATTGTACCGAACTACATCACGAAGTAAATAATCCTGAAGATGAGACCTCCTTTTTTTCCTCTTTGCTCTCTCTAAGCCTCATCACGAGATTCCACCCCTCCTATTTAAATTGGCTCGAGGCAAGACGACCCCAAAACCGCCACAAATCGATGCGACCTCGATACACGCGGATAAAACGCACGGATTCACCTCATCCCGGTCCGGGCGGCGGATGTTTATTTGTGAACTGCGGCACTGTTGTCGCGATGCACTCCCTCCGTGCAAAAACCTCGTAACTGCAACGGAAACCCGGCGTGTGTTACGCGGTTTGGCCGGGGGGCGGCTGCCGCTGACCGAGCCCCGTTCGCATGGGCCGGGAATCTGAATCCGAGTCGGAATGGCGCGGCTCATCAAAATTCCGCTTCCGTCTGGGCCGATCGCATCGAATTATTTTTCGTGACGACTGCGCCAGGCCCGGGCCCATTTCGTCGCTCCTCTGACGTAAGGGCGTATCTTAATTTCGACATGAGCCCTGGAAAGCATAAAGTTAAATGGACAACAGGGTCCACGTGGAAATAGAGATACGCCCTTACGCCAGAGGGGCGACGATTTGCCTCGGCCCCGGCGCCCTCCAGCCGCCCACGCCGCCCGCGCATCCCTTAAGTGCCTCCATCCGCTCAAAACGTCGTCTCGCATACGATCTCGAATTTGTGAATTGATACGACCCCCCCTTCGCCGTCCCCCACTCAACGAGTACTTTCTATCTACGGGCCGAGCGGTTGAATCATTTAGAACTTTTTGAGGGTGGGGAGGAGGGGAAGGAGGTGTGAAAGGGTAGGAGGAGAGGCAAAGTGGGTAGTCAAAACAATGGCCTGTTGCAAACTTCAATGGTCCAGTTACACGATCAAATTGAAGCTCTGATTGGTGGGAAAAGACCGAAAAGACGTGTAACTGGACCTTACCTAGAGCAAAGAGCATAGTTGTTTTTTAAAGAAAATGACTCCAGAATCAAGTTGAGCGCATCGAAAATGTCTGAAATGGACCGCCTTTAACAGAGAGGAACCAAGCCACATCAGCTGTTGCCAAAGTTAACTGGGAAATTTAATTTTTTACGAGAGAACGTTCGTGCGGATTCCTGTAAAATTTTTAAGGAATTTGCTTCGTACCATGGAGAAAATTCTCTGAAATTTGCACGAAAATCCGCACAACCGTTTTCATGTAAAAAATTGAATTGCCCGATTAAATTTGTCAATAGCTGATGTGGCTTGGTTCCTTTCTGTTTGACTCAGTCCAAATATACAACTAACATCACAATCTGCGTCAGAAATATGTTTTTTTTAAGGTTCCCGCTTCAAAAATGATACCACGACACAGGTTAGTATTCCGTAAGGGGAGTCGTTTCAGCCAATCCTCAAGCACTAGGACACAGTGTTGAGAAACAGGCGCCAGCCACCCTGATTAAACACTCTAAGTGACATCAAGATGAACAAGAGGACATTAAAGTTTACCACGACACTTTCTTTTTCCCAAGATGTCTCAGAGTAACCTACGGTTTTGGTGGATTTAACCGAAAATTTGATCAAACCGTCATATACTCTTGGTTGATCTGGTTGGAAAAAAAGTAACTCTAAGTAACCTTAAATACGGACATTTTTAACTGTGTCACGCGGTTACATAAAAAACAAGGTGAACACATATTCGGAACATTTCTAAAACGTGTGCTATCAGGAAAAGACTTTCTTGAGGGGTCATGTATAATCAATAATCTATAATCCGCTGACACTCTTTTCTCGCAGAGTGAGTTCATAGTTACCAGTGGCGTAGCGTGCTTTGCGATATGTCGATTGATCTGCGATTTAAACCTATGGAAAAGGATCGATTAACAAGGTGTTTGCGAGGAGCATCTTGATAATCGATTTTTTACCATAACTTCAAATTGAGATATATCGATGATCGATCATTTACGCCACGCCACTACTCTTACCGAGGTGTTTGCGCCATGACTGAAAGGCCTGCGAGTGCAAATAAATGAGGGCGTTCACAAATGGATTACATTTTCCAATAGGAACAACTTTTTCTAGCTCTCCCATAATAGCACATATCTGCATAGGGAAAACAATGGTGCGTATGTTGTTTCTAAAATGGGCCAGAAGTAGTGGTTCCTTATTGCAAAATGTAATCCGAATCATGCACTCGGCAATTTACTCGTTGAGCGTTTCCAACTTAATTCGTGACTTTTAATTCGTTCCTCGCTCGGCTGGAAACCCAACTTCGAATCCACGTGATCTAGGGCCGCGCAAAATTACGAAAAGAAGCGACCCGTGTAAAACCGGGACCGTGTCCGTATTTTTCAGTGCGGACTAAAAGCAATCGAGTAATCCGCGTCCCTCCCTTTGACGACCCCATTACGCCGACTTAATTGTCGTCGGCACTTGATTCCGTTCAACTTGTTGCGAATATTTCAATTAAACATCGCACCGAAACCTGCAACATCGGCCTGTTGCGAACTTTTGCGAGAGAGTTGGACCAGCGTTAACAGAGACGCACCGACTCGTATCGAGTTTTAGCCGAGTAAAAAAAGATTTGAAGTTTTATTTCTCTAGAGGCCCGATGTTAAATGAGAAAATTAACGACTATTTTTAAGGTGAAATTATTTTTCTTCCACCTTAAATAAATTGTTGACAGGGCAAAATTTACGACGACTAATTGAATTCAAAACTACTCCCAACTCATGTTTTTTAATGCAAGTTAGTGCGTTGCTGTTGAACTTTCCCCAAAGGATGGAAGAATTACGATGAGCGCATCGGAAAAATCTCGGATTCACTTCTAATTGCATGATCTGCTTAACGATCGGGCCATTTTTGTAGTTTTCTCCGCCAAAATGTATACAAGGGAAGTACAATCATACATTGTACATTGTGCATTGTACATGTACATTGTGGTACAATCGTCTACTGAAAACCAAAGTTCGATCACTTGAGCTGAACATTTGATGTTCAAAGTCGATCGAACTATACGATTTGTCAAACCGAGCTGAACCATCAAGATTGCCTCAGATTCTTCCGACTTGTTCGGTATTTCTATAAAAAAAAAAAGAAAAAAGAAAAAAAAAACCACTCGACTAATTTTATCAAAATTGCCTGACTTTCCTGAGAATTTTGGGAAGATTTGAAATGGTTCTTAAAATGATGAAATTTTTTAGCAACCTCTCGAAGAAAATAGAAATTTATCACAATTACTTTGCAACGACGTTCCTCAGTGTTCGAGGCTGTTTTTGCAGTTGAGATCCGTTTCAGTGAACGAACACTTTGGAACCCTGCTGCGCTGAGGATTAAGTTATTTGCGTAAGTCGCAAGTTGCGTTGTTACGTCACGAAGGTGTGTCAGACGCACTGTAAGCTCATGAAACCAGATTAACGACGCTCTCCTGGGTGAGGCACGGTGCCCAGAATTCTTAAAACCTACCATTCTCTGATATGTTCCTGACTTTGGGAGGTGAATTCCTGATGAAAATCTAGGATTTTCTTTCATTTTTTACGGAGCTGTGTCAAAAAACTAAAATCGTCTTCAAATTTTGAAGCTTAGTATGCTTTTATTTTTAATCTTTTAGATAATTTTAGGAACTGTTCTTAGAGCAGAATAGGAAGAGATTATTCCCGACATCTTACGATCTCCTGATTATCCCGCAATTCCTTCGTTTCCGATGAGACCCCTTGATCCCCTCACGAAAGAACGTAACTGCATTTCAATGTTGCCAAATTTCCCCTACTAAATTGCATTTTTACAAAAAACATTTCGGACATTTAACAGAAAATATCACTGATTATTCTCCCGATCTTCAGCAAAAATCAGAAATATTTTCCACAAAAATTGCACACGTGCATTCTTTTAAAAACAAGAATTATTAGAGTTCATTTTGCAACCTTGGAATGGAGTTACGTTTCTTCGTTTGGAAACCGACGAGTTTACAACACCACGTCTTTCAACAAAAACTGGAGGAGAGGGCTGCAAGGAACGGCTCCAATGAACCGAATCCGAAGATGCGCAACAAAGTTCATGATAATGATTTCAAAAAGGCTGTGGGAATGTTTCTCATCCTCGCTATTCGCTATTCCACCCTTGCGCATTCCGATTCCTCTGAGAAGAAATCACGTAGCAGAGAGCAGACCCCGGCGAAATGTTAAGAGCCAAACCTCAAGCTGAACGTATTTAAGCCAAAAGGACCTATGTCTCTCGCAAACCCTATGCACATAGTTCCTTTTAGCATTAATACGTTCAGCTGAAAGCTCGAGTTATACGCGAGGCGTAACGGCGAAAATTCTGTGAGAAATCGCGTAGAACATTCCTGAAGTTCGATTCTGGAGTCGTTCTTGAGTGACTTCGACCGATAAATCCCTATCTTATTGATGATATTAATCGATGGAGGGTTCGATTCTGACGTCTTTCTTGAGTGACCTTTGATCGATAAATCCCTATCTTATTGATGATATTAATCGATGGAGGGTTCGATTCTGAAGTCTTTCTTGAGTGACCTTTGATCGATAAATCCCTATCTTATTGATGATATTAATCGATAAAGGGTTCGATTCTGGAGTCGTTCTCGAGTGACTTCGATCAATAAATCCCTATCTTATTGATGATATTAATCGATGGAGGGTTCGATTCTGGAGTCGTTCTCGAGTGACTTCGATCGATAAATCCCTATCTTATTGATGATATTAATCGATGGAGGGTTCGATTCTGGAGTCGTTCTCGAGTGACTTCGATCGATAAATCCCTATCTTAGTGATGATATTAATCGATGGAGGGTTCGATTCTGAAGTCTTTCTTGAGTGACTTCGATCGATAAATCCCTATCTTATCGATGATATTAATCGATGGAGGGTTCGATTCTGAAGTCGTTCTTGAGTGACCTTGATTGATACATCCCTATATTATTGATGATATTAATCGACGGAGGTCTGTCCAGTATCCAGGTTTGTTCCCTTTCGCGTCTCGCATCCCGAACGGAGCGGAGCGATTAAGTTTAACGGTCGGTAGCTCAGATGCCCAGGGATTACTAACCCGCGAGGCAAGAACCGCCTAACTCCTGTGGAGCCCATGTGTAGATGCGAGGTTTTTCCTTGGAGCGGTAGATTAGAGTTGCGGCGCTCAATGTCGGCGAGAAGTGGAGCCGTGGCCTTCGCTCTGCCTCAAGGATGAAAATTGGAACGCCGATGGAAACACGATGTGTCTTACGCGGTTTTTCCTTCACAGAGTGTGAAAGCTCCCTACGAGATGAGCGTTCGACGTCAGCATATTGAAGGGTTCAGGCGCAAAAAGCCTTACGTTGCCTAGTTGGGGAAAAAATTATCGTATGGGTTGCACAGAAAAACATTGGCAGGATTACCGCACCAAAATTACGAGTAGTTATTGATCATCAGGAATTTTTAGTAATTCTACCGCCTTCCAATGATTCTACTGTGGTCTGCAGAATGGTATCTACTTTATTTTCTATCAAACACGGTAAAAATTATTGGTGAAAGATAAGAAAGCGATCCGAAACGCATGATAAGTACTGTCAATTCCTAGGGAATATATTGCTATTGCGGTTATTTTCAGTTCGTTCATTTTTGGAATTCCAAGAAGTATATGAAAACAAATGACGCATAGTTAATCATTTAAAATGAAACGACAAACTTCACCCCCAACGAGAAAGCCCTTTATTTCAAGAGAATACTGAGAACAATAAACATTTATGACTTGGCGAGACATTCAGCTGGAGATGATCTCATACGGCGCAGAATTAACCTTTAGATGGACCTTGGGGGGGGGGTGGGGGGGGTGGACTGATTTTGACAGAAATATTCTTGAATTCGCCGCCAGAAATTTTTTTCTCATCTAAAAAAAGGCTTACGTCAATAAAAAAAAGATACTAATGTTAAGAAGAAACCTGCTTGATTCAAGCGATTTTAATGTAGATTCAAGAAGAAATCCTCTTTTGAAAAGTGCATAGCAGTGACACTACTGATGCTCTACAGCCTAGAGTGAAACAAGTCCATTTTCAAAAAGAACAGGTTCAGAGGAGTAAAATAGTTTTGATGTTCATTCAATATATTCTGGTGCAGCCTCCGTGCAGATTTATTTAGTTTCTGTTCATTGAAATAATTTCAGAATTGATGCTTCTGCTTCAATTACCTGAGTCACTACTGAGGCTGAACACGAGCGAGCAAATGGGAGACTTTCATTACTTGGTTGTCGTAGGATGATTGGTAGTTAGGTAGTTCTAAATTCAGTCAGGCCCAATTAGAAATACGCGCAGAAAATTTTACCGAGAAAATGATGACTTGATTTAAGAAAAAAAATATTAAATTTTCCACCAGGTGGAAATGACCTTGCATTAAGAGGGAAACGCCTAGTTACGAAAATACTTCCATTTAAAAAAGAGTCACTTTTATAGATGAGGTTTCTACTAGATTCAATCAGTTTTACTATTGATTCAACGGGGAATCTTTTTGACGGCAAATTCCAGAATATTTCTACTTATATCAAATCGCTTTTGTCCTGATGTTGTCAATTTTAAGTTAAAATGTCATATGCTGTTCGTTTTGGAATGAGCTTGTTTAATAAACTTGACAACGACGAAGGGAGTTGAAAGGTACTTAATCTCCAAGATGAAGATTGGAGGTGGCGGACGGTCAACAGCTGTTCCATAAATGCTAATTGCCGATGCTTGGGGGCAGCCCGGAACAGTGCCAGAGATACTTCATGAACTACCGAGCGGAGACTGGAGAATCGAGGAACTTTTTTTGGTTCTCGAGAGATATTAAGACTTATTTCACCTCCTCCGTTTCGTGGCAAGGGACAAGTTCACAGCGCAAACTGAATTGCAAGACTGATCTTGATCCTAATATTTCAGTCCGACATTTTGTTGTTTTTAGTGAACGTTTTGCCTGACACAGCGTAACTAAATTTCAACGTTTCCAATTTATCACTCGAAAATAATAGTTTTACTCGGAGCCTGTTGAGCATTTTAGACTGAAAATTTTAACCTATTCAATATGCAATTTCGTATAAGTTCTCAGAGTTCAATTTCGTATAATACTGTGCCACACCTCTGTTATGAAATAGCTGCTTCAGGCGCCGCCGCACGGCGGGCGGGCGGCCAGCGCGAAACGCGCATTGGCGCCTACAAACCTATGTGGATACTTCAAGCACTGTGCAATGCGAGAAGTATCCACTTAGGTTTGGAGGCGCCAATGAGCCTCTCGCGCTGGCAGCACGCCGCTCCGCTCTGTTAGGCTTTAGTATTTATACTCGCATAGTCAGCGTTTTTTAACTCATGATTTTGAAATGTTTGCACACTCTGCATTGATTATTCTCATTTAAATTGATGGGAAAAAATAAGTATCAATTTATCAAAAGAGAATAATAATATAATGTGTGTAAATTAAATATTGGTGGTTCTGTGCCAAATTTAATGATTTCCAAAGCACTTTAATTTTTTCTTTTACATTTTGTACTTTTATTGTGCTGCAGGGAGGTGTACGCGTAACCAAACGCTCAAAATTTGACGTATTTGACTCTAAAATATAGATGTACAAATGGGTTGAAACTAAAGATTGCGTGCTTCTTGGTTTTTTGTTCCTCTTTAATTCATGTTTGCAGTTTCTGTCGGCACAATTGCGGCGTATTGAGATTAATGTCACTTGGAAAAGGTTTTATAAATATTCACGTTTCAAAAATATAAATGTTTTCAAAATGAAGTAATAATTTCTTAAAGAAAAAAAATAAAAAAGTACCTATACGTATATGTATAAGGTATATTGTACATCGAATATTTTAAGGATAGAAATAAAACCAAATATTCACCAATGACAATTTAAAAAGATAATTCAACAGGAGAAAGTAATAAGATTTAATTTAGAAAATGAGCAACCATAACAACACCTCCTTCCCTTTCAATTTCTCATTTCCATATTGTCAATATAATTTTACATACCGATTAAAATATAGGTAACGCTTGGACCAAATCACCGTTGCTTATTTTACGTGTGGTTGTAAACTACTGGACAAAAAGGTGCGCGGACAAAAAATCGTTGACAAAATGTCCTGAAACCCCAATTTTTAGAGAAGGCGTTTTTAGAAAATAACTTTAGAACACCTAATCTTGACCCATAGAACACGCTCTTGCAATGTCGCGGTTCACCCTGTATGTTAAGGTACCCTGCATACATAAATTGATCTTTCCCTTTGTAATTCGGTAGTTTTCCATTAAGAAAGACTGGCAAGTAATAATCTATAGGCCGCAGAAATCAAATCAACGGATGCATCGGTGGATGAAACGGTGTTCAGACTCAGAGGAACGAAGTGAAGGAAGATATAAAACGCAACGGCGAAGGAGCGACCTGGCGCCATTCCCTTTTATATCGCGGAAACGAATGCTTTTTTAATTTTTTCTTTCGCCCTCGACCGGGAGACCATAAATTTTCGCACGGGAAGTGACATATACGGGTTACATAAATTTTTCATGCATCGGTCTCGTTGCGTTGCTTGAGACAAGATGTGAGTCTTGCAAACAAGAGATTTAGCACCGCGACAGAAGCGTGCGAACATTTAGCCACCGTTGCCGTTCGGTGCGAGAATAGCAAAATAAGAGGATGGAATGTGCGATGAGGATCGGTTATTTATTTCACAGGTTGACACCTCTGCTTGTAAACCTCGTCTCTTGCACGTACAAATCAAGCAGAAGCAGCATCTTACAAGAGTGTTATGCCGGGATGGTGTTTGGGGAAGGCGCTGGAAGATTGTTCCAAAAATCACTTAGAGATCTTACAAGAGTAATGCCGAGCTGGTGTTTGAGAGAGGCGTCGGAGGAGAACCAGCCCGGAAATCCCTTAAGGTGGATCTACAATACTTACTTGAGTTTGAATTTCCACCACCTGATAAGAGGGAATGAGCATTGAGCAATCCTGAAGAAACTTAAAATTACATCGCCCTTTTAGAGAGAATAGGAAATTTTAAATTTGAAAACATGTTATAGAAAATCTAACATGGTTAAATTATTCTGTAGTGCATGAATACAGGTACAAGTACTCAGTTTTGTACCGGTACTCATTAAAGTTAAAAATATTTATTTTTTACTCTAATTATAATTTTTGGAACTTCTTGGCTTTGATTTCCCTGCGAAATGGTGTGGACCCAGCACCATTTCTCCATCTTGTTACATACAGTATTCGGGCCACTTCTTGGTGTTCTTTCTTCTTACAGGTACAAGTATGCAAAGTTTGATTGTTAAAATACTTGAAATGGCACTAAAACTAAATAATGTAAGAGAAACTGCCGAATCGGAAGATGAAAGTATTCGTGTTCTGAAAAAAATATCTGTTCATGCGGCACAATAAAGTTTCTGGCATTTTTTGTCATAGAAACGAAACTTCGGTTAAAGTAACGACAGTAATTATTGTTAGCCCTTCTCTGGGGCTCACAATTTTTTACAAAATACTTTGATAGTTTGAGTTGATAACTTCAGTTTACCATTTAATCGCAAGCAATTTTATATTTGAAGACATGTTTTAGGAAATCTACCAGGGTTAAATTATTATGTTGTGCATTAATACAGGTAGTAGTATGCAAAATCTGGCCATTGAAATGCTTGAAATGACACAAGGACTAAATAATGTAAGAGAAGATGTCGAATCGGAGAATGAAACTATTTGTACACTGGAAAACAGATCTGTTCACGCGGTACACTAAAGTTACCGGAATTTTTTGTCAAAGAAACACAAATTCGGCTAAAGTAACGAAAATGTTAGCCCTTCTAGGGTTCGTATTATTTTACAAGGGACTTTGGTAATCTGAGTTGAGAACTTCAGTTTGCCATTTTACTGAGAAGTTCAACCCAGTAACCCAAGTTTTCGTGACGCATTACATTTGGAGTTACTCCACCGAGGATGTTCAAAAGATTAATTTCTTCAATATTGTGGCAACGTCTGTGGTGGTGCAAGACACGATTATGCGAGAGTCCACTTCTGTAATTTATCAAATTCTTTATGCAGAGATAGGGCAGTACACAACCACAGGGTTGTCAGATTGTAGGAGGAAATTCCAAGGGGATGATTTTCATCCCACAGGCATGGAAAGCCTACGCTATACTCAGCCTTATCTTTGAGAAAGGACTGAATACGGAAGTAAGGTAATAGGTGATCTCTTCTACAGACAAGTTTTAGGCTAACATTTTGACCTCAACTAACATAGTTTTAAGAGGAATTTCTGCGACTAAATGAGATTTTTATGGTGTAAAAATGTAATAGGGGCACACCGCCTGGGCGCAACGCGGAGTAACCCTCGAATGACGATCCGCCCTTAAAGGACCGCCTCTTAGATTATTTTTCAAAAGTTTAAAAAGAGCTTTCTTGTGTGGATGATATAACTTGCCGAGAGTCGCAAAAAATTGAAGATCAGCCCAGTAAATCTCTAGGGCAAACTTTAACGAACAATAGTAACCATATTATGTAAATGGAAAAATTCATCAAATGCATCATTGTTGCGATTGTTGACCAAAAAAGTACAGAACAACAGTTCTGCTGTTTAGCGTCTTCTGCTGATTCACATGTAAGAATGAAATAAAATTAATGAGGATTGGCGCTTAACAGCCATTTAGTCCTTCCAAATTTTGTGAGAAAATCTTCGAATTGCGTAGACACAAAAATTCATTGGTGGCTGAAGATAAACTGACTGCACAATCGCAATATTGCAGTCAAATACTACTCTAAGAATCAAAATGCAGGGGGGTGTATACTTCCCAGCCCTTATAAAAAAGCACTCGTGATATGATGGAAACAATTCCGGACCTTCTTGCAGAATTTCCACACTTATTCAGTACTTCCGGGCCGCCCCTAAAAAATTAGTACCATTTCCGGACTTTCCGGAAATTCCAGATTAGAAGACACACCCTGGTTGATGACTGTTGAATGACGACCAACAAGTAGACTTCATTTTGCAATTAGGAACTATAATTTCTGGCTCATCCGAAAAAACAATTACGTGCATAAGGAAACTAATGGTTCATACGTTGTTTTTATACCGAGCCAGAATTTATAGTTCCTAATTGCACTCAGCGTGTGAACCAAGCATTCGATTCCCGCGGGCAGTTTTGTTTGAAAATAACGAAAAAGCTGAATTTCGTTAAAAAATAAAGAAAAACCAAATTCGATCCCGCAAATTCGTCTCTTGAGCAGTAACGAAAGCAATTGCAAGCCTAACCGTTCCCAACTAAGACGGCAAGAGTCGGAGCGTCCCGTTTCGAGGGAAACTAACGCGGCGTTCGGAAAAGCAGGTTGCGGTCCAAAACCATCCCGCTAAGCCGAAACAACGTATCTCCATAAAACTCTTTTGACGGTTACGCGGTTCTCGTTCCAAAAGACGGGGGCTCTCGCGCTATTAACATTTAAATTAGATCCGCTTTGCTCCAACAAGGAGCGCGCCGGGCCCGAATGGAAGTCGTTGAGTAGCGGAGATAAAGAATCACTCCGGGGACGACCCCGTCCTCGGCGAGGCGCAACGTCACACTCAATTTTTCAGAGCTTTAACCACATTTAATTGAAATGCATAAAATTCATGTAAAACTCGGGCTAATGGAATTAGCTAAGCAGCGGCAATGATTTTTGCCTCGCCGCACTCCGCCCGCGCCCGGACCGGCCGTGCAGACAATAGGTGACTGAACGAGAGGAGATCCGGAAAACGGCGCAAGTTCCGGAATTCCGTGAGATCCGAATCCTTTAAGTCATTACGGCGCTAGGGGGCACGACGTGGTGGCGCTTGGGTTATTGCCCGGCTCGATCCCTTAAATTGGAGGCAGCTCAGATGATTAAATTATCAAACAATTCGTTCGCTTGAATTTCGAAGGGAAAAAACCTCGAAAGCGGAGAGATACTTGAATTTTTCGATGCGGAGCGGGGGGAGGTTTCTCTTTGCTCTCCCGTTTTTTTTTTTTTTTTTTTTTTTTTTTTTTCGCCCATCAGTGCCGTCCTTGACGTAATAATTGGTAGTTTGAGCCGGAAATTAAGGCGTCCATTGTCTCGCTAAACTTTTCTTCTTAAGCCTGGCCATTCAGAGCTGGCGTCCTTTCCATTGTGCGGCACTCGGCGTTTTCAACAACCATTTTTTCTCCCGCCAGACGCAGAGTAAATAGCCCGCCTTGGCTTTTCATTCGATTCAAATGAGGGTTGCGGAAGGATAGCGGTGCAGTTCATCTTGACGCTTTGTTTTCGGGTGTATTCTTCCGCTGGACCGTGAAAAATTCAGACAAGATTTTCTTAAAACTAATGGCAAAATTTAACGTGGTCGAATGATTTAATCAACTGCTTGTTTAACCGTTTACTGACACATAAGCCAGAATAAACTATTTTATTCTCTAGTCATACCTGACGGATTGAGGGTTGGCCTTAAATTAGAGATAAATAATTAAGGAGAAGATTATTAAGGTAAAGACTAAAGTAAGACTTTTTTATGATGGAGAGTGTAATTGTCGAAGAAAATGTGTCGTCAGACTCTAAAAAGAAGCCTCTTCCTGTAACAGCGTGCCAATGGTGAAATAGATGGAACTTGGAGAACTTTTCCGAGTGTAGTTTATGGTGTAATACTGATGTCTCATCTTGCAAGAGCGAAACTGTATTATTGGATAGTTCGTCGAACTTTAAGGAACCAAAGTTGACCTGTACATTTAAACCTGCGCTACTCGTATAAGTTTTTTTAATGATTCATTTCAGGACTATTGAGGACAAAAATGATTAATTCCTTAATTATTAGGAGCTATCTGCACGAAAACTTTTCTACGATAAATTATTTCATATCTTAACAGTAACTTTAATAGTTAAACACGAAGTCATTCGTACATCTGAGTGGAGGACCATACGTAGAATTGACATTGAATTGCGGTCTCAATCAAATAGTTGGTTGAAGTCAAAGTCAATGCCCTAAAAATACATTAAGATAAGTCATGGAAGGCTCCGTGCCTTTCAACTTTCAGCGGACACTTTTTCTCCCGTTTCCAAATGTCGCGCCACCAGGAAATTTGTCATTTCTAAGACGAAAGAGCGTGACTCCACTCCAAGACTGCAAAACTGCAATTCGATAAATTGCTACTTTAAAATATCAATTCCTCACAAGAATATTTCCTTGCAAATGTGGCTGACTCTTGCTTGCAGTCATAAATTGTGTGAAATTTGCGGTTCAAAACGTCGAATATTTTCCTGCTAAAAATACAGCGTGTCAGTGTAAATTTTACAACGTTGAAATACAGTTGCATCCTCCCACCTAGGAAACGACGGCTATTAGGAAGATGAGGTTACCTCAGTTCTGCGAAATTCGTAGTTCAAAACGTCAAACATTTTCCTGGTAAAAATACGAGTTGATGGTGAAAATTTTACTACGTTGAAACGCAGTTGCATCCTTCCGTCCGGGAAACGACGACCCTTAGGAAGATGAGGTTACCTCGGTTCTGTGAAATTCGTAGTTCAAAACGTCAACCACTTTCCTGGTAGAAATACGAGTTGATAGTAAAAATTTTACATCGTTGAAATGCAGTATCGACGGTGTAAGTCGGCAATCACATAACTCGGTTTGCGACGTCGAAGAGTTCCTATCATACTTTATTTTATAAACGGAAAACTACTCAACGGCAATTCTTTAAAACTGTCGCGATTTTTCTTCTCTATGCGAAGAAAATTCTGCAAAAACTTCAAGAAATTATGTCAATTAGTTCTCCTTTAAAAAATGATATGAGGCGGAGATTTTCAAACACCGCAAACGAGTTATGTAATTGCCGACTTACACCGTCGAGTTGCATCCATCCGTCTAGGAAACGACGACTTTTGGAAGATGAGGTTACCTCAGTTCTGTGTTACAGTTCAAAACGTCAAACATTTTCCTGGTAAAGGTACGATTTGACGATGAAAATTTTACTACGTTGAAACGCAGTTGCATCCTCTCATCTGGGAAACAACGAATTTCAGGAAGATGAGGTTACCTCAGTTCTGGGAAATTCGTAGTCCAGAACGTCAAACACTTTCCTGGTAAAACTACGAGTTGATAGTGAAAATTTTACAACGTTGAAATGCAAGTTGCATCCTTCCGTCTGGGAAACGACGACTTTTAGGAAGATGAGGTTACCCAGGGTGTCTACTAAACCAAGCTAGTCAACAATAAGTACATTTACAGTACTTTTCCAGTACTTGCTCAGGAAATTCAGTCCCTCCTCCAACAGAAAAATTCCGTACTTTCTCAGTACCTCCATTTGACGAAATTCGAAAAATTTCAAAAATTCGAAATTGCGACAAAAATGACAAAAAATTAAAAAAATACCAGACCCTCTTGCAGAATTTCCGCACTTTTTCAGTTCTTCTGGACCGTTCTTCAAAAATCAGTACTATTTCCGGACTTTCCGGAAATTCCGACCTTATATGCACCCTGAGTCACCTCAGTTCTGTGACATTTGTAGTTCAAAACGTCAAACATTTTCTTGGTAAAAATACGACGTGATAGTGAAAATTTTACTACGCTGAAATGCAGCTGCATCCTTCCGTCTGGAAAACGACGAATTTCAGGAAGACGAGGTTTCGTGAGCTCCTTCTCAGAAGCCTCCGCCGACTCCCATCATTCGCTTCGAGGTCAGGAGAGTCAAGCGCACGTCCCACGGCGACAGCCGAGCGTAGGCACGAAAGAAGCGGAAAAGAGACCGAAATACAGCCGCAGCCGACGAGTTTAGCATCTCGTGATTTATTTCCGACGGGAAACCGGGAGGATTCCCGGAATATCCCCTCGGGCGCGGCAAGGATGTCCCAGAGGAAGCAGCGTCGCCGTGGGGTTCGCCTCGCGGCCAAAGCAAAACGTCGGGAGATATTCCGATCGAAATATTCAAATAGGAAGTGAATCCAGTCTGTTGACGCTCAGCCCTTATTTTGTACTTGACTTGACGCAAAGCATCCCCCGCGCTCCTTGGCGGGGTCAGTGGATTTCCTTAAAACCGAAGCCCGGATTCGGATCTCCGCGCGGGAATACATTATGCCTTTATATCCTCCTTTTAGCGCTAAAAATACGTGATTTGTCGGACGAATATTTACTTCCCGGCTAGTGTCAAAGGCTCTGTCAAAAGTTTATTTTGAAACCAGCGGGAAAATGTCCGCATCCGCCCGCGGAGATTGAATTTGTTTGCGCCGCGCTCGCTCCTTTCTTCGCGCTCGCTTCCCGTCCCTGTTTTGTATTCGCACGGATATTGGTCTTATTTCGGTCGCCGCTCTCCCAACCGAATAAAAATTCCCTATGAAGAGATTCGAGACTGTTTCGCGTCACATTCCCGCCGAGTTCGTGCCGAGTTCCTCCGCTCGTTTTGCATAACCGATAGTTCGGATTAGTTCGGAGCGGATCGGTTCGAGGTCCAAATGAGTTTCATCGAGGAATATTGAATGGAATGGTCTTTTCCATCGAAGGAAAGTCGATATTTCAATGTATAAACACATACGGATAAAACACATGATTGATGAAGGCTCAGTTGTAACTCAAAAATTTGAGACATTTGGACGTATTTCTATCAAACGGAACTATTTGCATTATGACGTGAGCCCTGTTACGCTTGTATCCTTATGGGTCTCAGGGCTCATGTCTGAATGCACATAGTTCCGTTTGACAGAAATACGTCCATTTGATAGTTCGGGTTGGTTCGGAGCGGATCGGTTGGTGGTCCAAATGAGTTTCATCGAGGAATATTAAATGGAATGGTCTTTTTCATCGAAGGAAAGTCGATATTTCAATATATAAACACATACGGATAATACGCATGATGGATGAAGGCTCAGTTGTAACGCAAACATTTGAGACATTTGATAGTTCGGGTTGGTTCGGAGTGGATCGGTTCGAGGTCCAAATGAGTTTCATCGAGGAATATTGAATGAAATGGTCTTTTTCATCGAAGGAAAGTCAATATTTCAATGTATCTCATTAATATAAACTTCGAAGGATTCTGCCTTTTTCTATTTCACTCGAGGGGAAGTGTCCCCTCCCGGACTCTCTTCCCCACCCGGTGACTGACGCTGCGCTGTGCTGAACGGTTCAGCCTGAACCTTTCCCCTACGTCTGACCGTTCCCCACTCCTCTGTCAATCGAACCATATGCCACCGCTTACGTCTTGTCGCTCGCCCACCCAGGTACCTAGGTACCAGCGGTCAGTTGATGATAAATCTCGCTCATGCTCCTATGCAGCTACGCATTGATTACGCCAGCTAATTACTTTCTAATAATTAGAATTTCTTCGATAATAGTTTTCTTTATTTATTCGACTGTAGTTTTTTCTCTGTTCTACTGTGATTTCCTTGGTTCTCTACTGTGTTTTTCCTAAATCTCTGAGTCAGAAATCTGAAGCACTTCGGTATGCACCGAGTACTTCAGATTGTGACGTGAAATCTTCGGTATATACCGAACTACTTCAATTGTCTGACCCGAACTTCGGCAGATGGACCTTAACTTTTCGGATGCGTGATCCGAAAGCTTGAGAGATCCATACGATCTCAGCTTCGGGTTCCATGCACAAATTTTTTTCTCCGTGTTTCCTTTCAGGGGACGCAACTAAAATTTCAGTAAATTTTTTTTCAGAAAAGTAAAGAAAAAAAGAAAAAAAAGAAAGAAAAAAGTGGCTAACGATGGTTCCTCACCTTCACGTGGTGTTGGCTGTTTTTACTAAGTGGGAACCGTCCATTTTAAGATATAGTCTATTTCTTGCCCTGCCATTATTATTCTACAAGTTAATTGTGGAGTGAGAATTTCATAATGTTTTCTATGAAATCTTCAAAATATAGTGATAAAAAATTTGCAACTACTACAAAATCGGCTCGCGAGGCGAGCCGAATGTCACTCGCGTAGCGAGTGACCGGGGGTCCAGGGGGCGTAGCCCCCGGCTAGGCGTGACGGGCGCGCGAAGCGCGCCCAGAACGGCTAGTAAACACATACAGATAAAACACATGATGGATGAAGGCTCAGTTGTAACGCAAAAATTTGAGACATTTGATAGTTCGGGTTGGTTCGGAGTGGATCGGTTCGAGGTCCAAATGAGTTTCATCGAGGAATATTGAACACATACAGATAAAACACATGATGGATGAAGGCTCAGTTGTAACGCAAAAATTTGAGACATTTGATAGTTCGGATTAGTTCGGAGCGGATCGGTTCGAGGTCCAAATGAGTTTCATCGGGGAATATTGAATGGAACGGTCTTTTTCATCGAAGGAAAGTCAATATTTCAATATATAAACACGGACAGATAAAACACATGATGGATGAAGGCTCAGTTGTAACGTAAAATTTTGAGACGTTTTGATGCATGAACGGTTATTTTATCAGCCCATGTAGGAAGCTACATGTGTTTCAACGTTATAAGATGACTGCTCGACAGTGGCGTGGCGTGCTTTGCGTTATATCGATTGATCGACCATTTAAACCTTTGGAAAAGTATCGATAAACAGGATGTTCGCAGCGAACACCTTAATAATCGATTGTTTACCACAGCTTCAAATGGGGAAATATCGATAGATCGCAAAGCACGCCACGCCACTGATGCTCGAAACTGGATTTTTACAGAAAAACTATGAGCACTTTTTACTGAGAATTTCACAAATACTTCTACTGGGTACACAGAAAATATTGTTGTCAGGAATTGCACAGTTATATTTTTGTGAGAAGTTGCATTGTTCAAGTGAGTTCTGCACCAAGTGCGTCATCGCGAATTTCTTTTGCGAACTTTTTTTCTTACAAAAAGCTCCTTCGCTTGGATTATTTACTATAAAATATAATTTTAGTCTGGTTTTTTGACAATTTCTTTTTGACTTAACCCTTGAATACTCAAGTCGGGTCAAATTGGACAGAGGCTCTTTAAAAACACGTGACCCGTAAGTTGTGTGATAACGGCACATTCGAGCTTTAGATAGTCTGCAAATACATCCTAAAAAGAAGCACACTACAAATTGAAAAAAGAGAAAAAAAAACCGAGAATCCATACATCTGGACATAGGAGAGACGTATTCGGGTCTCGTTTTTTTTACGTCTCTCCCCAATCTGAGCGAAACCTCGTTGGTAGCATATTGCGAGTTCACACGCGTTGCGCCATCGCGCCTTCAATTTTGCAAACGCAACATGGACATCCATCAAGTACGAATAGTTGTATCTCTGCGCCGTCATCAACGCGCATTCGTTCCTTTGCTCTATTCCCATAAGTGTATTGTTTGTTTCCATTTAGTATACAGAGGAGAATTCTCTTCTCAAGCGGGATTTCATTTTAGTAGTTCGACTTAGCGGATTTTATTGTAATATTAGTCTTTCAAATTCTCACATAATTTTACTCGCGAATTGATATAAAGAGTTTAATGTGTTGAAGGACAAGTATTTATAAGATACTTCAAAAGTAAATATTTTATCGGAGGAATTCAGCAATGTTAGTAAAAAATGTAGCAAAATATTCTTTAACCAAATGAAAATAAAACTAAAAAATAAAGCTTATTATAATCTAAAAGAATTTTTTGAGGAACCTGTATAATTTCATTTTGCTTAAATTGTTGTATAAATTGTAAATTTGACTTGTGCCAGAGCTTTTTACTATAGGCTGTATGCATCAATAAATTCGATCTATCTATCTATCTATCTATGTTTGAGTACTCATACGGTGTTCTTCCTTACTACGACAGAGCGAGTCATCTACTCAGGGTTGCCATAATTTTTTCATCATCAAATTTCCTGACTTTTTAGCTTTTCCCTGACTCCAAAATTTTCGGATTCCCCGATTCTCCCTGACATTTGAATCAAACTTCCACTTTGATGTTTTTTCCTTTAAATCACTCACACTGCTGCTAAACGCACCTCGCTAAATTCCCTAATTTTTCCTGTGGATTCCCTGACTTTTCCCTGTCGCCGCAAATTCCCTGACTTTCCCTGACCTTCCCGGTTTTCAGACCGGCGGCAACCCTGCCTACTTGACGGGATATATTCCCTGATTTTTCCTAAAATTCCCTAATTTTTCCTGTGGATTCCCTGACTTTTCCCTGTCGCCGCAAATTCCCTGACATTCCCTAACCTTCCCGGTTTCTCAGACCGGCGGCAACCCTGCCTACTTGACGGAATGCATTCTTCGGCGGAGGCTCGATGGGCAGGGATAGTTTGGCGCTCGACAAGAGATCGCTTAATTCATCCAAGAGCGCGGGGACTTATACGGAAGACAAAAGTCACTTTTAAAAGAGAAGTTCGCAAAGGGCTCCGACGCTTGAGGCTACATGAGAAAATTGACTTTGAAAACTCAATTAAATCCTGGGAGAGGAATGAGGCGAGAGTGAGAACTACGGGGCTCCTCAAAAGGCCGCGGCAGGTCCGGGATTGTTTTCCCCAGTCCCCACTCGACACCTTTGTGTGTCGGACAGGTCCCGGAGTGGATACTGTCGACGACAAGATGATAGCCTTCGTTTTCAATTAGGATCCACCCATTCCAGCCATTCTTTCTCCATCCCTTCCCGTCGGCGCCGCTGCCCTCGTCGCAGGGGCGGATCGCTTTCCCGCGGGAGTTATGGTGTTGCGACCCACAGCCAATTTTTCCATCTTCATTTCCCCCCACTAATTTTACGGGTCCGTTAGGGAATTTTCACCATCTACAAATATATCACAAACCAATAGCATTGGAAATATAGGACCCAGCAACATGGTGCAATACGGTAACCACATTGTGGTACCATTTCATGGTAGATCTTCTGTAGATCCTTCTCTGATATTCTTTCATTCTTTCTCCGTCCCTCTCCGTCGGCGCCGCTCCCTTCGTCGCAGGGGCGGATCGCTTTCCCGGGGGAGTTATGGTGTTGCGACCCACAGCCAATTTTTCCATCTTCATTTCCCCCCACTAATTTTACGGATCCGTTAGGGAATTTTCACCGTCTAATAACAGAAACCAAATATCACCTGACTGTGCGACCGAGAAAAACAGGTGAAAGTAAATCTTGATTTCGTAAGACATATAACTTTTCGCCGAATCATAGACGAATTCAAAGAGGGGACGTTGGCTGCCGTGCTAAGGAAGAACGCCGTAAAGAGCACTTGGGAGTTGCCAAATTTCCTTCAGTAAAATGTTTGTTTTTTAGGAAAGTTATGAATTTTTTCTCGTTGAATTTTCAGAATCTTTAGGTAAAATTGCGAACTGAATCATTCGGAAAATTGAGAGAAAAGTATTTGTAAATTCACCAGGAAATATACGTTATATCAAAGGAAATTTGGCGACGCCTGAAGGTTCATGTGGCGTTTTTCCTTAGCACAGCAGTAGGGGGGTATGCCTCCCGCGTTCGCTCGAGAAAAAGGAGAAAAGCAAGTGGGAAAAAGAAAGATTAAAAGACCGGAGGAAAGAAAAAGAAAGGGCGCTTATGCATAGTGATTATTAATGACGAAATGGACTAAAACTACAAATTTCATGCTTCAAAATTTTGAAAATTTTCTGGGGGAAGCTGCCCCCCCCCCAAAAAAAAACCCACTTCCACCCTTCCTATTTGAAGTGTCTGGATCTGTCTATGCGCCAAATAATGACGGAATAGCAACTTTAATTTTCGAATTTTCGCAGACCTGTTTGTTGTTCCTGATCTCCTAGTTTTGTCCTTTTTCAATTTTTATCGGGCCTCAAAAAACTAGGGATGGAACTCAAACACAAAGAACCGAACAAAGAGTGATCATAAAGAAACAGAGGACCTGAAGTTGGGAAAAAAACTCTCGAAATAGCCATCGTTCAATAATGAGTGAGTCGAGGACAAAACTAGAAGACCAAGAACAACAAAAGGGTAAAAATTCCAAGATTATCGTGAATCCTCATAAAGAAGAAAAAATCAACAAAATATGAAAAGGACCTGATAGATAATGTTCTTGAACTGCACGAAGAAAAAAGAATCATTGCTCTTGCAATATTCCTTGTGGATTTCGATCCCCCATACCTTTCTGGTTTTAGTTATATATATGTATTTAAAATCATCACATTTTTCTGTTCTGATGGCAAAACAACATATTTAAAATAAAAAAAGTGCGCAGCATTCAATACTGTCTAAAAATTTTATTCCAAACACTTCCGAATTGAATGTAAGGGATGATTCATCATTGAAAAGAATAACTCACAAATAAACCTTTTTAGATTTCTAGAGAATGCACTTTCACTCACAAAAAGGAACCTATTACCCTTTAGTTTTCATCAAAAGTTTCGCAGACTAGCTGACTAATTAGCAGTCCCTTGTTCATGAGAAACCCGGCCCGCTTTCGTAAGTAGCTCTCATTAGGGAGCCAATTTGCCCTTTGCGGTTAGCGGTAACCGGTAACGGGTAACGGGCGTGAAAATCGAGTCTCATGGCTCTGCCGACTAAGAGCTAATGTTGGTGTGAGGGATGAAGCATCGCGAAGAAATAGAGGCTGGCAGTTGATCGGTGCCCAAGTGGAAGGGGTATCAAGGGGGTCGTGGGAAGCTTTGACGGGGGGTGGGGGGAACGACGTAAATCTCAAAGCCCATATTAGTGTCATACGCAGAGAAATGAGTGGCAAGTCAATGCTCCTAACGTTCGATAACTGTTCTCGCTTGGCCGACCATCCTCATTTCTGATCGGGGGGTATCGATACAGTTAACCCCGGTGCGCGCTGCTCTGCCGTGGTGGCACACAGCACACAGCTATTTTACCGACACTCGCGCCCTGCGTTGCCAATGCGATTCCTTCGTCTCGATTTCTCAACATCTTCAGAGCGGTTGCTCTGAGAAAGATCGTATTCGATACATCGAACGGGTGAGATTGTATCGATATCGATCGGTTCAAAACATAAACATAGCCTCAAAAGTCAATGAACCACTAGAGAAGGTACAAATTTAAGCAATCTAATACAAGTTCCTTCACCAGAATTTCACGTAATACACGATTTGCACAACGAAAATTACTGATACCTACTCCTAACGAAGAAATTAACGTTTTTATTTCACATTGGTTACGAGGAATTTGTACTGCCCGCTCACAAGAAACTCAAAGCTCTACGTGAGTCAAATCGCGCACTACAACGGTTTCAACAAGCTTCTCAATCGAGTAATGTTCATTTCCCACCATTTATTGTTCAAACTATGAGGAATTTGCTTCAGCTGAGCCAAAGCGTCAAGATTGAGGTTGCCATATATTTATATCGCAGAGACTGTCATGATTAAAGTTTAGTGCGCGATGTGAATCACGTACAGCATAGAGTTTTCATGAGCGGGTAGTTTCAATTCACGCACCAAGAATCATTAAATACCTTTGTGAGGAGTTGATTTCGGTTATTTTTGATGCAAGAATCGTGTTCTTCATGCAAAATTCTGGCTGAGAAACATGTATCAGAATGCTTAAATTCGTACCTTGTCTAGTGGTCTATTCCACCTGATGACGTGAAAAAGCGGTGCATTTTTTCACGTTGAACTCAATTTTTTTAACATTTCCCGCATCAGAAAAATATGATAAAATATGCTACGAAATCAGCTCAATAAAACACTGTCACACGGGGCAATAAAACAATTTCTTGGAAATTCTTTATTGGACTATTCTGCCCTGCTAAGGAAAAACGCCGTATGAACATTCGAGAGTTGCGAAATTTCCTTCGATAAGACTTTCATTTTTGCGAAATGTTATGAATATTTTTCCTTCAAATTTTCAGGAACTTCAGGTAAAATTGCGAACAAAATCATCTGAAAAATTGGAGGGAAAATATTCATAAGTTTACCAGGAAATTAGTGTTTTATCAAATAAATTTGGCATCGTCTAAAGGTTCATACGGCGTTTTTTCTTAGCACGGCAGTATTCGTGCCATGTTTGGACGCTTAGAATGTGCTCAAACACGTCAGATGCGAAATTCGGGGCAGGCAGAACTGCACCGAATTCGAGGAGCGGGAGCCGTTGACAACGGCGCAAAGCGGAGCGAGCAGAGGCGTAAAACGGAAGTTTTGTGCCCCTGGGGACAAGTTCGAACCCTAGGATTCCCGTTTCCCGAGCACGATGCCTCCAAGTCCCGCCGCCCGCCAAGATTTGTAAATCATAAGACGCTTCCTGATTCTTGACGAGTTTGCTTTCACAACACAACTTAGAGCAATTATCAAAAGACACACTTACACTTCCTTGAATTGAATTTCAGGGGGCCACTCATGAACGTATTTATGCTGAAAGAAACTATGTTGCACACAAACTCTATGCACATACTTCCTTTTAGCATAAATACGTCCTCGTGGCGTAACGTCCGATCGACCGGAAACTGTGTGTGCATTGGAGTTGCTATTTGGGCAACCTTCAGCCGAATTACGAGGGTCATTTGGACAGAATTTTGTAATTAGAGACTAATAGAATTGAGGCGTTGGGTGCAAAAACGGCAACCCTTGGTTGCGGTGTTTCGAAATCTCCACTCCTACTTTATATTTTGGATCTCACTGGAAAAAAAAACACATTGGATCTAGAGTCCAGACTCTTGAAAACATCGAAAAGAAAAAGTACTCTTGGCTCAATCAGAATCTAGCTTAAATCAAGAACCAAGCCTCTTAATTAAAGCGGATTTCGTTTTGATTCAAGCAAAAATCCGATTGAATCAGGAGCATATTTTCTTGACAATGTTTTCAAGAGTCTGGACTCTAGATCCAATGTGTTTTTTTTTTTTTTTTTTTCCAGTGCTCGGGGATTCGAAAGACTGTTGGGCGAATTTTCTGAGATTTTCAGCTTCCAGCATTGTAAATCACAGAGAAAATTCAGTAAAATTTTTAACGAATTCCATGCATTTGCTTTAATTATATTGAATAAAACTTTAACGTAGATCCTCACCACAGCCAAGAAATACCCCTTCTGCACCCAGCGCTTTACTTGCAATGCTACTGAGATTGTGTAGATTATTTCATCTTGAAGGGCCAGATTAGGTTAGCTTACAAAATGATCTGATCTTTCAGGTACCTATTTTGAACATAAGCTACCTCTCTGTTATTTTCCTCTGTAAAAATTTGAGTAGTAAAATATTCTACACTATTCTTTTTATTTTAAATTTGCAACCCTCTCCTATGATATTCTAAAATGATGCTCTTTTTAAAGGACGATATCTAAAGATACGATATTTCATTGATTTCTAAGATTCTTTGGTATCTACCCGAGAATCTCTCTCACTTTCCGCTAATCTTATTTGATAGGAAAAAAACAATGTATTTTTCCGGATTTGAGAGAAAGAAAATCAATTTTTTTATCTAAGATCTGATTCTTTGAAATCAAGCCAACATCACGGCAAAAAAGTATTACAATCCCAACTATTCTCCTGACTTATTTTCGAACCAGATATGAGAGTAATTGCACCAGTGAGCGATTCGGTTGAGTCTGCCGATAGTGATGTTGGATCAACCATACCTCTGGCTGGTTCTACTACTTCTATAACTGGTGCTAAAATTAGCCAGGAGTGCAGGTGAGATTTTGATACTTTTTTTTCAGTGATGGGCCATCCAGGGCCGGATTCACCCACTTGCCGCCCATGGGCCGCTAGTATTCTGCCGCCCCCTTCTCATTCCTTTAGAAACATCAATGAAAACCATCAAATGAACGTGCCAGCGGGGGATGGGTGCATAAGACGCGTTTACAGGTGTTGAACACATTTTTTGGGAAAGCCTTATCAACACTACTAGCAAAAGTTCACGGAACTATAAGTTAAGTTTCGTAACCCTATCTCTGTGTGGACAAGGCCTTCCATTCATAAGAAATGAACGAAAAATTATGAAAGAACAAACATTAATGTGGATTAATGATTTTAAGTTCCGCTGCCCCGCCTCGCAGACCGCACTGTGTTTGACGCAATGTGTGAAGTATTCACGCAGTCTTGTAGGCGCTGTGCGTCTCACGCTGATCGCAGTGTGTTTGCCGCAATGCGTGAGGTATTCATGCATTCTTTTAGGCGCTATCCGTTTCACGCTGTTCGCAATGACCGCACTGTGTTTGATGCAATGCGTGAAGTATTCGTGCAGTCTTGTAGGCGCTAATAGGTGTTACATGCCGATCGCCGCGCCGAGGGCTTCTCAAGTCCTCGTCATCATTTCTCTCTAGGTAAGTCGCCGTTCCAGGCCAAATTGCGTGTTTGGTTTCTCTCTCAACTCGACTAATTAAAGGTGCTGCCTCTTGTATCACTGAAAGACGACAAAAGTAGAAGTTACTATACTCTCAGAAAATCAGAGATTTTGTCGCCTTTTCTCGTTAGTAATTTTTTTTCTAAATCCGAATTTTTTTATTCCTACTTTTAAAAAAATTGCAAAATTTGCCGCCCCCTATAGATTTGCCGCCATGGGCCGCGGCCCATGTGGCCACCCCCTTAATCCGGCCCTAGGGCCATCACTTAAAAAAAATGATCTCGCTGTGAGGAGTGAAAGAATTTTCGGTTTTTAGCACGAATTTCCGGATATTTTCCATTTCCTAGTGAGTCCCAAAATGTTTAAATTTTCTCGGGGTCTGACATGGTTAAAACCGCGTGCTATTGCCGAAAATCCTGTAAAAGCGAAAAGTTTTGGAAAATTCTCGCTCCCTCGATCGAGGAAAAAATGGTTTATTTTTAATTAGTGGAAAACTCGAATGAATAAGATTTTTCATCTTATCTGCTTTAATAAAGTTAATTCCGTCGATCTAATTATACTATTTATTTTCTATCTCAAATTTTTCTTTGCTACACTTATGGTATACATTTTTCGGAAGTCTTATAGGACTAAATAATGGCACTATTAAAAAAATGATAGGCTGCAGCTCTATAATTACCATCTGCTGATTAATTTATAAGTATAAAATAAGGACTCGAGGAAACGGTGGAGCGAGATAGACGTAAAGTTCGAGCCAAAACAAGAGGAAATCGATGATCACGGCGTAATCTCAAGGCGGAGTATCCAATTCATCATACACCTGGGTCGGACCGGGGCGAACCCATTCACTCAGTGTGTAACTTTGACGAGCTTCTGCCATTTAGACGACGCTGCACATTTCTGCCGAGCGCCGGCGAGGGGCCGCGAGGGTTGGGGGTGGGGGTGGGAGTTGAAGGAGGGCGGCGAGGGGGTTAAATTAATCATCCCGTCATAATCGACTCACGTCACGTGTAGTTCATGAAACCACCGTTAGGTAAATCCGACCGCCTTCGCCTTCCAGCTCGGATACGTTTTATGAACTTGGACCGCCGCCGGCAAGATCGAGGACACTGCGTTGCCACAAGGGGAAAAATTTAGGGGTTGGATTTTTAGCGGAGTTAGGAAGAATTTAGGGGTTGGATTTTTAGTGAAGTTAGGAAAAATTTGAGGGTTGGATTTTTAGTGGAGTTAGGAAATATTTGGGGGTTGGATTTTTAGTGGAGTTAGGAAAAATTTATGGGTTGGATTTTTAGTGGAGTTAGGAAATATTTGGGGGTTGGATTTTTAGTGGAGTTAGGAAAAATTTAAGGGTTGGATTTTTAGTGGAGCTAGGAAATATTTGGGGGTCGGATTTTTAGGAGAGTTAGAAAAAATTTAAGGGTTGGATTTGTAGTGGAGTTGGGAAATATTTAGGGGTTGGATTTTTAGTGGAGTTAGGAAATATTTAGAGGTTGGATTTTTAGTGGGATTAGGAAAAATTTAAGGGTTGGATTTTTAGTGGAGTTAGGAAATGGGAATTTGGTTGCCGGGGAATGTGGCAACATTTGAATGCTTTCCCGGCATTCTTCCTTAAAATACTTCCTCGCTAAGGAAAAACGCCGTACGAACCTTCGGCAGTCACCAAATTTTCTTTGATTAAATGCCTTATTTCAGGAAGACTCATGAATATATTTTCCGTTCAATTTTTCAGAGAATTTTCTTCGTAATTGAATGTAAATAATCTGAAAGTTATGAGAGAAAATATTCACAACTTTCCTCAAAAATAAAACCTTTCATTTGAGGAAATTTGGCAACTCTCATAAGTTCATACGGCGTTTTTCCTTAGCACGAGAGAGTAATGCCGTGCTAAGGATGAACGCCGTATGAACATTCGAGAGTTGCCAAATATCCAGTAATAAAATGTTTATTTTAGAAGAAAGTGATGAATATTTAGCCTTGACAATTTTAGACTATTTAGATCAAATTTAGAACAAAATTATCTACAAAAATTAAAGCGAAAATACTCATAAGTTTTCCAGAAAATTAAAGTTTTATCAAAGGAAATTTGGCAACGCCTGAAGCTTCATACGGCGTTTTTCCTTAGCACGGGAGAGTACCCCATCGACGGACGGATTCTACTTTAGCCCATCGGATTGTCTTCAGTCCTGACGGAGGAAGTCGGAACCCTTCGGGGCGGCTTTAGCTAGGCGCAGTCCGGAGGAGGAGGCGAATGCTTAAAAAGTCCATCATCTCACAATCTGCTCTTGAAAGATCAATCATTCGGGAAAATATGGGAACGCCGAGAAAGCGAGAGTGGGAATGAGAACGGGGAACGAAAAAGAAAAAGCGAAATTGAATCGAAATATTTCGAGGTTTGGGAGTCATTAATCACTAGGTGAGCTTAGCCACCCCGAAACAGGCCAGCGAGCGATTTGGTTCGGAATCCGAAACGCGCCCGCACTCGCTCCCCGACCTAAAACCGCTCAACTCTAATCGCACTGCAGGCGGGACTTATGTTGTTCTTACTCGGCACGGAAGCGCTCATCCCGCGAGTTTACGTTTTTATTGAAAATTTTATTCGCTTTCTTGATATTACGCGGAGGCGGGGGGAGGGGGAGGTGGGAGGCGGTGGATTCCTAGAGCGTCCTCTTCCTGGAGCGATGCGTTCCTCGTTGATATTTATAAGGACCGGTCGCTTTGTATTGACGCGGGAATTAGGAATTTCCGAGGATATGCCAAAACAGGAATCCACTAACAGGCGGGCATTCCGAGCTCAGTTTAAAATTTTAATAAAAGAAAGCCATTAGCGGAACCGCTTATAGATATCCTTATCAATAACATCACTGTCTGCAATAAACCACACTTACGACCACAAATATTTATCTGACAGTTGGACAAAACCGCCTGCGGACTGATTATTGAAATTTATAGACAAAGCTATGGACAAAGAAGAAATACGAAGTATAGAGCGAGCATATTGGTTAAAATGGATGGTTCTTATAGGCCGAGGGAGAAAATGGTGGACTAACTATCGGGTCTATCGTGGGTTGCCGTTAGTTAGTCTATTACCCACTTCCTTTGTCCATTGCAACCACCCGCTTCCACCAATAAGATCTCTCCATATCACTTGTGTCTCCTTTGTCTATAGCTTTGTCTATCAATTTCAATAATCGGCCCGCAGGTGTGAGGTACGTATAGTAAGTGCAATACGCATTCACCGAAAGCTTACGTGCTTTTTGACATGTATTTCCCTTTGAAACTAACTGCTCTTGCGATTCTAAAAAAAGTTTATGCGACTCCTCTATTTTGAAAATTTTATATACTTTTCCCACCGCTTTAGATGCGAGGTTGTAATCTCAAGACAATTATTTATATTTTTTAAGATATTTGATGATTTTAAAACGAAGGAATGCTACCATGAACATGGTTATGCTACTATGCTCATCAATAATCTTACCAAAATCCACAGTTCTACTATCAAGGAATCTCGTGTGACATCACTACCGTGGTAACCGTGTAATAACCATGTTCTTTTCTCCGTGCATTGGAAAAGTGTGTATTTACACTTGAATACTTGTTGAAAGGCCGTATATTTATAAGGAGGGAGAATCGCAGGAAAAATTCAAAAATCCGCAGAAACTACACCTCCACTCATCCGATATTCCACCCATAGCGCAATATTTTCAACTATTAAAAGTCTTAAAGTTTTCACCGGAAAATGCAGCATTGTATAAGCCCACTGTACTCTTCTCCTCATTCTTTTCTCCTCCTTTTTCATCCCCCTACTTTTCTACAGCTGTAGTACACGATCCTCACATGATCGCCTTTCCTGCCATTCAAATCCCTCAGAAGAGAACGAAGAAGAGGAGGCGGAGAGAGTGAGGGAAAAAGGCAATAAAATTAACAAGTTGAAAATTGAATGCGCTAATGGCGCGACATTTGTCGAAAGAATTAGAGACGCTGCTAAGACGAGCGGATTTAAAAGCGCAAATCGGGTGAGGATCGACACAAGAAACCGAATAAAACATCGGAGTCAGATGACTCGAGAGGCGGGGTGAAGGGGGACGTGGCGGTAAAGTGGAGGGGAGGTGATAATAAAGCAGAAGAATATTAACAAACGCAGCATAAGCTGAGTGATTGATAAACCTCGCGTGGAAAAACTCGAGAAAATGTGCATTTAAATAATGAGCCCCGTTTTTCGAGAGGGTGCCGGAAGGGTGGCCGGGGGGGGGGTTGACGGGGGTGGCAGGGGGTGAGGGGATCACCTAGCAGTTGCTGATAGTTGCTGCGATGGGGGTTGCCAAACCTGGGAGAATTAAATCGGATTTTAAAAAAACCTGAATTTGTATTTGTATAATTGTATTTGAAGGTTTTTGTACGCAAGCACTGTAAATATTACCAAAATTCTCTAGGAAAAGGGAGGGTGAATCGCAAGAGGTTAAAATAAAACTTAAACCTGAAACCAGCTTTGCTAGAAACGCACTAAGTCACATCGAGTTTTAATCGCCAAAAGAATGTTTAAAGTTGCATTATTTTATACGACTCAATGTTGAGGACTAATAGCGACTATTTGCATGCTCAATTGTAATTTTTCTCAGCACGGAAAAAAATTGAATGTTGCTTTAGTATTTATAATGTACATAAAATGTGCGGCAAATAAAAATGCTGATTTTACAATTAAAAAATTGCCACGTTAACCACGTGCACGGTTAAATGAACAAATTCAATGTTAAGTTAGCATTTTTCAATGTAAAATTAGCATCTGATACTTGTCGAAGAACATTTTTTCAACAGTGTAAAAGCTAAATCACTATTCAATTTTTTTCCGTGAATTACGAATTCTTGACAGTCAAAGTTCGACCACATAGTTAAATTTAACTGACACCTGGCTCCGGTAACAGGACGACATCGGACAAATATCCTGAAATAGATAACTATTGCTGCACGAGGGATGTTTTATGGCCTACCTGGCGAATTGAAGGCGAAGTATCAATGCGGATATCCTGCGTAGATACCAACTCTCCTTCCTGCGAGTATTCACTCAGAGGACGTCATTGCACATTTTCACCGTGAATTTTCCCGGTTTTTCCTGGTGGTGGCCGCCCGGTAATGGACGGAAGTTGTTTGGCAACAAGAGGTGGAGCGGAGGAAATGGCTCGAAAGCTACACCGCGGTAGAGATAGAACGGATAAAGAAGATTGAGAGGGCTACGACCTCAACAGATGTGACTTATGATCAAGGCGTTTGCGAGAATGTTCCTCGATCGGTGAACAAAACGACGCCGCGAAAAAAACCGAGCGGGACCTCTGCCTTCCTTTTCATATTTTCAACGGAGATGAGCTCCCCTTCTCCTACGCAACATCGGAGAAAGACATGATTTGACGTCTAGTTAGATATACATCACGAAACCGAAAGAAAGACCAATCCCTTTCTCAAATTATTATTTCTCCGAGGATATTCACTAACCCTTTTCGGCTTATTCTCTGCCCGAGAAACAGTGAGACATGAGATTGTAAAAATTAACGAATACATCACACCTACACTGAAAAAACAACAAGCTTGATTTGTTATTTCCCCGGCGAATGAACCGAACTTCTAGTACACTGGAAAAGAAAAACACATTCGATCTCGAGTCCAGACTCTTGAAAACATTGACAAGAAAAAATACTCTTGATTCAATCAGATTTTTGTTTAAATCAAAAAGGAAATCCGCTCAAATTAAGAGGCTTGGTTCTTGATTTAAGCAAAAATCCGATTGAATCAAGAGTATTTTCTCTTGTCGATGTTTTTAAGAGTCGGGACTCTAGATCCAATGTGTTTTTTTTTTTTCCAGTGTACCTTCTTAGGTACCTTTCTAGAAGGTACTAGATTGGGATCCTCCTGGGAGGAGACGTAGGGGACGTCCGGCAAAATCGTGGATAAGCGGCATTCAAGATGAAATTACAAGATGCCATTTACCAGATGATCTCTGGATCGATAGACAATAATTTTCCTCAAAAATAAACGTATTATCGGAGGGATGTGGCAAATCTTGAATGTTCATTCGGCGTTTTTCCTTACAACTATGCAGCATAAAAAAAATCGCTCCACTGCAAATTTCACCTGGAGAACTGAGGAACGTTTTTCCGAAAACGCCACCAATGCTCCCGTGCTAAGTAAGAATGCCGTATGAGCATTCTGATGTTTCCAAATCACCCTCAACAAAATAGTTATTTTCGAGAAAAATTACACAAATTTTCCTTGAAATTTTAAGATGTTTCAGATGAAATCGTAAATGAAACTGCCTAGAAAATTGGACGAAAAATATTCAGAATTTTGAAGGGGAAAAAAAACACTAAGAAGTGACCCGAACTGTACGTAACAAGGTGGAGAAATAGTGCTGGGTCCACACCATTTCGCGGGGAAAACAAAGCCAAGAAGAGGTAAAAAGCTCATTAGAGTTAAAAAAATTATTTTTTACTCTAATTATAATTTTTGGAACTTCTCGGCTTTGTTTTCCCCGCGAAATGCTATGGACCCAGCATCATTTCTCCACCTTGTTATTCGGAAATTTACCAGTAAGTTCGTTTTTATTGAAGGAAACACGGCAATGTCTGAAGGCTCATACGGCGTTTTTCCTCGGCACGGCGGAATGCATTGTAGCGTTAGATGGGATAGGTTTCCTCGAGATAATCCTATGGATTTCCTTTTAAGACGCAAATTATCTCACAGTCTGGCTGACATGCCGTGAGTCGAGACATTCATTGCGGAGCAAATTGATTCGGTGACGTTTTAAGGCGGGATTTTTCCGATCCCGCCCAACACCATAAAGGGCGTTCGTGACTCTCAGGTTTGATCTCCCTTGCCACAATGCACCGAAAAGCTGGCCACTTTTTTGGACGGAGAATGTATCGAAATTCTAAATCTTCAAACCCTGACTTGGCAACATTATCAATACATTAGAATCCAGTTAATATGGCTGACTTCAAGTGCTTGTCCTGTTCGATCTTCGATTTGAAATTCGTCTTCGACTGTCAACTGTATTCCTTTTTACGTAGGTTTCCTCGCTTTCTCTTTTGCAATTAGTTGATTTACGCATTGTTGTCGAGTTTGAATAAAATATCCAGCCGTAAGCTTAAGATCAGGGAGGATACTTTCCGTTAAGATGCAAGTTCAGAGTTTTAATAGAAGCGGATTCCGGGAAAAGTAAAAATATAGAGATAAAAGGAAGCACGGAATATAATAATTAGGATGCAATGATGCTATTAATGTAACTTACGAAACAATTCTATGAAAATGACGTCAACACAACATGATGCTGGCTTTACCTGAAACATACAGAAAATGCACATATTTTAAATTTGTATGTATTTAAGAGAGATGGAAATGGAGGTGCCCAAAAGGCCAGAAACTGCTGCAAAATCAATGATGAAACGAAGAGCATGAAGGTTTCAGGACATTTTGTCAACGATTTTTTGTCCGCGTACTATTGCATATCCGCAAATTCGACACGGAACCACCAATATTTAAAAATCACACATTATATTATTATTCTCCTTTGATAAATTGATACATATTTTTCCCCATCAATTTAAATGAGAATAATCAATGCTGAGTGTGCAAACATTTCAAAATCATGAGTCAAAAAACGCTGACAATGCGAGTATAACTATTAAAGCCTAACAGAGCGGAGCGGCGTGCTGCCAGCGCGAGAGGCTCACTGGCGCCTACAAACCTAAGTGGATACTTCAAGCACTGTGCAATGCGTGAAGTATCCACTTAGGTTTGTAGGCGCCAATGCGCATCTCGGGCTGACCGCCCGCCCGCCGTGCGGCGGCGCCTGAAGCAACTATTTCACAACAGAGGTATTGCACATTATTATACGAAATTGAACGTATTAAGAATGACAGGCATCCTTTAAAAGTACAGATCTTTCCTTGCAAAATAAATCAAGATATTTATCGTACACAGGAAAAATCTAAGAGCCTTTAGCTGAGGCAAATATAGAGGTTTATGCGGCTCAGGTATAACAAAGTGGGAATTTCTTGAAAGATAATTATGTCATATTTTCTACTATTTTCAAATATGTTTATAAATAAGATATAACTGGAGAATGGATCAATATTACTAAAGAATATTACTAGTTTTGCATCAAACGTCAACTCTTAAACATGTATTGTATACACGGCAATGCTGGGTCAAAAACTGCCTGTAATAATCAAAAGCTCTTCTTCCGCCAGTGTTTACGAATCCAGGTGTTCACGTAGAAAAGAAATAGTAGAGATCAATTCTGAAGACTTATGCTGCCGTGCTAGGGAAGAACGCCGTATGAACATTCGAGAATTCCAAATTTCCTCAGCTAAAATGTTAATTTTTTGAGGATTGTTATGAATATTTTTACTTGAAATTTTCAGGAACTTTAGATGAAATTGCGAACAAAACTATCTAAAAAGTTGAAAGGAAAATATTCATAAGTTCACCAGTAAATTCGTGTTTTATCAAAGGAAATTTGGCAACGCTTGAGGGTTCATATGGCGTTTTTCTTTAGCACGGCAGTATGTATGTATGTACGAAAAATACGAAACATGTTTCAAAGAAGGAGGCTAGTCGGCATTGTCGCAGTTTCGTGGATACGGTCTCTTCCAAAACCGTCTTTTTAGATGGATCTCTTTTGCCTAATGACATCCATATGACCTTAGCTGTTTACATTTCAGGGGTCTTTGCACCTAATGATGCATTCAGTCCATTTCTGGAAGTGACCAACCGCCGAAGGCTGCGCACCGCTGAACACCACCTGGGACTTCGCTCGTGGATGGTCGGGTTGCCAGGCAGCAGAAGTTTGCGCTTCAACATCTAAAAGCTTCTTTTTATTATTGTCATGGGAACGGAGTTCCCCATGATATTACAATCGTTCCGTTGCTTTCGCTATGGGATTCCCTATACCTCTGCGACCTTGAGCGTTTCGCCCAGTCTCCGATTTTTGGTTGATTTTCCGCTGTATCAAAAACCGTTGTATTTTTTAGCCAATCATGTCTCTACGTCAAGTTGTGTTGATTGCTAAAATTCGCTTTCAGCGAGTTTTTTTCCACCTTGAGATGTCCCGTCTGACTGGTAAATCTGCGCAGATCCACGAAGTTCCGTTTTTAGGCAAATTCTTTTTTTTGGGAGGTTCTGATTGGTTATTTTTCGCCATCAGTTTTCTGTTCGTTGGTGCAAAAGATCGCCTACCTCGTTGCTCTTGAGAAGCCGCCATTATCCCACCTCAAATTTTACAAATAGAAATGAAGAAATTATAACTATTGCGCAAGGTGGAAAACTGCTCTGGAGGACCCGTTACGGATATATGAGCCAAAATCGGAACTCGATTGATTGATTTATTCCATGAATACAGAAATATTGCCTCAGCTTACTGCCGCGATGGCAAATGCCTGCTGATATGAACCTTGAGACACATGATAGCATAGGCAAACAATGTCTCACAGAGAAAGGCGCTTAGCTCATTTCTCCAGAAGCTACGAAGACGCGAATCGCCGAATCGCTCAAGGACAACTCTTGTGATAAGTCCCGCCCATCGTCCGAGTCTTTTAAATGCTATTTTTTCCCATCCATTCGCCGATCTGTGATAACCTAGTCGACTGAGGCGCCCCATATTTTTGATAAGGTGCGGGCAATAGGTGATCGGGAGTTCGATACCCGGCGATGGGAGATAATTTTTAATGGTTGTATTGAATGTTTTAGACCAATCATCAAAAAATAATTAATACTAGATGATAAATGTACGAACATTTTCTCGTGAGTTAATATGTTAAACAAAAATACTGGAATATACCTCCTTCATATAATCAGCCACATGTTCCCCCAAATTAATGACGTTATTTTCTTTTTTCAATAAAGTTAATTTGCATTCAACGTTCGTAAGTTAAGCAAAAAGTACCTATTGATACAAATAGAAAGACATGAAAATAGTATGCTAACATTTCAGTTGTTTTTTTTTTTTTTTTTATTTATTTTTTGTTTTTTTGTTTTTTCAATAAAACAAATTGACTGGGACTAGAATCATCGTATCTCTGAAGACAAAAGCTAAGTTTTTTGATACAGAAATACTAATATATTCATCCTTTATATAATCAGGGAGATGTTGACCCAAATATTGATGTATATTTTCTCTGTTCGCCCAAATTTATGATGGTATTTTCTTTTTTCAATAAAATTAATTTACATTCCACGTTCTTAAAGCAATATTTTCTCCAAAATTCAGCAAAAAATAACAATTTATACCTACGCAAAAAGTAAATAAATAAATAAAGCAATGACATGAAAGTAGTATAGGTAGTACACATCTAACATTTCGGTTACATCTATTTGAATGAAAAAAATGGCAACTTAGGAAGCACATAGGTCACTTATCGACGGTGAAACTACCAAACCACGTATCTCGGTTTGCGACGTCGCAGACTTCCTGTCATACTTTATTTTTTAAATGAAAAGCTACTTAACGTCCAGTCTTGAAAATTTCCGTGATTTTTCCTCTTCGTGCGGAGAAAATTCTGTGAAAATTTCAAGGAATGATATTGATTTGGTCTACTTCAAAAAAATAAAATGTGAGCGGAGATTTTTAAACACCGCAAACGAGATACGTGGTTTGGTAGTTTCACCGTCGTTATGATGCGTATTCTGGCATATGCGTAGAGTAAAAATATCATACTTTACGCCGAAAAAACGAAACTGAAAGTTAAATGCGTTAACTTCCAAAAACCATACATAATCCAACGAAAATAAATAATTGGTAAATAACAGCTTTCTTGTATGCAAAGAAAAAAAATTAAAAATGTTAAAAAAGAGATGTCGACACAAAATTACATAGCCCCTTCAATTCTGAAGATACTACAAACGAACTGTACCTACCTTAAAATTTTCATATCCCAGAAGCAAAAGTTCCCATGACGAATATTGCTATCGCTAGCGATTGCAAAAACCAACTTGTTTAATATGCAAAGGGACCGAGTCAAACGAAGCCAGGCGCATTATGTTTGTACCGAAAAAGTAGGTTTGAAGTTTAGTTCCTCTATACACTGAAAAAACAAATTCGGTCTTATGAACCGAACGTCCGGTGTTCCACATCGTACCAAATATTCGGTTCGTCAAACTGAACTATCGGTTCAAGTGACCGAATGCTCGGCATTTATGACTAAACTTTGTTCGTCAGTTCACTTTACCGCACAATTTCGGTTACACGAACCGAAAGTTTGGTTTGACAAACCGGAAATTCAGTTCGACGAACCGAATTGGTTGGGATGATGATATGGAACACCGAACTTTAGTACGTGCGACCGAACTTTTTTTTCAGTGTAGGGCTCAGTGTAAATGACAAAGCGTAACGACTGCTGTAACGTTTAAAATCTTTTTTCTCGACTTGGAATTGATTTTTTTTCAAACATGTATTTTACCTCAAAATATTTTACTACAGGGACTATATCGACGGTGTAAGTCCGCAACCATATATCTCGTTTGCGGTGATTGAAAACCTCCGCTCCTATTTTATTTTTTTAAAGGAGAACAAATCTACATCGTTCCTTGAAGTTTTCGCAGGATATTCTTTGTACGGAGAAGAAAGATCACAGCAGTTTTTGAAGATAGCGGTAGGAACTTTTCCATTTATAAAATAAAGTGTGATAGGAAGTCTGCGACGTCGCTAACCGAGATACTTGGTTTTGGACTAACACCGTCGATATGCCTTGCGTCTATCTTCATAAATCAGATTAACGAAGATTTTAAGCAGAAAAGTAACATGATGCAGATTATCTAGAGGACCAGGATTTTCAAAATGCTCTGTATTTTGTTATAAGATGCATTTTGATGGGAGTAAATGTACGACCATATTTCAAAAGTACTCTCAACTTATTTCTTTCCAAAATAGATTTGGAGCGTTATGGTTAAACTTGGCCGAAATGAGGACGGTCAATGTGAGGATCTCTTTAATGAAATTGCAAATCTTTCATTTGTTTGTTAGATCGCACTGGTATGATAAAATAAAACGGCGGGGTCTTCCGATTATGGAGTAATTGTGAAAAAAAATTTACTCAAATATTCTTTTTAAGAGCTAAATATAAACTAACCAATAGTCATTCTGAAAAATGCCTGTGAGCTTCCCTCACTTTTTCAGGAATGAGTTATGTTAGGTTTCCATGAAAAAAATAAAAAATGCATATCATTGGAGGTATTCAACCGTTGCAAACACCCATTTATTAACTTTGGCTATCGATATCCAAGATCAATTTGTGATTGTTTTTGATGGTGAAATTTGCGTGAATGGCGGCTACCTCTTCCGCCACAAAAAGAACGATCATAATGGTGAGATGAATTGCAACGGTGAGCAACTCACATTTGACTCTTATTGAACGCTTTCACGAAATGGAGCCTACACGAGGCTTTCAAAGTAAAAAGTGATTGAACAGGAAAACAGATTTTCAGCAGGCAGAAACCTTTTAACAATCCCAACAGCTCATTGATGGTCTGCGTTAGGTCTGAACAGGCCATAGGAACAATTTGCACAGTTGTCACATGGAAATTAGATTTCCACCCTGGCAAGGGTAATCAGATGGTTCAATTGCTTAATGGTCCCTTCATTGAGTCTAATCGCAGGATTTCCAGGATTGATAATTGGAATGCATTTTGCAATTTGGAACTATAAATTCTAGCCCGGTTTAAAAGAAAGATATGTGCAATTAGTTTCCCTATCCACATAAGTGCTTCTTCCGATGAGCCAGAATTTATAGTTCCAAATTGCAAAATGCAGTCCAATTATATGATTCGTTGTTAACCACTTTTAATAAATAAAGTTGAAATTTTTTTACACTTCTAACATTCTACTTTGAAATTGAAATATATATTTTCAGTATTGATGCGATGTGATCGATTCAGTTTAAGTCTTAAAAAATTTAGTAGACTAACTTTTATGAAATAAGTCGTCTATTTTTTAAATTAATTCGAAAAATAGAACAAAACGTTTACTGGTAAGGACTTTATTTTATTCATCTCCTATCCCACTAAACTTAGCAATGAGCATGCATGCACGAACATTTTCATTACGTACAGGTTTTAAACTCGGCAAACCTGCTAATTTAATAATCAGACGATACTCCTTGCATAAACATTGATTCCCTTCGTTTAAAGTTTAAGCCCTGTCCTTTCGATCTGTTTACCGTTGCTGTTGGGAAAACGAGACGATAAAGGCTTGAGTGACAAATGCTTTTGAGCCTTTTAGCCTTATGTGTCACAACTTACATTAGAGATCATGAGTTTTGACTGAGGGAAAAATTTCAAGGTATGTATGCATAAAGCCGCTTTTATAGCGCTCTCTGGCGCTCTGCGACCCTTAGCCGCCAAAGTACCCTATCCTCTCAAAGCCCTTCAGGGAGTTGGCAAACCCTCATTTCTTCTAAAAACCCCTTGTCACCACCCTTCAAGTTTCAAATTTCAAGGTTCCGATGCAAAATTGTCTGAATTTTCACTGATTTTGCGTGGTTGAGGCAAATTTCTTGACGTTTCAAGAACTTGTAAGTCTTTTCCGCGTTAGTCATCAAATAGAACCAGCGTAACTCCACTTCGTCGAGTCAGGGACTAACAATTCGGCAATAGTGCGTCCGGCTTAGCGGATTAGATTTCTTGTAACTGACAGTATTTACAACTGACGACCGTTTGTTTAAGCTGGATTATCCATCGATTCCGCTGCTTTCCCTATTACCAGCTTATTAGGCCAACTCGGATTTCATCCTGATGGTTACATAACTGCACAAAACACACAACTCTGTCCTGATAGTGCTAATTATATTCGCGCTCCATGACTGGCGAGTTGTAAGATTTTACGTCGAGGACCTGCTCTGCCGTGTTAAGGAAGAACGCCGTATGAACATTCGAGAGTTGCCAAATTTCCTTCGATAAAATGGTCATTTTTGAGGAAAATTATGAATGCATTTCCTTTACATTTTCAGGATCTTAAGGTAAAATTGTAAACTAAATTATCTAAAAAATTGGAAGGAAAATATTCATAAATTTGCCGGGAAATTCGCGTTTTGTGAAAGGAAATTTGGCAACGCCTGAAGGTTCATACGGCGTTTTTCCTTAGCATGGCAGTACAGAACCTAAGAAATTACGCCGCGTGGATCGTGTGTTTGAGCTCAAGATCTGAGGAAATGAAGTTTTAATGTCCGCTGCAGACTTTTCTATTTAAACCGGGTCGGTATTGCCGGTTTCTTCTCGTAAAATTTACCTACTTTCGTTGTTTTCTATCGCGAAATGGGCGTTTCTCGTAAAGAGGGCGACGCTGGTCTGGATTTGATACGCCGTTACTCTTAGGGTCTTGATTTTATCGCGGAAATTGTCGATGTTGATCCCCGTGAATTCTGACGGGAAATCGCGAGGAAAAAGACTGTTATGGACGAGGCAGAAATAAAGCACCCACTGAGAAAGTGAGTCTTTAATGAAGCGAACATAATTTTATGATGCAATTTTGACTTGTTTTTCTGAAAGTAATAGTTTGCCTGATCAGAGGATATGTAAAGTACTACTGGCGCAAAAAACATATCGACGGTGTAAGTCGGCAATCACATAACTTGGTTTGCGACGTCGCAGACTTCCTGTCATACTTCATTTTTTAAACGGAAAACTACCCAACGGCAATTCTTTAAAACTGCCGAGAAAAAAGGAAGAAATCGAAATCTACTAGTGATCACCAGTCATTGCCTTACAGTGACATTTTACATCAAACGAGGGCGATATGCGTGGACAATTTTTGAATTCAAAGCGTAAAGTTGAGGTTGCACGCAAAAGGGTCATTACATTCATTAGTCAAGTTAAAATTTTTAGTTTAAGAAAAATATATAAAGAAAGAAAATACACGAAGCTTACGACCTGAAATGATTTTACAGTGGCTTAGTGTGACAGGTTGAATTCTATGATTCTATTTCTTTTGAAGCATTTATTTATTCATTTTTGATCTCGTAGACGAAAGCTGCTTGTAATCATGGAAACGTAATTTTCAACGAAAAAAATCTCTCGTAACGAGTTCACGCAAATTATCTTTGAAAGTTCGTTCATAGCTTACACTGAGAAAGATTATGATTCATTACGAGAGGTTTAGGTCAACTTACAATAATCGACAAGTATATACACTCGGTTGACTCTCTGAAATACGTATCAAATAGTTAACTCCCTTTTCCTCATACATAATAATATCATGAGAATAACAAAAGAAAACTAACACCCTCAGAAAAAAATAAAATAAATGGATACAACGCGAGATTGAAATTTCTTTGATGCATTGGCAATCGCAAGTTCCATATTTAATCCAGGAAAAACCGTGAAAAACTTACGACAAACTTTTGACGCATGTCAAATGATTTGACTAACTTGCAAAAAAATAATGGGAAATTGTTGATATTAAGATAAGTTGACAGAATGCTGAGAAAAATTTTGATACAGCTGTTTTAAGCGCAAATAGATTTTCAGCAAAAAGTAACAAGAAATGAATATTCCCTCATTGCTTTGTGTTAATGCAAAGCTGAAAAAATCGAGCTTTCGTCCTGGGTGCCCTTTTCTCTGACTTTATCATGAAAGAAGTCTGGCTTTCAAAGGCGCCTCATACAGATAGACTACTTTTGCGTAAACGCATCCAAATCTTCGCTCTCATGCATGCATAATTTTCGCTGTGCGGCGACAGAACATACGAAGAAGTGGTGACTCGTAAGGGAAAATCTCCGTGGGTTCGTCCCATGTTTGCTTTCGCATTATTATTCCCTCTAAAGTTATTCCATTTTCTCGGCTTTTTATTTGTCTCGTCGTCCGGCAGCTATCGTGAGTCGTGACAAAATATCCAGACGGGAAGACCAGAAACGTCAAGATTCGGTGAGCAGCACCGTCGATCTCAGCGGAAATTCTCGCCACCTTTACGGCGAGTCTTATACGGAGGGAGAATTCTTATACAGGGTGATTCAGGATTGAATCTGGAGATTTCAGCCGTCAATTAAAATAATATGTGTTTATTTTTTTATTTACTTAATTTTTTAAGAATTTTTTTTAAAAAACTTTTGAAATATCCCTCAAAATAACAACATGAAAAAGACCGTTTTTGCCAACCTCGAATAGAATTCAGTAGTGGCATTCAGGAGTATTTAGGGGTAAAAATTATGACTTTTTTTTAAATGCCTTAAGAAAATTCTTTGCTTATTTTTAAGTTTGGAATGTCAATGCTCTATTCCCGAAAATTTGCAGAAAAAAAGACTGAAATTGAAAAGCTGGGTATATATTTTTGGGAATGGAGCATTGCAACAGATTACAAGATACCACTGAATAATATACGGAAGAAAAAATTCTATGATTTTGACAAACTCTGGGCCAGGTGCAAACCTACCATAAAGTTTTTACAACTCGCAGAATATTTTCTACCATATTTCGTACTTTTTGTGATTGGCAAGCAATGTGATCACTTCCAAGGACCCATTTCCAAAGTTATGCTTCTGAGTTTTACTTGAGATTTGCAAAAAAGTTTCTTTTCATGATGCTATTTTAGGGGATTCCTTAAACCTCCTCCTCCCTTGATCACAGCGTAAAAAATATGGGGCCTCACATGGCCGAGTGGCAAAGAAAAGTTCTGTTAAGGATGGACTCTACCTTAATTATTGACTTCCTCACTGTTTCTATCATTTTTTTCCTCTTTTGCTCTTCATAGTAAAGAATGCTCACCGGAATAAAATAATATTTTTTTTTAAATGCCTTAGAAATATTCTAGGCTTATTTTTATATTCGGAATTTCAATGTTCTAATCACGAAAATTTGCATAAAAAAGACTGACATTGAAGCGCTGGGTACAGAAAATGTATTCTTACATATAGTTGCAGTGTCTCAAAATCTCCGCCTACGTTTCATCCATTATAACTCACGCAAATATGTGTAATTTGCTGTAACTTTCACTGATTATTCTTCATGATTTTACATTGCTGAGCACGTAAAGTTTCAGAAAATTCATACAATAGTTTTCGCTCTAAAATAAAAATTAGCACTGCAGATTCTGAAACACCACAACCAAGAAATGCCCCTTTTGCACGTAGCGCCTCAATGGACCACTAGACAAGGTACGAATTTCAGCATTCTGATACATGTTTCTTCACCAAAATTTCACGTTGAACACGATGCGCACAACGAAAATTACCAAAATCAACTCCTTACGAAGATATTTAATGATTGTTGATGCGTGAATTCAAACCACCCGCTTATGAAAACTCAATGCTCTACGTGACTCACATCGCGCGCTAAACGTTATCATGACAGTCTCTGCAATATAAAAATCTGGCAACCTCAATCTTGACGCCTTGGCTCAGCTATAGCGAATTTATTATAGTTTGAACAACACATGGTGGGAAACATTGCTCGATTGAGAAGCTTGCTGAAACCGTTGTAGTGCGCGATTTGACTCACGTAGAGCTTTGAGTTTCTTGTGAGCGGGCAGTTCGAATTCCTCGTAACCAATCCGAAATAAAAACGTTAATATCGTAGTTAGGAGTTGGGTTCAAAAATTTTTGTTGTGTGAATCGTGTTCTACGTGAAATTTTTGTTAAGAAACTTATATCAGAATGCTTAAATTCGTATCTTGTCTAGTGGTCCATTGCGACAATTTTCTTTCCCTTGATTTTTCTAACGCATTTCAATGGACTATGTATACGATGAGAAAACTCTGAACATCATACTGAACCACCCTGTACGGAGGAAATACTTTTATCAGCGAGCCGCGGCGGGAAGCGATGAAGACATTGGGCTGCGGGTTGCGGGATTTTGGGCGTGAAGGCGCGTCATTTTTCCTAGGTGACTTCTCAGTGCTCCCGTCAGCCGGGCTTGACAAAGGTGTTCCGCGAATTTCGGATTTTTTCGCCCGTCGCTTAGCGCGGCTTTGTGATTCCGCCACCTCGTGCGTGAGAGCTCGCCCCTTTGCACCGGCGCTCGTCATTATTAAAGCGTCGCGGCGTGTGTCTCCGGCGCCGAAATCACGCCGCGCATTAGCATGGCGGCGTCGCGACGCTGACACGCCGGGGCCGGGGCCGAGGCCGCGGATCTCGCACCCTCTTCAACTCTTTCCCATTCTTCTCCGCGCAGTCATCCGAATCCTCGAGGTGAGGCTTTATCACAAAAGTGAAGGGGCGCTCGACGATTTGCGCGACAAGCCAACACTTTATTCGACAATGCCGAGCGCTCTGCCTCGCCTCGCCTTGACGCGTGCTCCCCGCGAGTCTACACGGCTGGAGAACAGGAGGAATAAAGTCTGAAAGGCTGTCGTGGAATTTAGTGAGGCAGATTTCTTTTTGTCAGCAATGACTAAGATCTCCTCTCTCCCGAATTGACCTTCTGGTATTGTACACGATACCAGTGGAAATCGGAAGATTGGCCAATCCAAGATGTGGAGAATTTGAACGAAAATGTATTATTGTTTTACCTGAGAGTGTTTAAAGAGCTGTTTTCGCAGTATTTTTCATAATTTTTTTCTGATGAGGGAAATGGTATAAAAGAAATTTTAGAGGTGCGAAAAATGTACCGCGCGGGGACATCATCTGGCGGCATTTCCAAGTTTAACGCATGCACCTATTTCAGCAGATTAGATCATTTTGACTGTTCATTTCATGAACGAAGGGTATTCTCGTGTTCAGTTCACTCGTTGGTTTCCACTTAACCACCAAATTCATCAAATTTCTGCCACCTGCAAATTATTTATTCTCAAACAATTTTCAGGAGGGATAAAACTTTTTACAAAACAGAAATATGGGAGGAAAATGAAGCTGAAAATTGGGGGTGATCTTTTGCTTTTGGTGAGAGTCTCAATAGGGTGCCCTACATTCATATTTGCTTCTCCTCCGACTTGTCCCATGTCGCTGATTTTTCGTGCCGGTTAGGAGTTAGCTTTGGATTAAAATACAATTTTTTGTGCTACATGGATAAATAAAACAAATTTGGTGTTTTTAGTCTCGATGGTGGTTTTTTCATAATTTTGCGCAGTTAGTGTATTGTTAAACATGAGTAAATAGCTTGTACCACACGATCAAATGGCCAAAATCACAAATTTTTCCATGAAATACCAGCGGTCCGCAGGTATTTAATGGAGTGCTTATTAGCTAAGTTGGCTTATCACAGCTCATCCATTCCATCAAATACCGAGAGGCCGCTGGTATTTGAAGAAAAATTGTCTAACCTTGAGGATTTGTTAGCTCGAATTGATCGTGTGAGCAGAAGCGGATCCAGCAATTCGGCAACACCGGGTTTCCTCCATTTAAACCTATGTTAAGTAATCGATTCTTGTCGGAGCACCTGGCCCCTCAAAGAATCGATACATTTCCATTGGTTCAAATGGAGAAAATCCGGTGTTGCCAAATTTCTGAATCCGCCAACGCGTATGACACTATAGTTAAGAGCTTAGGAAAGTGATCGGGAGTCGTCGTCGATTTGGTCGGAGAGAAATCGTGAAAAATTACAACCCTTCTTAGAGGTCCCTTTCCATACACTTAAAAACTTCATTACCTGGAGTTTAAAATTGCATCAGTTTCGCAGATTTAAGGAAGTTCGAAAGACTCTAACGCCGTTTCACCAATTACCCTCGGGGTAAGTACCTGTTCGTCGAGGAAAAACGAATTTTCCGCGACTGAGATTATTCGAGGCTCTACGGGTTGCGGCGCACAGTGGGGCTAGTGATCGGGAGAGGCTGGCAATTATGGAGAAACCTTAAAATCTAATATCTTAATGAGCACAAAACGTAGAAGTATAAACTCTGTTTCATTTGATTTCCCGTAAGAAGTCCTTCACGAAGCACCAATAAAAATACAAATTGTAAAGGCAGTGACGTCAAAATTTGGAGTTATAGTCAAGAACTTAGTGACCCATTTCCAGGGTGGCAAAATTTCATGAAAAATAAAATATTGAAATTTCACGAGAAATATTTCATGATTTCAGAATTTTATGAAAGATATTGAAAAATACCGATTCCTTTTCATGTTCCGCAAAATTTAAAAATCGTGACTTTCTTCTATTTTTGTGTGTTTGAGGGCAGGTTGCATACTCTGGCCCCTGAAAAATACGAAATATTTCACAGCCTCGTGGAATCTCATGAAATTCACTGAAATTCCCAATCTTTCATTTCTTTCTTACGTTTCATGCCACCCTGCCCATTTCTCCCAATGGTCCATTGGACTGTGCGGCGCACAGTGGCTCGAGTCAATTAGAGACGTCGGACATGAAATTTTTGACTGCAACTGGAAATTTTGATGTTTAATTCGTCAGATTTTAAATTTCAAGGGGTGCTTATGGAAGAAAATATCACGAGAAAACCAATGGAACCACTTTTCAAATCTCAAAGTTTTGTTTAAACGGAGTTACAAGCGTTTAAAGTTTCCACAATTTGTCCGACCTGTCCTATCGACTCGATCCATTGTGCGGCGGCCACCCTGCTAACGCTTCCTGTTCCGGCCATTAAAAGGGAGCAAACATTTGAGCGACGCATCAGAGCTGAGCTTAAGAAACAAAGAGCATGACTCCGCCGACTCGGCTGCGTTCATGTTTCCCGGTGCAGATGAACACACTGCCGTGCTAAGGAAAAACGCCGTATGAACCTTCACGCGTTGCCAAATTTCCTTTGATGAAACACGAATTTCCTGGTAATTTTATGAATATTTTCCATCCAACTTTTTAGATAATTTTGTTCGCCATTTCATCTAAAGTTCTTGAAAATGGAGATGTTGTATGTGTGAGGAATTTGCGATTTGACTATTGATTCTTACGTAAAAGTTCGCGAGAAACACGATGGTGCCACTGGTTTTCCCTGAAATCAACTCCCAAACTCAAAAAAACTCTCAAATTGAGGCCAAAATGGAGGGGCTACCCCACGCTATCCTGAAAGTCCACCTCTACATCAAGACAAACTCTCCATGCAAAGATAAGGAGCAAATACTTCAGCAGGGTTGCCGTGTTTTCAGTTTTAGAGTCCCCAAATAAAGTGGCTGCCCTGTCAATGTATTTGCTTCCTATTTTCGCATGGAGAGAGTTTGTCTTGATGTAGAGGTGGACTCTCAGGATACCGTGGGATATCCCCTTCATTTTGGCTTTAATTTGAGAGCTTTTTTGAGCTTGAGAGTTGATTTCAGAGAAAACAAGTGGCACCATCGTGTTTCTCACAAACTTTTACATAAGAATCAACAGTCAAATCGCAAATTCACCACACATGCAGCATCTCCATTTCAAGTAAAATATTCATAACAATCCTCAAAAATAAACATTTTATCGGAGGAAATTTGGCAACTCTCGAATGTTCACACGGCGTTCTTCCCTAGCGCGGGAGCACAGGAGCGTGCATATTTATTTTATCTACGTCATAATCTCCGTGTTTCCATTAAGTGCTCCCAAAGAGCGGGAGAACGTACGAGTGCGTGCTTCGACTCCATCAAGATCGCTACATACGCGCATGTAGGTATCTTCGCACTGTTATTCTAACGTAGGAGTGTACTCGTAACTGGCGGGACTCCCCACTTCTTGGATGTCGACTAATTTTAAGTACGTTATACAGGGTGTCCCAGTTTTAACCAGCAGGGTTAAGAGAGAATTTTTTTAGGTGGAAATGAGACTTAAACGGGCTCTAAAGTCAAATCCCGCGAAGCTAAGAATTCCAGCGTTTAAAAAGATGTCCGGTTTTTTTTCGAACTCTGACCATTACTTTCAGTAGACCTTCATAGATATGTGAAGGTAAGAGACATTTTCACGACCAACTCCAAATTTACGGTGATAAATTAACCAGAATTATTGCATTAACGTAGGGTAATGTTCTCTCATTTTGAACGTTCACCACGTTAGTAGGGTCTAGGGTACGCTCTTTCCTGTCGTTTTGCATCGGGTATGTTACTAATGTATCCATTGGCAAAGGCCAGCACTGCTCCGCGAGAATCGGCGCAATTTTTCGTGGCGGGAATCAATACCTAGTTTCTCAATTTTTTTTTATGTATCATTTTTACCTTTTTTCTCCTATTTTGTCCACTTTATGTAATGCCTGTTGACTTGTCCTTGAGAAATTAATATCTTTACGTTTTAAAACTCTGCAAAGTACTTTTATTTAATGACTCTTTCAAGAATCGTTCAAATTTTTAGTCGTCGGAGATCTAAAAAAATTGTTGGGTACAAAGTACCCCTTCACTAATGACCCCTATATTTTACTCTATGAAGACAAGTCATTTCTTATATAGATGTATGTCTCCTAAGTTACGCCCCACGTTAAGTTCAACAGCGTCTTGCAGCGCTCTCTTCCGTCCGTGCAAAACCACTTTTACATATTGACGAGGTGCTACGCCGCTACGGTGAACGCTCTCCAACGTCTTAACGTTGGAACCGTCGTCTTGTTTCATTTCTTTTTAACAGAGATAAGAAAATAATTTTCTACAGTAAACGCATTGAAACGTTTAACGAATTTATCCTAGATTATGGAGAATATACTTGCACAATTTTAAGTTTCAGCTTTTCTTCAGACCGAAAATGTTCATATTCTTGGGTAGAGGGCTCGTTTTGGGTATGGATGACGTGTGCTATAGGAACACTTTTCATTCATTGACATTTTTTGGATGAATTTCATTTTACCTTTTTTTCTATTTCTTTATTTTTTTATTTTTTGACTTGAATAGTTTTCGAAACACGCTATTCATTTAGGAGCATTTTCCCCATGATTTTCCTCTGAATTTTCCTCGACTGCGGCAACGGCGAAGAACAATGAGCCGACAGTTTCGGACGCACGGCCGGTTGCCGTCCCGCTTTTTCATTTCCCCGTTTCTTTGTGTTTGAGTTGCAATGTTTGAGTCTCTGTTGACTCAGAAAGTTGAATCGCTTCCGCGTCGCTCGCGGCCGGATAAATCGTGCGTTTCTAATTGTCCGTCTTTAATTGGTGTCGGCACCGACGGGACTTGAATCCTCCTTCATCCGGCAAAAACCGCGTGAAAGATGAAAAAAATCCTCGAGACATACGACTTTTCCCGTTTCGCGGCAGAATGCTCTCTGAATACGACCGGAACACAAGTTTCAGCTCCGTCCTCGGGTATCATCCCTCTACTCTGCCGTCCACTGCAAGAATGTCGTAACTCCATTCCAGATTTTTCATTTTTCTTCCATACACAATGCTCTGTTACAGCTCCACTGGAAAAAAACACATTTGATCCAGAGTCCAGACTCTTAAAAACATCGACAAGAAAAATTACTCTTGATTTAATCAGAATCTAGCTTAAATCAAGAACCAAGCCTCTTAATTTAAGCGGATTTCGTTTTGATTCAAGCAAAAATCCGATTGAATCAAGAGTATTTATTCTTGTCGATGTTTTCAAGAGTCTGGACTCTCGATCCAATGTGTTTTTTTCTCCAGTGTTAGGAAAAACGCCGTATAAACATTCGAGAGTTGCCAAATTCTACTTGATAAAACATGTATTTTCGACAACACTCGTGCATACTTTTCCGTGAAATTTTCAGATATTTTAGATTAAATTGCGGACAAAATTGTCTGAGAATTTTGGAAAATAATTTTCAGAATTTTCCCAGTAAATTCGGTTTTTATCGGAGGGAACTTGGCAACGTCTGAAGGATCATACGGCGTTTTTTCCTTAGCATGGCAGCATGATGCTCCATCTTGTGGATCGGATTGAATAGATCCTGGCACAGTGAATCGAGTCAACGGGAGAGGTCGGACATACTTTAAAAGCGTATATCTCCATTAATTGAAATGCTAATGTTTTAAAGGGTAGTTTCTTTGGTTCTTTCGTATAATTTTCTACAAAAAGCACCCCTTAAAATTAAAATTGTGACATAATGAACGTACCATTTTACAGTTTTTGTCAAAAATTTCATGTCTGACTTATTCTTCCAAAGACTTGTTCCTTTGCAGGTCGTTTTACATACGAAGGAACGTAACTCGATTCCAAGGTTGAAAAATTGACACAAAAACCTCGATTTTTTACAAGAATATACTTGTAAAATTTTTGTCCTAAATTTTTCCGATATTTGCTGGAGATCAGAAGGAAAATCAGTGAGTTTTCCAGAGGAAAATGCCGGAGATTCCCCAGGTAAAAATGCAATTTGCGAGGGGAAATTTGACAACATTGAAATAAAGTTTTTTTTTTTTTTTTTTTTTTGAGAGCTTGCGCACTCTAGGTATAGTTCATTGGCCTTAGTCGTGTAGACAAACAGCCACCGCTAAATGATGGGAAGATTACAACAACAGTAGAAACAGAAGTACAAAGGAAGAAACGAAGGAAGAAACGAAGAGAAACATCCATGCCACTCCACGGTGACAAGATCTGAGACCATCAAATCTTGCCACCGAGGCCGGGATTCGAACCCGGGACATCTAGGTCTGTGATCAGTTGCGCTAACCACTGGACCAACCGATGTCGGCTTGAAATAAAGTTACTTTCCTTCGTACGGGAAACGACGTAATGTGTACATAGTTCTCTACAGTAAAAATAGATCCAATTCAAATAAGGAATAACCAACTGTACGATGACCCCAGCAACCAATAAGCTTACTCCTCGTTCGCCAAGATATTTGGCTCGTCTCTGTTGAATTCGAACATCAAGAGTGGATTTACAGCGTTCATGCTTCGGGCGGTAAAATAATTACAACATTGTTCGCTACCAATATATGTACTCAAAGCAACAACCGGAGGGGATTCGAAGAATCAATTACTATAAAAAGAAACAAAGTAACTGGTAAATGATCGTTAGGAACCTCGTTACGTGCTGACCAGCGCTTGAACCGCTTCAGTTAGCGCTGCTGCAAGTACACACGCTCATTCAAACACGTCTCCTCCGAATCGAAACTGTAACTCGTGAAAAAAGTGCCGGTCAGCGCGGAAATTAAAAACGGGAGAACTTGGAACGTGCTTTATGAGCTGGGGTTCGGATTTTTTGCTGGGCTTAGCGGTTTTGCGGTTCGGTTACATTCGGCGGCGGTGGTGGGAGGCGAGGTTGAGGTATGGATGTTCCAATCGCATGGGAGCGAAAGTTTGTTACATCGATTCGAGTCCTTCGATTCAGACAGTTGAGGACCGATTTTGTCGATCTTTGTTAAGTTCGTTTTGCAAGAAGGAGGTAATCATGGGCAAATTTTTGAATGGACCACTAGACAAGGTACGAATTTAAGCATTCTGATACAAGTTTCCTAGTCAGAATTTTAACGTTAAAAAACGCTGACTATGCGAGTCTAAATATTAAAGCCTAACAGAGCAGAGCTGCGTGCTGCTAGCGCGAGAGGCTCACTAGCGCCTACAAACCTAAGTGGATACTTCACGCATTGCGCAATGCGTGAAGTATCCACTTAGGTTTGTAGGCGCCAATGCGCGTTCCGCGCTGGCCGCCCGCCCGTCATGCGGCGGCGCCTGAAGCAACTATTTCACAACAGAGGTGAAGCACAGTATTATACGAAATTGAACGTATTAAGAATGACAGGCATCCTTTAAAAGTACAGATATTTCTTCGCAAAATAAATCAAGATACTTATCGTACATAGGAAAAATGTAAGAGCCTTTAGCTGAGGCAAATCAAGAGGTTTATCCGGTTTAGGTATAACAAGGTGGGAATTTCTTGAAAATTAAGTCCTGTTGCAGCAAAGAGGTGTGGAGAGTTTTAGTGAATTTTGTCTCGTGGAATTGACGCTCCCCCATTTTTACCAAAAATCTCAATTATATATTCTTCTCCGTTGGACCAAACAAACAAACACAAAAAAAAAAAAAAAAAAAAAAAAAAAACAATGAAAAACCTGAGTCGTACATGGTGGTGGCCGGGATCTGAGAAAAAAAAAATTAGATTTTTTTGAAAGAAACTTTTTTATCTCAGATCCCGGCCACCGCCATATAGAGCTCAGGTTTTCCATCTTTCTTTTTAAATTTTCATTGTCTCTGACTAAAAATGACTCAGTTTTGAGTCGAAACCTCTGGGGGTTTTATTAACTGTGTATTTTTAGCCTTGTTTCCCGTTTTTCCTCCTTGTTTTTACCACTGTTATCATTGTCTCGGGCTGCTCTTAAAAAATGTGTACCTTCTCACGAACTTGTCACCCTACGTCACAATCTGGCAATCCGTCGTCGAGGTGATGACGTCATCGCCAAGGACGCGAAAAACTAATGAGCGCATTCGTTAATCGGTCCGATAAGCATTGACTTGGGACGAGGCGAGGTTACGCGCTCTCAAAGTGCCCCATTTCTCAAAAACCACCCAACTCCAACACAAACCTTACGCGACTCTGCGGTTCTCCCTCGACGTAGCTGCGTAAGTGTTCGGAGGTGCCTCGTTCCTTTGTGCTCAGTTCCGGCGGAAAAAAAACTCCCAGACGAGGTGTGAACTCAACAAAACCGCGTATCTTAACCGGGGTCGGGGCTGGAGTTACGGGGTGTCGCTGCGGAGGGTGGTAAAGTTCACCGGGGGACTTCATGCACCGATGCAACTGACACTCGGCCAATTTGTAAATAACGCCCCGCCGCACAGTGGATCGAGTCAATCAGAGAGGTCGCACATGAAATTTCTAACTAAAGCTGCAAATTTTGACGTTTATTTCGTCACATTTTAAATTTCTAGGAGTTCTTCTGGAAGAAAATTTTACGAGAAAACCAATGGAACCACTTTTAAAACCGCAAAGTTTTGTATAAATGGAGTTATAAGCGTTTGAAGTTTCCAAATTTTGTCCGACCTCTCCTAGTGACTCGATCCACTGTACGCCACCGCCCGGATTCGATGTCGTTCCGTCGTTTTCCCCGAGTTTCGTTCACGCGTCGCCGTCATTCACGCGCTAGCAGCTCCGAGGAATGTCAGCTAGCTCAAAAGGTGTGGCGTGCTAGCGATTTTTGGGTATGCTATCACGCTGCTGAAAACACGAGTATGAGCATCCGAGTGATGTTCAACTGTACCGGGTAAAACACTTCGACGCGATGGTGAACTCCCATAATAGGGTGTATCCTGAAATTTAATTTTGGAAGTTCCTGAATTTCCATGATGTGTGAGACGAGATTCTTTGCGCGAGTAAATTGGCCCTCGTTTGATTTAAAAAATCAACATATGTAATGCAATGGATCAAATGTTTGATGAATACTCGAGTCACTCAAAATTTCCTGATCCCTGACTGATTTTTCTGATATTTTTCTGATTATTTTTATATCATCGAATTTTCTGATATTTTCCGGTTCCTGTAAAGTTTTAAAATCTCCACTCCTGGTGTTGTTGTTGATGTTGTTGTTTGTTTTTTTTTTTTTAAAAAAATAGAGTAAATCGACATCATTCCATACATTTTTCACGGAATATTCTTCGCACAAAGAGGAAAAATCACGGCAGTCGGCAAGAATTTACTTTGAGCGGTTTTCCATTTAAGAGATAAAGTATTGTAGGAAATCTGCTACGTCTTACGCCGAGATACTTGCCTTGGGAATTTCACCGTCAACATATTTTTGAGAGAATTTACGATCAATTTTCTTTAACATTTTTTTGGAAAATTTCTTTGACAATTTTTGAAAAATTAATGTTTGAGGAGGGAAACTCAGCGTCCGAATGTAAAAACGACGATTCCCCAAAGAACGGGCGGACGGTTGCAGCCTCGCGACTTCGCAAATGAATGAGCCCCCTATCTATCTGGGGCTTTTTGAAAAAGAACTCTGCTCCTTCCCATGTAAAGGTCAGCAAGGAAAAGCAGATGGTAGATAGTCTGTTGCGAATGCTTGCTACAACGGAAGAAAGGGTATTCTCTTACTGGAAATGCCATCAAAAAAGAATAAGAAATTGTATTATAATAGCTGCATTATTTGAGTTACTTAGTGTTTAAAGTTATTTTAACTTGTGCACACTTTAAGTGTGCATTCACAAATTTAAAAATGTTAAAGGAAAACCGCCGAGACCAGCGTGGAGGCTCTTTTACATATTTAAATCTTTAATCGAATTTGTAAGGCGCAGTGATACAATTATTAGTACTCTCCGGAATGCGTGAGGTATCACGCCACAATTGAAGGCGTTTTCAAAATTGCCAAGTTTTGCTATCGGAATCGTCGTGTCGCATTCTGGAGCAAAACGGTCAATGGAATTAAAGTTATTTAAACTTGTGCACACTTTAACTATGCGTTCACAACTTCAAAAATGTCAAAGTAAAACCGCCGAGACCAGCGTGGAGGCTCTTTCACATATTTAAATCTTTAATCGCATTTGAAAGGCGCAGTGATACAACTATTAGTACTCTCCGGAATGCGTGAGGTATCACGCCACAATTGAAGGCGTTTTCAAAATTGCCAAGTTTTGCTATCGGAATTGTAGTGTCGCATTCTGGAGCAAAACGGTCATTGGAATGATTGATCTTGGAACCTAACGCAACAGTTATGAGCAACCATCTCCTTCTTTTACACAAAAAAAAAAAAAAAAAAAGATGCTGTAGTAACATCCCGGGTGTTACGGTTGTTAAAAATGTGCGACAACTCTTGGATGTTGCTATTAACACTCAGACAGTTAACGTAGCATGATAGGATGTTACTTCAACAGCCAGAGTGGTAATGACAACATCCAAGAGTTGTCGCACATTTTTTTAACATCCAAGATATTACTAAAGCACCTTTTTTTCGGTGTAATTTTTTATTCATAGCTATTGTTCCAGTTGAAAATGAACGAGTAATTTCCCTGAAACGTAACGTGCTATCATTCTATAGTTGAACTTTTTACATTAATTTTTGACTGGATTTTCTTTCATTTAATTGTTGATTTGAGTTCCTCATATTGCTTTTTTCATTCCCTTCTAAACGGTAGCTGTGTAACTCTCACGACATCCCCTTCGAACTGCCCGACGTGTGAGCATAACACACTTACTTGATTAGGACACTAACAATAAGCCACTGCGACTGCGAGGGATCGTATCTCGCGCAGATGAAGAGGGTGAAATTGATGTTAAGGACATAAAACGCTCTTCTTCATCTTCTATTTTTATGATTCATGTTCATGCTTGACCTTCTACATATTCCTCTTTATTACATCTAATTTCTTAATTTCAACCTCTCGTTTCCCCGTCCTCTCTCCAAGTGTTCCCTTCTTTTTTGCGTTACTGATATTTCTCCTCTTGATGTGTTCGCGATATAACTTCTTTTCATTCTAATTTCTTGCTCGTTGCATCAGTCTAATCCTTGTTCTGCTCGGTTATTCTTCTTCTATTTCTTCCGCTTTTTTCTTCTTGTTGTCTATCCCTTGCTTGCTTTCAATAAACTTCCTATACAGGAATAGAAACCAAAATAATCACCGAAAAAAAACAATAAAAAGAAAAAAAGGAACTTAATCAATTCCCTCCGTCTGTTGTTTCCTATTAATGCACCTACTTCCTACTTTTCCCTATGCATATTATATTCTTGCACTAATCCTACTCCTTATCTCTCTTTTAGCCTGTTTTTCCGCCTCTCTTCTTCAATTCATTCCCAGCCCTTTCTAAATTTATATTTCCCTCCGTCTACATTTCTTAAGCTTCTGATTTTTATTATTTTTCGTATTGTGTTCCTCCAACCATTTTTAATTTATAGTCACCTCCGTTTCTCTGATCTATTGTTAACATTCCTCTTTCTTTTCTCTCCAATTTTTCCAACTGTCTTCGTTCTCTGCCATTTTCAACAAACGATTTTTACCAAAATAAAATCAGACCCCTCCAACCCGATGAAGCGGAAGGGGAGGAAGGGAGGACCACGGTCCCTAAACTGCCATGCTAAGGAAGAACCCCGTATGAACATTCGAGAGTTGCCAAATTTCCTCGAATAAAATATGAATTTTTGAGGAAAGTTATGCATATTCTTCCTTTAAATTTTCAGGAACCTTAGATGAAATTGTGAAAAAAAATTATCTGAAAAATCGGAAGGAAAATATTCATAAGTTTACCAGGAGATTCGTATCTTATCGAAGGAAATTTGGCAACGCCTGAAGGTTCATACGGCGTTTTCCCTTAGCACGGCAGTAAAGCCCCATACACACAGCGCTTCGCCCGGATTCAGTTTCTCCCGGTAAATTAATATCGGATCATCGCGTAGAATATCCCATAAAAATTCCATCGGCACAGCCGCACCCGGCAATTTACTCGCCATTGTGCTAATCTCGGACGGGCCTCCCGCAGTCGCCCGCCCTCCCTCGCGCCCGAGAAAACACGCGTGCTCGATTGAGGTATTAAGAAACACATCAGCGAAGATGAGAGGAGGGTGAAAAAGGGCGTCGAAACGGGGAGGGGGTGGAGGGTGACATAAAACGCTGACACAAGCGGAGCGTCGCTTCTGATGCCAGTGACATTTTCTATCAAAGGAAATAAAATAAATACGTGAATGAGCGAATGAAAGGGTATAAAAACGAATCGGCGGTGCTCAGGTTGGCGGCGGGATTCTTGAGGAGTCCTCCCCCTCCCCTCCGCCGCAGCGCCCCTGGCGAGCTACAATGAGAGGGCGGGTACTCGGCAATAACTCGGGAGCGAGCAATAGCTTCAATCACGCGTAGGAAATTCCGAGGGTTCTGCGGGTTGCGTCCAGCGCCCTCCGCTTTCAGGGGAGCAACATGGGTTGCAACCACGCTGCAGCCGCGTTGCCGGGTCACTCGAACCCCCAAAGCGTTTTCGAAACTTTAGGCCCAGATACACCCACGAATTACGAGCGCTTGTTGAAATAGAAACACCAATGGGCTGGGAGAATTTCGATAGCTCGACGTCGAGCGATCGAAATCCTGGTTTCCTATTGGTGTTTCACTTTCAACAAGCGTTTTGCCCCTTCCGATGACTTAGAACTTCACTGACACGATAGAAATAAGCAAAAATAAGTTATCTACATTAAGGCTAAGTTGAGAGGAGAGCAAACTTTTAATATGCGAATTTACTTTTTCCTGCTGGATTCCTTTTAAGTAACACAAAAAGATCAGAAAAGTTTGGACAAAATAATGCAGAAAAAATGTAATTTCTCTGGTTTGTTAAGAAAAGTCACCCATGGGCGAGGGTGAAAAAGGGCGATCCTTCATCTGATGGGATCTTTTACAGGTGAGGCAACAGAGTGTATATACTAAGAGTGATTTTGATTCTGACTAGTGCTTGCCAAAATTTGAAAAATACGAGAAATTTTAGTATCTTAGAAGTAAATATGGAATTGTTTTTACATTCCTAAACATAGTAGGAGAAAAATGTTTACGTCTTCTCCTGTTGTGACAAATAGCTAACCTTTAATTTCATTAGGGTTGCATCACCCAAAAAGGAGCAATTTTTCTGGCTTGTTATGAAAAAACACATGTATCATTGATTCACTAACAGAAGATTTACAGATTTGTGATTTAATGGGAGAAGGAACACTCTGGATATTTCTTGGAACATTTGCACTTAGAAGAGGAGATTCTTGTGGTTAGTGTATGATCTGTTGAGTTTCGTTCCTAGTTCCTTTATTTTACTCTAAAATTTCATTGAAATTATTGGGTAAAAAATTGACAGTATTTTATGTAGTCCCAAATTTATTGTTAGTGAATCAGCTTTCAAGTATGGCGGAAACATAAATGAATCAATGAGAACGAAAACACACCAACTCGAAAAAATGAAAATAATCAAAACGCACACAAAACTGCACAGTAGGTGCAGGAGTTAGTCTAAGAAAAAGATTCGTGGTCCCGGGGGAAAAGTACTTAAGGACACTTTAAAGGTTCAAGTTGGCACAGATGCGCTAACTTCAATGAATTTTTTGAAAATTGACTGTCTTCAATGAAAATAGAGCATTTATGAGTTACCGAGTTGGTGTGTTTCCGTTCTCACCGATTCAAATGTGTTCTTAAAATCATGGGAAATAACAAACTATTGGCTAAAAACGCAATGATATTTGATGAAGTATATTTCACGTCGTTGTAATTTTAAGTCCTACGGCTACTGAGCACTTCAACACAATTGAAATTTCATAAAAAATGCTGGAAACCTTGTGGCTCATTGATGACTTAAAACTGGTCATAGCGACTTCGTCCTACCTCCGGAGACGGCTGTGAAAACAACGTCAATAAACGAAAAATCCTGCTTTTCGAAGGATCAAAAACGTTATCGTAGGAATTTTCTTTATAAGTATTTCATCCTGCCATAAGAAATTGAACGCAGCACTTATTCAAACAAGACTCACGGCATAAGCTTTCTGACCTACATTCAACACAAATAAGAAGTTAATAAAAGTTTTCTTTTTCCCCCTTCTGCTTTCTTGCGTTGATAAAACCTTGCTCAACAAATATTGTATGAGAGGGAAACGGCGCCCGTGCTTCCGGAGGATTTTCTTCCGTGCTAACGTTCATTTCAATTTTAAAAAATCTGTGTACAAGACGCAATTCATCTTTTAATTTTTTGGCTTGAAAGAAACTTAATTTCATAAAAAAACAGCGAACAGGTACGTAGGGTCCCAGAAGAGTCATGAACTCCTACACCTGACACGTTCTCTGCCGTGCTAAGCAAGAACGCCTTAAATCCATCAAGATTTTCTCGCGTTTTTTGAAACTTAACACTATATCAAATAAAAACTGTTTTACCCATGCAACTCAAATTTTTAGGTTAAGTTCTTGATAGTATTTGCGAAAGAATTCTGTAAAAACGTTGTCCAAGATGCGCAAGTTTCTCTGCTATGATTAATTGTTTCCAAAAAAATTTAAAATGGCGTTTACAGCGTTTTTGCGTTGCACGGCAGTTCTAGGGTCTCACAATATTCGTCGTTTTCCGGACGAAGGGACGTAACACCATTCCAAGGTTGCAAAATTGACTCAGACAATTTGTTTTATTAAGACAGTGTATCTGTGAAAATTTATTTGGTTCTTACACGAGATCTGAAGAAAAATCAGTGAAATTTTCAGTTGAAAATATTCAAGGTTCTTTTCGTAAAAATGTAATTTGAGAGAAAAAATGTGGCAACATTGAAATACAAGTACGTTCTTTCAAGGAAGATACAATGAATTCACCTGCACAAATGCTCAATACAATTGTACTAACATTTTGCAATTTGGAACTATAAATTATAGCCCGGTTTAAAAACAACGTATGTGCCATTAGTTTCCCTATGCACATGAGTGTTTTCCAGAAGAGCCAGAATTTATAGTTCCATATTGCAAAATGCAGTCCAATTGAAGAATGTGTTACATTGTGTCACCCGTCCCAAATGTGAAGCCATTGGATGAATGCAGACGGTTAAGCCTTTTCTTAACGAACTAGAATGAGCACAAAGTTACGAATTTCCGCGTTTTTGGTTACTTCCGCCTTTAGAGTAACTTTTTTCCGGTCAGATCAATCAAAAGAACTCACTTCATCAAACTTTAATGGTATGAAGACTTTCGTATTCTCATATCCAGACATGTTAATTATTTTAGTTCTTACTTCCTATGTTGGTCCAGCATGTTACGGTGTCTTATATTCTTTCTCATACAGTCGTTACCTAGACGAAGAACCTAACTCCATTCCAATCTTGCGAAATTGGCTCAAACAATTAAATTTTTTAAAAAAAATGTACTCACGCAATTTTTTCCGAGAATTACTCTGATTTCTGCATGAAATCAGAGGATATATCCGTGAAATTTTCAGTTAGAAATGCCTGACATTTTCCAGTCAAAAATGAACTTTGCGAAGGGAAATTTGGCAACATTGAAATGCAGTTACGCTTTTTCGTGAGGGAAACGATGAAATCTTCAAGTATTTTTTTAATGTTGCTCTCACTCCATCGGGGAGTCCATTCCACTCCATGAAACCCAATTCCACATCCCTGTTTCCGGCGACGCGGAAGTCCAAGTTCGGCAGCGTCGGGGTTCGCTCGCTGAGTCGTAGAATTGAATTTAAGAGCAACACAATGGGGGCGGATGAAGCGCGGTCCATTTCACGCCCCTTCCGAGCCAGGAGCAGGGCAGCACCTCCACCTCCACCTTCGCGGGGAGGGCGGGGGCGGGCAGGTGGATGCTCCCGGAGGAGGAGAGGGGAAGGGTGGCCGCGGTCAAAAATCTGCGGAATGTATCGGGGACCCGAGCTGAAACCGGGGCCGGGGCCGAAGCTTTTGATCGAATGATTCCGCGATCTGCGCTCATTGTTACCGCAGGAGGCCGGTAATTGCTTCCGTGCAATCCGCACCCTCGCACACGTCACCCCGGTGTTGCCTCATCATGGTCGCACCCCACGGGAACAGCGGGCTTAATAGTTGAAATAGATAGATTAAGCGATAGACAAAGGAGATAAAAAGAAAAGGAAGGAACGGATCAGCGGGCCGATTATTGAAATTTTGTGTTTGTCGGGCGGACATGGATGACATGAGTTAAATGACGAGGCGTGATTGGTCGGCTATGTCTTATCGCTGCTTTTTCGTCCTTTTGTCAGGTGGATTGGACGACATACTGTCGGAAACTTAAGAGGCACCGATAGCTTGTCGTGAGTTCAACCCGACATAGGAACGATAAGACATAGCCGACCAATCACGCTCCGCCTTTTAACCTATGTCATCTATGTCCGCCTGACAAACACAAAATTTCAATAATCGGCCCGCAGTTACGCTCTTCACAGAGTCGTATTTTGATGATTGAGTCTTGAAGATTTGCTAAAAATAATAAGATCCAGCCAAACATCAACTCTCTACGTTCAATATTAACCGAGATACCGCCTAGTCTACAGGAATCTCCCACTTCAACCAATAGGATCGCTCCATACTCCCCATGTCTTCTTTGTCGATCAAATTCAATAATCAACCCCCCCCCCCCCCCCCATCTGGAGTAGTAGTTCTGGTAGGACTCAGGGATATATCTTCAGAACGGAAGATTATGTTACCTTCGTCGTACGTAACTAACTAAAAAAGTGATTTCAGACAAAGCAACTTAGGATTCTTTATTTAAATTACATTTGATAATCTTATTATCTTTATTTGCGCCCGTCCGACGGAAAAAGAGACCTTGTTGCCGCAAATATTGAAATTGAAATAGTGACTCCGCTTCATGGAGACCTCAAGTGTTTCACCATCATTTTGACATGGATAGAACGCGAAAATGTAAAATTAAACAAAATAAGATGCCAATATTTGAATTTCAAATCATATAGTCTCAAGAAATTTTGTCATGGGAACGGAGTTCCCCATGATATTACAATCGTTCCGTTGCTATCGCTATGGGATTCCCTATGCCTCTGCGACCTTGAGCGTTTCGCCCAGTCTTCGATTTTTGGTTGATTTTCCGATGTATCAAAAACCGTTGTATTTTTTAACCAATCATGTCTCTACGTCAAGTTGTGTTGATTTCTAAAATTCGCTTTCAGCGAGTTTTTCTCCACCTTGAGATGTCGTGTCTGACTGGTAAATCTGCGCAGAACCAAGAAGTTCCGATTTTGGGCAAATTCTTTTTTTTGGGAGGTTCTGATTGGTTATTTTTCGCCATCAGTTTTTTGTTCGTTGGTGCAAAAGATCGCCTACCTCGGTGCTCTTGAGAAGCCGCCATTATCCCACCTCAAATTTTAAACATAGATATAAAGAAATAATAACCATCGTACAAGGTGGAAAATTGTTCTGGAGGACCCGTTACGGATATATGAGCCAAAATCAGAACTCGATTGATGGATTTAATCCATGAATACAGAAATATTGCCTCCGCTTACTGCCGCGATAGCAAATGCATCCTGAGATGAACCTTGAGACACATGATAGCATAGGCAAACAATGTCTCACAGAGAAATGCGCTTAATCCGTTCTCTTATCACGGCCGGCAGTGGCCGCACCGCCGAAACCTCAAGGCCGTCTTTTGTGAAGTCCCACTCAGCGTCCGAGATCCCTTAACAGTTCTTTTTTCTCCCGATGTTTGGGCAGTGCCGAGATAGCTCAGTTGTCTAAAACACCGCTCTGGCGCATGAGACTCGTCCCTTTTGGTGCGAGCGGGGGATCGAATCTCGTAAGAGACAGTTAATTTTTACTGGTTGTATTGAATGTTTTAGACCAATCATCTAACAATAATTAATACTTGGCAACTTAGGAAGCACATAGGTCCCTTATGATGCGTATTCGGGCATATGTGTAGAGTAAAAATATCATACGTAGGGTGTCCCAAAAGTATACCGGGACTGGTTCTGTAACTTCAAAAGTAAGATAGATACAGACATGATTTTGGTCTCATTTTAAAGATCAACTCAATAGGTACCTATCGATTAAAACCAAGATCAGCTCAATCGAATAAAAATTGACCGAGTTATGACAATTTGAAATTAGTGAGAAAAGTTTACCCCTACGGTTTTTAGGAAGATTTTTCGCTCACCAGGATTCAAAAAGTTAATATTCGTATCCACTTTCCTCCGAATCTTCCATAACTTCCTTTTGCTTTTCAAAGTACCGTCCATCAAACCGGATGCACTTTTTCATGCGCTCTTGCCACTTATCCAACATTGTTTTCCTGAATTCTTCCTCTGGGATGGAGTTGAAGAAGTTTTGAATTGCATTCTGGATTTTTGTCTTCGATACGAATCTTCGTCCGCGAAGCTCCTTTTTAAGCGTAGGAAACATCCAAAAATTACGTGGAGCCAAGTCAGGGCTATAAGGAGGATGAGGGATTGTTTCAACTCCATTTTTACTCATAAATTCACGTGTTAAGCTCGATGTGTGAGGCCGCGCATTGTCTTGATGGAGTATCCACGAAGCTTTCAAGTCCGACCGTTTCCGGGAAATGTGCATTCTCAACTCCTTTAGTACTTTGCAATAATACGCACTGTCAACTGTTGTGTTTGATGGTACAAAATGTTGATAAATGACACCTCGAAAATAAAAAAACACAATAAGCATCACTTTATCGGCCGACTTTTCGATTTACGGCGATGAAGAATCTTCCTTAAAAACCGTAGGCGTAAACTTTCCTCGCTGATTTCAAATTGCCATAACTCGGTCAATTTGTATTCGATTGAGCTGATCTTGGTTTTAATCGATAGGTATTGAGTTGATCTTTAAAATGAGATCAAGATCATGTCTGTATCTATCTTAATTTCGAAGTTACAGAACAAGTCCCGGTGCTTTTGGGACACCTTACGTATACTTTACGCCGAAAAAGCGAACCTGAAACTTAAATGCGTTAACCTCCGAAAACCATATATAACCCAACGAAAATAAATAATTGGTACATAACAGCTTTCTTGTATGCAAAGAAAATAATTAAAAATGTTAAAAAAGAGATGTCAACACAAAATTACATAGCCCCTTCAATTCAGAAGATACTACAAACGAACTGTACCTTAACATTTTCATACCCCAGAAGCTAACGTTCCCATGACGAATATTGCTATCGCTAGCGATTGCAAAATCCAACTTGTTTAATTTCCTGTAATCCGGGCGTTGTCGATTACAATGCAACTTTGCAACCCCAGGGACTACATATATGAATCGACTTCGTAATTTTCGTACTGTTCGCACTCTCTGGGAAATTAAAGTATTATTTCGTAAAAACTCACATCAAGTCATTTAAGCGCTAGTCTTTGTGAACAAACAAGTGAGTGTGTTACAGTGTTATGGAAGAAGATTCTAAGGGAAAGTCGTGAGGGAAGAAAGAAGAGAGAATTCAGTGCTTGGTCGAGTCTCAGAGCTCGGGCAACATTGCATGTTGCGGATTGCGCTGCACCTCTCATAGCGATTGAATGCCTCAGAATAAAGCAGAGCCAAGATTTTAAATTGAAGATACAAGTGTCTGGAAGCGGGAAATTCGTGGAATTCTATCGTCGGATGAAAATGGAAGCTTCCGTAAAACGTAATAAGAAAATACCACCTCAAAATTACTGTCAGTGCATTATTCGAGAGGGCTCAGCCCGATGGAGAGACAACATCTACAAATATTTAGAGAGCGAATTAAATTACTCGTCAAATCGCAGAAAAGAATTACACCATAGGAAAAGAATAATTCTCGAGTAATCCTAAGACGCTTTCGTTGAGTTCACCTACGCGCATTATAGCGATGGCGTGCGAAGGATTGCCCAAAATTTCTTACAGACCGCGTCTTACATTTCGGATCGTTCAAATATTACGTAAGCCACTTGAGAGGGGAGGCGGGTCTGAGCTTCCCTTACCGGGTCTTAGGGGGGGAAAGGGCGGATTCAGACTCGGTCTAATGTGGAGGCCTTCCATTTCAAAATGAAAAAAGGATATATTTTTCAGCTACTTTTCAGGCATTTCCCGGGGAAAGGAATCTAGGGAGAATTTTAGAACAGTTTTACGAAATTCAAAAAGAGCGGGCTCAGTATTTCGTTGAAGGTGTCTTACAAGGGAAGGAGTGGGCGTCAAAAATCGGTCAAAATGTCGTATGTGGTACTTAGACGATACCTCAAAACGTTATTCATTTCTGAAAAAATTTACAAAATACAGTAGCAAGTAGGAGGTTGTAACCCCTAGTGTTAGAACACTAGTTCTTGCCCCGTTTCAGGGTGGTCCTTTTAAAGGGGGTTCTCAAAAGTTGTGTCCTTTGCGACCTAGGAACATTCATAAATTTTCGTGTCTCTATCTCAATGTGTTCAAAAGTTGCGCTGGTGATACATGGCACTGATAGTTTCAGACTTTTTTTATGAGTTTACCATGATTTTTATGCCCTTTACCGTAAGAACCATCTCTTCTTTTTATTGCAGTAGAATTTGCGACATCTTTTCATTGCTCCTTAAATTTTTTCAATTTGACACACATTAAACGGCGGATAAGGTCCTCTGAAGAAACTTCCAACTACTTTTTTTCTGGAAATTAATTATACTCTATGTACTAATACAATCTCTTAAATTTCAATTAATTTACATTCCTCGCACAGTGGATCGAGTCAATCAGAGCGGACATGAAACTTTCAACTAAACTTGCGAATTTTGATTTTGTCATCTTTTAAATTTTAAGGGGTGCTCCTGAAAGAACATTTCACAAGGAAACCAGTGGAACCACTTTTAAAATTTCAAAGTTTCGTTTAAACGGAGATATAAGCTTTCAAAATCTCCAATTTTTGTCCAGCCTCTTACAATGACTTGTTCCACTGTGCCTCGTCAAGAAAGCAAGATATACAAGCACAATCAAACAATATCAAGAAAATCTCAGCATCAAATTTAATATGCAAATCCATAAAAGTTTATGAATCTAAACCTTTTGTTAATCAATCGTTCGCAAGCCCTCGAAAAGCAAAAGCAATTGCGAACGATCTGATTCTTTCAGCGACTTTTCGCTTCGGCAAAAGTTCACTACAAACCCACGACAAAACAACGAATCCAGATTTCAATAAGCGAAAACCGAAACGTGAAAGTTGCGGTCAAGTTGTGCGATACACCGATACACGCGATCGCCGCTCACCTTGGGTGAGAAACCTGGTCAAACTCGGAGAGAGTTCGCCAAGTTGCCGGACTCTAACAGGTTTCGAAACTGATAAAAATCGAGGGGTTTTATGACGGGGAAATATAGCATGGCCACGGAGCGGCGGTCCGAGTGGGCGGGGCGGGGGTGAGCGGAAATTTCACACCCTCTTCCGCCTCTCACTTGACGCCCGGCGCGGCTGCAATCAGTCACGCAAGCGATAAACACACACCGCCGCCGCTGGGCCGGGACAACGTATCTCCGCCGGGTTTGAGTGTCCAGTTGCGCGGTTTTGGCCCGCAGGCCGTACGGTGAGCCGAGCCTGAAACTTTCCTAATTTTTCTCCGCGGTAATCGCGCGGTTACATCCGGAAGAACTTTCCGAGGGCCACACGTCATTCGGGCTCCGACTGGAATTCGGCTACTTTTACTGCCGTGCTTAGGAAAAACGACATATGAACCCTGCTGCGATGCCTAATTTTGCCTTAAAAAAACGTAAAAAGTTCGACTGAAGAGATCTGAACGAGATTGCAAATTTTCGGCTATCCAAGTTATAAATGCTCTACCCTGGAACATCAAACAACAACTCCGCGATGGTGAAGTAAAAAAATTCTTCAATTTACTTCGAAATCTCCTCTTAACCAAGGCATTTTATGATATTAACGAATTTCTGACTTCAGCCGTTGAATAACATTCTACCAATCACCACTTAATTTAACATTTTACAATTATAATTAATATTTTCAATTATTGTATTTTGTGATTCCTAATGTTTTTTGACTTGTGCCATAGCTCCAATAATGGGGTTTTCATGTACGTAAATATAATAACTAAAAAAAAAGAAATAAATAAAATAATTTCCCCCGATAAAGTACTTAGTTTCGATTAGAGTACCTGTATAGGGAGAATATGCACAACTCGATTTATGTAGCTCTTAGGGCCCGAAAGGGTGACAACGTGAAAAATGAAAATCACTAAAAAAGTGCCACTGCCAACCTATGCATTAGAAAGATTAATCAATAGGGCCGACAGCGCATTCTGAACAAGCGTTTTAAAGGATCGAGACTTTGAGATTGAGAAAATGTATGCAAAATCAAAGTTGTACACGTGCTTTCATAATTTCAGAAACGACGGGGAGTAAGAATTCTGAAAATTAGTACCACTGGATAATTCGAGTTACCTACGAGTTGGCTGCCTTTTGGGCCCCAAGAGCTATATGTCCTGATCAAACCTAGCCTCCAAATTTTTGGGTTGTATGGTTTTTTGGTTGTATGGTTGTACTCTCCCTATAAAGATACTCTAGTTTCGATAAAAGTTGCGGATATCTTTCCCTAAACTTTTCATACACTTCATCTTAAATTACAAACGGAATTCTCTTAAAAATTAGAAGAAAAATATCCACAAGTTTCCCGTGAAAATTCGTATTTTATCGAAGGAAATTTGGCAGCGTCTGGGTGTTCATACGACGTTTCCGCTTAGCGAAGCAGCTTCGGCCCCGTAAACATCCCGAGCGGGGGGCATGTCGTCCCCGTGCTTTATTAACTCGAAAAACTTTCGCAGTGCATGGCTTTATCAATGAGTCCCACGTTGCCTCTTCTTAAACAACTTCGAACTTTGAACTCTCTTGCAGAAGTGGGTCAACTCGCGTGACAAAGACTCCGTTTCTTGATGGTCAGTTCCACTAACTAATATAGACTCGCCAACGGTGGGAACTTTCATTTTCGGAGATTCAACATCTCCTTCAATGATAGGCAGCAACAATCATCAAACCTCGCGTTGGCTGTTGAGTTTTGGGATAAGCAGTGCTCCCAACTAGAGTCCCTTTATACTGAGAGTCAAGACAATTCGGCTCATGGATGTCACAAACGGGAATAAAGATTACAGAAATTGAACGTTTTTCGTAATCTTTGATCGGCCCATTCTCAAATGCCTTTCTCCGTTCCTCCTCTCATTCCGTTTGTGCCTTGCCGAACCCGTAATTCCCTGGTCCATTCCAGATTATAATCTTTGCAATTGGTGAAAATGTAATCTTTATTCCCGTTTGTGACACTGTGGAGGCCTAAAATACGGGAACCAATCAGAAATGGATTCAAATTGTCTTAACTCTCAGTATAAAGGGACTCTACTCCCAACAAGTTATTTTGTAGTTCTTTTTTTTCCTGGTTTAATGCCGTTAGGAACCTACAGTTCGTCGTTCTCCACGAGAAGGAACGTGATTCCATTCCAAGGTTTCAAAATTGACTCAAACAATTCCATTTTTTACAAGAGTGTACTTGTACCATCGTTTCCCAAAATTGGTCTGATTTTTGAATGTGATCAGAAGGATTGTCAGTGAAATTTTAAGTCCGAAATGCCCAATATTCTCTTGGTAAAAATACATATAGCGAGGGGAAATTTGGCATCATCGAAATGTAGTTACGTTCTTTCGTGAAGGGAACGACGCACAGTGGATCGAGTCAATGGGAGAGGTCGGACAAAATTCGGAAACTTTAAACGCGAATAACTCCGTTTATACAAATTTTTGAGGTTTTAAAAGTGGTTTCAATGGTTTTCTCGTCCAATTTTCTTTCCAAAGGACCCCTTGCAATTGAAAATGTAACGAAATAAACATCAAAATTTGTAGTTTTAGTCGAAAATTTCATGTCCGACCTCTCAAATTGACTCAATCCATTGTGCGACGAGTCAACTCCAATCTCTATTTATTGTCCTCGACCATCGGGAAATAACCACATTCATTATTTTGGCTTATCAACGTCAAGGAAAAGGTTAAGTGAAATCTGAATTGGTAGATCTACTCGCCGATTCCGGGTAAAGCTGCCACTAACGTCATTTGAGCCCGAAACCTATTGATCTAGATCCGGACGCAAAAATTACAATAGGCCAACATGGCTGGCCGCCCTATCGGCTTGTTTGTTCAACGAAAAACTAAAAGCGTTTCTCACCAGCCAATAAGAGCATTACATCAAGAAATGAGTGGCAGAACTCAGCAAACGTTTTCCTTCCGACGCCTAGAAGTTAGTGGAGGATCTCCATTTGTCCTCCGACAATGAGATTGTTAAGTAATTTTAAATTACTACATTTGTAAGAGGTAGAGAGTGCACATAGATTACATGAATTTCCCCCGATTTTTTTCTAAAAAAAGATTAACCCTGAATAAATAAGTTTAAAGTTGCATATTTTGAGCTGCCATTCAAACGCGTACTGTTGGGAAGGCCAAAAATAAGAAAATAAGAAATTGTATTATTATAGGTGCATTATTTTAGTTACTTCGTGTGCAAAAGTTATTTTAACTTATGTGCGTTCAGAACTTCAAAAATGTCAAAGAAAAACCGTCGCGACCAGCGTGGAGGCTCTTTTACGTATTTGTATCTTTAATCGCATTTGTAAGGCGCAGTGATACAACTATTAGTACTCCCCGGAACGCGTGAGGTATCACGCCACAATTGAAGGCGTTTTCAAAATTGCCAAGTTTTGCTATCGGAATTATCGCGTCGCATTTTGGAGCAAAACGGTCAATGGAATGATTGATTTTGGGATCTAACGCAACAGTTATGGGCAACCATCTCCTTCAATTACACCAAGAAAAAAGATGCTGTAGTAACATCCTGGATGTTAAAAAAATGTGCGACAAATCTTGGATGTTGCTATTAACATTCTGACAGTTAACGCAGCATGATAGGATGTAAAAGTAACATCCTGGGATGTTACTTTAACAGCCAGAGAGGTAATGACAACATCCAAGAGTTGTCGCACATTTTTTCAACATCCAAGATGCTACTACAGCACCTCTTTTTTTCCAGTGATCGAACAAATCGTGAAGGCCTGTAAAGATATTTTTCTATCTGACCCAAAACTTTTCGAGTTACCCTTTTCCCTCGCCATTCCCGAAATGCACGCCCTGTAATTAGTCGAGAATTTCCACCGTAAGACGGCAACGTCGACCGTGGGTCAGACGGGCGGAAGGGACGAAAAATAATTGAGCGGGGTGGCGCGCGACGCGCGGTGGAAGAACCGCGGATCTGCACTCGGTCTCCATTGCACTTAAGCGGTTCTACCTTTTCGGGGCAGACTTGGACCCGGGTCCCGCGATAAAGAACAAGTTTTAAACGGGCTCGGGCGGCGGCGTCGGCGTCGCGGCGCGGCATCATCCCCGGAGACGCTCGGCAGCTCCGACGCCGGATGTCCTCCGAGCAGCGTTGCCAACCCGTGCCCGAAACCCGTCGGTCGGCGATTTTACCCCACCCGAAATGGCAACGCCGCCTCGAATGTATGCGACTGCGGATATGCGACAACGACCCAACTTCAACCACTAATTCATACGACCGGGTCGACTTTGAAAGGAGGCCCGGATGAGCCCCGAAATCAGGGTTTCCCGGGGTATGCTAGGGTTCATCTGGAAGTGGATATGGTCTTTTCTAGCGATGGCTCCTTCGTATTACATTCTGCTCGGGAGGTAGGTGTATGTGCAGAGAAAGCTCCATGCTCTCTTGTACAGTTAAAAATGTATGTGCTTTTTGGTTATTTCGGGTTACTCCCGTTTCAATTGGATCAACCAGAACGATTTGGCTGATTGAATGACTCAGATTTAACCGAAACGTTTGGTATAAGGAGTGGAGCCGAGTGCTAGAAATAATGTAAAATTTTCTTTAAAAAACTTACATTTTATTGACGAACTTTGACCGAAGCTTTTCGGGGCAACCGCTTCATCGGCAGCTTCGGTCAAAGTTCGTTAATAAAATGTACATTTTTTTAAAGAAAATTTTACATTGTTTCTAGCACTCGGCTACACTCCTAATACCAATACATTCAGTGTTACTACCTTTTAGACATTGTTTTACAATGTTCGCTGAACTCGAAACGTTTGGTTAAACTAACTTAGACCTTATAGGTTACTTCGAGACTTCTCAGGATAAAGGATGTCGCCGATGAAACTACCAGACCACGTTTCTCATTTTGCGACGTTGTAGACTTCCTTCATACTTACTTTTTGTATAGAAAACCACTTAAAGTCAATTCTTGAAAACTTCCGTGTTTTTTCTTCTCGTTGTGAAAAAAACTCTGCAAAAATTTCAAGAATTGACATTGATTTGTTCTCCTCTATAAAAATAAAATGGGAGCGGAATTTTTCAATCACTGCAAACAAAATATGTGGTCTTGTAATTTCACTATCGACATGTCCTTTGGACCTAACGTACTCACGTTTCCCTCACTTTTGTTGATCGGTTGCGAATTGCAGAAGACTAGAATATTGGTTGAGCTTGGAGAGCAGCTTGGGATCCTATCTTTCCACTCGAGTAATTTGATCAGTTTAAGCCAGTGCAAGGAAAAACTAACCAAAATAAATTACCGAGAGGTTTGTGTTACCTCCTGCTAATACAAAATGTTGGTTACTTTTTCTTACTGCGCTATTGTACTAAAAAGGCATTTGCTTGAAACAATATTTCCGTTCGGATCGATAGTGTACAACATTTGATTAATGTTTCTGGATGCGGATTTCCCTTTGGAATATCTGGACTCCTTATTATAGTAACATCAATGATTCCTCACAAATAACTCGAGTTCCAATGGGCCATTCAACAGAGTAAGGGTTCGGTTTCAACGAGGTATTCCTTACTTTAAAATAGTCATAGCAAATAACTCTCGCATTGCGTTTGGTGCAATGCGAGAAGTATTCATGCAGTCTTGCAGGCGCTAACATGCGTTTGACGCCGACCGCACCGTGTTTGGCGCGATTATTCGAGCTCGCGTTAGGGTGCGGCATCAAACAATGGGGCCGAAGAAGCCCATATTGTATTTTGAGGCCGTATGAGCATTCCAACGTTGCCTTGATTCTCTCGGTGAAATATTTTTTCTGAAAAAAGTTAGGAAAGTTCTCTGTGTTCGCTTTTTTCGATTGAATGGACCACTTAACAAGGTACGAATTTAAGCACTCTGATACATGATTCTTCACCAGAATGTCACGTAAAATACGATTCGCGCAACGAAAACTACTGAAATCAACTTCTAGGTACGATATATAAACGTTTTCGAAGCTTGGTTGATTCTGGTTAAATTGAATGAAAATACATTTATAAGGTTCGCCGCGCGAAATTATTTTTTTATGAAATATGAGTTTTGAGACTTGTCTTGCGTATATTATCTATTCATACAGTACATCGCATTGAGCCCCAGTGGTATTCTGAAGTATACTGCATTACTGCACTCTGTATTTTGGCTTTTGCGGATCAAATAATAAAAAACCAATTTAAGAAGATGATTTGATTTTGATCAACTCATATTCTTAACGATCAACGCGATCTAGAAATGACGGGAGGGATTGAAATTTTAGATTACTAAAGCTCAAAGAATACCAACCCTCCTAAAGACTATGTAGGTCACTGTGTAGGAAAAAGATGTGGAATAAATTGGGGACTTCCGAAATTCCTTCATGAGGAGGAAATTGACATCAAATTGTTCACAGCAGAATTAATAAATTCAAACCTCTCCCTCACACAAAAATCGAAGAAGGTCAAAAACGGAAATTTAGAGGATCTTAACTTGACAATTTAATTCCTACATCTACGGCAACCTGCGTCCATTTTTGGCAATTTGTTAGGCTACAGAGGTATGGGAGATCTTATTAGTTCATAAGGACTAATTTTGAGAGGAGATCAGACCCAGAAACTGTGCGGTAAGTAACTTCCACTAAGCCGATCAAGGCAAATACACTTCAACGAACATTTCGTTTCCTCCAAGCAAGCCACGTGTGATTTCTCTGGTAAGCATTTCAAAGAAGTCACTTCAAATTCTGAGGAAAATTCGTGTGACGTTTCGACAAACTGAATCTTTGAATATGATAACAGTGCTTCATGTTCTTCTAATGCTTTGCTCTGAACGAGAACAGTAACAACACGGCGTTGCCAGATATTCTCCGAAAGCGAAAACTAAAAAGTTTAAATATGAAGGTAGGCATAAGGGTTGAAAGGCTAAACAATATTTAATTACTTAAAATGACAGCGCAAAGAAATTTTCAACGCAAGAAACAAGTCGGGGTGACAAGTTTTCTTAGATTTCAGGATCCCCCGACATTCTACGGATATTTTGAATGTAACATTCCCTGGCTATTTACTATTTTTAATTGGATGCTTTTTCAAAAATATTCTTCACAATTTTTTTTTTTTTTTTAGTTTCTTAAATTGAAAAAATGCAGTCATTTCGTCGCCTCTCTGACGTAAGGGCGTACAGCGATTTTTGCGTGAGCTGTGTTTTACAAATAAACCCATGCTTTCTGGGTTCATGCGGAAATCCAGACACTCCATTACGCCAAAGGGGCATTTACGACTAGACTGGAAGAAAAAAATTACAAGTTTCCGCGGTGAAATTCCCTGACTATTCTAGGTGGGGCGAAATTATTTGGATGTTCCAGGTTCTTAATGAATTCTGAAGAATTTATTACCCTGAAGAGAATTTGGACTACACTTCGCAGTTAGACACTACTATTTCAGACTCATTTTAGGAAAAACATATGAGTCATTTATTTCCCCATGCAGATAGGTTCTTTCAGGTATGAGCCAGAAACTTTAGTTCCCTACTGCAAAATGTAGTCAATCGCAAAGAGCAGAGAGAAGGAATTTTCAACACAGAATATGGTAATTCACGTGGAAATTTTTCCGAGATTATATTCATAATAAACCGAAGAATGGAGGTGGAAGAAAATTGATGGGCATTAATCGCGAAAATATCGGCAAGGCTGGCACTGCCTCCTGCTGTCTGAACACAAAGACAGTTACGACGAATTATTCAGAATCTATCTGGAGGATGATGGCCGATGGAGGGGTAGGGTGGAAGTCGTCGAAAGCCAAAAGCTGTCCCCACGCTAATCGCTTATTCACCGAGTTTTATTGGTTTTGCATGTTCTCTATGACGCGGCCGTTACTCGTGTCACTTTCCTCCCAACTTTTCGACTCGGTCGGGGGCGTTTTGACCCCCTCCCCTGCTCGACCGCCGATACGGGCACGGGCATTCCTCCCGTTAACTTCAACCCGCTCCGCTGCTGCAGCACGTCAGAATCGAAAGCGTTTTAAAACTTTCGAGAGTGTTTCACAGATCGACGGTCACGATCGGGAGAAGAGGTTCAAGCTATCAGAAGAAGGAGACGGCCCTTTAATTATTCATCGCTGTATTCGGATATCTTGACTTTCATAATGAGCTATTGATGGCTCGGAGTTTTTACCGAGCTTCGATCCTTCGAGGCCCTGTTGAATGACTGGCTCGATGGTGAGTGTGCAAAAACTAAACGTCACGACTGGGGAACAGGGTTGCCACGAAATTTAGAAGATTAAAGCCTCTAACTCTTCCCAGCTTCCTTAATTCCCCTCGCACGTTTTGGTGAAAATTCCTGATATTTAAGGACGTACACTGGGAAAAAAACACATTGGATCTAGAGTCTAGACTCTTAAAAATATCAACAAGAAAAAATACTCTTGATTCAATCATATTTAAGCTTAAATCAAGAACCAAGCCTCTTAATTTGAGCGGATTTCCTTTTGATTTAAGCTTAAATCTGATTGAATCAAGAGTCCTTTTTCTTGTCAATGTTTTTAAGAGTCTAGACTCTAGATCCAATGTGTTTTTTTTCCAGTGTACGGTTAGATTGGAAGGACATAATTTGAAGTAGTTTTCATGAAAACATATTAGTTTGATGGTGAAAAACTTATATACATACGTTGTGTATACATCTAGTTTCTTTATCATTGGCAGTGACTGAGGGAAATTTTTTCCCCTTTGAATGATTTATTTTTACAGGGCTTTCCTCCAGAAATCAAATAAAATTAACGCAACGATTTTTCTTGTACGTTGTGTTTTCAGGTAGTCTTCTCGTCATTTTCCTTTATACTTCCTGGTTTTTTTAAATCTTTTGAAATCCCCTGACAAATCCTGATTTTCTCGGACTGTGGAAACCCTGAATAAATGATGCACTCATTCGTTGGGATGTAAACTAATCAAAAGTAAAAAGGACTCATGTGACTTAAAAAAGAGAACAAGAAAGAGCTTCGTCGAATTCTATCATCAGAGAAAACAAGAATAAAAAGATGACCGATAAAAAAATTCAATTATGAAATACATTTGAAAGGAAGAGAAATGAATAAGATAAAAAAGGAAAATTAAAGTTTTAAATCGGGAACAAGTCTTAAAATGTGAGCATGCGATACATTGTGTACACGTCTTCCTTAAATGATCTCCCCGAGTGACTCTAATTCAGTGGGAATATATTATTATGTAAAGAGTTATATAGAAATAAAAAACTCGAAAGGTTAGAAATTAAAGTTGTAAAATGAACGCGTTTATACTTATCAAAGATGAGGGAACTTGGATTATTGGTTGAAAATAGCACACAGGCACAGTTTCTGCGTAGGAGATTAATCACTGCGCAATCTATTCTTTTGTAAAATTATAAAAGTTTTCAAAAATTATCACTTCTGTCGTTGGAATAATTAGGCGGATGCATTTCATTGGGTCCCCCACTCAGCTCCTATTCATTTCCGTACCGCACACGCACACGGCGCCTGGATACAACTATTACTGCTTCATGGATGTCCATGTTGCATATCTTCAAACTGAAGGCGCGCTGAAGTTCCTTAGCAAACACGCATATGGAACAGAGAGTAACCTAAGTTACGCATGGCTCTTCGACTGCATGGGTCCTTTTCACATACGGAGTTGATATGAGTAATGCTTTAATGAGGTGCAACAATTAATCTCATTATGTCAATTCAAGCTGCAAACACTCTATGCATTGTTTTATTAGTATATTTATTCTGCAGAATACTGGACATAGCCGTAGCTCACCTTTTTACCGTTTTTTAAGAAAGTTCTTTTCATACTTTCCTTCGAGGAGATACAAATGTTGACTGCAAAAACATGTTAATCAAGAGGCCGTAAACCTTTTAGATAGTAAAATTTTAGTGAAAAGGTTAAAAAAGTATAGGAGACCTTTGAACTCCCATCAAGATTTAGTTTATGAGAAGATATGAATGAAAGTGTGAATGGAATGCGTGAAGAAGAATGTTCAGTAATTAAACTGGTCACTTATATGTTGTAATTTTTCTAAAGATAAAAAAAAAATAAAAATAAAAAAAGACGGAGAATTTTAGAATTCCTGTTTCTTTTAAATAATGGTATTATTATCTAAGGTTATACCTTTCATTTTTAATTAATTTAATAATGTTAATCATTTTATTTAAATCGTGTCGAATGGGTACAAGACAAAATTTCGTTGTATTTATGTTGCATTTAAATAAGCTTTGTTTTAAAAAAATAAAAATAAATAAACACTTTCCGTACTTCTAATTTCCTGCTTTTCTCCAAAACTCTCTGAGTTTTTTCAGACATCAGCTGTACGTACGTTTTCCATATTTCGTACATATATTTAATGTGCGATGATAAAATACAAAAACTTGAAATGAGAATTTGATTAAAAATTGCAATTCCTGCCGGTGATTTCCAAGAACAATCAATATTCTCTGTATTTTAGGGCTTTTCCCCAATTCTCCTATGTTTACAGAGTATTCCGAGCCGTATTAAATTCCCTAGATTTTTCCGGCAGCGAAGGATCCTGTCAATGTGAAACAAAGACCTTGATATTAAGATGATTAAATAAAACCTCGTGAACTTTTGTTTCAAATGCCAGCACATGAGCTTCGAATTCAATTGTCTACGGCCCGAGACGTATCCGTAGAGTTCGGCTGCCGCCGCGGTGCTGTGTGAGAGTAGGTTACACCGGTGAATGTCAGATCCGGGCGCAATCCGGGAGGCAGGAACGCCTCATCGTTTCCTCACGTCGACTCGACTCGACTCGACTCCCCGGGAGCGAGGAATAATAAATTAGTCTGTTTAGATACCTCGCGCACGCTATAAATGTCAATTTTTCCACATTTTCTCCATCGACTCAAAGGACGGCGTAAGCGGAACGCACACTGAACCGAGTGACTGCTCTGGTGGAGCAGCTTAAAATGTTCGAGTTGAATCGTTCATTTTCACGGAGTGATGAACCTTTCTGAGCTTGAGGGTTTTCCTGCCGTAAGACGTCCTTCGAGGTTTTAAGTTGTATGCGCTTGACCATTTAAAATGAACTCAGTGTGGCTGTTGAAATTTCGTGTATGTCGACCGGATATCGACGGTGAAACTACCAAACCACGTATCTCGGTTTGCGACGTCGCAGACTTCTTGCCATACTTTATTTTTTAAATGAAAAACTACTTAACGTCCACTCTTGAAAATTTCTGTGATTTTTCCTCTTCGTGCGGAGAAAATTCTGTGAAAATTTCAAGGAATGATATTGATTTGGTCTACTTCAAAAAATAAAATGTGAGCGTAGATTTTTAAACACCGCAAACGAGATACGTGGTTTGGTAGTTTCACCGTCGATATGCTGCCGTCCTAAGGAAGAACGCCGTGTGAACCTTCAAGCGTTGCCAAATTTCCGTTGGTAAATCACAAATTTTGGGGAAAATTTGTAAATATTCTTCTCCCAATTTTTCAGATACTTTAGTTCGCAATTTTACCTCAAGTTCCTGAAAATTTCAAGGAAAAGCGTTCATAACTTTTCGAAAGAGTAAACATTTTACAGAAGGAAATTTGGTAACTCTCGAATGTTCATACGGCGTTCTTCCTTAGCACGGCAGTACGAGACAAGTGTAATTTAAGACAAACGGGCTATGTGATTGGTCGACTATCCTGCCGTGCTAAGAAAGAACGCCGCATGAACATTCGATAGTTGACATATTTTCTTTGAAAATAATTATTCATTTTTGGGAATTTATTTGGGCCGTGGATATTTTTCCTTGAAATTTTCAAGAATTTAAGATGAAAATGCGAGCAAAATTATCAAAACATTGGAAGAAAGATATTCATAAGCTTACCTGGAGCTTCGTGTTTCATCAGCGGAAGTTTGGCAACGCCTGAGGGTTCACGCAGCGTTTTTCCTTAGCACAGTAGTATTATAGCTGTCCTTGTTATCGTGCCCATGTCCGTCGGGTGGATTTAACGACAAAGTATAGGCAACTCCGGAATCGTCTTTAGTTTGTCCAAAAATTCACCCAAGATAGGCACGATAAAGAAGTTAACTGTTGGGGTCCACCAATGTTGACGATGGAGATGTTGCATGTGTGAGGAATTGGCGATTTGACTGTTGATTCTTATGTATAAGTTTGCGATAAACACGATGGTGCCACTGGTTTTTTCTAAAATTTACTCCCAAGCTCAAAAAAAGCTCTCAAGTCAAGGCCAAAATGGAGGGGATATCCCACGCTATCCCGAAAGTCCACCTCTACATCAAAACAATTCTCCATGCAAAGATAGGGAGCAATTACATTAGCAGGGTTGCCGCGTTTTCAGTTTTAGAGTCCCCAAATAAAGTGACAGCCCTGTCAATGTATTTGCTCCCTATCTTTGCATGGAGGGTTTGTCTTGATGTAGACGAGGACTCTCAGGACAGCGCGGGGTATCCCCTCCATTTCGGCCTCAACTTGAGAGTTTTTTTTGAGCTTGGGAGTTGATTTCAGAGAAAACCAGTGGCACCATCGTGTTTCTCGCGAACTGTTGCATAAGAATCAACAGTCAAATCGCAAATTCCTCACACATGCAACATCTCCATTACGACATTTCACACTTCAAGTGGAAAGTAACACTGCATGGATGACTCATACTATCTAAGCTTCAGCTGATGGTCGTCGCAATGCAATACTCAAAAATATGAGCTGAATTTTTTCTTTAAAGGCTATACTTTTCTTCCTCTTGTCTTAAAATTGTTTTATTGATGTTGCTTATGCCCAACAAAGTGCACTTTAAATGCACTCTTATGTTGACACTCTACACACAATGCACTCTAAATACATTCTGATGTTCCAGATGCACTCTTTTTCTCTGTAAAATAACTAAATTCTTGGAACTAGTGCTGTATGTCTAGGAACTCGCGGACCGAGTACACCAGAAACGGATGACAATTACTTTTTTAGCTACAGAAAATGTTATCCTTCTGCTGTGAGACACGATTGAATGGCTTGCGCAGACACTCCCAGAAATGTCGGCGTATTCAATCCTTTTCTTTCCATTTAAATTCGATTAACTTTACGAGTAACTTTTAAACCCGGCTGAGAACGCATGTGACGTAGGGCGTACGTAGTATTACCTGATATGACTCTCGTAAATGTATATTTTGCAAAATCTGACTTATTAAATTTTCTCTCGTTCATTATATTGCGCAGATTTTTATGACTATACTTTTAGTGTGCTTTTTTCATCCAATAATGCACAACTTTTGATACAAACTTTAAGATCGAGAGGTCAAAATTTTTCAGCAGGGGAAGCAGCTTAGGTGCAGGGATATAACCGTAACGAATGTAGGTCAGTTAGCAAAGTTCAAAAGTTGGGAACATTCATGTTGCCCTTTCACTTTCACATTAACTCCGGTGTTCTTCCGCTATTGAAAGATAAGCTGTCGTGGTAACGGCAGAGGACGTAGCTCGTAACATTACATTACGCCGTTTTCGGGACGAAAGAACGAAACTCCATTCCTATGTTCTAAAATCGACTCAAACGATTCGATTTTTTATAAGATTCCACACCTTTTTGTTTAACATTTTTCGGATTTTTGCACGAGATCAGACGAAAAATCGGTGAAATTTTCGTCGAAAGTCACAAAAATATCGCGCGGACCGCACAACGGGATTACCGTTTTCGCACAACCCAGGAAGCTTCAAAATCGCGTGAAACACAGCTTCCTAGCGTTGAGTCGTTCGAAAGTCACAAGAAATATACCGCGAACCGCACGAGCCGGCTTAACAGCAACCCACGAGAGGCCCTGTAGTGAGTCTATCATTTTCATGCTTAGTCTATACGGACCACCCGTTTCAACCAATAGGATCGCTCTATGTTCCCTACGTTTTCTTTGTCTATCGCTTTGTCTATCAATTTCAACGATCAGCCCGCTGACTTGAGTTGAAGAACCCCAGGCAATGCCACGAAAAATTTAATAATTGGATACTTCAAAAATTTATAAAACGGAAAAAAGTAAGGGTTCAAGGAGTTTTAAAGGCCACACGAACCCTGCCGCAAATCTCCGAAATTTCCATTCCTTTGATTGGGCCCCAAAATATGAGCCGGCCGAGAGACCGCACTCGAAAAAACCCGAGCACTCACACAAGAACGGGGCCGACTGTCTCTTTGCGTGAACCATAATCAAATTACGTAACCCGTGTTTCAATTTATTTAATTTATCCGCGGGGGTCGGGGTTGACGGGCGCGTGAGAGTGTGTGGGGGGGGGGGGTATAAAACGGAAGCGATGCATTTTTAATTCAGTGCCCAGTCACTGGGGATTAAAGTATTAATGATATTCTATACTGCAAGTTTGGCCCTGTCCTCGGCCCCCACGAGTAATCAAATAAATTCGCTTTCCCACCGGCCCGACGCTGCCACGTAAACCCCATTTTCAATATTGACAGACGTGCCGAATAAAAACCCCGCAATCTCAAATTGCGGTCGGGTGCAGATACCCTTTTTTGCAGTGTAATATTTTGTCGCTCCTCTGACGTAAGGGCGTAATTCAATTTCCACATGAGCCCTGTTTCACTTATAAATACATGATCTCTGGGGCTCATAAGAAAATTGAGATACGTCCTTATGTCAAAGGTGCGATAATTTATCTCCGCGATGATGCCGAACATTCCTTTGTTGATTTGGATGTTCACTGCACTCGTTACTTACCGTGGTTGGTCGGTGATACAGACGTGATAGTTTACCTTTTGCACTTGTTGGATTTTGATGCTATATCATAGTTTTTACAATAAAAGGGAATGTGAGGACATCCAGTTCAGTTAATGACGTATTTTTAACTTCCATTTCAGCAAAACAAAAAGGCTACACCAGGGTGAAAAGTGTGCTTAGATTCCAAACTTCCCTGATTTGGAACATAAAATTCTCTGACTTTTTAATTTTTTTTTTCTGGACTATGATATTCTATAAAAATGTAATTAACAAAAAATATTAAAAAAGGTCTCTTGGAATGAGGAGAATATAATGTTCTGACATTCTATAGTTCAGCAGCAAAATTCCCTCACTTTCTGGGTTTGGGAAAAATTTCTAGGTTTTCCGTATTCTTTCAGGAACTTATTACGCTGCACTGCATTAGCTTTTTCACCTTTACAGGGAAGACGACCTTACGCAAAATTTTGGACTCATCTTTTGAGATAGCGCCAAAAATGGACGAGACAACGATTAACCCTCAAGCAGTCAAAGCATAGATTATAATCCTAGGCTGTAGACCCTCTCGAACTACCGACAACTCTGTCTACATATAATTGGGTTCGAGTAATAAGTTTTGCCACACTGGAAAAAAAAGAAAAACACATTGGATCTAGAGTCCAGACTCTTGAAAACATTGACAAGAAAAAGAACTCTTGATTCAATCAGATTTAAGCTTAAATCGAAAGGAAATCCGCTCAAATTAAGAGGCTTAATTGGTTCTTGATTTAAGCTTAAATCTGATTGAATCAAGAGTATTTTTCTTGTCGATGTTTTTAAGAGTCTGGACTCTAGATCCAATGTGTTTTTTTTCCGGTGCATTATGCAAAAAATGAGTGTCCATCTTGAGGGTGTGAGGAGACGCCCAATTTTCCCAGACAATTCATCATTTCAGGGGGAAATTGGCAACGTCAGGAGGAGCACCGACTTTAGGAAAAATGCTGATGTCCCTGGGAAATGCGCATGCGCGCCGCCGGCCGAAGCGTAGGGAGCTGGGCCACTTGCTCCGACGCTCGAGAAAGCCAGTCTTCGCAACGTGGTCGTCTTATGCACTTGCTACGGAGGTCTGCAGTTGCATGTCATTGTCGAACCACACCGTCAGACGAACGACTCCGGTTCGTTCTCAACACGTCTATATTTTTGAGTCTTTTCTCCCCCTTTTTGCTATTCTTTTCTGTGTCTTGTCGAGCCCTTTCATTTGATAGAATAGCCAACTCAAACAATATACCGAAATTCAGTCAAGACAGACCTTTTCTCTCTTTATTGACTACGTCTTTCGTTTTTTGGGAGGTCAACGACTGCCAAAAGCCCCACTGTTGTGTTGCGTCGTGGTCTGCACGAGATCTCTCTCTAGAGACCACGGGCGACCACTGTCCGACACAACAGTCTGGAGTCCTGTGACGTCAGCTCGAGATATCTCTCTTTAGAGACGTCCCGTCGGCTGACGTCACGACGCTCCGGCTACGTCCCCTATCGACCCCTAAACAGGGTCATCACAAGGGTCTTTTGTCTTAATAGATTTGAATTGCACTGCAAAGCATGGAAATTATTGGTGGAGTCAAGAAAAATCAGGGAAAATCAAAATATTATAGAACTTGCAACCATGATAGAAGTTGCATGAAAACGACGGAATCTCGACTTGCGATCGAGTGGGATTCCCTTTTTCGCCGTGAATTATTTATTCCCTGACACCGAAATACACGACGGGTAATTTCGATGCTCACTGCTCATTAATGAGTGAAATCGGTAGCATGGACATGATGTTTACATTTTGAACTCATTGAGTTTGGGCAATGCGACACTCTCTGTGAAGATTGGATAATTTGAGGACACACCAAATACGCGGTAAATTGAGATCATTAAAATCAGCGAACATTGTAATGCAATGTCTGAAGGTAGTAGCACTGAATATATTGGAGTTTGGATTGTAGCCGAGTGCTAGAAATAATGTAAAATTTCTTTAAAAAACTTACTTTTTATCAACAAATTTATACCGAAGCTTTTCGAAGCGAACGCCTTCATCGTCGTTAATCGATAATTTGATCGATACGAAATACCAGCCTCCAAAGTCATACTATCAACCTTATTTTTAAAAGTGGCGAGGCGTGAATGATCGATTATCGATATTCCCCATTTGTGGCTTTGGTAAAGAACCTATTGTTAATCGTCCGTTGCGAACACCCTGTCTATAGATCCTTTTCCTTAGATAAATTGATAAATCGCAAAGCTCGCTGCGCCACTGTTTTACATAGAACTTCAGACGCAACACGATGGTTGTCAATTAAATACAGGGTCACAATGTATCCTGAACATTCGAATTTCCTTGCTTTTTCATGACTTTTCACGTATTGTCAACGTAAAATTTCCCGACTTATCACTGAATTTTAATGTAAAATTCCCTGACTTACCACGGATTTTCGGTATATAAAATTCCCCGATATAACACGGATTTTTAACATACAGTTCCCTGACTTAACACGGATTTTCGATTTAAAACTCCCTGATTTTTTAATTATTCCCCCAATGTTTTTCCAGAATTTCTTTCTCCAAAAATTTTAAGCGTGCAGACTCTTTTAAATTATAGTGATTTGACTGTGGGCGATAACATTTTGAAATCCCTCAGCAAATCCCTTTACTCTTCCGGGGTTAGGCAAAATTATCTCGACATTTAAGAAGTTGTAACGATGGATTTGTATTACTTTGCCGTTTTCCAACTGTTCAAAAATTCCCGGTCTTAGTTTCTCGAGCAGGAAAATTCAAACTTACTCGGCGTCATTCAGCCATAGCTATTTAATTCCTTTGTCAGGACTTCCAGGGCGTAGGCAATTTCCGTGGACTCGGATCGCATTTCTGCCGTGCTAAGGAAAAACGCCGTATGAGCCTTCAGACGTTGCCAAATTTCCTCTGGCAAATCACTGATTTTTGGGGAAATTTTTGAATATTTTTCTGCCAATTTCTCAGATAATTTTGTTTATAATTTGATCTGAAGTGTCTGAAAATTTCACGAAAAAATATTTACAAGTTTCCTCTAAATTGAACAATTTATCAGCGGAAATTTGGCAACTCTCGAATGTTCATACGGCGTTCTTCCTTAGCACGGCAGATTTGAAAGGATTCACGGCGCTGCATCTTTACAAAGCCACCGCACGAAAAATCCAAGCTACACGCGGCGCATCTCAGGAGAAATTAGGGGGAGGCAGAGCGTTCGAGCATATCGATATGAGATCCGAAAAGCGAGAGAACACAACACATTGAAATGTCAGCCTCCGCGAGCGGAACACGAAAGCACATCGGCGCACAGTGGATCGATTCAATTAGAGAGGTCGGACAATATTTGGAAACTTTAAACGCTGTTAACTCCGTTTATACAAAATTTCGAGGTTCTGAAAGTGGCCCCGTTGGTTTCTTCGTGAAATTTTCCTCTAAAATCACCCCTTGAAATTGAAAATGTGACGAAATAAACATCAAAATTTGCAGTTTAAGTCAAAAATTTCAGGTCCGACCTCTCTGAATGACTCGATCCACTGTGCGGCGGACCGTTGAGCCGAAAAAATAAATGCTGCCGCTTTTCATGCAAATGGAATTCCCGGAAGTGACCATCGATCCGTTTTCCGGATCCTGAAAGCCGCTCCGTTAAAATAAAACCGCGCACAGCGAGCAAAAACCCCGAGCGGATACGCGGTTTTCGAACGGCCGAGTTGAAAGTGCGTACAATACTGCCGTGCTAAGGAAAAACGCCGTAAGAACATTCGAGAGTTGCCAAATTGCCCTTGATAAAACATGCATTTTTGACGACATTAATGCACATTTTTCTTTGAAATTTGCAGATATTTCAGATCGAATTGCGTCCGAAATCGTCTGAAATTTTTGGGAAAAAATGTTCACAATTGTCTCTGCAAATTCGGTATTTATCGAAGGAAATTTGGCAGCGTCTGATGGCTCATACGGCGTTCTTCCTTAGCACGGCAGGATACTGCATCCGAATCCACTGATGGGTGAATCGCGTCCGAAATTTCGTTACATCTCGGTGGCGTAGAGCACATTGCGATCTACCGATTGATCTGCTATTCGAACCTATGGAAAAGAATCGGTAAACACGGTGTTCGCAAATAATCGATTCTTTACCATAGCTTCAAATGGGGAAGTATCGATAATCGGTCATCGCGCCTCGCCACTGTTACATCTCTCTCCGCTCGAACGGATGAGACAATACGCAATAAAATTAATGAGATTGCGAGCGACGTGAGTTCCGGGCATACTCCGATGTAATCAAAAGTTCAAAACACACGCCAACTAGGTGAAAATAAATTGATACGTCACGCCGGACGTTTCCGAATGATGAGTCACTGTTGCGCGTATCACGGGATTGTTTTTAGATGGTTGGAGTCCGTAGATAAGATCTGTGCAAACGTCATGTTTTTATGCGTCAAATATCAACGGAAATATCGCAGTTACAAAAACAATGACAAAACACGTGTCTGTGACCTGCGACTGCAGCCCGTTTGAAGTCATTGATTCGATGATTTGAACGTTGGTAGATAAATACAACGAGATGAAAAACAAGAGATTATAATTTGCCACTTACATGTTTCAGGCTTCAAAGTTTAACTGATGTATTGGTAGGGAAGTTTTTGAAAGGCTCACCTGTAACAAAAGAATTAGAAAATCTTGGATTAGTAAAAAAAATTGGTTTTTGAGGAGAAAGCTAATTTAAATCGAATATTTTGGTGCAACCACCAGTTGAATGCATGCATTTTTTTTTAAACATACAAAAGGACGATAGGTGAACCGACAAGGGGGGAAAAAGTGTCGGGGGTTATCCACTAAAATTGTGGCACTGCCCAAATTTGTTGGATGATATGGGCAATTCTAATTAATTGTGGTAGTACAACAACTCAAGTTGGGGTATTACCGCAACATTTTTGGGTTAGTTACCTAATTTATTGGGGTACCTACTACCGCAATTAATTGAAAATGCTCGTATCATCCAACAACCTCAACATATTTTATCCGTAGATAGTCACGCACTAGTAAGCGTCCTTTTGAAGGTCTTTAAAAGGGCACCCATACCGACTTTAAAAATGTCAAGTCTTCGACTGTTACTGTCACTAGCTTCCTCAGACCTAAGTGTCAAAAATCATTGAAATTAACCCGCGATATCCATCACAGCCCTCAAGTCTTTTGACTTTTTGACATTTGATCCCTTTCGCGCATTAACGGTGGGTTCCTAAAACAGAAGAAATCCATTTTGCAGGTGAGCCCCGCAAGGCAAGTATTTCTGCCTATCCAGGACTCATCTGGGAAATGGGCCCATTCTATTTAGAAACAGCCCGTTCAAATAAACTGCTCAATTATGAGTACGGCTGTAATAAACGATGGAGCCCAACGATTACACCCCAACATTTAAACCCGCAGGGTGAAGGAAACTCACTCGGAGAGGCCGTGCTGAGGGATTCCGCCGTAAGAGCACTTGAACGTTGTCAAATTTCTCCCGACAAGACGTGAATTTTTCTAAAATGGACCACTAGACAAGGTACGAATTTAAGCAGTCTGATACATGTTTTTTATCCAGAATTTCACTGACAACACTATTCGCGCAACAAAAATTACTGAAATAAACTTCTAACGAAGATATTAACGTTTTAATTTCATTTTCGTCACGAGGAATTTGAACTGCCCACTCACAAGCAACTCAAAGCTCTACGCGAGTTAAATCGTGCATTACACCGGTTTCAGCAAGCTTCTCAATCGAGCAATGTTCATTTCCCCATGTGTTGTTCACACTGTAAGCAACTCGCTATAGCTGAGCCAAAGCGTCAAGATTGAGGTTGCCACATTTTTATATCGCAGAGACTGTCATATAACGTTTAGCGCACGATGAGAGTCACGTGGAGCATCGAGTTTTCTTGAGCGGGTGGTTTGAATTCACGCATCAAGACGCATTAAATATTTTCGTAAGGAGTCGATTTCGGTAATTTTTGATGTGCGCATCGTGTTTTACGTGAAATTTTGTTTGAGAAACATGTATCAGATATACCTTGTAAACCCTGCATAGTGTTCCATTCTAACATTTATCATCCAGTTCGAGGTTCCGTGTAATCGTTCTTAACGTCGGAACGGTGAAATTCCGTACGCACATGAAAAAACCACAAAGTAGACGAAAATCGCTCTTTTCCTGTATGCGCAGGATAGAGAATTACACACAACAAAGGTGGAAAAGTAATCTGAAACGGGCTATAGCAGCATAGACCAAAGCATTGAGAATTTACGTCTCGCGTCATCGCGCCTTCAATTTTGCACATGCAACACGGACATCCGTCAGATACGAATGGTTGTATCTCTGCGCCGTATAAACTCGCTTCCGTTCCCTCTTGTTCTATTTCCACATTACATTTGTTTCCATGCAATTTTTTGCATTTTTGCATTCCACATTTTCGTAAGGAGTCAATTTTGGTAATTTTTGTTGTGCGCATCGTGTTTTACGTGAAATTTTGATTTAGAAAAATGTATCGGATTGCTGAAATTCGTGCCTTTTCTAGTGGTCCATTACTTCAATCTATTCTTTGAAATTTTTTGAGAATTTGATTGTGATTTCATGAGAATTTGATTGAGATTTGATATACTTTGTCTCAAGAGTTAGGTTCGTATTCATGGTCCTGTCTTAATCAGTTTCTTTGCTTAAGAGGCCCCACATCAACGTTGAAACTAGTAGACCACGTACCTCGGTTTCCGACGTTGCAGACTTCCTGCCACACTTTTTTCTTTAAACGGAAAATTACTCAACTTCGATTCTTGAAGTTCAACTCTTCCCTGTCCGAAAAAAACTCGGTGAAAATTTTGATGAATGATATTGATTTGTTCTGCTTCGAAAAAATAAAATGGGAGCAGAGATTTTTAAACGCAGGAAACGAGATGTGTGGTCTGGTAGTTTCAGCGTCGATATGGTTGAATTAGGGTTTAAGAAAGTTTAAGGAGCTCATTGGCATGGTATCATAGAAAAATACAATTTTTTTCAGTAGTATAAGTCTGAAAATAAATCTTTAGGATTACGACGATCTGCGACTGCAAAAAGTGCAGATTACTGAGGAAAGTATACTGAAAATTTTGTAAATTTTGAGGCAGGATGCACTTATATTGAGGTTCGAAAAAGCAAATAATTATTTTCTTCGGTACATTGTATTTTTTGCAATGGCAAATCATAATTAGACCTGGTAAGGATCCATTTCTGGAATTCCACTAATGTATTTTACTCGAGGTTTCGAAAAAATGTCCTTTCTATGATGGCATGTCAGAGATCTCCATTACCCTCCCTCAGTCACGGTGAAAACTGTGTAGGGACTCCTTGAGAAAGGACAGATTAAAGAACGACAAAGAATATGGCTCTGAACATTCAATTTTGAGAAATTCGGCAACATCCAAATGTTCATACGGCGTTTTTCCTCCGCGTGGCAGAGAGGTCAAAGACCCCAAAATTTTCGTCAATTATTAGCCCGGAGGATCCGGTGACTTCGCCGGTGGATCCCGCGCCGGGTGTCGGGAATCGACGGGGACCCTCCCTTCCTAATCCAAAAACCACGTATGTGCGAGGAGTTCTGATTGGAGTTAAGCGACTCTTGCTTCGCGGGGCAGGACCCCCTCCGCTGGAGCTTGAATCAATCCTAAATGAGCTTCGGGTGGGGAGGGGTGGTTGAGGCAGTTCCGCCCAAATGACGCGACCTTGCGAGAAAACTACAATCTCGGCTTCATTCCGATGGAAGTATCTCATCAGGGTGGGAGCGAAGTGTTTCGCTCCTCGCGGGAAAATTGCTCGCCAAAGCGATCTCCGCCACCCCCGTGATGAGCCGTTCAAACAGTGGCGTAGCGTGCTTTGCGATATATCGATTGTTATGCCATTTAAACCTATGGAAAATGATCGATAGACAGGGTGTTCGCAGCGAGCACTTTAATAATCGATTCTTTACCATAGGTTTAAATGGCATAACAATCGATACATCGCAATTCACGCCACGCCACTGCGTTCAACCCTTGTTCCGGTGAATCGTTTTTCGGCTTCTGCACACCTTTGCGTCCTTGCATCCCTCATCGTCCTTGATTTTTATATTTATTTTATTTAGGCCGAATTCGATTGAATTGAGTGGGGGTGGAATGATTGGCTCAAGTGTCTGCAGGGCTAGAGGCTGGAAAAAGACAGGTGGAAAAAGAAGTCACGTTTGCTTCATACCTAGAAAAAGAGGAAGCAGGATTCACACGTAGGTGTAAGCAGATTGGACACATTACATTTTCGCCTTCAATTTTCGGGGTAGGCCAGAAAACATCTATCGTGCAGGAATAGTTGTCTATTCGGGGATTTGAGTATTGCGTTATCTGCAAATTCAAGAACTTAAAATGGGACTGGGGCCGAAAAATAAAACATAAAATAATTATTTATTTTGCGGCATTAGTCGCAATTTAAGATGTTGAATATGTGGTATCGTTTCGGGCCGATCAAGTTGTTTCCCGTTATCTGCGAACATCGTATACCTATTTATTTCAAGCCAACTTAGGTGAAAAAATCGCCTTCAACTAAAATGGATACCACCCGGCGTGCTCTAGGGCTCAAATAGTCGTATGAAAATTCCAACCTGGTTTTGCCCTTCTGCACAGGAATTCAAACTTCTCATGCGGCTAGGAACACTATTTTGCGAGAAAATTTCATTCAGACTTCATTTAAAAAAATTCATATTTAAAGTTTTAGGAGATTTTGCGGTTGGGTACATTCACCGATTTGCGTATGCATTTTTTACTTTGTTGGTAGTCTCAGGAAGGGTTTCTTCCGGATTAATTTCTGGAAAAGTTCGATAGACAGTATATTCTGTTCTGGAATTTTCCTTTGATTTCGGTCCTCGGTTCGGCGGGATCTCGGAGATTGCCTCACGCTCGGCGCGGCGGCGAGCAACAATGAAAATTTCTTAAATTGAAAAAGTTGAGGCACTTTCAGATCGACTTCGATCAATCAAGCGAGTTTTCGAAAAACTTCGACGGTGAGCAGTCGCAGTCGGTGCGGACGCACTTTTCCGCATAATTTGTTATACCCGCTCGGATGTTTCACGAAGCCGATTCTTCAGAGCGTTGGCGCGGCGCACAGTGGGTCGAGTCAAAAAGAGAGGTCGGACATGGAATTCTCGACCAAAACTGCGAATTTTAATGTTTATTTTGCCAAATTTTAAAGTTAAAGAAGTCTTTAGTGAAGGAAATTTCAGTAGAAAACCAATGGAACCACCTTTCGAAGCTCAGAATTTTGTATAAATGGAGTTATAAGCGTTTAAAGTGTCCAAATTTTGTCCGACCTCTCCTACTGACTCGATCCACTGTGCGGCAGCGGTGGTAGCGGCATGCGATAAAATCATCCGCAACGTCGAGGAAAGAAGATTTATAAACATGTAATTACACTCTTGATTATGCTGCCGCGTGCTCCCGAGGAGAGCAGTTGGTGCAAAAATGAAAATCTCAGAAAAGCGAGCTGGTATAGCGTCCTGACAGAAAACTTTCAGAACGAACCCTTTCGTTTCTCGCATACAATTGTCGATAATCATGCAAAATACGCTTGGAGATCGTTCGCATGCTTAGAAATAGGGTTGCCACAGAATTTTGAAAATGAAATTCTTTGACATTTCCCCGATTTTTCTGCCACATTTTGGTAAAAGTTCCTGACACTTGAGGTATTAGCAGAAGCGGGAAGCTTGGCATTGGTAAGAAGTATGTTGAGTGAAAATTTAAGGATCAGAAAGTCAAGATGACTTCGAAAATAATCGATAAGCATCAGAGATTGCTAATTAGAACGACGTCGAGTAAAAAGCAAACGACAAAAGTTAAACGATTGATCTGTAACTGAATAGTTGAACTCATTGCTGGACTATGGCACAGGAAAAAAGACGTTGTCATTCAAAACTTTTAAACCTGATAGAAAAAAATCCATTGTATCTATTTTTCGCGTTCAAAAAACGTAGGAAGAAATTCTTCAGAAGGCAAAGCAAACGATGATCAAGTAAGACGATTTTGTCGCAAGTCTCCGTAACTATCGATTCGTCTAATTTCCTTACTACTCTTCGTTCGGTGTCTATATCTTTTCTATGCGAACGAAGTCCATAGAAATCGTCCGTCCGTCCACCAAGGATAGAACTTGACGTCAACTAGGCCGTTTATTTCAAAAAGAACCCAAACGCTCAATACTTCCGAGCCATGATAGGCCTTACATCACGACTATCAGAGCTCCCGAGTTTTTTACGCTTTGGACCTTTTTAAAATAAAGGGTTCAACTTTGCCCTCTCTCCCTTATTTGCACATCTTCCTCCGGGATCGGGCCTTTGTTTCCCGGCATGCTTTCCTTCTCTAAAGTTCCGTCGAATTGCTGAGAGAGGTTTAAGAACGCCGGCGTGGTGTGCTTCTTCGATGCAGCATCGTATAACAATGCCCATTGACGAGAAAGTTCTCCCAACGAAGACCCTCAACGACAAAATAGTCTTTTGATTAGTTCCAAATGAGTTTTTCTGTCTTTGATTACGTATCTGCTTTGTTCATGACTCGATACGCCGGGTTCTACTTCGAACTGAGTCTTTGTCTATCGAGGATCCTCTCGGAGCTGGCGATTTTGACTCTTGGATGTGCAGCAATAGATCGTATTGGATGGGCATCAATAGATCGTTTTGGATGGGCATCAATAGATCGTTTTGGATGGGCATCAATAGATCGTATTGGATGGGCATCAATGGATCGTATTCGAAACGTTAAACAGGTGAGATCGTATCGATATCGATTGGTTCAACATGTAAACATGGCCTCAATACTGCCGTGCTGAGGAAAAACGCCGTAAGAACATTCGAGAGTTGCCAGATTTCCCTTCATTAAACACTTTTTTTTTTACAATATTCATACATTTTTATCCTTGGAATTTTCGGATATTTTAGATTAAACTGCGAACAAAATAGTATAAAAATTTTGGAAAATAATATTCGCAATTTTCCCAGTAAATTCAGCTTTTATCGGAGGAAACTTGGCAACATCTGACGGCTCATACGGCGTTCTTCCTTAGCACGGCAGTGTGGGTCCGGCATCGTGATATACGCGCAATGCGTGAAGTATTTAGTCAGTCTTGTAGGCGCTACTATGCGTCCGCGCCGATCGCACTGTTTGGCGCAATGCGTGAAGTATTTCTGTAGTCTCGTAGGCGCTATCATGGAAGTTGCGCGCCGACCACAGTGTTTGGCGCAATAAGTTCAACTTGCGGAAACAGTGTTTTTCAACTTGTTACTGCCACTATATCGTTCCACACTCACTGGCAACGTCTGAAGGCTCATACGGTGTTCTTCCTAAGCACGGCAGAATAGTCAATCGAGTAACTTAGAGTCCCCAAATAGAGAGAGTTAGGACAGCGCGGCTCATGGATGTCACAAACGGGAATAAAGATTACACAAATTGGACGTTTTTTGTAATTTTTGATCAACCCATTCCCGAATTCCTATCTCCGTTCCCTCTCTCATTCCATTTGTTCCTTGCCGTACCTCCAATGTCCCAGTCCATTCCAGCTTATAATCTTTGCAATTGGTGAAACTGTAATCTTTATTCCCGTCTGTGACAATGTGACACTGTGAAGGGGTAAAATATGAGAACCAATCAGGAATGGATTCACTTTGTTTTTACTCTCAGTATAGAGGGACTCTAAAGTAACCTGTGGAAACGAGTTTTTTGTGTGAGATTTTTTATTCTTGTAAGAATTTTTTTCTAGTTTATTTTATTTTATATTTATTTTTTAAACTAATTTCAAGTATTCTATTGGCTAATATATTATCGCAGCCTCAGGTAATCATTGCCCGAGACCATCAAACTTAGGTAACCTGTTCGGGAATCGAGCCCGGGACCTCTTAGTCATAGAGCCTGCGCTACAACCATCACACCACAGAAGATCAAGCATCAAAACACGAGTCTGTGACCAGCGCGCAACCGACCCATTTGCAAGCGGGAAATTTGCGGTGTTAAAAAATATGGCCACGCACTTGGGACGGGGAAACGAGGATATTAGCATGGTCATTTGTAGCGGGACGTGAATAAAAACGGCGCTCAATTCCCGGGCGATGAGGGTGGACGCGGCGGAAAAACCAACACCCAATTTTCCCCGCGGTCGCGGGCGTCGGGTCGAATGACGCTGCGTGGCGTCGGCGTCGGTCTGAGATGAATAACTCCGATGCTATCGAACATGCTGCCGTGCTAGGGAAAAACGCCGTATGAGCCTTCAGACGTTGCCAAGTTTCTTCGAATAAAAACCGAATTTCCTCGGAAAATTCTGACAATTATTTTCCAAAATTTTCAAGCGATTTTGTACGCAATTTAATCTAAAATATCCGAAAATTTCAAAGAAAAATATGTATGCGTGTTGTCAAAAATAAATGTTTTATCAAGGGAAATTTGGCAACTCTCGAATGTTCATACGGCGTTCTTCCTTAGCACGGCAGCATGGAGAGCAGTGCCGCACTTCGGACCTCAGCCCGGCCGGGCCCGCTGTGTTTCATCTCTCCACATATTGCTGTCCAGTCCCGGTGCCCGTCGGCGGTGGCCAGCTCGGCCGTGTTTTCACTTTTCACAGCGGAAAAGCGGACGCGGAGGAGCCGTCCGGCGGTGCTGACCGCGCCGATATCCGCGGAGATTTGACAATGCCTCCGGCATGAATAATCGCTGGCCTTTGATAGCTCCGCGATGCATCTCCGATGAGACCCGGATCCCCATTGCCGGATGGTTGTTGAAATCGGGCGGCTTTTCCGGCTACACAAAACGAGAGTACCTTTATAGGGAGAGTATGGAAAAGTCGATTTATGTAATTTAGGTCCAAAAGGGCGACAACGTGAAAAAGAAAATCACTAGAAAAGTGCCGCTGCCAACCTATACATTTGAAATATTGATCAATAGGGCCGACAGCATATTGTAAACAAGCGTTTTAAGGACTGAGACTATGAAACTGAGAAAATTAATGCGAAATCAAAGTTTTATACGTGCTTTTATAATTTTTAATCGGTGTACCTGCTCTCGCAGTTAAAATTAGTACCACTGGATGGTTCCAGTTCATAGGTTGGCTACCCTTTTGGGCCCCAAGAGCTACATGACCTGATCAAACCTAATTTCCAAATTTTCGAGTTGTCCATACTCTCCCTATAAAGGTACTCTACATAAAACGAAAGAGAAACAAAAAACTACAAAAACCATAAAAAAAAAAAAATAAAGGGAGAGATAGGGAAACAGAGGAAGAGATATGACGAAACTGGGAGCAAAAGTAAGAAAGTGGGAAACAGAGTGCAGAGAAAAATAAATAAACGAGAGAGCGAAGGGCTAAAAAGCGCGAAAGATGGGAAAGATGGAGAAAAGAGGGAAATCGGGGAAATACGAGTAAAAAAAACGCTAGACATTAATTCGAGACCGGGTTTCGAAAAAAGCACCAATAAGGAGCTTTAAATTGACTTCGGTGAGAGATAGTTCCATAAAATTAGGTTTAATTTTTGGAGCGATTAACTGGGAGGGACATTTTCTTGGTATTCAGTACTCCCCGCTGTATGATGAGTAGATAAATGTTAACAAAACTTTTTTTAAAAAAAAAAAAATCCAAAACTTGTTTAAAGCTTTTGAATTTAAAATCTCCTAACTTTCCGGTGTTTTTCAATATAAAATTACCTGATTTGCTCATGATATTCAAACGTATTTCTGGGCATTTTTTCACGTGCAAATGCTTGCCACAAGGATATCATTGCGAAAAATCTCTTGAATTAAATACAAAAATAAAAAACTAAAGACATCATGATTAGTTGATTCACGAGCTCTCATTTATGTCGAATGCAGTTGAAAATAACTAAATATCTCGGCCAGAGGGAAGAATTTCAAGATTACACCACAAGTCTTCCTGACTCTCTGCACTTGGGCAACAATTTTAGACTTTTGAAGGTTTTCAATACCGTTCCGAGAACCTGTTATCCTGTTAAAGTTGCCTGATAACGCGGCATTCTCTGATGCACGTTGTTACGCTACCAACACGATTATCCCCACCCGAAAAGTCAAAAGTTTCCCTCCCCCCGACGCCACAACAATCCAAAATTACAGCGAGCCGTGACGTCAGGCAGCAACGCCCGGAAGGTCCTTGCAGAACGGGGCAGCCGCATTGTTGCCAGATCGTGCTGAAACATCAGCACTTTCCCATGTAAAATATCTACATTTCGTCGTCTCCCGTGCGAAGGAACGTAACTCCATTTCAAGGTTGCCAAATTGGTTGGGTCAAACAATTAATTTGTTTTACAAAAATGTACCGGTGCAATTTTATCCAAAATTTCGCTGATTTTTGCATGCAATATGAGGAAAAATCAGCGCAATTTTCAGTTAGAAATGCCCAAGATTAGAGTACCTATATTGAGAGAGTATGGCCACTGGGCTCCATGGAGAGGCTTAGGACCCAAAAATGGCGGTGCTTTGTTTTGGTTTTTGTGGATGGGAGGGGGGTCATTGCCAACTTTTGACGGTTATCACCAACCGCACTTGCTGCCAACCTTACTACATCTACGATAATTTTTCTCAAAAAATGCACACGATTAGCCTTAAAAATATGTAAAGATGTCGCAATAGTGCATTTGGGTAAATTTCTCGTTACGATAAGCAAAGAAAACTACATTTTGAGTCATTTTGCATTTCATTAATTTATGGCGTCCGCCATTTTTGGGTCCTAGGGGCTCCATTCAGCCTAAGATGGCTGAGCCAATCAGAGGGGGTAACCCCAGTGGCCATACTCTCTCAATATAGGTACTCTACCCAAGATTCTCCTGGTTGATATGCAATTTGCGAGGGGAAATTTGACAGCAATGAAATGGAGTTACGTCTTTTCGTGAAGGAAACGACGATTTAATTGCACAGTCTGGCAACTTCGGGTAACCGGCACAAAAGCAATATCGGGCGGGGAGCGGACCCGAGTGCTGGCAGGGAAACAAAAGCGGCCGAAAAAGGGAAGAAAGAGCGAAAATAAAACCGTTTCGGGGGTGCATTTCGCCGGCTGAAAGCGCGCCACGTGAAAACGTTTTCTCCGTCACTAACAACAGGAGCGGGTAAACAATGGAAAGCGCGGTCAATTCCGAATCGGGGGGCCACCTGGGGAGACGAGGGGGGGGGGGGGGGCGTCGGGGACCCGGCCAAATTATGCTTGCACACCGCGCGACGATACGGTCGGGGCAGAACCGCGTAACTCCCGATTGAACCTTGCTGCGGGTCCGTCGTTCTTGCGTCTTTTTAGGGCGGCGTGGATGACGCTACGATTGCATTCATTTTCGCACCCAACACGCTGGCACCGCTCGACGGAACGAACCTGGTGCTTTTGTCGAAATTTGGAATCCGGGTCGAATCAAATAATCCTCGACTTTGATGAGACCGCACACTGGAAAAAAAACACATTGGATCTAGAGTCCAGACTCTTGAAAACATTGACAAGAAAAAATACTCTTGATTCAATCAGATTTAAGCTTAAATCAAAAGGAAATCCGCTCAAATTAAGAGGCTTGGTTCTTGATTTAAGCAAAAATCCGATTGAATCAAGAGTATTTTCTCTTGTCGATGTTTTTGAGAGTTTGGACTCTAGATCCAATGTGTTTTTTCCCCAGTGCACCGTCATTCCGATCCATTACTGCGATGTTAAGGAACAACGCTGTATGAACTTTCGATAGTTGCCGAATTTTCCCGTACAAAACATGTATTTTTGCGGACAGTTATGCGTAGTTTCGCTCGAAATCTTCAGATATTCAAGATTCAATCGCAAAGAAAATTAGTCAGGGAAGTCAGGGAGACAGGGAATGTGAAAATTCTGGAGTCAGAGAAAAGTCAGGGTATTTGACGATGAAGAAATAATGGCAACCCTGAGTAGGTGACTCGCTCTGGAGTAGTAAGGAAGAATACCGTACAACCACTCGTACATTGCTAAACTCCTCCGATAAAATATTTTTTTTAGGAATGAGTGGATATTTTTCCCTCAACATCTCAAATTATATCGCTTAAATAGCGAGTAAAATTATATGAGGTTTGGAAGACTAGTTACAGTAAAATCTCGCTAATTCGAACCACGATTAAGACGAAGTTCCTGCGTAAGTCGAAAATGCTCCTCTGTATGCTGCTAGTTGGATGTCGCTCAGATTCGGGAGAAAAGTTTAAAAATGAAGCCCTATTACGTACCTCCTATATTCAGCTTGTGTTGCTCATGTAGTCCTGGAAGCACCACCACAAATCAGAACGGTGGAAACAAACATAATATGGGAACAAAGCAAGGAAAAGGATGCGCGTTGTTAACCCTAGTCTGCCTGAGTGGGGTCAGATTGACTCCACAGGAGTTTCAACTCTTTGCCATTTCTCGTGGTATGCACGAAATTTTTTGTCCTTCACAAACAGCTCTACAAAAACATCTAGGAACACGATTTTGAAGGGGGGGGAAAAATATGCATGAGAGATTAAAAAATTCACGAGTACCCCTAGAAAGCCTGAGCAGGGTCAGATATCCTTATAACATATATTTTACCATTTAGCATCACAAAAGCTTACTTTGAAGGTGTAATCATTTTTCTCTTTTTAATTTTTTTCAGAAACTTATAAAACAAGCAAAATTTTTCAGATTTTTTCGTTTTCAGCATTTAGTAGCCCTATGATTTTTTTTCTCATGCTGAGAACAACATGGCAACATATGTATGATAAAATGGTTGCATACCCTATGCCGTGTTTTTTAAAACTTGGATATGCTTTATGGTTACGGCCTGTAAGGTTAGTGCACTGATATTAACTAAAAACATGAAAAAAACATAACTAATTGATTTTCAGCTATGGGGTCAAATTGACCCCGCTCAGGCTTTCTCGTTGGTTCAGAGGCTCAGGCAGACTAGGGTTAACGGCGCAGAGATACAACTATTCGTGCTTAATGGATGTCCATGTTGCGTTTGCAAAATTGAAGGCGCGATGGCGCGACACGTGTGAACTCGCAGTGCTAGGCTCTATGCTACCGATGAGGTTTTCGTTTAGATTAGGGAGAAAAGTCAAGAAACGACGCCAGAATACGTCTCTCCCATGATCGGATGTGTGGATTCTCGATTTCTTTTTCTTTTTTCAATTTGATGCGTGATTCTTTTTAGGATGTATGTGCAGACAATGGAGATGTTGCATGTGTGAGGAATTTGCGATTTGACAATTGATTCTTTGTAAAATTTCGCGAGAAACACGATGGTGCCATTGGTTTCCTCTGAAATTAACTCCCAAGCTCAAAAAAAGCTCTCAAGTTAAGCCAAAATGGAGGGGATATCCCACGCTATCCTGAGAGTCCACCTCTACATCAAGACAAACTCTCCATGCAAAGATAGGAAGCAAATACATTGACAGGGCTGCTACTTTATTTGGGGACTCTAAGACTGAAAACACGGCAACCCTGGTAATGTATTCGCTCCCTATCTTCGCATGGAGAGTTTGTCTTGATGTAGACGTGGACTTTTAGGATAGCGTGGGATATCCCCTCCATTTTGGCCTCAACTTGAGAGCTTTTTTTGAGCTTGGGAGTTGAGAAAACCAGTTCAGTGGGGTTTCACAGAAAACCAGTGGCACCATCGTGTTTCTCGCGAACTTTTACATACGTATCAATAGTCAAATCGCAAATTCCTCACACATGCAACACCTCCATTGTCAGAAAAATTTGAAGATAAATACTCACATATTATCCAATAAATTCGTTCTGTGTTGAAAGAAATGTGGCAACGCCTGAAGACTCATACGGCGTTCTTCCTTGGCACGACGGATAACATTTTTGGTGACACTTCAGGAAAACTTATCTACACGGCCGTGTTTCAAAACTCGTCTCCTTCATGCATCCAAAGTAGCCACAAGTCACATTGGCACGGGGAAAAAGAAATGGATTCAATCACATCACATTTAAACATTTCCGTGTTCGGTGTTACTCTGTGTTACTTTTCTTTGTGTCAGATCAACGCGAAGGACATGGTTGCTCAACATACTCAACATGGCAGCAGTATCAACGAGAATATATTATGCAACTCAAAAATACTGACGAGACAATGTGATGTGAAATCGTAATTTCGTCAAAAAACCCCAAATCGGCCCGAAAAATAGACAGGTTTTGTTAAAAAGCGATAGATTCGGAAATACTTTCATAAAAAAACACACACCCGCATTAAAAGGTGAACAAGATACGAGGTTTTTTTTTCTAAAAAAAAAAAACCAATAAAAAGTTTGTTCTATTTTATGAATGCGCCGTTATTCGAATCGATCACTGACGGTTAACTAGCCGCAAGCAAGCTAAAAAAAAAAAAAAAAAAAAAAAAAAAAAAAAAAAAAAAAAAAAAAAAAAAAAAAAAAAACATTATGAAAAACTCAATGCCGGACTTAACTATTCATCTGAAACATCTCGGGGTGGAGGGGGGGAGACGAGAACGAAAGGGCTCCGGTGAAAGAGGCTCCATTGAACAGAGTGAAAAATCCACCTGGTTTTAGCCCACATTCAGGGCTACCCTGCTGATGTATTCAGTCTTGTTCCTGAATAGAGTGTTTGTTTGGTTGCGGAGGTGCACTCTTCCATGTATCGCAACGATGGATGCCTAACCGATGGCAACTCTCCGATCACGTAATTGTTTGAGGGTCATTAGCATGACTAATTACAGGTAATTGCCAACAAGGCCCTGCAAATGACGCACCAGTCGCATCAACTTGAGAGTTTCCGATCGGTCCAGCAGGCTCATTGTTGAAATTGATAGACGAAGAGGATACAGGTTGTATGGAGCCATCCTATTTGTTGAAATGGGTGACTCCTATAGACAAGAAGACACAGGGAGTATGGAGCCATCATATTTGTTGAAATGGGTGGTTCCTATAGACTAAAGGAGAAAATGGTGACTTAACTGTGGCGTATCTCGAGGGTTGCCGTTAGTTAGTCTATTACCTGCTTTTTCCATCGCAATCACGCCATCGCTTCCACAACTGGTATGATCCCTCCATATCCCTTTTGTCTTCTTTGTCTATAGCTTTGTCTATCGATTTCAAAAATCAGAATCAGAAGACAAGTTGAAATAATGTGATACGTATAAATTTGGCATTTCCGTTAACTTTTCCTCACCTCGGATCATTTTCCTCTTTTCCTCTGACCTTTGCCGGGGTGTCCCTGACATAGTTTCTCCGCAAACTCACAATACCCCGTTTCCCAGATTTTCCTAATTGTATCCACACGGACTTCATTTTGAAATGGATAGTTCGCTACTGCGAAATGAAATCCATTTGACCTTGTGAAACAGCTCCTTCCCTTCGACCACATCCTGGACCCGCTACTGCCGTCATTTCTGTTCCTCTGCAGAAAACTACAGGATGATGACTTCTGGAGCGATAAATCCCACCCACTTTGTCTGGATTGAACTCGGAACTTGATCGTTAACTATTCACTATCGGAGTTGCCAAGTGTCACAAGAGCTCGCAACGAACGTCGTCCAAGGTAGAATCCCCACGGGTCGAGGGTAGATCTGACACGGTGGCGAGTTGGAGGCCTTATCAGGGAGCGATATTTCGGTGCCGTTACTCGTCGGCGCGAAGCGACTCGGAAACTTCGATAATAAAAAGACAATGAGCCATCGGAGAAAATATTCTCACCGAATAAGGACCTTATAAACTTGGGAAGGCGGCAATGAAACAACTTTCCGCAGTTCAGCAGTTCTTAGTTCTCGGCGAGCAGGAGTGATTGCGAAAGATAGCTAGCTGCCGGTGCTTTGAAAAAGTTTCCCTCCCTCTTGGTCGATCCACGCGAAACGCTGCGGTCCTTCGGATCCGTCGGTCGACCGGTAGACGACCCAACTTCTGGCGATGAAACGACACCTCACACTTGCCTATGTTCCCGTCTTCGGATTGTAGGCGTTCTCGACTGGTAAGTTAAAGTAATTAGCTCTCACAGCGAAGATGTGAGGTAGCGGGCAAATTAGACGTGGCCTAACTTCGGGTCAATTAGTTATTTGGATGACGTCATTGTAAGAAATAGAATGTCCAATTTTTAGGAGAAAACATGAGTGAATTGGATTGCATTTAGCAAAAAAGAACCAGCCCGATTACAGTGTTTTCAAACATTTTTTTTTCCTTTTAAAAATAATAAACCGCCGCCGCCTCACTTGCGCCGTTATTTGGATAACGTCATTGTAAGAAATAGAAGGTCCAATTTTTAAGAAAACACCAGAGAGAATTAGATCGCATTTAGTAAAAAGGAACCAGCCTGATTACAGTGTTTCAAACAATGTTTTTTCTTTTAAAAATAATAAACATACGTACAGTATTAAAATTTACACAATTATTTCCCTTTGAAATTAAAAATTTTTTGGTGGGATACAAAAACTATTTGCAATTTTGGGAGATTTTTAGAATATTATGAAGAAGTAACATTTTAACAACACTGTATTTGCGCTGGTTCCTTTTTGCTAAATGCGATCCAACTAAGCAGAGGTGCAGAAAGTACATCAGTGTACGCTCTCACCACAAAACGTAAATTTTCTCTACACACTATTACACAGCGCGGTCGAAGTAAATTTGACAAAATTTAAGCACGACTGAAGTACTTTTAACAATAATCAGCACGATTGAAGTATATCTGACAAAAAATCAACGCTGTTGAAGTAAGTTTAACAATCAGCGCGGCTACAGGCTGCCAAAGTGAACATAATGTTTTGCAGTGTACACGGTTCACCCGCGAAATACAGATAGCAAATAGCAAGCTCGTGAACATTCTGCACGCCTGAAATTGAGAAAAATATCCAATGGGCGGGTACTTCAAACATCGACAGAAGACATTTGTGCCTGAAGTCGACGCATGGATCTATCTCCGGTTACCATATGGTCTTTCCTTAAAATCTCTCTGCAAATTGTAAACTTCTCTATTTGTCCTCTTAGCAGGCACTCAGTCTATAAATCAACTCTATTGCCTTCTACTGAACGTAGCTTAGTACATTAATTTCTCTCTAAACCGAGAACTCAATGGACCGGCCGATTACTTCGCTATAGAAAGGTTCTCGTTTAAGCGATGGTCGATCATAAAAAGATGGACGAACTCCGACATCAGTGACTCAGCAGACTATGGTACCATTCAAGGGATACAAAATCGCTACGATGCGATCGATCCCTCGATCCAGGGTTGCAGGATCGGCAAGTGCACTGGTAGGAAATGGTGCACACCGCTTTGAGTCCGGCATCGTGATATACGCGCAATGCGTGAAGTAATCAGCCAGTCTTGTAGGCGCTACTATGCGTGCCGCGCCGACCGCACTTTGAGTGCAATGCGTGAAGTATTCCTATAGTCTCGTAGGCGCTGTTAGGAGTTACCGCGCGAAGAGTGTTTGGCGCAATAAGTTAAACTTGCGGAAACAGCGATTTTCAATTTGTTACTACCATTACGTTTCCGCACACTCTGCATGGATTACTGTCATTTAAATTGATAAAACAAAACAATTACATGAAAACCAACTAATTTTCCTCTCTTCATTTACAAGTGGTCAACACCATGCTCGCAACGCTCGTGAAAATGCACTGATTTGTCAGCCACTGGAAACTCGCACAAACCTTTTCCAGGTTTCCCTTGACTAGTTAAGAATTTTTTACCATTCATTGGAATGATTTTTTTTTTCTTTTTTTTTAAACTCTCTCTCTCTCATTTGTTTTGTACTAAATTACTGTTTTTTTTATAATTGCGTCTTTTCCAGTTTTAATTATTCGGGCCTTTTTCTGGTTTTAATTTATGTCGATGTATCCACGGTATTTATTTATTTTTTTCTTTTCTTTTCTTTTTTCTTCTTTTTTTCTCTCTTTCTTACTATCATTAGTTGAATTTAATTTTATGTTTGATCCGGCAGATTATTTGAGCATCCCAATTTTCCGGGCAGATTAATGTTGTTCTTTACTTTAAGTTTTACTTTCTGAATAAAATATCTTATCTTACCTTATCTTACCCTGGATGCATCACGCATTTACTTAGTAATTTACCCACACTTACTGGAATGAACCGATCAGATTTCTGGGAGGGTCTGCCTCCCAGAACTTTTCGACGAGCGATCAACCGATGGGAGTAATCAGCCGAGGATTCTCCGATGGGGCGAAATTTAAAAAGTTGAGGAATTTAAGGCTAAGACTGGGAAAACGAGGCGAAAGGGGGGGGGGGGGGCTCATCTTTCAAGCTCGAGTCTCAGACGGTCGGAGATTAAACGCCGCGCGCCGTCGCTCCGTCGCACAGTGTGTCAAACCCCCAATCTAGCTGCTCAAAACCCCCCTTATATCAAGTCAACAAATGGTTTTATTTATGGTCAGAGTGGGTCCACAGGCACCCACTGGTTACGTATCTATCATGGTTATCACAAAAATAAATATTGTGGTCGCTAAAATGAAAGGGATTGCAGCCGGTAAACGTCCTGCCTCAATCTCGCCATCAGGAGTGGTGCCACTGTATTGCTTTTTTTTAGAGTACTTCGTGGCGAAAAAGTGTCATTTATGGATGAAACGAGATGTCAAAGGCCAGAGAAAGGAAATATGACCGTTGATTTCTCCAAAATCATTATTTAAGTATTATAATTGCTCATTGAAAACAGTACCCGAAACCGTTTACTTTTCCTGGCTTTAGTAGAGCCGCAAAAGCGCGGAACTACACGGAACACCATGAAACTTATATGAGAGTGTTCAGAAAACTATCTAGATTTGAAATATCTTTAGTTTTACTGCGACCTTCCGCGACCTTGAGAGAGAGAGCACATTTTGTTCGGCGATTCCTAGTGTAAAAGCGTGCGGGCGGCGTTATGCGCTCTCCCTCTACAGGCTGTCACAGGTGAATTGAGACGGAGGCAGCATCTCAATACGCGCGTTCGGTCCCCTGATTTGAGTGAACCTTATCATGAGGCTTTTCACCGGGACAGATAAGACGGAATTGTGGCTCAGTTGGTAGCTTCCTTCATTATTACTTGCGAGATCGGGGATCAAATCTCGAACCGTCCAATTTTTTAAAATTTTATTTTCTTTCATTACGATTTTGCCCAAATTTTCCTTTACAGGCAAACATTTTGAAAATATTACCTTTGACTGATCATATAGAGTTGCCGAAACGTATCATTTTAATAATATGGAATTCATACTTCTTTGGACGGCCAAATGAGAAATTCGCCATTTTGAAGTGGAATGCATAAGCCCGAGACATCCTCCAGGACTTATTTTGGATCTAAAAACACAATTTAACTGATTTTTGGGGTTCATCAGGTCACATATGGCGCCTAAAAATTAGTTGAAATTTTAGGATTTTTACATGAGTTAAACAGGATTTTTAGATGGCTGCCATTTTGAAACTTTTGATGACTAAGTTTTGAAATTTTAGGTGAACCCTCTTCAAGCTTACACTAATGCCTGTGCAAAATTTGGTGGTTATCCGACCAAATTTAGAGACGTTAAGAGGTTTTGAGCAGCTAGATTGGTGTTTTGACACACTGTGCGTCGCTCCGTCCGTCCCCGCGTCGGATCCAGTCGCGAATCGCGTTATGGCGCGCGGGCAAAAACCGCGTATATCCATACGGGCGTCGTTGGAGTTACGCTATTTAGGTTCAGCTCGGTGATAGCTCCACGTAGAGATGAACGAGCGCTCAATCGTCTCGAAGCGCGAAGCAGACTTGCGGAATTTACGGGATACGGCACCCTACGGTAAACCACCACACGACTGGAATTACTGTTCTCATCGTGGTTTTGTATTCGTTTCCGCTTTTAATATTGGTTTGGTGTTGGTTATGTGCTGTCACAGTATGGACTTACCGCTCGCGGCACACCTAAACTGCCATGCTAAGGTAAAACGCCGTATGAACCTTCAGGCATTGCCAAATTTCCTTTCATAAAACGCGAATTTCCCAGTGAATTTATGAATATTTTCTTCTCAATTTTTCAGATAATTTAGTTCACAATTTTACCTAAAGATTCTGATAAAGTAAAGGAAAAGTATTCTTAACTTTCCTCAAAAATGAACATGTTATCGAAGGAAATTTGGCAACTGTCGAATGTTCAAACGGCGTTCTTCCTTAGCAGGGCAGTAAAGGCCCAGATATACCTGCGAGTTACAAGCGTTTGTTGAAAAAGAAAGCATCAATACTGCCGTGCTAAGGAAAAACGCCGTATGAGCCTTCAGACGTCGCCAAGTTTCTTTCGATAAAAACTTAATTTAAGGAGAGAGTTCTGAAAATTATTTTCCAAAATTTTCAGACAATTTTGTACGCAATTTAATCTAAATGCCCTAAAAATTTCAAGGAAAACTATGCATGAATGTTGTCAAAAATAGGTACATGTTTTATCATGGGAAATTGGCAACTCTCGAATGTTCATACGGCGTTCTCCCGTAGCACGGCAGAATACGCAAAGAGGATTTCGATAGCTCGACGTCCAGCGATTGAAATCTTGGTTTTCCACTTTCAAAAAGCGCTTGTAACTCGCAAGTGTATCTGCTGCTTTACGCGACTGCAATCTAGCGATGTCAGCGAGGTGTTGCTTCGGAGGAATAATTCCGGGACTTGCGTCAACGAAAACCATCAGGGAAACCATCATTGAAGGGAAGAAACCACTATTTCTGCTTCGTTTTAGAAACAACATACGGTTGGGTATGTTGCAACCACTAAATGAATTAGGCACTGCGAAGATGGGTGCATTTATGGATGAGTCTGATGTAATAGCAATTTATTTGAAATAATTGTAAAGACAAAATTTCCCCGCAGTTTACTTTTTCGAAAATCATTGTTTCTGCTTTAAGCCAACACTCAAGAATTTGGAGTAACTGAGGGAGATATAAAATTCGAAATTTTCAGTTATTTTTGACATTTTTACGCATACATTTTCCTTCAAGATTTTTTGAGTTTGTTGCAGTGATGAGAGTGCTTGAACGACAGGAACAATATATTCGTAAAAAAATTGGCATTCACAGTTTTCTTGTTTGAGCATAGAAATGGTAAAACGCGAGAAAAAATCGTATGAATCCGGATTATTGGGATGTTTGCGACCAACAAGTCTAAGAGCCGCCGATCCATCCAACAGAGAGAATTCAAGGCTTGCTTTCGGGGGTCATTTTCATGGCAAAATTAATAAAAGCACCAATAGTGCTGAGAACTCAACAGGAGATACGTTGTTACTGGACCGTGCTTTGAAAGTTGATTCCAATCCGCTAAACCCGATCCATTTGCAACTGACCCTGGTGGACGAAGACTGCGAGGTTGAGGGAAGAAGCGGGGGATTTTGACCGAGCTTCGGCTTCTTGCGTCCCCTCTAAGTTTTCAACTTGCAATCCGACTGCAGACTAAAGAAAACAGATTGAGTCCTAACTTGATTCGCTACTTTAAGGTGGGTCGCTGACTCCGCTGCCTTGCTTCGAGGAATCTGCCCGATTTCTCAACACCAATGGGCCTGTTGCAAACTTTTGCTAGAGCAAAAATATGAGTTGTTTCTTATAGATAATGCCTCAAAAATCACGATGAGCGCATCGGCAAAGTCTGAAATGCACTCATAACTTCACAATCTGCGTAAGAAATTTGCGTTTTTTTAAGCTTCCCGCTTCAAAAACGATACTACGGCACAGGTGAACATTTTGTTAGAGGAGTCGCTCCATCGTCGGCGATATTCATCATGGCCGACACTTGCGCGCAGTTCCGCGCGTAATTCGAGGAGAGTTCAAGGTCAATCAATTCGGGCGTGGAAAACATGAACGTTAAAACACGCCGATTGTTATCTGGTCCAACCCAGTTCAGGTATTATCTCGTCCCATCACGCGTGTTTTGGCGGATTGGCGTCGGCCATGATGAGTATTGCCGACGATGGAACGACTCCTCTTACAAAATGTTCACCTGTGCCGTAGTATCGCTTTTGAAGCGGGAAGCTCAAAAAACCGCAAATTTCTTACGCAGACTGTGAAGTTATGAGTGCATTTCAGACTTTGCCGATGCGCTCATCGTGATTTTTGAGGCATTATCTATAAGAAACAACTCTTATTTTTGCTCTAGCAAAAGTTTGCAACAGGCCCATTGGATTGCGTTATGCAGAAAGGAACCAAGAGCATTACAATGTTGCTAGATTGTGCAACTTACATTCATCGCAATAAAATTACTGGAATTGTGCAAAAAATTAAATTCAAAGGTCATTTTTGTCTTGAATTTATAGTTTATTGGGAGTGAAAATAAAACTTGTCTCAATAGTTTACATTTGGAAGGTAAAACAAGTTAAAATTCACCTTTGCGAATCCCTGTCTCCCCAAAATTTCTGGATCCAATTGAGAAAATTCCTCATTCTCTACTGATTTGTTGATGGAAGTTTCCCTCCTATGTGTGATTCTAATAAGTTGATGTGCGAAACCGAATTAGATAAATTTTACGTAGGAAAAAAAAGAAAACCCTTTATGAATTGGGATTTCTTCTCCGCACCCTTGAAGTAAGGGAGGGTGAATGAGAGGAAAATAATTTTAACAACTTTGAGAGATTTCGTTTCTTTTCCGAGACGTAATTTAGAATTCACATTAAGAATTTGTAATTTTTTAGGATCTCCTAGTTCACGGAAAAATTCACAGTTTTGAAATCGATGGGAAAGGACGCAAATATTTAATTTAACAAATTAAAAAGAAATACAGTGGGATTCAATCATTCTCTTACGATTAAATGTCCGTGAAACTGAGGGTTTTTCATCCAATTATTCTTCTTACTATTTATTGTAAACTTCTACTTTACCATAATGAATTCTCCATTCATTATAACAGATGAATAAATAATATTGGTAATTAAATAGCCAAGCAGTTTACGTTTTTATCATAAAGTTAAAAAACTGTTTTCTTGACAAAAATTGCAAAGTAACAAGAATGTTTCATCCATATACATACCAAAAAAGCTTCCCTTTTCGAAATATCTCTCTTATATTTCCGATCCTTTCGAACGTTTCTTTCCCCTTTTCATAACGTTCACTGCAACTTCAAGGCATGTGAACGAACCATTCGACGAATTTCTCCCAAATTCAGGAAACTTTCTTACTAGTCTCGATTTCCACGCCTTTGGCAACGTTGCTAGGGGAGCTTTATGTGAAAAGAGATTCGCGGCGATGGCCGGGGTTTGACCGTCACGGGGTGCGGCCCGGAGAAAACTTACCACCGCACTCGGATTTTTCCCTTTTCGAATTCCAATTTCGACACAAATTGAAACTGAACTTTGTCCGGCTGAATGTTAATTCAAAGTCGGTTCCAAGGCTCCTCGATTCCTTTCAAACGACGGGGCACAGTGGGTAAACTCACTCCACATAACATTCACATTAGCCATAGCCACCTCCTACTGTCACCATACCCATGTTTAACCCCCGATGAACCCTTGGCGCAAATAAAAACCTGATTGAAGTAGTTGGATGATTATGAAATAGCAGGTCATTTGGAAGGCATTTTGCAATTAGGAATGGCAATATCTGGCTCAGTTCAGAAACGACGTATGTTCCATTAGTTCCCCTATGCAGATGAGTATTTTTACAGATGGGCTAGAAATTGGAATTTATTGTCGTAAAAAGTTATGTCCATTTGGAAGCCATTTCTGTCGATTACCGAGGAGTCATGAAGATTCTCTCGGTAGCTCTCTAGAAATAACTTGAATGCAAAATTAAAATTAGGGAATTTAGAAGCTTTAAGTAATGGTGGTGAGTTTGATACACGGTTCTTGCAGCCAAAACCATTGGAATTTATGGACCTATATTAGTCTGAGGGCTTTTCCGGAATATTCTGGACACTGTAATGACACTACAGTCGAGTGCTTTTTTTTAAAGAAAATGAGCTACGAAAGTTTGTGTGACAAGGTGGTGTTAACGCAGGGTACTTGCAACTCACCCGCGGCTATGAGTATGCGTCCAGTAAAGTAACAAAGTCGCCAGAAGATTAGTTAAGACAATCGAGAGAGAAGGAATAATAAAATTACTTTCAAGCACGACTTTGTCTGTACAGCTATGACGATGAGAAAATTAAAACAGACTCTTAAATTATTGTGATACGAGAACTATGATTTTCAGCAGTTAGATCCTCAACTTTGAAAATCAAAGACCTACAGAAGCTTTCAATGATTTTGTCCATGAATCTAATACTTCTGAGGACTTGAAATTTTGGAACAATCAAAAATATTGGAGGACTTTTCAAGGCCGCACGAACCCTGTACGTTGCAAAGATTCAAAACTAAAATATTTTACTCAACCGTGAGTCGATATCGGTATTGTGTCTTAGGGCACAGTGTTATAGGGATGCTCGAAAAAATCTCGGATATTTGTAAGTTTCTCAAATTTACAATTAGGTTGAACAAATTTTCAACAAATATCTGATTGATTCTATCGACAATCTACATGCCTCAATTGGAAAAAGAATCACTTTTTATTTTGATTTTTATTATGACCGTTTTCCGGTTGTTATGCACGCATTGAGTTTATTCAGTTGTATCTTGGTTCATGATCGCTGTGCGACGAAAGGGGCTTCAATAAAACCAGCTCAGCTCAGCATAAGATCGCGAGTCAAATGGCCAATGGTGGTTCCGAAAAAGTTCCAACTTGACAGTCAGGATAAAAAAAAAAACGCAAGCTTGGGGCTTGCCCGAGAAAGTTTTCCCAAGCAGGAGTGGAAAGATTCTTTCTAACGATATGAGTATTTACAAATGCAATTCTTTGATAAGTAGGAAGAAAAGGCGTCCGAAAGAGCAGTGGATAAAGCTTCAGACTAAGGTTCGGAGGGATTGTCAGGTGTCATGGCTCCGAAATTGCCTCGAGGGAAACTTTACTCTTTAAACTTTGTTTTCGGCGCTTTATTTGTGGCGCGTCATTTTCTCCTCGAAGTTAAATAGTTACATAGCACTAAAACAATTTCTACGGAGGCTGTTCCGAGGCACTGTTGCTTCAGCGCAGTGCCTATTACATCCGTTCTTGCCTATTATGAATGTGAAGGTTCCTGACTATTGAGGTGACTCCGAGTGTGATCAATAAGCATCGAATTTGGCATCGGTGATAGTCGAATCATAGAGTTAGCAAGAAAAGAGCTTAACAATTGAAGTTTCTGAACAACCTGGGTCAGCTTAGCGCGTCTCCCTCTACAAAATCAATAGGTTTCGCATTAAAACCCCGCGGGTTGATTATTGAAATTGATATAGACAAACCGATAGACAGAGAACACATAGTTAATTAAGGCCTATTGATGGAAGTGTGTGGCTGGAATGGGAAAAAGAGGTAAGTAATAGACTGACTATCAGCAACCCACAAGAGTCCCCATTGTCAGTCCATCATTTATTCCCTTAGTCTATAAGAACCACCCGTTTCGACCAATAAGATTGTCCCATACTCTCTTTGTCTATCGCATTTTTTATAGATTTCAAAAATCGGCCCGCTGGTGGCAGTGACGAACTACGAACAAGCGTGTCTGATTTCCGAGAGATCCCTCCCCTGTAGATAAGGAGTTTCTTGGAAATCAACAAATTGAAGAAAAAAGGGCTGGAAGATTTTGTCTTCGCAAACTCAAATTGGTGTCGGGTACAAACTGATTGGTACTGCGAAGCAAACTTATCGGAGTTATACTCCAACTTGTTGGAGCAGCACAAATTAGTTAGAATATAACTCCAATAAGTGGGGGTAAAACTCAAATAAGTTTGCTGTGAAGTACCGATACATTTACGTGCAACGCCAATCGGGATCAGACGGGTTGAGATCATGTTCATTATTTTATTCAGTGTGCTCCTTGAAATTTTAAATGCCTAGAGGGCCTTCGAGCATGGGTGTTTCTTAACCCTCCGGTTTCCTCTATATCTTATGATAGCTGCAGATTCCTTAAAGAATATAAACCAAAAAACAGCAAAACAAAAATCTTCAAACTATAAAATTTAAAATTTTCAATTTTTCACTGTTCAAAAAAATATCAAATTGAGAGAACAAGAGGCACACTCAGCAGTGCCGGAACCCTCGACTTCATAATCCGGATTGCTCGGCGTCTAGACCCTAAGGTACCATTCACGGATACAAAATCGCTACGATGCGATCGATCGATCCCTCGATCCACGGTTGAAGGATCGGCAAGTGCACTGGTAGGAAATGATGCACACCGCTGAGAGTCCGGCATCGTGGTATACGCGCAATGCGTGAAGTATTCAGCCAGTCTTGTAGGCGCTACTATGCGTCCGCGCCGACCGTACTCTTTGGCGCAATGCGTGAAGTATTCCTGTAGTCTCGTAGGCGCTATTATAGGAGTTGTGCGCCGACCGCATAGTGTTTGGCGCGATAAGTTAAACTTGCGGAAACAGATATTTTCAACTTGTTACTACCATAATGTTTTTGCACACTCTGTATGGATTACTGTCATTTAAAATGATAAAACAAAGCAATTACATAAAAACCAACTAATTTTCTTCTCTTCATTTACAAGTGGTCAACACCATGCTCGCAACGCTCGTGAAACTGCACTGATTTGTCAGCCGCTGGAAACTCGCTCAAACCAGGGTGTCTACTAAAACAGGCTGGTACCTTACAGTACTTTTTCAGTGCATTCTCGAGTAATTCAGTACATCCTCCGACAGAAAAATTCAGAACTTTTTCAGTACCTCTATGTGACGAAATTAGAAAAATTTCAAAAATTTGAAATTGCGACAAAAATAACAAAAAATTTAAAAAAATCCGGATCTTCTTGCGGAATTTCCGCACATTTTCAGCACTTCCGGACCGCCCTTAAAAACAGTACTATTTTCGGACTTTCCGAAAATTCCGGACTTGTAGACACCTTGTTCTAAACAGCTCGTGCCCACCAGCTTCTTAGACCAGGAGCACATTTTTAAAGAGCGTAAACCTGGCGGAGCCAATCAGAGGGCGGCAGAAGGATGAAGACGGTGATACGCTCTCGATAAAGGTCCTCTGAATCTGTTGACATTGTCCGGTCGAGCTTCACCCTCAGTCGTGGACCGACGCACAGTGGATCGAGTCAATTCGAGAGGTCGGACATGAAATTTTTGACTAAAACTGCATATTTTGACGTTTATCCCGTCACATTTTCATTTCTAAGGGGTGCCTCCAGAAGAAAATTTCACAAGGAAACCAATGGAACTACTTTTAGGCCTTGTCTCCACGAGCCGTTTCGCGAGATTTGTCCCAGGGAAAAATCCCACTTCCGAAGTTGGGAAAAATATTGAGTTAACCAATATTTTTCCCAGTACCAAGTATGGTACTTGTACCCCTCGGACCCACTGAGAGAAGAAGAAGAAGTGAAAACGAATTGTGCGATATTTTATTCATTACTACATTGTTCATGTTTGTTTCGTTAAAATAATGTGTCTAATTGTCAATTGAGTGCATTTATTATTTTAATCCCGGTTAAATACTCGACTTTAACTAATTTATCTTCCCGCGCAAACTAGTCGCAGGACTGAATGAGCCCCGTCCCGTGGAGACGGTAACTGGGAAAAATCCCAGAAGTTTCATTCCTGCGATTCGAACTTGGGACAAATCCTATGAAAACGTCCCGTGGAGACAAGGCCTTAGAACCTCAAAAGTCTGTATGAACGGAGTTATCAGCGTTTAAAGTTTCCAAAATGTGTCCGACCTCACATATCGATTCGATCCACTGTGCGACGCGGGGCCGGCTTGTTTGTCCACCGTCCACGATCTTGGCCCACGACGTGACCCCCTCGTGGAACGGAGCGCGACCTGGCGCAATTTCAAAACCGCCGGGATAGGGTAAAACGTCGGATGATCATTCGAACGTTGCCACATCGTCTCTGGTTAAATATGATTTTTATAGAAAACTCGTGAATTTCCTTCTTGCATTATTTTAAGAGTCCTACTGGCACTTTGAGCTAGCGTGAAAATATTGAAAAACTCAAGGAAAAATATCGACGATTTTTGTTCAAATTAAATATTTCAATGGGAAAAATTTGGCATTATTTTAATTTTAATACGGTGTTTTTGTTAGCACGGTAGAATCTGGAACTTTACGGCCGTACCGGGCTGGACTCACGGTGGAGAGGCGGACTATACTGCGAGGATCCAAAATGACAGCGCTTCCAATTCTTCATTTATAGTGCAAATATTTGTTCTACAAATCATGCTCCAGCATATTGCGATATCAAAGCTAAGCCACAAAATACTCGCATCCTGCGCCTTAGTGCAACAATTCGTACCAATAGGATATGTCTTTGTAGTATAAATGAAGGATTGAAGACGATCTGTCATTCTGAATCCTCGCAGTACAACCCCGACGCGGTTGAAGCGAAGCAGCGAGTAGTGCCTGGAGGATCAAAATGCCTTCATTTTTGCGGGTATGCAACACGGACATCCGTGGAGCCCGAATAGCTGCATCCAGGCGTTGTAATAAAACTCATCAAATGTTCGTAACACGTAATACTAACTGGGACGCTTTGCTTGGTTTCTTACACCATATCTTCTTATAAATGAAGTAAAGGTCGGTTTTGACGGTTTTCACGAAATGGGGGTCGTACCGTTCGTACGATCTTCCCTAAAATTTGTGTACAGGTCCTCTCCGGTTCGGTGGGTGACACTGGCTACATCAATTTTATCCCGGTCGTGATTTCGGGATTTTATCGTCAAAAAATGGGAAAATTGGGGAGAGGAACGGGCTCACGGTTGCTAAGCAACCGCCGCCACAGCATCGCTGTGTATGCGAGTATCGATACATATGATAATCCATGTGTATCGCAGTTTGATGTGTTTGTTGTGTTTGATGTGCACATTCGGTGAAAAATTCGCCCCAAAATTCCAATTTTTAAGCACCAAAAACTCAGTTTGAACTTTCTTTCCGCCACGAGGATCCATTTTACTTCGAAACTTCGAACACGTATTTCTGGAAATAGCAAAAACTGCATTTATGCGCCTTGTTCTCCAAGCCCCTCAATCGTTAGAGTTCTGTAACTTCAGAATGGACCACTAGACAAGGTACGAATTTCAGCATTCTGATACATGTTTCGTAACTAAAATTTCACGTAGAACACGATGCGCACAGCAAAAATTACCGAAATTAACTCCTTACGAAGATATTTTATGATTCTTGATGCGTGAATTCAAACCGTCCGCTCATGAAAACTCAATGCTCAACGTGATTCACATCGCGCGCTAAACGTTATCATGGCAGTCTCTGCGATATAAAAATCTGGCAACCTCAATCTTGACGCTTTGGCTCAGCTGTAGCAAATTGCTAATAGTTTGAACAACAACATGGTGGGAAATGAACATTGCTCGATTGAGAAGCTTGCTGAAACCGTTGTAGTGCGAGATTTGACTCACGTAGAGCTTTGAGTTTCTTGTGGGCGGGCAGTTCAAATTCCTCGTAACCGATGTGAAATAAAAACTTTAATATCTTTCTTAGGAGTTGGTTTCAGTAATTTCCGTTGTATGAATCGTGTTCTGCGTGAAATTCTGGTTAAAAAACATGTATCAGGTTGCTTAAATTCGTACCTTGTCTAGTGGTCCATTGAGTAACGAACCGCGGGAAACGAAGATATGAGCCCGTCTTACGCTTACTTAAAAATCCGTTGAATGGAGGAAGTCGGGGGCAGCGAGCACTCAGAGGGAAATTCGGGCGGATACGGGAGGAAAGCAACGTTGCCAAAATCCTGTAATCCCCTTGAAAACCCGAGGAAAAAGCGGTGGGATTTGGCAGGAGTGGGCGGGAGAGTGAAACGTTTAGGGGCGAGTGATGGAGGAGCCGGAGTGGCCGGGGCGGCGGAGTGAAAAAGGCGGGAGGATACCCATGCGCTGCCTCGCGGAAAGATTCATCATAAGTCATTCATGAGAGCCGTGAGAGAATCGCTTACGAGATAGATCAGCCGAGCGTGTCCGAGTCCACGACTTCACGTTCGCGCCGAGCGTGCTGCGTGAGCGCCGCCGCGCCTGCAATTTCGGGGCCGGCAACACGCGAGGCTTCAACCGGCAACACACAGACGGGAACACGATCCCGACCGCAAGTAGGGAACCTCGGCTCAACCCTTGCTTTGAAATAATGAAAATCCTACGGGCCGATTTTGAAAGGAAGATGTTGCATGTGTGAGGAATTTGCAATTTGACTGATGATTCTTATGTAAAAATTTGCAAGAAACACGATGGTGCCACTGGTTTTCTCTGAAATCAACTCCCAAGCTCAAAAAAAAGCTCTCAAGTTGAGCCCAAAATGGAGGGGATATCTCACCCTATACCCTAAGAATTCACGTCTACATCAAGACAAACTCTCCATGCAAAGATAGGGAGCAAATACATTAGCAGTGATGCCGTGTTTTCAGTTTTGGAGTCCCCAAATAAAATGGCAGCCATGTCAATTTATTTGCTCCCTATCTTTGCATAAAGAGTTTGTTTTGATGTAGAGGTGGACTCTCAGGATAGCGTGGGATATCCCCTCCATTTTTGCCTCAGCTTGAGAGCTTATTTTGAGCTTGGGAGTTGATTTCAGAGAAAACCAGTGGCACCATCGTGTTTCTCGCGAACTTTTACATAAGGATCAACGGTCAAATCGCAAATTCCTCACACATGCAACATCTCCATTGATGGACTAAGCTACAGACAAAGAAGACATGGGGAGTACGGAGCGATCCTATTGGTTGAAATGCACCCATTTCATATATTCTTATAGACTGAGGGAGAAATGATGGACTGACTATAGGGTCTCTCGTGGGTTGCCGTTGGTTAGTCTATTTCCTATCTCCTTTGTCCATTCCAACCATGCGCTTCCACAAATAAGATCTCTCCATATCTCTTTTGTCTTTTTTGTCTACAGCTTTGTCTATCAATTTCAATAATCAGCCGGCGGGGCGATTATTGAAATGATATCGATTCTATGTCGCCGTTTTGTCGTGAGTGGCACTTACCATCAGTCGATTGCGCGGCACGACAAAGCGGCGACGTAGAGTCGATGTCATTTCAATTATCACCCCGCTGCTGGGTCGAAATGGGTCAGTTACGCTGGACACTGAATCGTGTTTTGATGCTTGATTCTTACAGATCAGCTAAAAATGATAAGATTCGTCCAAACAGCAAATTGCTACGTTCAACATTAACCGAGACATCGCGCTTTGAAAAATTCGGTCTGTGACGTCATCCACCGCAGTAATGACACCCTTGGTTTCTTTCACCTTGATTATATTTGAGTTTCACCTTCACGTTGAGTAACCAAGTGCAAATGTGTGTCTTCCTGATTGATTAAAGTAAGTTGGAAGAAACCGAGGGTGTCACTACTGCGGTGGATGACGTCACAAACCGAATTTCTTCAAAGGACGATATCTCGGTTGATAGTGAACGTAGGAAGTTGCTGGTTTGGACGGATCTGATTATTTTCAGCTGACCTATATACAAGAATCAAGCGTCACAACACGATTCCTTGACCAGCGCAACTGATCCATTCGAGTGAACTGGAAGTCGTTACTACCGTCAAAATTTCAAACTACTATTTGCATCACACGTGCATGTGAAAAGCGTTTGAGTGGAATGATTTCTAGAGCGTGCAACAACACCGAGAAACTTTACTTCAGTTTCCTTCAATATCACGACACAATCGAATCAAGACACTAAAAAAATACCATTGAGGTGCTGAATATCGAGGTACGACGAGAGGACGAGTATTTCGAGCCCCAGCGGTTCTTCAATACCACTATTCGTGCTCTGTGAATGTGCTTGAAGCATCATCGAAATTAAAGGCGAAAAGAGGCAACTGCATGATCTTGACTGCGACTTTGTGCCGCCTTTTGCACGGGGAAAAAAACTTCGTGCGTGGGACCCGAAGTTTAGGTCGTATGGACCTCTGACGTTTTCGGATTGAGCATCCGAACACTTTAGGTCCAGCTGCTGAGATTTGGATCACACATCTGAAATTTCAGTTCTTACATCTGAAGTACTTCGGTTTTCACACCCGAAAAACTTCGGTTCTCACATCTGAAGTACTTTAGATGTAAGAACTGGAGTTTCAGATGTGTGATCCGAACCTCGACAGCTAGACCTAAAGTGTTCAGATGCTCAATCCGAATAAACTTCAGAGATCCATATGACCTAAACTTCGGGTCCCACGGACGAGGTTTTTTTCTCCGTGTGGGACGACCATTTCGTATCGAAACGAAACAACCATCCCGATAATCCGGGCAAATCTACGGCATAACCACGCAACTCACTTTGCAACGTTGCAGAGTTCCTCATGTTTTATGCTGTTCCGCATGATCACTATTCGCCACCATTCCACGACATTTCGTGTGCTTTTCCTTTAATAGAATATATATCGATGACCAAAGTTTGGAGCCACGTATCTCCATCAAGGTGTTGCAAAATCTCTGCTTCTACTTTATTTCTTCACAGAGGAGCGAGTCAACTATACTGCCATGCTAAGGAAAAACGCCATATGTACATTCGAGAGTTGCCAAATTTCCTTCGACAAAATGCGGCTTATTTTTGAGGAAAGTTATGAATACTTTTCCCATGAAATTTTCAGATAATTTAGATAAAATTGCGCACAAAGTTTTCCGAAAATTTGGAGTAAAAAAAATCCACACATTTTCTTGAAAATTCGTTTCACCTAAAAAGATTTGGCAACGCCTAAAGGTTCATACGGGGTTCCTCTTTAGCACGGCAGTATAAAGCATAAATTATCTACGGAATATTCTGCTGATAGTGAAGAAAAATCAAGGAACTTTTCAAGACATTAAGATGACCAGTTTTTCGAAGAGAAAATAAAGTATAACCGGAAGTCTGTAGCGTCGCAAACGGAGATACTTGGTTCCGCACTTTAGCCATCGATACAGTGGTTCATTTGTATAATTTATTAAAATTGTAATATTTAGTGAAGAGGATACTTGATTGGGTTTTTAGGGGGAGGAAATGAATGAGACATTCAGTGACATCCAGAATGTCAACCGATGGTGCGACGTGACTGATCGACAATTGATATTTCCCCATTTGAAGCTGTGATAAGGAATCGAATATGAAGGTTTTCGTTGCAAACACCCTGTTTATCGATCCTTTTCCATAGATTTAGATGGCGGATCAATCAATATATCGCAAAGCACGCCACTGATGGCAACACGGGGGTGAACAAGAAATTAGGGAGTTCCAGCTCCCATATAAATGTTATATACTTGATTACATGGTTTATGAGATCACCTCAATCTTTTCTATAGTATTGATGACTGCGTATTACATATAGTTGCCGTGGAAGGGCTAACCACACGTTGATATTATACGTACTTGAAAATCTGAAGTTTCAACAGGTTATATTATTTTTTACATGTATAAGATCCGCTTTAGCAGCGCTCTGTGGAGCCGAAACATTACAGTTCCCTATTCTACCAAAGCCATTCATGGAGTTGTCACTCTCTTTCCTTGTTTAACCCTTCGTCGCATCAACACCCTTTCCCGGTATCCTTTTGCCTCCTCCCGAGGGAAGCCCAATTAAGTATCTTCCATCATAGTTTTTCTTCCGTCACCCCGTTCAAATAGTCATACACAAGAGATCAAGATCTCGGATGCAACTTTATTATTCCCTACTTCTTTAAAATTTGCACTCATTACAGCACGGGCTCGAACCCCCCCCCCCCCCCCCCCGCTTCCCCCTCCCAATTTTTCTGACCGGCCAGGAAAATTTTTGTTGAATTCGTTATTTTGTTTGTTTCTTTTCCCCTATCCCGAAAGTTAGTTTTTACTTATTATTACAGTAAAACTAAAAATGAAATACTTTAAAAATATGTTCGAGGCAAATTATTTTCATGGAATTTTTACATGCAGAAGGAATACAATGGCTCAAAAAAAATCTCCTGATTCCCTCTGGTTATTGAACTTATGGGTAGATGCAATGGGTGCAGTCAAGCAATTTACAGACGATTACAAGTTTGCTACATGATAGCTACATGCATATGTACTGTGAAATTACTCCGGTATGTTAGCAATACCTTGTAATATCACGTCAGTTTGCCGAATGTGTTTAGTAAAAGGAAATAAGGGCTGTCAAATCTGTTCGATGCAGTTTTTCCAGAATTTTCATTGAAAAAAGTCAGGAAAACAAATTATTTCCTTCCGAAGTCTCCGAATATAAAGTTCGCTGTTTTTCTTCTTTTTCCTTTAGAGGAAGGAATTGGCGAAAATATACGATCGAAGGGTGGCACAGGGTACTTATTCTCAGCCTCGGCTGAAACTCGCTAAAATTTCAAATTTCAATGATTACTCTTTTAAATATTCCTCCGTTTTTTTATGTTCCCTGACGACGATGAGAGAAGGAAAACTGCCATCAGTGGCGTGCGTGGCGTGCTTTGCGATCTATCGATAATTCCCCATTTGAAGCTATAGTAAATAATCGATTATTAAGGTGTTCGCTACGAACACCCTGTTTATCGATACTTTTTCATAGGTTTAAATGGCCGATCAATCTATATATTGCAAAGCACGCCGCGCCACTGAACTGCATGAGAGTTCATTTCAGGGTTAATAGTTTATCACGGTCCACTGTAGGTCCGGCTCACTTCAGATTTTGGAGTACCTGCCCCCGCCCTCCACCCAGTGGCGAGGCGTGAATGATCGATTATCGATATTCCTCCATTTGAACGTATGGTAAGTAATCGATAGGTGTTCGCTGCGAACACCCTATTTATCGATACTTTTCCAAAGGTTTAAATGGCAGATCATTCGATCTATCGCAAACCACGCCACGCCACTGCCTCCACCCCTGACAAAATAAGCCCAATAGAGAATAGCCTTGTCTCGTTGCATAATGCGATAGGAAAAATGAACAAGTTCGAGATGTTTTTCAAGGGCTATTGAGACGTGCAGTGAAGTTGAACCTGAAGTTTGCGTGGGGCCTTTGACGTAATGGACTTAAAACGCGTCAAAGAGAGTCTAATCTCGAGACATTTTCGGAGACAGAACCCCCTCTCTTAACCCCCCTCTCTGGGAAGACCCTCTCCTGGAAAAGTGCAGCTAGGTCACCTGGCCAAGCCGCCCCCCCCCCCCCCCATTGCTCTGGCTACGCCTCACAATGGATCGAGACAATCAGAGAGGTCGGACATAACATTTTTGACTGAAACTGCAAATTTTGATGTTAATTTTGTCACGTCTAAAATTTTAAAGGGTGCCTCTGGAACCGAATTTCGCGAAGAAACCAATGAGATCACTTTAGTGCCTCAAAAATGTGTATAAACGGGGTTATAAGCTCTTAAAGTTTCCGAATTTTGTCCGCGACCTCTGCTCTTATTGACTCACTGGAAAAAAAAACACATTGGATCTAGAGTCCAGACTCTTGAAAACATTGAAAAGAAAAAAAGACTCTTGATTCAATCAGATTTAAGCTTAAATCAAAAGGAAATCCGCTCAAATTAAGAGGCTTGGTTCTCGATTTAAGCTTAAATCTGATTGAATCCAGAGTATTTTTTTTTTTTTTTTGTCGATGTTTTTAAGAGTCTGGACTCTAGATCCAATGTGGTTTTTTCCAGTGCTCGATCCACTGTGCGCCTATAGAAACCGAAAGATTTACGACGGCAAAGAAGGCTGAAATAAGGGGAATAAAGGAGGAGCATACCTTTAGTATTCTGGAGGAAAGCGCAGCAGCAGAGGAAGAGAGTTGCTCTAGCAGGGGCGGCCAAGGAAGCGTCCGGCCAGAATATTACCATGGCGTTGAATATTTCAAGACGACATAATCCACAGGAATCAGAAATCAAATGAAGCGCGGAAGCTGCGCCTTCCGCCGAGCGGCACGCAACCGGCACTGCACTAATTCAAAACTACCCCCGCTCATTAAATATGTACCCGGGCGCGGGCCACTAATTCAACCTGCCATGGCGACATTTCACGAAAACAATGCGCGACATTTAGAGCCGCGGCTAATTGAACGGAGCCGCGAGCCACCCCCGCCCGAAAAAGCTCACATCCCGCCTCGGAACGGCCACGGCCGCCGCACGCCCCCACATTTCCGCGCCCCGAATTGTCAACCCCCGCTGGCATCCGAAAGTAATGACTTAGAACGCCGAACCGCAACGGTGATCGCACTTACCCAGAGGGCTCCACATTTTTCGAATCGAAATATCCCACCTGCAACGTTTAAAAATTATTTAAAAGTTCCGAGCCAAGGCAGCCGATCGCCCCCAAAAAGCTTTGCATTCTTAAAAATTCACCCTCGAACGAATTACTGAGCCCCCAAAAACAATTCAAAAATTTCCGTACGAATTAACCACCTGGAACGTTTGAAAATTATTTATAAGTTCCAAGCACTAAGGTAGCCAATCGCCCTCAAGAGGTTTTGCATTCTTAAAAATTTACCTTTGAACGCAATATTGAACCCCCAAAATCAGTTCAAAAGTTTCCGTGCAAATTACGACTTAAAACTGCGTATTTTAGGAACGGTAAACGCACTCTTCATGATGACTTTAAGAATTATAAGCTCCTGGAAAACCATACAATTTGCATAATCTGAGCTTCGGACATCCTGTTTCTCGGTTGATAATGTTGCTTTCGGTTTATCGCCGATCGACTTCACAGTTCGGTGAATTTTGCGATTTTCAACATCACATCGGCTGAAATTTTACCCCTGTGAGTCGGGTCACTCTGAAATCGCGAGACCACCGAAACAACAATTTAATCAGTTTCGAAAACTCGGAAAGATTCCCGTCGAAATTGTACCTCCGAAAAAAATAGCGAATGTCCGCTCGTAGTCGAAGCACTGCACTAATGACGGAAACAATTAGAAAAACAATAACCGACGATAACGAGGGACGGTGACCATAAAATCAATTTGATCGTCGCACAACTGCACAAATTGCCACTGTCGTGTTATTAGCTGTCTCACTGCGGATTATCAGCGGGGATCGATGAAAGAAAAAGCTGCTTCGGCGGAGCCAACACTTGCGGTTAATTATTTAGTACACAGTAAAATCACTCCAATTTTACTAGATGCGATAAAATTGATGTGTGACTGAGGATTGGTGCATAGAGGCGGTGATATATATCGCCTCGCGAGATTTATAAAGAAACTTGGGGGTATTTTTCTAGATGCCTGATAGAACAAATATTCTGTTCACAAAACGGCGGTAACACGCGCGTATAGTTGTTCAAATCACAAATGAAGCAATGTTATTAAAAGCGAGTGCGTGGATTTTTTCGACCTTTACCGAAAAATTACACTATCCAGGATTATTTCGAAATATTTGAGAGGGTTGAAGAATTCTTCAAAATTTCGAGGAAACTTTAAATTTCGCGAAATTGAGAATGGCGTTGAAATTCCCGCCACTGTGGCACAAGAGCACTTTTTTGAGAGGAAACAACTGATGAAGGAGAGAGACCGTCGCTCGAAAATTCGAGGTAGAGTTTTGCGAAATCGCGACGCGGGAAAACCGAGCGAACGCGTGGTGTGTGCTCCGAAAGGTGCTCGCGACTGAAGGGCTGGAAGAGGGGGCGATTTAGGGACGCAGCGGCTCCGTTAGATATCGCGGCGGCGCGGCTCCGCGAAGTAAAAACCACTCAACTTCCGCGGGAGCTTTACGGTATATCTGCGGTTTCGCAACGACGTTGACTACCTGGGTGTGGAGAGGTGAAACCGAAAAGTCTGAGTCGTCTACGGGCTAAATCTAAATATTCGCGCGAAGGCTTGGGCGCCAGGGGTGCGGGGAGTTTTTAAGGTGAATCTAGGAGATCTAAGGACGAGATCCGTTACCAAGCTACGCCCCTACAGTCAGAGTCTTCGAGAAGCAATATCATCGTAAGCTCCGAACTTTGTGTAAGAACTGTGCAGATGTGTCCTTTTTGACGCTAGAAGCTTTATAAAAAACGCATCTTTCTTGAACAGATTGTGCAGTTAGGAGTGGTTTTCAGACCTTTTTGATGCGCTCATCGAGATTTTTGGGTCATTTGCTAGATCGCGAGAGATAGGTACAACATCACACATCTACTCAGGAGTCCGAATTCTTGTACGCTTGATTTTTGCAATGGGCCGGTTGCGCTGGTGAGAGGATCGTGTTTTAATGCTAGATACTTGTAGATTAGCTAGAAATAAGAAGATCTCTCCAAACAGCAACTTTCTACACTCAATATTAACCGATATATCGTCCTATGAAAAGTCGGGTTTTTACGCCAACTCGGTTAATGTTCAGCGTAGGAAGTTGTTGTTTGGACAGATTTTATTATTTTTAGTTGATCTGCAAGAATAAAGCATCAAAACACGATTCTGCGACCAGCACAACTAACCCATTAACGATGCAAAACTCCTACATTTATAAACGTCACTTTGACACATGTGAAATGTTAAGATTTTCCTTCATTTTTGGGTGATACTACCTTACACACCTACTCCGAGAACCGTAAAGTCGGCCCGTTGTTGCGAACTTCAGCTGGAGCAAAATAAAGAGTAATTTCTTACAAAAATAGCTCAAATACCACGATGAGCGCATCGAGAAAGTCTGAAATACACCCCATAACTTCACAACCTATAATAAAAATGTGCGTTCTTACTGTTTCAGGTGCCGTAACTGTTGCCGCTGGATCATCTGGACTGCATTTTGCAATTGGGAACTATAAATTACGGCCCGGTTTAAAAACAACGTATGTGCCATTATCTTCCCTATGCACATACGTGTTTTTTCAGATGAGCCAGAATTTATAGTTCCAAATTGCAAAATGCAGTCCATCTGACGTTTGTTCCCGCGACCGAAGGCGGTACCACGTTAAAAAAAAAAAAATGCGCAGAAAGCTCTACCTTCAGGAGCAGCACCACATCCTCTGCTTGACCGGGTTCTCCTAAGATGGTGTGGAAGAGAGCTCGTTTGGATTATGGCTACTGGCTATGCAAGATGCAACGGTAAAATAGATAAGTAACGGCAAAACCTGAGAATCTCTTCATTGCAGCCATGCAAGGCTGAAATTTTTAGGTGAAGGCTTTTAGGTTAAGGAAAGCGTGATTTTTTTTTTTAGTTTTCTTTTCCGAGGAAACCGCGCCTACGGAAGTTTGTGAAATTTCTACTCGTATTTGAGAGCATTAAAAACGCACCATATGAAATAGTTGCGAAGCAACTGGTCGGGAAACTCCAAAAAATCGATGCTCCTCTGCCAGTTTCCCTGGCCGAGAATTTGAAACTCGGAATTTGCAATAGTTTTTCCAAGGATATTTTTGCAACCATAGAAATTTTGGTGGTCCCAATAGTTGCCAACTTGATTTTCAAACGATGCGATCAGCATGCCTACATTCACGAACGTCGTCAATTTGATATGGATGAAAGGCTCGCAATTTCCTTCATTTCCGCGTGATACCACATCACATGCCCACTCAATATTCCGAAAAAATACGTGCTTGATTTCCGCATTTAACGATGCGGGCATAATGCCCAATAATTTGGGAATCTTCAGTTTTCTTTTCTGCGAGAGTTTTTAAAACTTCAGCCCGAGAATGTTAAAAACGCGCTCATGGATTGTATCGACTGGATGGAAGAAAACCAAAAATCCATGCTCCAATGCCAGATTTCCTGTCTAAGAATCTGGAGCCCGGAATTTTCAATAGTTTTTCCGAGGATATTTTCGCCCGTGTAAATATTTTTGAAATTTCGATCAGAGAAAGTTGGAAACGCGCTTCAAATAATAAGTCCATCCACAAGATCGAAAAGTAACAAAAAAGTACATGCTATACCGCTAATCGCTATTTTTCTCGGCTGACCATCAAATGCGCAGGATTTTGAAGTCATTTTCTGAGGATGTCTCCACGCCTCACAGTGGGACGAGTCAACGAGGAAAGTCGGACAAAATTTGGAAACTTTGAAAGCTCATATCTTCGATAGTATAAAACGAAGAAGTTCAAAAGAGGGTTTAAGTGGTTTTTTCGTGAAATTTCATTTTAGAGGCACCCCCTGAAATTAAAATAGTGATGAAATTAACATCAAAATTTGGAATTTTAGCAAACAATTTTATGTCCGACCTCTTCTATTGGCTTGTTACACTGTGCGCAGATGGAAACTTTTGAAAGGTCCATCCGAGAAAGTTAATAACGCGCTATAAATAATCGAGTTCATGCAATTGGTCGGAAACGAACGAAAAATCAATGTATTCTCTTGCCATTTGTCTTGGATGACCATCCGCAGCGTGGAATTTCGAGTTTTTCCCCTCGCATATTTTCGACCAAATGGAGTATTTTTTTTTCTTTATTTCTTTTTTTTCAATTTTGATTTGAGAGAGTTCAAAACACGTTATTTATGATGGAGTCGATGAAATTGGTCGGAAGACAATGAAAAATCCATGCTCTTATGCCAGCTTTCCTGGCTAAGAATCTGGTGGTAGGAATTCTCACTGGTTAATGCAAGGATATCTTCGCGAGTTTGGGAACTTTTGGAGCTAAGCTTATCCTTCATTTTTGCGTGATACCACATCTCATACCGACGCAGCAGTCCTAGTGATCGCGCGCTTTATTTCTCCGTTTTAACGATACAACAAGCAAAATGCCTACATCATGAACGCCAGTAATTTGGGATAGAATGTGAAATGCTAAGATTTTCCTTCATTTTTACATGATACCACATCGCATGCAGCCTACTCATCAGGTCCGACAGATACGCGCTTGGTTACCGCATGTAACAATGCGAATGTAATGTCCACACATAATCGTCAGCAATTTGAGACGGATGATAAGTTAGGCGATTTTTATTTCATTTTCCGCGGTGATACCACATCGCATACCTCCTCCGGAGTTCGAATATAGTTTTGCACATAATCCCGGTATTTCACGATGGGAGCGTAGTGCCTACATTCAAAAACGTCGGCAAGTTGAGATTGGTGAAGAGCTAAGATTTTCCTTCATAATCTTGTGATACCAATTCACATACCTACTTCAGAGTTAGAGGAGTTCTACGCTTAATTTCCGCATGTATCGATGACCATCATGCCCACAATCATACGAAATGTCAGTAATTTTAGACAGGCGAAAAGTTAAAATATTCTATCATTATCGCGTGACACCACATCACGCACCGGATCAATTTGCCCACGATGTATCAACTGACCACCGATTGATTTTTAGCGCTGATGCCGAAAATGACCTTGGTTTTTCTGGGCTGACTCGATTTTCCCCGTATGTATCAAAATTTTCCCTGAAAATCGAGCTTCTTTAAAGAATAGTCGATTCTCTGAAAAACCTGTGCAGGATGGAGAAAAACTTCAATCACTTCCGGATTCGGCATCCAAAATTACATCGAAACCATGAACTGCAGGCCTAACAAAGTTTCCTTTCTCCTCTTAATATCGAGGTTTATCTGGACAAGTGCTCCTTTTCACCCATATAACACCATGTAAAGCTCATCCGATTGTTTTGCGTTGGAGAGGAGGGGAAAGTATTTGTTCTTGGGTGACAACTGCGATTCTTTCTACTCAAATTTTTTGCCCCTGAAGCCATAAATGACCTTTGTTTTCATCCAAAATCTTTGTAAAATCAAGTTTCCAAAAAGAGGGGATTTTTCTCAGTGAAAAAACGCTTTTAGGTACTTTAGAAAATCGATTTTCCACAAATTTGATGTATTTTGGAAGAAAACGAAGATCATTTACGACTTCAGTGGCAATAAATGAGTGAGAATTACTCCACTTATTACCTGAAAAAATAACTTTCTCCCTTATTTTCGCCGGAAAACAATCAGATGAGCTCTACACAGGCCCGCCACAAGGGGGGGGGGGGGGATACTGGGTCCCTGGTACCGGGGCCCGTGTTACCCGTGAAAAATCACTACGAATTCACATGCAACCCTTGTTTCGTAAGAAAAAGTGAAGAATTTACCCTAAAAATTTCTCAAAAGGTGAATAGATTTTCAGAAACACGCTGGGGCACTGTATTCTTTTGTTTCCATTTCTAACCACTTGTTTCATTACAATCCTCGTAGAGAACCACCCATTTGCTAAAAACAATTCTACCTGAAGCGCACTTAAGCGCATTCATGACTACAAAAATGTTAACGGAAATCGAAAAGGCCAGCGTGCATGAAGGCTATTTCAATTGTAATCTTCCGTCGCATTTCTAAGGCGCAATGATACAACTATTTGAACTCTCCGGAATGTGTGAGGTATCACGCCGCATTTGAAGGCGTTTTCAAATCAGCCAAGTTCCGATATCCGCATTATCGTTTTGCATAGTTCATATTCTTTTGTTATATTCCGTGCCACTTGTCTATTTTTAATCCGCGTAGAAAAACCACCCATTCGTAAAAACAATTCTAGCTGAAGCGAACTTCAGCTATGCATTCACCACTGCAAAAATTTCAGAGGAAATGGACAAGCCCAGCGTGCATGGAGGCTATTTCCATTTAATTCTTTCGTCACATTCTTACGGCGCAATGATAAAACTATTTGAACCATCCGGAATGCGTGAGATATCACGCCACATTTGAAAACGTTTTCAAAACAACCAAGTTCCGTTATCGGAATAATCGTTTTGCATAGTTCATATTATTTTGTTTCCATTTCTAACCACTTGTTTAATTATAATCCTTATATAAAGACCACCCATCTGCTAAATACAATTCTAGCTAAAGCGCACTTAAGCGCATTCATGACTGCAAATTTGTTAACGGAAATCGACAAGCCCAGCGTGCATGGAGGCTTTAAATTTTCCGTCACATTCTTACGGCGCAATGATACAACTATTCGAACTCTCCGGAATGCGTGAGGTATCACGCCGCATTTGAAGGCGTTTTCAAAACAGCCAAGTTCCGATACCCGCATTATCGTTTTGCATAGTTCATGTTCTTTTGTTATATTCGGTACCACTCGTTTATTTTTAATCGTCGTAGAAAAACCACCCATTTGTAAATACAATTCTAGGTGAAGCGCACTCCAGCTATGCATTCACCACTGCAAAAATTTCGGAGGAAATCGACAAGCCCAGCGTGTATGGAGGCTATCTCCATTTAAATTTTCCGTCACATTCTTACGGCGCAATGATACAACTATTCGAACTCTCCGGAATGCGTGAGGTATCACGCCGCATTTGAAGGCGTTTTCAAAACAGCCAAGTTCCGATACCCGCATTATCGTTTTGCATAGTTCATGTTCTTTTGTTATATTCGGTACCACTCGTTTATTTTTAATCGTCGTAGAAAAACCACCCATTTTTAAATACAATTCTAGGTGAAGCGCACTCCAGCTATGCATTCACCACTGCAAAAATTTCAGAGGAAATCGACAAGCCCAGCGTGCATGGAGGCTATCTCCATTTAAATTTTCCGTCACATTCTTACGGCGCAATGATACAACTATTCGAACTCTCCGGAATGCGTGAGGTATCACGCCGCATTTGAAGGCGTTTTCAAAACAGCCAAGTTCCGATACCCGCATTATCGTTTTGCATAGTTCATGTTCTTTTGTTATATTCGGTACCACTCGTTTATTTTTAATCGTCGTAGAAAAACCACCCATTTTTAAATACAATTCTAGGTGAAGCGCACTCCAGCTATGCATTCACCACTGCAAAAATTTCAGAGGAAATCGACAAGCCCAGCGTGCATGGAGGCTATCTCCATTTAAATCTTCCGTCACATTCTTATGGCGCAAACAATTCGCAAGTATTTTGTGCTGAATGTAGAAAAAAAAACATAATTATTCCGCAGAAATTGATGGAAAAATTCTTTATGAAAGCTTCAAAATGCGTCCGATTAGTCGTATAAATTCTAAAATTTCTTGGGGGATGCCCCTCGGACCCCCCTCCCCTCCGTGCTTGGGGCCCGGACCTTAAAACTGGTACCAGGGCCCAAGATGGGATGTGGCGGACCTGGCTCTACATGATGTTATATGAACCAAAAGGAGCCCTTGTCTAGAAAAACCTCAGTATTAGGGACAGAACGGAAAGCATGCAATTCATGGTTTCCGAGGTAATTTTGGCTGCTTTACAGGAAACAGATAGTTTACCTATAGCTAAGGCCGAAGATATATGCATGATCATTTTACATCACTGGGTAAATGAAGTATTAACGAAGGAAGTAATATTTCTTGAAATAAAAAGTGATGATCAATAGTTACTTCTTTGAAAAGAATGGACAAATTGATGCAAAGGTTACAATGTTCCTCTATAAAGTATGCTTAGTTCTTGATAGCCTCTACAAAAACCAACCACGTATAATAATTTCATGATACAGTTTTGTTTTCGGTTTTGTCCTTAGTTAGCCACACCATCTTCCTCTCGGAAATAGGGTATATTTTATGATGATAGTTGCTGAGACCCAAGATGGGATCCCAGCTTGGTGCATACAATCCAGTGCGTCAATGCAATGTGTTGCAGTTTATCAATTGTTTAGGTATTGGAAAAATTCCTTTCAAATGGGAGAGATGTTCACCTTCTCTCAATACAAAGAATTTTGGTTGCTTAATTTCTATACGAAAAGTGATACAAAAAGAAGATTCAGGCTGAAACTGGAGCTAAATACAGAAAAAGTAGTAACAACAAGATAGTAATTGCATAAAATTTATTCATCATTACCACCAGATAGGTTGAAGTTTGAGAAAATTAAAAATAAGCTGAGTAAATAAAAAGAGAGAAGTAAAAAAGTAGGATCAGGTTCAGGATTTTTCACATTTTCTTACTGGTGCAGATTCTCCAGATTTGAATTTCAAGTGCCTGATAAACCATCGCCCAGTTACCGAAGGAATTGGGTCTACAAGTTATGAAATCCTATCAGTATGTAACATGGAATATACTTATGATTATGTCTAGTGAGTAATAAACGGTTTTAAAACAATTGTGTTCATCTCTTGGCTGCTATAAGATCCCTGGCCTGTGCTGATTTCCTCAAATGAATTGTGATATGCGTAACTAATGAATAAAAATATAAGCAAATCAAGACTAAAAGTTCTTCTTTACACTTTATATAATCGAAATGATTTTTAAAAAAAATGAAATGATTTGACAGGAAGACACAAACTGGAAAATTTAAGTAATCATTTAAAATTACCGATCATCCTAGACTTATGAAGGTGAAAAATTTTGCATGGTTGATTTTCACTTACAAGCTAAGACTTCCATACAAAATGCACAGCACTCAAGATAATTATCACATTGTAAAATTCAACGCTTGCTTCATGTAACAACAGATTATGGATAATAAGGGGTAATAACTGCAAAAACTGGAGAAAATTAACTTTAACAAAACATTGAGGGACTAGCAAAAGCTCAACAAAAGCAACTTTTGTCCTGTCACTTAGAGGATAACAATTTCAAAGTCGTCTCCTTTCAGTTTTCAGTCCATTTTAAAAATTGACCTGGCTAAAGAGAATGATTAGAATATATTGCAGTTAATAAAATAAATCACAAAAAAGCTGACCTCTTGATCGATTTGAGCATTTTATACGATAAGACGAAAAATTTTAAATTAATGGATTAAAAAATATTTTGATACATCAAGTATCTTCAGCACGATTTCCATACTTACATTTTTCAATTCCCTGAGAATCTTCGACACACGAACTTCTAAGCACTGATTCTCAAAGATTCAAAAGGCAAAAAAGGTACAGATTATCTTACATGACTAATATCAGTTTGTCTAACATTATTGTAGTGGAATGATACGTATGCTAAAAAATACTAGGTATAAATGGCACTTCGTTGAGAAACATACAAAACACTTTAGGAAATAATGAATGAACTGAGCTCATTTCTGAGGCTAATTCACGTTTTCACAAGGACAATATTTCTCTCTCTCTCACATTTAAAGCTGCTGGCCGTTCACTGGAATTTCACTTTGGAAATAATACTACATCCAAGAAATTAATACATAGTAAATTAAGATTTCCTCATCTACTTGGTACATAGTTTTAAAGAGTTTATGAAATAGATACTTGTATGATACTTTCCAAAAAATACTTATAAAAATACAGCTTAATTTAAAGGTGCGTGATGAAGCAATTAAGTGATAGCCCTGAGATTTGAGGCAACCAAACTTTTGGAATGATTATCTCCTACTCTATTATCACAAATTCCGAGGAAATTAGGATTGCTGATAAGAGCACCTATCGGTAAACAACCTTCATCTGCTTTCTCCTTTTGCTTCAAATGGTCGAAGTAATACTGCAAAAATGGCACTGTCGGTTCCAAGAAACTTAAAAATCTCTTGTAACACTGAGCGATATAATTATTATGCATACTGCCACTAGAGGCAGTGTAGCAAATTTCTAAATTGTTTCAATTTGATGCTGATAATAATGTGAATAAAAAGTCAGCTTCACAGTGATGCCTGTTGAGGCCTGTGGGCCGGACAGAGTTTTGTTAAAATTCGTTTGCAGCTACTCACAGAAATGGGGTTACTTGCAGCAACTTACTACTTACACTAACAGGGATTAAAACTAGACTGAAAATACTCACGCATCTAAAATCAACATATCAACTGAATCTGTTATAATTTCTTCATACCAATGGTTGAACTTTGAAAATTTTCATCTTAATGTGCCCCATACAGATTTCACACCATACTTTGTTATTCAAGTAAAAAAAAAAAACGACAAAATTCCTCAAAAATTTCAGTACGATTCTTCAAACTTACCTGAGGAGCATTATGTGAAAATGTTAACTATAAAGTTCTCTGGAGTCCTGTCGAAAAAATAAAATAGGAACAGAAATTATGAGACACCAAAATTGATAAAGAGGGCTCTCAAATCTACCCACTGGTATTTTCTCTGACAGCATGATACTTTTCTCTTTCTTGCAAACTTCCAGAAAAAACAGTGGTAAGCAGCTCATATTAGACCTTTTTAAGCAAGTCGATTCAGGTAAGCTTGCCATAGCAGAGTTTGATACTTCTGCGCCGCAGCCGCTGGATCGCTTACCGAGACAATTCCGCGACCCACAACAGCAATATCGGCTCCCTTCTCGCCTACTACAACCTCTGGAGTGTTGTACTGCTGTCCGAGTGAGTCTCCTTTTGTTTCGAGGTTTACACCAGGTGTAAGTTGTAGGACTCCCAATGAAGGCACGACTGATGGTGACTGGCAAACCAAGCCAGAGACGACTTCAGGATATAAGATTGCCATGTTTGCGGTAGCTGAAATTATTTTGCAATAATTAGAACTACTCAGTATTTTACAGCTAACAACTAAGCAACATCAAGTCATTATATATGGTCATTTTAGTCATCATTATTTGAAGAAAACTTCACGTGTCAGATGTAACGCAGAAAGATAGATGACCAAAACGAAGAGAGGAGATTTCAGAGGAAGGATTTTCAGTCCTCTGCTGCACAAAAAATAGTGCGTCTTTGACTCAGGCTGACATTTTGACTTCCTGAGGTGAGATTCAACTTACTTGTCAGCTCTGGGCCTAAAATAATCATACAAATGACTCTAGGTAATAGAGTTTTACCGAAACGAACTAAAAGCCCCCCCCCCCCCCCCCACCGAGGACCCTGAGGACATTGAATACCTTTTTTGGGGTTGAAAATTAAACATAGCGGTAAATAAAAACAGGGAGGAGTACAGCCAAGGAGGGTAGACCTGAGTAAAATGAGATAAATACCTTTCGCATATTCTGGAGAGTGAAGGTTGCCTTTAGAACTCATTTCTGCAACAAGGAACACGCCTTTTTTATCCCCTTCTGGACAAGTGCTGAAAGCAGATCTGAGAGCAGGCACTATATCTGGGCCTGCGTTACTGTGAGCTGTGACAAGATCTGCCCATCCAGCTACCTTACTGGCTTGCTTTAAGGCAATGCTCCCAATTTCAGCAAATTTCCTGTAAAAATTTGAGATTGATAGATTTAGGATTGATTTGGATATAAGTAAAATTTCATAATTTTTCATTTTTTTAAAGTAAAATGATGTTGTAAATACTTCTACTACGTATAGGGAGAAAAACAAAATAAGAAAAAGAAGGATTTCCTTGATACTTCACTGCATTTGGGGGGAATATTTTCGGTGAATACTTGAACTTTCCGGACACTGTCTCAAAGATTCTTTGAGGAAGAACAATATTTTTCTGCTGACTTTAAAGTGATGATTTTAGGTCATGCGTCTACGGCACCAAGTTACTGAACATTTTTGCAGGATAAATGTTTTCTGAGCAGAGTAGGAAGAACTTCTTAATTTTTAGCACTGAAATTTCTGCCTTGCCCATAGATTTTTTTATTCCCTCGATAATTAACCTGTTTCTCCATTTGAGACTTCATATTCTAAAATACATGCAACTGCAGCAGTTAGAACGGAAGATTTGTTGCAAATTAGAGGCAAAACACTTATTAAAACAAGACAGATGGTGAGGCTCTTTCATCTCTGAAGAACTTTGGACGATGAAAGATAAACAGGTCTGCACGCTGATTATTGAAATTGATAGACAAAACTATAGACAAAGGAGACAAAAGACATACGGTGAGATCCTATTGGACGAAGCGGGTGGTTGCAATGGACAAAGGAGGAAAGGAATAGACTAACCAACAGCAACCCACGAGAGACCCGACAGTTAGTCTTTCTCCTTTGTCTATAGGAACCACCCATTTCAACCAATAGAATCGCTCCAAACTCCCGTCTTCTATGTCTATAGCTTTATCCATCAATTTCAATAATCAGTCCGCAGGTTAAAATTGAAAACTAACCTGTCTTCCATGATCAGGAAATTGAACTTTTTTGCTAACTTCTGGAGCTCTACAGCTGTGTCATCGGTGAAATTGTCCACTATATCGTGGTGAGTTTTTAATACACAGATATAAGGCCCAACGAGCTTAGTGATTTCCAGGAGTTTTTCTGCAGTGGGCACATCAGCAGCAACACACAAGTTCGAATTTTTGGCCACCATGATGTCAAATAAAGAGGCAGCCGCAGCGGATTTGGCAAACTGTTTCCTTTTTTCGAACGAAAGCTTCAATCTATCTCCTGCGGGGAAATCAACAATAAGGGTAGAATTCAAAAGGGTATAATTCCTTTAAAGTACACATTTAGGGAAACGACAATGAATATATATATATATCGAATTTATTGTCAAGAAAGAAATCAATACAAAGAAAGAACATGACTTTTTAGAATACACTTAAGAATTATTACAACAACTACCTCTGTTTAGAAGGTATCCATTTGAATTTGTAGGTTAAGATTTTCTACAGAAAGTTTTAGATAGGGAGGAATTTTAGGCTGTACAATTTAATAAGTTGCACATGAAAATAACTAGGGAAAAAATCCAATGGGAAAAAACCTAGTTTAGATGAAGGAGGTGGGATAAAACAAAACCCAGACTGCTGAAAGAGACAATGAATAAAATCACAAGTTGTTTTGGATTAGTCCAACAGAAGTTGCTCATGTATTTACACTGTATCAACCAAACAAAATCTCCAACCTGATACCTTATCTAAATGAGTTTGGCAGTGCCTTTGATACGAAGCTATAACTCCCTCTCTCGCTCTAAGATATCTTGGCATATGGCTTGACAATAATGGAACCTTCAATAGTCATGTGGATAAAATTTGCAATAGAGTATCATCTGTCACCAAAGCTTTCTCGTGTATACTTCCAAATACTAAAGGTCCTTCCTTTTTGAAAAGGAAACTAATAACATCTGCAATACTCTCCATTATATTGTACGGAGTGAACATTTGGGCGGCGTCAGGTGTTTCAAAGATGAACGTCAAGAAGCTTACGAGGGCTATACGTCCCATCAAAGCACGCCTCTGTATGGCGTACAGAACTGTATCATCAAGTGCTCTTGACTTTATCTGCGGTATTCCCCCTGTAGAGATCCTTATTGAAGAAAGAATCAGGCTACTGAATAAAGAAGAAGATAAGATGGTTATCAAGGCAGAAACACAACAAAAATGGATGGAGATTTGGAACTCAACCCCCGAGAAAGACAAATGGCTAAGGCAAATAATCAACGACCCAGAAGGCTGGTTAAACAGGAAACATGGCGAACCTAATTTCTACATCACTCAAGCAATTACTGGACATGGAATTTTTAACAGCTTTCTTCATAAAATTGGCGTATCTTCAACTGACTCCTGCCCCTATTGTCCTGGGATTTTTGATTCTCCTGAGCATACCATCTTCAATTGCTCTCATTTCATAGCTGAACGAGATGAAATTGAGGTTAAATTAGGCGAACCTCTCACGTTAACCGCTTTTCAGAAGTTGATCTGTCGCACAAAAGAAGACTGGTTGCTGGTTGGGAACTACCTCAGCTCGATCCTGACCGCTAAGAGGAAATTTATGTACGAGGCCACACTATCCGATGCACGCCAACCGGCAATTTCCGGAGCCGTCAGAGGACTGTCCTAAAACCTTCCTTTCTAGATGGAAGGCTCAGAAGTACAACATCCAGCCTCCTTTAGAGGCTTTCTTTTTATGGTCCCTTTTTATTATGTATCTCTAATATCAGTTATTTTAAAAATCATTTCATTTACTGTATGAAATAAGTTTATTGTGTATTTATATTGTAACGGCAAACAAACAATAAAAAAAAAAACTAGAAAATCTAAACCGCTAGCAGAGGGTTTTTAGACACATTGATTTGCAACATCAGCCCCTTTTTGTGTAGTACATAGAAAATATGGGATTCTGGAATGCAGGTCACTCCTGGAAGCCTTAAGCATTAATAGGGACTTAAATCATTCTAAATTTTTCTGCATTTTCTTAAACGTGCAGTCATTTTTCAGAAACATCTATTTTAATTCGTGATTAATTTCCCAATCATACAGTTGTTGAATGGACTAAGTACACATTACCAAGAGATTCAGCCCCAGGTAAAATTTGAGATTTTTTCATATGATGTTCCTTGCGATCTCCTGAATAAAATGAGCTTTTAAAATCAAGACTTACATTTGTGAGAGTCTGGCGAAATTTAGGTCTCAATAGTGCATATTTCGAAAGTTTAACAGTTATCAAACGGTGCAATGGCATCATTGCTGAGTCCAAGATGCAGAGATTTTTGTTTTGAACTGAGGTGACACACCAAATGCTGCACGTCTGTCTTATCTTGTAGGCCGGCGTGAGACAAGGAAAAAGAAGCTTACTTCTCGGTCACTTTCATTTCCGTACTTAATAAAGCATTTGAAACTGCCAAAAGAGCTGTTTTCAGTCTAATTTTTTTGTAGTTAGCACATAGAAAGTTCGATTTTAAAACTTATTTTACTCAGGAGATCGTAAGGAACATCATGTCTAGAAAATCATCATAAGAAATCTCGAAATTTAGCCGGCACTGAATTATTTTAGTACCTATGCAGTGCGTTGTCCTCTGGAAGGGAAAAATGTTCTGCACCCCTTCCTGTCTTGAAACCTCCTTTCCACATTGTGTAGAAAAGGTAAGTTGTCTTCCAAGAGGTTAAAAATTTCTTACCAGATAATGAGAGCTCAGGGGAAATCTTCAAAGGAATCTGTCCAGTTTTAATGTATTCTTTCACAGTGGTAACAACACTTTCTTCGATTTTCTTTTCTAGAAGTAGCATGTCAACGATCTGAGAAAATATTCGACAAAATTTTTTGATTATGTTTAAAAATTTGAGATACACTAAAATTTTCACTTATTTGCTCTAAAACATTTTAGGTTCTCATACTGTACATGTACATGCACAATAAAAAAGGCAGCTTTGAATAGTACTCCTGCGTCTCAGTGAGGTCAAACTCTGCTTCTGAATTAATAATTAAATGAGGACTTTTGAAAAGTTTTAATCGGTAGAAAAAACCTTTTCAGATCTTCCCAAGAATAAAAATAAAAAGTGTCCACTGGTAGGTTCATCGATCTAAAATCCTTGTTTTTTCATTACCTTTCCTTTGCTTTTTCCAAACCTCCCACAAGCTTGCATGAATCCTTGTTTTTTCATGGTCTTTGCCTCACGTTTTTCTATGATAACAGGCGTTATAACTCTCACAAGGACACAATCTTTCAATAGATAAAGAAACTCAGATTTGGAGGGAAGAGTTTGAGAATTTTAGGGAAATGGATTGAAATGTTGAGAATCTAACAGAGGTTGTGTAAAGACATTATAAAGTAAAAAATCTACAAAAATTACACACCCTCCAGGTTCTTTTATTCAGTTCGTTGCATCATTGATGACAAAGTTCGGTATGGTCACACTAAAATTACATATGCTTCTATACTTCCGCACTAAGAGTTCAAAATCTGTGCTTTTTCAGAGTATCTATACATACCGCAGACATCTGATATCAATTTTCACTGAGTAAAATGGACCTAACAAGGCTTGACAAGATAAACTTAACCTGGTAAAGTTGAATTGCAAAAGAGTCGCATACCTCAGAAATTGTAAATAAAGCATGAACATTTATATTCTTTTTTTCCAAGTTCGCAACACCACCTTGCTCCCTGTTAAGGATAACAACCGCATCTTTGACTATGAAACCACTTGCTTCTAAATCCTGGAAAAAAAAACAAATGATTTAAGAGCTATCTATCATTATACAAAACTCTTTAGTCAGGAGGGTGAGGGTCAAGGGGTCTTTAATAAGTATTATAAAAGCCACCATGAGTTATTGCGAGGGGGCCAGGGAAGTTTAGATCCAATTAAAATAATTTTTCAGCTATTATTCAGGATTTTTCGTTTATTTTAGGAAAAATTGAAGAGGATGGATAAAGCCAGTTTAACATAATTTAAAAAGATTAGCTAGATGCTAAGTTGAAAATCTGACATGACTGAAATGACCTCGACATAAACATTCCCACTCCATATTTAGCTACCATGTATGTTGTTGATTGCAGTAAAATGGCATCAAAACGAAAGACAGCAAAGCAACTGCGACTCGGTACAGCTTGCAGCTCATTACATGACTGAACAACTACTGATCACCCAAGGCAGTCAGCGGGTCAGTGATACTTTTACAACAATCCAACCATTAGAGACTCAAGAGAGCAGTTTGCATTTTAAATCTTGATCAAATTATAAGTATTGTTACATGAAAAGTATTGACTTACGCTAACTGTTTCAACAATACTGGCACCACTGGAGATGAGATCTTCGATGACGAGACATTTTTGTCCAGCCATTCCATCTTTTACACCTTCAATTAAATTTTTCAAACCATACGCTTTTGCCTCTTTCCTCCTAATGACCATATTCTGACCTAACTTGGTCGCAACTAGAGTGGCCAAAGGCAATGCTGTGTAGGGCACACCACAAAGAATTTGACTTTCCAATTTTTTTGATACAATGAGTTCACGGAGCAATTCCGCTACGAACATCTGAAACCCAAAGCAAAAGTAATGTAAGAAAGAAAAGTAGAAGTTTAGGTTCAGTTCAGGGAGGGGGGGCTACAGCAAATTTTGCAATTTGTTTAAATATAGATAACGGAGAAAAAAAAATCAAGAATCATTAACCCTCGTCTTCCCGACCAGGGCCTGAGAGGCCCTGGGCTTGTTTGTTTTTTGTGGCATTTCTTCTCAAAGCTATCTATAATTTTGTGCTTTTGTGACATCTCTACAAAAACCTTCAAAAACAATATTTTAGTGAAATTATAAAAAAAAAAAAAAAATTCTAGGCACAGTAATTTTTTTTTCACCTCTACCCCGTGACTTCCCAACCAGGGCCTCCCAGGCCCTGCTGTCAATTCAGAGGGAATTTTTGTTTTATTTCGCCATGATAGTTGGCACTAGTGTTTGTTATTGTTTTGTTTTGAGGTTATGTGATTATCGCCGATGTTCAAGATAAATTGATAAGAAACAAGACCATTTTTTTTTCAAGTAAGTAATGTTTTTTGTTATTTTATCATTCAAAATGTAGGAGTATTTATCATGTGGGATGCATTCATCAAATAGTTTGCATTTACTTTTCATCATATAAACTTGCCAGTTCTACATTGAACTCAGCTATTTATTCATTTTATGACACTCTTTTATGACTTTCTATTAACACAACCATAGTAGGTACGGTGAAACAAAACAGGAGAGAAGTGCCGCCCATTATGAAACCAAGTCGGGACCGCGCAAAGCATTCGTCAATTTTTGGGTTCCATAATGATATAACAATGACTAGCTATGTGCCAAAAAAAAATAGAAGTGTAGTTCTCCTTAGTACAGTTCACAACGACACAGCCATTGTAGAAACGCTAAAAAATAAACCTGAAATTGTGGTTTATTATAACAAAACAAAAGGGGGTGTGGACACTGTTGACAAACTGGTGCGGACTTACACTGCTAAACGCCAGACCAGAAGGTGGCCCTTTGCTTTTTTTTATAATATCTTGGATGTTGCAGGAGTGAATGCATTCAGAATTTTTGAGATGCAACATCCAGAATTAAACTGGCATAAAGTAAAAAAGTGTCGTAAAATTTTTCTGAGGGGCTTAGTTGAACAGCTCATAACGCCGCAAATGATTACACGTAATGAAAGTACCTTACTGAGAAAAGAGACGAGGCTGGCTTTGGAGTTAAGTGGTATTAAGCGTCGCTTGCCTGATCAACTTTCAGATGACGAAGAGCCCCAACCAAAAAAAAGAAAAAGGTGCTCACTGTGTCCTTATGGAAAACACAGAAAATCTAAAGTGTGCTGTTACAAGTGCAAGTCAACTGTGTGTGGAGAGCATAGTAGTATTATTTGTGAAACCTGCCAATCTAATGAGTAGACTGATTTTATTTTTACTTAGTCAATACTTTTCCTGCCTTAGTCATGTTAAGTTAGTTACCTTGTGCTAGTTTCTTCGCATTCGTTACCAGTACTTTAGTTACTTTACGTTTGTTTTTGCGCTAAGTTTGTGTTTCTTTTTTTGAAAATTTATCTAACGTAATGTGTTCTTGGTTTTTGTAAATAGCTATTATGTTAGGTATTTCATGATTTCAAAGGTTCTAACAGGCAGTAAAATTTTAACTGTAGGCACTTATCTCCCTCTTTCAAAAATGTAGAGGTATTCCTCAGATATTGTATTTTTTTGTGACTGAATTTTCAAATGTTTCCAATCAGTTTAGAATTTTTCTTTCCTTACATATTTTCTTATTTTCTACTTTATGACTGATGAAATAAGACTGAATAAAAATATGATTCAAAAAAAATATTTTATTCTTTTACATTGTCCTATTTGTCTCTCAAACCTAAATAAAATAAAGAAAAAAGAGAAAAAAAAAGAAGCCTCAATTGTTAGAAAGTGTCCCACGCAGAGAAAATGTTTCCAAAATATGATAAAAACTAAAAAAAACAAAAAAAAATTGAAAAAAATGCAAAACATAATGAACAAACCAAGCAGGCTATTTGATATTAGCAATTTTTTTACTTTAGTTTTGTAAAAATGAATAACTCACATGGTATTTTCTGTGAATTATGCGATTTTTTATAAAATTATTTTTGGAAGTTTTGCCATTTTTTTTTCTTTTTCTCATTGTTTTGATGGAAAAGAGAGAGGGTTGGAGTGATGGATGGAATACTGAAGAGTTGAGAGTACTGCATTCAAAATCAAAAATCAAAATTAAAATTATAACCACAACCTAATCAGTAAAACCATGATGTTAAGAGTTGACGCGCCGTAAGCGGTTGAGTACATTCTTATAACTTTTCCCCTCCCCCTCCCTCTTTCACTTCACCAAAACATTTTATGACACATAGTTATGAAAGATACTGTATATAAAGGCTAAAATAATAATAATTCATGGAAAATTAAATCAAAACAAGAAAAATGAATAATATACTTGTATGAAAATCAGGAACTTGGAATTTTCAGAGCTTGAGCGGGGGGGGGGGGGGGGGGGGGGGAGGTGAGGAGGTTATGCAAGAAATTATTTTTTAGTGAAAACAAAAAGTAGAAAAGGGATATAACGTGTAAACTAGAGAAAAAGCGACAAAAAATAAGTGCCTCCCAGAGGCACGAGGCCGACGGCCTCAGAGGGCCTCCGAGGCCCTGGTCGGGCATTAGCGTAGAAAAAAATGGTCGGGAAGACGAGGGTTAATAATGGGATCTATTCAAACCGCAACTTTTCACATTCAATATTAACGGAGATATTGCCCTGCGAAAAGTCAGGTTTTTGACGTCATCCACCGCTGCAGTGACACCCTTAGTCTCTTCCTCTTTTGTTCCATTAGTGATGCAGAAGATCCAACACAAAACTTCAGCGACATTGAACGTAAACAAACTGAGGTAAACTGCCTGACTGCTTAATCTCTTCGCGGCAAGAGCGTTACCACCCGATGGGAAGGATCTTTAAAGTGCGGATACGTCTGTTTCTTGAGTTTGTTAACGTTTAAAGTTGTTGAAATTTCGTGTTGCACCCTCTGCATCACTGATTGAACAAAAGAGAGAGAAACCAAGGGAGTCACTAACTCACTACCGTGGTGGATGATGTTGAAAACCTGACTTTTCAAAGGGCGATATCACGGATAATACTGAACGTAGAAATTTGCGGTGTGGACGGATCATATTAATTTTTGCTAATCTACATGAATCAAGCATCAAAACACGATTCTGTGACCAGCGCAACTGACCCATTGATGTAAAATAAGATTAGGATTTTACCCAGCTCCATGGTACCTGTGTACAACCACTCTTTGATGTATTACCTGAGCATAGATGCTTTAAGTCAAGTTTATCATTGACACTATCTTAGTTCATTACTAAAAAGATGATTTGGTGGGTACTAATTACTTACATGCATTTCTGTTGAGCATACAACATTGCGAAGATCGACGTAAAAGGGAGATATTGCACCACTTTTCAAAGTGAAAGTGCCCAGTTTCAAAGCACCAGCCTCATAGAGTTGTACAGCGAATTGGCGTAACTTGCTTTCCATCTTGACAACCTGACAAATCAATAGTAAAGATTGACTTAGTGAAAAAGCTAGTCACCTCATTGAAAATAAAGTTACTCCTGCAAGAATTCAAGAGGTTTTTCGTGACTAGGTGAAAAAATTGCTGCCGTTTCAACTCTCTCTCGTAATCACCTCCTTAATGGCCCGCACCTTGCAAGGCTTGCTGATCAAAGAATCTTGTTGTTCAATGTTACTTCCAGAACTAGGGCCTAGAAGGCTGGCAGTTTACAACCGTCATGACTTCTCGTTCCAGGCAGAGCGCGTCTATCTAAGCACTACCCAAAGTAAATCAGGGACAGGATCGAGATGATAATCTTTAGAGTAAATATAGAAGTTGGAAGAAATTGATGCGCTTTTGTGATAAAATAGCAGTATCAGATTAGTCTATGTTAGTGTGCAAAAGGAGGAAAATGAGCAGGGTTCGGAATTAAATTGACAAAGCTCACTTAAATAAGTACCTGTTGCTTCCCTTATCAATAAGAGCATCATTCTTGTCCAATTAAAAGAAGGGACTCAAACTTACCAGATTAAAAATTCTTGAGTGGCAGCAAGAAGACGAAATGTAAACGCACCTAATAAAAACAAAGACAGCGACGCAAAGTGGTTGATTTATGTGATGGGGGGAAGTTTTCCACGTGCATTCGATGAATTTTCAGAATTTTTCCGGGTTCGTTCGTTTGTTTTCATTCATTGTGCCTAGAACTTGTGTCAGCCAATCGGAGCCCAGTTCTGAGATGTCTTGAAAGTTACCGCGAACGCCTATAGATAGCAGTACAATAGAACTCAATATTTAAGCGCCAATTTTAAAATCGACACTTGATATCATCACCATTCACCTTGCGAAGATTCCTCTGTATTTCAACATTTGAAAATATTTTCCCATATTTAAATGCCTTGAATTTTTTTAAAATTTTCTTTACAGTCGAAAATAGAAGACTGGAAATTTATACCTTCAGCGGTGTGTTGCCAAGGCTGTGCATTGGGCATGTGAGGATAATATAAGTATACATACTGAGAATCATTAATTAATTTTTGGTCTCTTCAAATCAATGTCCAAAATGCAAAACCGCATATCTCCATTTGAAACGTTGCAAACTTCCTCTCATACTTTACATTTTCTTTGCAAGACTAGTCAGTGTAACTCCTTGAAAACTTCCTTGATTTAGCTCCTCAGTTAGCAGAATATTCTATATGAATTTCAAAATATAAAGTTTGCTTGTTTTTCTTCGAAAAAATGTTATAGGAGCAAAAATTTTCAAAAACCACTATAGAGATACATGGTTTCGCTCTTTGGCCATCAAAATGCCAAATTTTTACACGAAGAGTCATAAAAATAAAAAAAGTATCCTTCAGCGGTCCTTCGTCTAAAAGTTTGGACTGAGAATAGATTAATGAAGGGTAGATGAAAAACATGAGAATGCAGCTAATTTTCCATGTATTTTATTGAAATGTTTGTACATGCAAGAATAAAATTGTGTAAAAAGTAGTTACGGTGATCTTAGATTAGGAGTAACACAATCAGCATCAAATTTGTTCAGGGCAATAAAAATGGAGGCAAGTCTAGCCTCTTCACAGGTAATATAAAAAAAAGGAATATAAAACTAATATAGTGATACATTTTTTGTTTCTGATGTGATCTTGTACTTTCACAAGATAAACTAGTTACTTAACTGAAAGCTTTAATATTGTTTTAGTATACAAACAGAATACAAATTATTGGAGCTACATTACGCAATCACTTGTAAACTCATAATAAAGGGTATATTTATTACCTGACACAGTTACTTGACTTGATGACAGATTAATGTACTCCTCGTTTGTGATTAACAAATTTCCTAACTTTCAGCCCTCAATGATCTTTCCTATACATCTCATCTATTAACATTCTAACAGTGCCTTAAGCCAGATACCAGGAGACAAAAAAAAATATTTATCTAGCATTTATGTAAATCCATGCAATAGACTAATGTTATATCCTCTCCATCATGCCAATTTTTTAATATCTTTTGGTTCATTTTAGATGTATGTATGTATGAGCCGCTTTTACGGCGCGCTAGGGCGCTCTGCGACGCCTATTCTCCACAGGAATCTGTCATGGTAGAGATCCTCTGGAAGGTGGCATCTCTCCATCTCTTCATGGATGCCCTCTACCCACCGTTTGGCTGGACGCCCTCTCCGTCGCCTACCTGGTGGGACCCACTCCAACACCTTCTTCGGCAACCTGGTATCAGCCATTCTCTGCACATGCCCATACCATACCAATTGCTTGGTCATGATATCGTGCACAATCGTCCCCTCAACGCCCATTATCTCTCGGACACGTTCATTCCTGACACGTTCTCTCCTCGAGATTCCAGCCGATCTTCGCCAGAAATCCATCTCGGTCGCCTTGAGCATTTCTTGGGTCCGCTTCTTCAACTGCCACACTTCACTGCCATAGGTGATAATAGGCTTGACAACCGAGTTATAAATCCTCTTCTTGTTGTCTTTGGAAATCCTTTGGTCCCAAAGGATCCCATTAAGCATGGCGATGGCTTTCCTTCCTAGAAGATTACGGTCCCGAATGGCCTGATCCAGCTTCCCATCCGAAGTCAGGTTCACCCCCAGGTACTTGTATTGTTCGCAACTTTCTATATGTTGACCATCCTCCAGGACTATGCTTTGCTGAGCACCTCCAACTGACATCTTTTTTGTCTTACGGACACTAACCTCGAGGCCCCATTTGCGGTACTCCTCCACCAACTTCCGGGTCATATACTCCGCGTCATCGTGATCTTGACTTATGACTACCTGGTCGTCAGCAAAGCATAGCGTGAACAGTGTTTCTTGGTCATTTAGAGGGACGCCCATGCCGGCACACTTTCTTTTCCATTCCTTCAGAACGTGCTCTAGATATATCTTAAACAGCGTCGGTGACAGACAACATCCCTGCTTAAGCCCCTTGGTGACAAAAAAACCGTCTGAAAGCCTTCCTTGGCACTTAATTCTAGACTTAAAAATCATCTAAAATGACTAGAATTAAGTCATTTTAGATGATTTTTAAAAAATTGATCCACAATTAATATTAAAATACTTATCTCACAAAACAACAAAAAATATTGTAAAAATGACGTCTGAAGGATTTTATTTGATTAATTCCATCACCCAAAAAGTGGGGCTGTTATCTGCCGTGAACTTGCCCTTGCAATTAGTTTCAATTACTTGTCCTTCAAGTTTTGCTATCAAACTCTTGAAGAAACCCTCAAAGGCCATCCAACACAAACGCAAAAAACGTCACACATCGAAATTAGTTTGATGTGCGTTGGAAAAATGAGATCTAAAACGTTTGATGTTAGAGTCAACCTCCACTACTTAAAATCTGATTTCATTAATGATAACAGGCTTTTTTTTTCGTTGATAGCATCGGTTTTAGTTTTTAAAGCATTTCAGCTGCAAGACAGTTTTCAGTCAAATCTGGACGAATTCACATTTTTTCAAAAGTTTCCGAGAAGCCGCACGATGTGCACGTTCGTGTGTAATCATCATCGTCTGCATTGTATGTTTCTGCTCCAAAAGTGTGCTCATGAGCAGCTGCTGCAGTTGTTTTGTTGAATAGACTACTTCTTACATTCATTCGCAAAGCTGAAAAAGAATGAATGGATCATGCTTAAATGAGTATGTGATATTCATAATGAGAACTGATAGGTTGCAGTTTTAAATAAAAACTGCAGTTTACCAAAAGGTATTGAAGACTTCTCTCCTTTCACCAGATTTAAACTTTAAATTAAAGAGGTAATGTAAGTCAGTTTTACCGATCACAGAATCAAGCTTTGATGATTTAAGCCTGTGGATCAACAAAAATAAATCAGATCTGTCTGCTCACCAAATTCCTACATTCAATATTAAGGAAAATATTACCCATCAAAAAGCACAGCGTATTACACCATCCACTCCAGTGGTGCAAGCAGGAAACTAAGCTGGGCTCACTGACTGAGTAAGATTTACTGATGAGGTCAAAAAAAACCCAAAACGTTTTAGATCTTTCTGTGTGACCCCAGCTGAGTATTCCAATGTACTTATATGCCTAATGCCTAGGCTGAATACTCTACCCCTCCATCTTGCACTGAAACACACTAGATGTTTTGACTTCAGTTTTCATGCAGAATAGTGTAAACCAAGCACTAATCTTCCATCCCCCGCTAATGAACCTCTGTTCTGCGAAAAAAATTGTTTAGAGGAGCAATTTTTGCAAAGTTACACCTAGATAGCAGTATTTTGTTGAGTTTTCAACAGAAAATGTTTTCTAGAATCTCAAAGCAACAGTTGAGAGAACCTTAGTCATTGTAATCTAATGATTATGAGCTCCAGACAAGGCAGGTTTAAATCTAAATGACTTTTTCTCAAAACAATTTCAACAAACAAACTTCGGCCGACATGCTTCTCTCGGTTGATCAAACAGTGAAAAAGAATGCCACTTGCTTTGAAAATATTAAAGAATGCCCTATAATTTCACTTAAAATGTCATCCAATCCAATCCAATACATTTTAAATGACTTATCCTGATTACAAAATGTTAGCTCCACGACAGAAATACTTATAGACTGCAGGTCAAAAATTTTTAACAAATAAAAGAATAGAGCATTTGTTTGTAAAAAAGCAAGGGAACATGCAATGGCTCTAATGCTATTTTCTGCATCTCTTTCTAACTCACGAGTCTGTTGATAGGTGGAACTTACCTTTTTTTTTGCTCTCTAATAATTACATGTATAAAGAATCAATTCACTGGCTCAGCCTTTAACTGTCTATGCTCACAACCATCATCCTTTGAACCTATTTCTTATGGTATCATTATGTATCTGTACATCAATACCTAATACGCAATAGAAAAGTTTTGCTTTGAAATTTTTTCTATAAAATTGTATCTTTATGAAGTTATTAACACAACTGCATTGCAAAAATATTGATGGAGATCTTGGATGTGCCTTGAATTCCAGAAAATTCTTTATCTACTTATTTTCGCTGAATTTAATAAAAATTACGGATTTTCATAAAATTTAACTTGATCCACTAAAATGGAGGCACTTACCTTTCATATTATTTTGATATTTCTTTATTTTTGATTTAACACGCTTCTCTTCTCGCAGTTCTTTTTCTTCTGCAAGTTTCTCCTCTGTTCCCCAAACTTCTAGTGCTCTTTTCTCGACCTAAAAATAAAAATTTGCTTGCTGAAAAGATGACAAAAAGAAAACAACACCGAGAACTTTTGCTGAAGTTCCCCTGTTTCCCTGGAAATCTCTTGTGCCATTTTGCAGATGAAAATCCAGGAACTCACTCAGGCTGCACTTTTTACAAGCCATCAAATGTCCATAGTAAAACTAGAAAACATGTAAGTTTATAGCAGGATTTAAACATTTTCTCTCAGGTTTTTAACTTTCTAAGAAAGAGAATGTCTGAGCAACAGACCATTGTTTATGGCATAATGATGAAACAACCAACATGCATGATCAATGATCAAGTGCAGAGAATGGCTAATGACAGGTTGCTAAAAAAGGCCCTCAAGTATGGAAGAAGGCGTAAAGGGCACCCAAAGAGAGAGTGGAAAAATGGTATTCAATGAAAAATGGTTAGGTTCTAGATTCCCCACCCTGAGAGTTATGGTTCAGTAGAGAACAGTGGTGGTTACAGGTCCTAAAGGCTTAAAGGCGACAAATACATATGTTTGTAAAATACATTTTCCCAATCTCAACAACACACAAAAACTTCATGTTGATGAGGAAACTGTAAAAAAGTTACCTCCACCGGCAAGATTTAAAGCTTCTGATCTTGTTTTCCTTTTTTAAAATATCATCATTTATACTTCTCCATTAGACATTTTTCAAGATTTTTCTTTGCCCTTTAATGAACAAATACTATATTTATAAATTCCATGCATAAATATTATATGGACGTTGTGAGTCAGCAATCACATACCTCGGTTTGCAATGTTGCAGACTTACTGACATACTTCATTTTATAACGGAAAACTATTCAAAGGCAATTCTTTAAAACTGCCATGATTTTTCTTCTCTGTACGAAGAAAATTCTGCAAAAACTTCAAGGAATTATGCCAATTTGTTCTCCTTTAAAAAAATAACATGGAGGTAGAAATTTTCAGACACCGCAAATGAGATATGTGATAGCGGACTTACGCTGTCAATATGCGTAATATTCTTGTGAAGAAGAAACTAAACAGAAATTTTGGGACCTTTATTCTAGACGCATTCTTTTTTTTAATTCACCGCCAGTAAGTATATTTCATCCTAGGCTCCACCTCTGTCTTCAATTGGTGATAGATGTCATTTTTAAAATCGTTTTAAAAAAAAAATCAAATTAAATTTATATTTCAGATGTTTACCACACTTGAGAGAAATACTTAAGTGCAGAAACTTTCTTACCTGTAGGTGTAAATACAGCTTCATTTCACCCCATCTTATGTTGTGAGGGTTCTTTCTGACAATAAATTTTAATGGAGGCTCTCTTTTTTCCAAATCACAGTCTTTCAATAAATATTCGTTTTTGGCATCTGTTTTAGTAATTAGTGTATGTTTTTCATCCTGGTCCCTGGAAAATAGTGACACTAGTTGAGAAAACAGCTGATATCAATGATTACATGTATTATAAAATTGACCACTGAGTAGATGGATGTTAAAAGAGTCAAACAAGTGTAGATGGGAAAAAATTACGTAAGGACTCAGGTCGTGCACCCTAAATTTCAGGGATGCAGAATCTTCAATGCTTGTACATTTTCGCACGCCCGCTAGCTTGCTTCCCACTTTTGTCTCATCATTTTTTCAGAAAATTTCCCACCGATCTAAAAAAAGATGATGTTTTTTGTCTGTTTTCCTTTGATTATTGACTTTTGGCCCCTCAAAGTCTTCCCTCCTTCCACGTTTTTTGGGGCGTTTCTACATTTTTGAACAATACATGTGCTATGTCAATTGAGGTAGAATGTTTTTTCCATGAACGAAACCTGTGTTTCCTTCTTGAAACTTGATAATTCTAATATTGTAGATGACTTTTTTCACTTGTTAGCAGGGGTATTGTCTTTTTATGCACAGAGCTCATTCAAAAACAGAGGAAATCTTGGACTTCAGAGGGGATCACTTAAATATTTCTTCAATATCTTTTGAAGTAAATTAAATTTCCTCAATTTCTTTTCAATGACCTACCTGCTACTGACAAATCATACAAATTTACAAGAATTTCTAATTTTACAGTCAGGTAAACCCCAAAAAAGGACACTCCACTGACCTGCAGCCATCACAAACAGGATGATCAAAAGTCTTCAGCAGGTACGAATCAGCAAATTCTTTTTCACACTCCAGACAAGATGGCCTGTCCGATTCAAGAATTGGTGCTGGTTCTTTGACAAGATTAACCTGGAATTTAAAAAAATACAAAAATCTTAGAGGATAAAACTACATCAGGCATTGAATCGTTAATACTTTTTCCCATCAATTTCATTTGTGAATCAAATTCTGTCATTTTAACCATAACACTGTTTAAAATAAAGCAAAGAGGCATATGTTTGTGAAAACGAACTACAAAAAATTAGCAAAAATACTAAAGAAAAACATTAAGCTGCATATTTTCATTAAATTAGATATGCAAATGAGGCTTCCTCATCATGCTATTATCATAACATTTTTCGTTGGATTTTGTCGTTCTTAGGAATTTGGTCTGAAAATGGACTCTAAACGAGATACTCGTGAAAAACCGAGCGTGGGCATGAATTCTCCATTGCCTCTCTGCAGTCTCTTCGAGTGCTTGGGACACACGCTCTCTCCCCTTCCCCGTCCGCCCATCATGGGGCTCCGAGAGACTTGCCTCGCTCCGCCAGTACTAAACCGAGCCGAACGCACGGTCTACGTGATTCAATGTCTTTGATGGGAACCCACCTCATTGGAAAAGAGGAACATACATACCTTCCCAGAAGACTCAGAGCAAAATTCCTCTTCTTCAATCAAAAATCCACCTCCAGTATCTATAAATTTAGTTCCTTGATCATTGAAAGTACTCCCACTTGTGGTTTTTATGTTTTCAACTAATCTAAAGATCAGAAACACAGGGGCAGAAATGAATAAATACATTGCAGTAGTGATCGGTTTCCTCCTCTTTCTAATGAAGAGTACAGCCCACTGATTTTATGCCGATGATGAGTGATTAAATTAAAATATCTTAGATGTATAATAGGTCCATCAACTCAATGCTAAAATGTTCATAGGTGATGTCTATTACATATCGAGGTAGCTTCCCTTTTAATCACTAGGACTTGAACTGAAGGTGAGCTTGAAATTTCGCCATTGCACAAATAAATTCATACTTGCTGCAGCTTTGCTGATCCAATAATTTCATGCACTCTTTTTCTTTCTTTTCCAAAGATACTTACCAAGGCACCAGGAATTTTCCAAGAAAGGTAACATAGTGGAAGACTATAATACTTACTGTAGCTGAAACCTTGAGGGACAAGTGTTCTAGACAACAGTACTTTAGTGAGTAAAGCATAAGTGAAAAATCTATTTGTATCGATTTGGAATTTAAGACCATCCGAGTATTACTTACTTCAGCTACTTTGGAGGGAACCAGAGTCTGAGTTTAACTTACGAGAGGCAGGGGGTGGGTCGAGCCAAGTCTTGTTTCAGCCTCCAATTTTTCAGACTTTCTTCATTATTATCAGATGACATTCGGGGAAACATGATCAGGCCAACCTTACATAATTCAAAAAGGGATGGGTAAAAAGTTGTCTTATAGGTGCCTTACAAGGAGAGGAGCTCATGTTAAGAGCATTGTTTCTGGAACGTAAGTATAGAGTGTTACTTACGGCTTAAGATAAGGATGAGACACCACACGAGACTTCCTTAGGAGTATAGCTTTTTGTCTTTTCTCTTCAATCCTTGCTCTGTCATAAGGCGTCAAAGATGATTTGGTGCTAGCTGTTGAGGAGGAAGCTTCTCCGTTGCTGAGAGGCTGTGAATCAGGTGTGGAAGATACATCCGCCATGACAGAAGAGTTAATCAAACAAAAATCTGGACCCTGAAATAATGAAAGAAAACTTCATTGATGCCAGTACGGTTCTCTATGCGATAGATGATGGAAAAGAGTGAGATGAGGCATGTGAAACATGCGTGAGATAAGTGACTTAAACCTAAGTGCGAATCGTTAGAGTTTACTTACAAAAAACAGATAACAACAGAGAATAAATAAAATTATCTTCAGATTAATGAGAAACTAATTCACCGAGATATTCAAGCAGGGGCTTCCTATTGAAAAAGTACAAAAAAAACACCAACTTTCCCTCCCTCGCTCTCAGAAGCGGCTTTTTTCGAACTTTATATTTGAGGTTATGTTATTGTTGACTTAAGTTCGCGCATGGGACGGGGGAAGGGGTAAAGTTCAATGAAAACAAAAACATGTTGTGGGCGAGTACGTGATCAAGTTGAAAATTAATGAATTTCTCTGTGTTTGTCTCAAATCTCAAATCTTAACATATTTAAATATTGTATCTGAAGTCCTCTTCCTTGCTTCGACTTTTTTAAGGTTCTTTCATTTTTTTACCTTAGCTACTTAAGCAGTGAGTTAATCAGAGCCAAAAATATCAAGACTAACATCTCACTCCTTGGTGCGTAACAGTTTCTTTATCTTATCCAAATTGGATTATGCTATCAACAGCATCGACTTAAGAATTTCCCCACCCAACCACTCAATGATTATGACATTACATACCTTGTTCGGAATCGATAACCAAACTCTGAAGTTCATGCAGGAGCCAACGCTTGAAGTTGTTACAAACTTAACCACAAAGTTTCTCTCGAAGATCCGAGTACACATTCATTTGTTATTAATAGCCGTCAAAAATTTCAGTATGAGATGGAATTCGATTTTGCGTCATTGGAAATTTTTTATTATCTCCAATTTTAAAAGGTACTCTCGTCATCTGATATTGCTGTACTGTGATGAGATTAACTCATACTTCAAAATTATGAAAAATTTCCCTATCCTAAAAACTTCCAGAGAGTGCATTTTGACTATACGCATACTCCATTTGGTGGAAATTTCACTGTTAGGTATTGGAGGCATAGTGTGGAATCGTGCTCAGCCCAGATCTTTTCTAGGTTGTAGAACTGAAGGACTTGGAAGACTAGATGCATAAGTGCAGTTTTGTAAAAAAATCGAGACATCAATGATTTCAAGTAAAACTAGTCCTAGTACATATTCTATGTCAAATTTGCACCCAAATTCAAATTTTTTAGTATGAAATAGTCAGTTTGGACTTTCTTTCCGCCGCAAGGATCCATGGAAGCTCAAAACTTCAAACACATATTTCTCGAAATAGCAAGAACTGCACTTACGCGCCTTGTCCTCCAAGCCCCTCAATTACCGATTGTGATGAATTCCAATCATGAAATTTGGTGAATATGATTTATCAATATTTTGCTAATAATTGATGCCTTTGTCATAGCATTTTATCCTTGGATGACATTAGACCAAGCATTTTGGTCCTAGAAAATTTATCCAGCAGAACAGGAGTGTCCATCCAGTTTTTTGAACGTGGAAAGTTTGTACTACCCATCTAACCAGCAAATCAGAGGAGACGCATGCACTCAGTCTGTTGCTTTACATTTCTCTAAGTAGAACTTGTCCAGTGTTCCTCAGTAGTCATACCCGTTCTCATGCTTTTTTCTTTCTTTTTTACAGAATTCTTGAAGATTTTTTTTCAACCCAAGATATGAATATTCCTATGGACGAGGTCATCAAATTAAACAACTTAACAGCTGGCAGGGATAAATTAGCCAGGTTTGTATGGTTTCCATTGATGTATTTGAAGTTTTTATGGAATAGATATTGAATATATTTGGTTGTATCATCTGAAACAAGGCTTTTAAAGTGCCAAAATGGGTCAGTAGCATAACATATCTGCAGAGTACCTATTCCCCATGCAAAGTTTAATTTGAAGCAACCAAGACGTCCACTAAAAAGGCATTTCCAAATCAAATATACCCAGCTAATTAAAATTTGACCAACGGAAGGCTGATGATGAGATGATGTAAGTAGGCCATGTCTTCCGGTGGGCTCTAGCCATCCAGCGAATGCAGAATTCCCTCACCTGCCTACATTATAACAGGCTGCCAAAAATATTATTCTAAGTACATTCAGATTATGTTAACTTTGAAATTGTTTTTTTATGTCATTTTGACTAGGATAAAATTTGAAAAAATTACTGGGAGCTGAACTCGTGAAACATTTGAACAAAATGAATTAAAAAAATAAAGATTAAGTATCATTGACCCATTTCATCCTAGTCCTTTCATTAATCTCTTTTTTTCAATCCCATGTTTTTGGAGGAGAGGAGAGGTTAAAAGAACACCCTCTCAAATATGATTTTACATGGTCAAGCCAAGAATTTCTCAACAATCCAAATTGCTCAATGTTGTGAAAAGGCCTTGCCTAAGTTGTTAGACATTTCAGATTCAAGAGATTCGCCATGAAAAATTAGGAATTGGCTGTTTTAGGCTCTGAAGTTTAATTTCTTTCTAGTGACCACTTCTCTACATTGTAAAAGCCTCTCAATAAAAGACAGTCTGACACCTCCTAACAACTATCATCACTTTCCTTACCCTCTTTTTTTTCCTATTCTTTTTCATGCATAGATTCTTATGGAAGTTTCCCTAAAAATTAATCAACTCTCCAATTTTTTCACAAGGTTGTTGCAGTATGCCAGCCGTGCAGTATGGTACTTTTTACAGAAACGGAACCTCAATCAAAAATCCATGGATAAATTAAAAAACCTTGAGTATCACCTCAGCACATTTCGTAAACGTAAGTTTACCACGTTTTGAGTGTTCAGTTTTACAAATTGCTTCTTTAGTTAGATTAAAATATTTAAGAAAGTGGAAGAAGATTGGGTTAGTTTCTCTTGATTAAGTTTTCAAAGCAAAAGATTCGCTCGAGTCGAAGAGCAGTCCCAAATTTCATGCAGCAGATCCAACAAATGGAGTAACTAGAAGAAAGTACCTACATGAGATATTAATGAAAGAGGCACCTGTTACATCCATCAAATAGATTTTGAAAAACAGTAAAAGTTCAAAACTGTAGTTTTTAAGGAGGGAACGTAAGACTCTCTGGATTTTAAAATGAGGTCTTTTTGTGGATATCTTCAGAATTTAGAAAAATAACTTGTCAACATTTAATGAGTCTCATAGCCATCATTGTGAAAGATCAAAAGATGGGCAAGGAGATGCTTTGTGTTGAAAGCATGAGGTCAGTAGTCAGAAGATCCTCATTTGTTCTAAAAGACAAGAAAGAAGCTAATTAGTCCACTTTTTTCTGTTTACATGGAAGACAATTTACTTCACCTTTCAGTTTTTACAGTTTGTAGTTTGAAGCAGAAGGCCCCAAAATGCTGACCATCCGCAGAAATTTGGCGTTTTTACCAACATTCCTCTGGGCCAAACGTCCGATTTTATAGCAAAATGCCTGGTTTCTTAAACTTGCCATATCAGGCATTTTCCACACCTCTGGTAGTTTTTATTTTTTCAAGGGCTTATTTTCCTATTAAAACAACAGTAAAGTCTAACAAGAGGAGGTCAGAGGTTACGCAGTGTCCGACCAAGATTTCAATCATAGTCTGGCCAAAAGTTCCTTGTACTTCAAGTACTGTAGTTTTTTGTCCCTCTCAGACAAAAAGCTGTGATCTCAATTATCTGTCTCTGTAATGGGATTCTACAAATGAAGGGCAATACCTAGGGTAATGCATTCATTCGAAGGAAGTTTATACTGACAAAACTCCTTCGATAAAATGGACGCCCATATTTAAGTATGCCTCTAATTTTCATGTGGTTCCATGTCCTTTGCAGTTTTACGACTTGGACGCTCCTTAGATGTATTGTATGGTGCCTTAAATTCTCTTCACTATTCTGATCGCATTGTCAGTGCAACAAGTTCTATGTCTAAAGTTGCACATGCTCTCTACTTGCTTTGTGACCATATTATTTGGTTCAGTCGTGTGGGACTGATGGATGTGCGCAGTGATCAGTGGTTGGAGACAGCCAACAGGTATGTGTACTTCCTTTTTTCTAAATTTTGGAGACCTTTCACTCTGCACATTGACATAAATATTAGTTGCAAGGAAGCAGACCTTGTGAGAGTAAGTAACAAGTGATCCGTTACAAAAAATTTTGTCCCTTTTTTCATCAATCTTAGTTCATACTCTGAAAAATTGGTAGGAAATATGTAGCAGTGGTTTCAGTAAAACTTTTTACCAGCGATTTAAGGGTTTAAATATGAAAAGCAAGAAATGCATCAAAGCCAATGTGTCAACCAATGTACAGGACGGGAGAAATTGAGAAAATTCCAGGGGAATGATTCATAAGTCTCTATAGGTCTCTATAATCCTTGTAACAGGTGAATTGTAAACTTGCTGCCTATTTGTGACACCATTAGAGCCTAAAATACAGGTAAGCATTGTGAGCAGATTCCACGTGTCTTTACTCTCAGTATAGAAAGGCTCCTCAAAATTTTGGCCCCAGGACTCTTCATTTGAACGACATAAAAATAATGTGATTAAACTTAACGCATACCTCCCAAAAACGATATGGCAACAATTTCTACACTGCATAGAAATAGTGTATGGCCAAAAGTTAAACAACGTAACTCGAATCAACGGCAAGGTGCAAACGTTGCAACTTGCATATTATAACCTAACTGGATGGGGCTTGGCGCCGCGCTGAATAGTGATTCAAGACTGGAAAGTTTTTCGGAATATGTTCCTCACATTAAGGGTCAGAGGCAAAAACATTTTAGACAAATACTTCGTTGTGCAAAAACATTTTAGACAAATACTTCGTTGTGCAAAGCCACTGGAGGAATTTTTTTGAAGAGACTTTTATCAGTGGGTCGTGGGTAGAAATCCCTTAGACAAACTGTTTTTCGACATTACTTTAATTTCAAAATTGTTAGCTGATAACTGTGTTGGACTAATCCAACACTGGAAAAAAAACACATTGGATCTTGAGTTCAGACTCTTGAAAACATGGACAAGAAAAAATACTCTTGATTAAATCAGATTTAAGCTTGAATCAAAAGGAAATCCACTCAAATTAAGAGGCTTGGTTCTTGATTTAAGCTTAAATCTGATTGAATCAAGAGTATTTTTTCTTGTAGATGTTTTTAAGAGTCCGGCCTCTAGATCGAATGCGTTTTTTTTTTTTTTTTTTTTTTTTTTTTTTGCGTGAACCTACGAGTTGATTGATGATGATTTCTATTCAAAAAGTATACTATTTCTACGGTAAATGCGCACTTTATGCATAAACAATGAAAGCAACTATACCTGCACATCTAAATTAAAAACTTAAGCATCTGAAAGAAAGAGCCCCCTTCCCCGCCCCCGCCCACAATAAAATGATGTAAAATGCCATAATACCCAGAAAATTAATTCAAATAAAATAATAAATCAATTAAATTTAATGAAATATGTGCATTTGAAATGTTCTATTGTACTTTTGATTGAGGAAGAGATTTGACTATTGTATAGCTCTCAAATTCATTCAAATAGTAAGTTACATTTCTCATTAATAGATGTGTCAGTCTACTTTCAGAAAGAAATGCCAAACCGCAGCTTAAAAAATCATTAAATTTAAATTCTAATTTTCATATTAAATTTCATTCTGTTCTAATGAATTCATGTACTTCAGACCAGTTTTGGATTCCAGTTAAATCAGCAAAAATATTAAACTAATGAAAACCAATTATTTTGTAGGTATTGGCTGTATTCAATTGTCATGAGTCTAGTCCGTGATCTATATGAACTCCAAAAAATTTTGAAAAGTCAACAATACAAATTCAACACCAAAAACTTGTCACTGTTTTCTCGAGAACTATCCCGCTTTGCTGTGGGTCACAAAGATGTAGTTTTAGACAGTCTGAAAAATCTCTGTGATGTCTTCATTCCATTAGCCGCATTGGGCTACGTCAAACTCAGTCCAGGAACAGTTGGAGTTTTAGGTGTGATCTCTTCTGCAGCTGGTTTGTACGCTTTAATTGATCCTTTTGCAAAGCTAGCCCCCTCTTAAAATGTTGCTTCTGTGACAATATCTTCTTTATAAATGGTGCATCCATTTTTTGTTCTTAGATGATGTTTGAATTTCCGGAGGTTACAAATCTCAAAATTTAATTTTTTTAAAAAAATATCTATGCATAAAAAAATAAAACAATAAACAACAGAAGCTTGGATTCTAAGAATGAGATGTTTTCTATCCATTACCTGTAATTTTTTTGGCAGCCCAGAAAAACTTTTCCACATCCTCCAACAACTTATTTGAACCACATGTATAGGTGATGTGACATGATTATGAAATGGAATGACTGATGAAATGTGTGATAAATGTTGAATCAGTATGAATCATTAAATTATGTATTATTAAATTTGGTGTTTGAAAATATTTGTTGGTTTGGTGAATGAAAATATTTTATCAGTATAAATGAAAATTGAATGATAAGGAATTTTATTCAATGAGTTCAAGGTTTTTGAAATGTGGATGCATTATTTATAGAGGTCTTTTTTTATCTGTTTATGTTTTTCTTTTCTTATTAAAACAAAGGTTCAGGTCTAGATTTAAGTCAACAATCAAAGCAACCATTATCCATGGTTAATTTTTAATTATTGGATCGTAACTATGAATCGATTTCTGTTTTAAAGCAGGGAATAATATCACCCTTTATTTATTTAATGTTGTTGTATCCTTGAGATAGGTACCCTCTACTTATATTGCAACCATTTGTCGGTTTCATGTACAAAAGCCCTTACCATTGTATACTTTGGAACCACATGCAAAGCAAGAAAAGTACATCTACTCAGAGTTTCTTTAAAGTTACGACCTTTTTACGTTGCATGCCAATCTTATTTTAGGTATGGCTGCCTTTAAAAAATCTTTTCAACTTTCGTTCGGAGATTTAAGTAGAAAGAAAGTTGTTGCATAGCTCTCGATCAATCCTCAGATTTAGTGCCATGCAGTTTGGGTAAGATTAATTTTTTTAAATTTTTATACATCTGACAGATTATTAAGGAAAATCAAAAAGATCAAAGATCAAATACATGTTGTTCAAATCATAAATCGACCCTGACAGTAAATTTGAATTGAATTATCAATCTCATTTTGGGTTTTTGACGGTCAATCATCGTTACAAATATGCCATTGTAACTTTTCTTTAGATTGAATTTTCAGTTTTCCAAAACAATACATCTAGAAGCTAAAATTTTCTATTTAAAATTGTACAATCATACTCGTAATGCATTGCACTAAATCTAAAGATGCACTCATAAACAATTGAGTGAAGTTTGTCCCAAAAATTATTCGTTAGCTACATTATTTAAATGGCTCTTGCTTTTACAAAAGTTTTTTTTGTAATTTGTTGTATTGCAGGCACATTGCTAATCATCTGGTGTTTTTATTGGTCTGATTTTTATACTTAAGTGGGATTGAAGGGAGTTATTAGCTATTTGGGTTGTGTAGAATGTAGTCTAGAATTTTTCTTTTTTTATGGAATATTTGTATGGCTCTAGCCACAAGTGATATCGAGTAGGTTTGATTTTGAACCTATCAGCGCCACTCTGTGACCTCCTTTCCTAGTTTTTGTTCCTTCTTTTTGAAAGGATTTGTAATATTTCTGGTTTTGTTTACAAAATTATGAGTTGTTGATATTCTAGAAAACTCATTGGTTCAAGCCCTCAATTCGTATACCTCTTATTAAAATCTGAAATTTTTTTCCATTTTTGAATTCATTGGGTCAGTCAAAAAAAAGGTTGAATAAATCTCTTTCATTGAAATTCTCTCCTTTTTTTTGCACTCTGCTTTGTTTTGCCTCTTCGGCAAGTGGATCAAATAATTAAATGCTTAGTATTTTCATTACAGTTTTTACAACTATAGCACCTTAAACTTGTGGTGTCAAGAATCTACAAAACATTTTGATTTAATTTTATTTGTCTCTCATTTTTATCTTCATTTGAATTTTTTTCTTGCGGGATTTTCAGTCGTGTGTGACTGCAGTTGACACAGCTTATATTTGTCTAAAAATACCTTCTTTCTTTTTTGTTGTTCCTTTTCTCTCTAATATATTTTGATCATTCATCGGTAAAATCATACAAATTCGAAACTTCTGTTCCCAACAAAAAATTTCATTCATTTGTTGAGCAGAATGAATCATTGAGATATTTGTTCTCTTCAGATTAGTTTTTGTGTTTCTCTTATTTCTGACTTATTACAAGTTTTGATCATGATCATAATGCCCAGGATGAAGGTTGACTCAGGGAAAAAGAACATAATGTATTCCATCTAGAAATCATTTCCTCTTGGCAAATACTTTCTCCTTTGACAAGAACCTAATCTGATATATTTAATTCGTTTTTTTTGTTTTTATTTTCAAGCACTCCATCATTTTTACTCTCTAGCAGAAATACTCTACGCATTTGAAAGATACATTTTTAAAAATTTTCCAACAATTTTGCTGTTTGGGCATCCAAACCTTACTGATTTTCATGTTCAATTTTAATTATGGACGTATGGTCTAAAAATAAAGTTTTTTTTCTATTGTTTTTAGACTTGCATCCTCTCATTTAACTCAAAAAAACACTGGTTCAAGCTTGCACAAAAATTTCGGTTTATTAATATCCCACTGAACGGAATATTCAGAACCATTTATTTGAAAAAATCTATTTATCTGAGAAGAAATACTGAGTGCTGTTGGTTGACGCTACGCACAATAGTTTCGGCGCTTGAGTATTCCTCTTGGTAACAGTAGCATCATTTTGGCACAATGCAAGTCTGGCAATGTTTTCAACTTTTTCTTAATGCCAAAAAAAAAAAGAAGAAAAAAATCATAGGACAAAGCACAAAACTCTAAATGGGAAAATAAGTAATTTATTTTTTATACAGGCTTATAAATATTTACAAAGACTTTCAGATAATTTTTAAATACTTACATGCAATTTATATTGCAAATAATCATTTATAAATTATTTATTTTCATAATTTGTACAGAATTTATTTACAAGTCTACATTCGAAAATTTGCTATTTTTTGGTTCTCATTAAACTTTTGAATGAAATAACAACTGTATAAAAATAGTAATCAGCTAGGTTACAAGACGTTGAGAGTAATAGAATACATACCTATATCGTCGTTCCTACGATGTAAGGGCGTATAACTATTTCCATACAAACTCCAAAAAGCATTGAGTCTTAGCATGATAGGGCTCATGTGGGAATAGATAAAATAGATGCCTTTACGTCGGAGGAACGACGATATGTGGCTCTCATAATGAAAACTCCTGAGTTTGAATGAATGTCATACATCAGCTCGCTGTCATTACTTGACAAAATAAGAAAAAAAAAAAAACAACTTAATTGGCTTGAAGCAATAAGACTAAGTAAATCAACTTAAAATGAGACAAAAGCCTCAAAAACGTAAATTAAAAAAACCCAGGACGCTTCACAGTGTTACAACTGCAGTGCGAAAAAATACGGTTGTAACACCGTGAAATGCTCTGGGTTTTTTATTTTATGATTTTGCAGCCCTAGTCCCATTTTAAGTTGATTTTGCAAAATATGAAACTTATATTCTCAGTTTTCTTCAGTCATTAAAATTATTGTCTGTGTGACCCTTCAAATGCATAGTAGTAAACAAATTATCATTCACTAATTATTTAAATTTGCTTCTTTATCTTATTTTTTTTTTCTCTGCTAGATTTGCAGCGTGAGAACTGAAGGTGAGATAAATATTTTTTATCCCTCTAAAAATTGTAAATCTCCAAATTTTTCTCATCTTCAGAACATGAACAATGCTAAAAAAGTTTGTAGCTGTGTTATTAACATAAATTTCGGTTTAGTTACCTGGTCTTACAAAAAAATTTACCACAGTTCTTTTACTTTTAATCCAAGATATGGCTAAATTGAACAATATAAAAAACGGTGGTTAAAACGTAAATTTAATTAGTAACGGCCATAATGTGTCACTAGCTGAGGTAAGATCTTAAGCACTTTGCACATATTTTCTCTTCAAAATTTCACAAGAAAACAAATGACGCAACGGGAAGTCTGAAACTCAAATCCTTAACTAGATTTAACTGTTTACAGTCAACATTGGTTAAATGGCGAAAATGCAAACCAAATCATTTGTATAGTCTAATTTCTATTTTATCGGTGTTAAAACGACGAAAAGAAAAAAAGAACTTGCTAATGTATAACTCGTTCGAGATGACTTTGGAATTTCTTACTATGTGTGTATCAAAATACTAATAATAACACTTGAAGAAGAGTCATGATCATGAGTTCAGATACGAACTTTAAATGCTGATTTCGTGTAAAATTTTGCAGTGCTCAAACAGAGAAATGTGTCTAAAAGTTGTAAACTCCTCTTAAAAGAACCATCAAAAGGAAATGCTCATCTTTGAATAGAATTTTCACAAATCTGAAAACTGATTTCTTCTGTGGCCAGCCTTTCATTATGAGAACTGAGTCATTATTAACATTATTTACTTCATGAGAATTGGCATGAGTTGACATTTGTGAGATCAAGTTTTAGACTGTTGCCATCCAGTGCTTTGAAAATAAAATTAGGTGGGTTAGAGAATCCGGAAATATGTATTAATTGTAGGTATTGTAGCTGAAACTGACCATCAAGCTTAAAACGACCATTAGGTCAACCAATCCTAAAGAGCCCGTAGAAATAGTGTTATACTGAATGCAAGCGAATTCTCAAAAGTAAAAGTTGATTCACTGCATGTATTTACAAGTGAAATTATTTCACCTCTTCGAAGTGAATTTGAGCATACTTCATTTGTGGAAAGTAAATTATAAAAATATTATTTCTGGATTCCTGAGGATCACTAAGTTTGACGTACATATAATGATTTTGGTAGGCCGGTATTCATGAAAAGATGAGGTGTTAATTTTCTTAAAAATTATAAATGAAATGTTTTTAGTCAAACTTTTACTTATAATTATGAACTGTTTGCCTTCAATCTACCAAACATCATGGCTTTGAACTGAAGAAAAATGAAAGCATTCTAAAAAATTTACTAAGCCTCCAGCAGTGTTGACCCAACAGGTTTTTGTAGTGCCTAAAAGTGAAATCCAAGTTGTATCTACTCTGTTGTGGGGACGCACCCAATCTCATTCTTTAGAGGGAATAGTGTTAACTCTAATCAATGGATGCTCAGTTATCTGGTTGTAAATTATGGCAAATCTTTGATTTTTTGAGCACAAGAGAGCTTAAAACTTCATAAATCAAGGTGGCCCTCAGATACACTGAAGGTGCCAAACAAATTGGCAATGTAGATCATTGATACTGTGGAAAACAGGCCTTCAAGGATGGCATAATTTCTCAAAAACAAATTTTCTAGTCCCTAAAGTTCAGAGCCCATATGTTTTCTCCGAACATACCTCGAGAAGTAATCAGGCCTCCAGCATTTACAGCTTCCAGGGATTAAGAACCAGTCATAGTATAGACGGACCTGAAATCATTTATTAATTGTTGAGGGTTAATAAACATGGAATCAGTCGTATGACAAGATTTTGAAAATTAAATTCGTATAGTCTTCATTCTTCCCTTTATCTTCAATGTATAAAAATAGAACTTTTGACGTTGAATGCTAATTATTGGTAAGAATTCTTTCGTACCTGAAAAACATGATGATCATTTATGTAATCTGTGCTCTGCACTAGAATGAAGTGGTAGAACCATGTTGTCAAACTTTAATCCATGTTCCAGAACTGACTATTTCTTGGAAGACGGTTTTTTAATTAGAACATTATTCAATGCAAAATTTGGAACAGTAGTTCAAAGTATTTTTTTTTTTTTTTTTTTTGGGCACATTTTGACCTTAATTTTGAAAAGCACATTTATCACCAAGGAAGGAGTTGGAAAAGTTGTAAATAAGTACCTTCTCTAAAGATATTCAATGATAGGTATTCGTATGTGACTGTAGTTTCAGCAAGAAGGTCAGGTCCCAAAGTGGAAAAATGTGGGAGATTTTAATACATTTTAGGCACGTATTGAATTCAGAGAAAATGATGAAACAATTGAGTGACTTGTGTTTTTTTGAAAAAAAAAAGCAAATCTTCCGAGTAGCAAATGTGATTGAATAAAGTATGTTTGTGGACGCCAAATTCATAGAAAAAGGTCATCTGTTCCCATTAAATCAGGGTCCGTCTCTTGATTAAGCCCTTACAATCAGCTTTAAAAACACTGTTTTATGGGTACCTATCTCATCCAAGGACAATGTTTCATGTGGTCTCATCCAGCATCTCCGTAGTTTTATACATATTGTTTAAGTTATCAGTCAAAGGGCAACATCAGGGTCAAAAATCATCAAACCATTTACCTGGAAGCAACCCAGCTGATCAACGCCGTCGCAGTGTGAACGCTTACTGCTAGGAGTTGAGTTTTCAGAGCCAGCTCTTTTTTGTAAATATTGCTGATATTGTTGGAAGTCTTGAACCGCTGGTGGCTCCTCTCCAGCCACTGGAGTTCGATGCACAACTGGTTGCCGTCTATTTGATGGCAAGAAAGTGTCAGGGTAGAAAATTTCAGCTACAAGTAAACTTGCCCATCTTGGAGAAGACAGACAACCACCGTCCATGTAGTGACACTTACTTTGTCTGGAACAAAATTTTTTAGCTTAACTCAAAGTGAAATTTTATGAATAGTGGGAACACCTAAAACTTACCCTCGGGGAGAAACTAAAAAATGCACACTCAATCGGTAGTGTATCAATATTTAAGCGGCAACTTCATCTTTTTAAAAGAAAAATCTATAGATATTATTGTTTAAATAAATAAAGGGTTTGTTCTAAAATTTTGAATTTTTTCTCTGAAATTTTCTTACAAAATATTCTGTGTCAGGAGAAAAATTCAGAAGAAGATTCAAGAAAAATGTTACTCAGTTTTTGTTTTTAAACATTTAATGAGCATAAATGGGAATATGTAATGTTGCAATCCAAAGTTTTTAAATTCTTACCAGATAATATTCAGTGAAACCAATCTTGGCTTGTACGTTTTAATAAGATTTTTCAGTGTGTTGAAAATACTGCCTAGTTTCCAGTTTTCACCTTTCCACGTTTGAAAATGAGGATTGATTCATTTAAAATTTAACACTGATCCTTTACGTTTAAGAGATTTGCACTTACACGCATCTTGTTACTTCTACTGTTTGTGTGAAGTATCCCTCATATGGAATTTGAACCACATATCGCCAAACTCCTTGATAATTTCTGGCAAACACAGGTGTTGCATATTCCACCTTTGCTGGACAGGGAGTTGGTGGTCCATCTAATGGCAAACCATTGGTGCTGTCAGTCTTCGTTCGGTAGTCAAGTGACTCATCGTCCCTCCTCTCAATCATACCAGAGCCTAGAGGTCGTCCTTGGATTGCTTTGTACAACATGCACAAACTGCAAAAAAATAATTCTCATATCAAATTCTCACTTCTTGCTCAGGTTTATACATTCCTATTGTGCTCTATACCTCCTTGGAACAAGCATAGAGGCATCATTTGCTAGGAGTTCAGCCATGAGAAAAAGAGGAAAATAATTTTATATTGCAAACTGTTACAATGAAATCTTATACAAAGTCTGGCTTCTCAAAATGTCTCTCTCATGGGTCTTCCTAAACACCAGTCCCTAGGAAAATTTGTAATGTTGCCATAATAGCAGGGACTGTAAACAATTTCCTAAAAAATGTGTACATTTTAATTAAAAACTCTTAATTAAACTATTAAAATTTATGAAGAAGGAAACCCTTTCTGGAATTTTTTTACGTAAATTTTACGAGAGGTCAAATTTAAGTACAATAGTCGTTTATAAAAAATCCCAAAAAGGGTTTCCTTCTTCATATATTTTAACAGCTGTTGCTAGTAGGGTGTACCTATCTAAAAACTATCGATAAAGCACAAAAACAAAGCCCGAATATACGAATAAGAGTGGTTACGTGATAACGGCTGGGGTCAGGTCGCCACTCAATTTTTTTCTTGTATTATGTGCTTTTGCAGCTAAAAATGAGCTAGTAACAGCTCAAAACGTCCTGCCTTTTAGTGTTTTTTAATGTTTTAGCCTTGTTTTACCCATATCTTAATTCTCTCCTTCTTTATTCTAAAAACTAACATGCATATGAATGGGTCCATGATTATATCATGATGTTTAAATATTTTTAAGATCTTATCCAATGAAGAAAAATTCATTTCAATTCCCCTTAATATCATGATAGATAATAAGTGCATTTCAAAGTAAAACAAGACTATACTTACATCCCTCCGCCATTGTCGCAGAATTTCCTAGATGTCCTCCTGGCAATAGTAATATTTACAGGTGGAGCACCTGTTTCATTATCGAGCTGAGGAGGAGGGTTTTTCATCTCCAGGCCAAGGGTTGAATTAGACTCTGCTGACCTTTTGGATCTACTACTGGGACTGTAACGAGGAGGTGGTAGACTGAAAAATAAAGATTAAAAGATAGCAAAAGGCAGACATTCAAAATTATAAGATGTAACTATTACTGGGATTGTAACGAGAAGGTGGTAGACTGAAAAATGAAGATTAAAAAAAAAAAAAAAATAGAAAAAGGCAGAGACACTCAAAATTACAAGATGTAACTATTACTTATATATAGTTACCTATCTAATCCTTTCTTAGACGGTCTAAGATAAGGTTGGGTGGACAGGGCAGGATTTACCTACTTGCTGCCCATATGGGCCGCCTGTATTTTGCCGCCCCCTTTTCATTCGTTTTGAAACATTAATAAAAGCCATCGAGTGAACGTACCGGAGGGGGAGGGGTGTATAAGACGCGTTTACTCGTGTTGGATACATTTTTTGCGAAAGCCCTTTCAACACTACTAGCAAAAGTTCACAGAACTTTGCGCGAAAGATAAGTTCTGTAAACCTATCTCTGTGTGGACAAGGTCTTCCATCTATAAAAAATGAACGAAAAAACTATGAAAGAACAAACATAAATGTGGTTTAATAAGTTTAACTTCCGCCACCGCGCCGCGTTGACCGCACTGTGTTTGGCGCAATGCTTGAAGTATCCCTCCAGTCTTGTAGGCGCTATGCGTTTCACGCCGATCGCTGCTGACCGCACTGGTTTTTGACGCAATGCGTGAAGTATTCATGCAGTCTTGTAGGTGCTAATATGTGTTACATGCCGACCGCCGCCGCGCCGAGGGTTTCTCCTTTTCATCTCAAGTCCTCGTCATCAATGCTCTCTGCGCCGCGCCGCTCCAGGCCGAATTGTGTGTTTGGTTTCCCTCTTAACTCGACTAACTAAAAGTTCTCTCTCGTATCACCGAAAGACGACAAAATCAGAAATTACTTTACTCTCAGGAAATGAGAGATTTTGTCGCCATTTCTCGTGTGTAATTTTTTTCTGAGTCCAATTTTTTTATTACACCCACATTTAAAAAAATTGCAAAGCCGCCTCCTAAATTTGCCGCCACGGGCCGCGACCCATTTGGCCACCCCCTAAATCCGGCCCTATGGGTGGACAGACTTTAAGATAGATGAGCCGAGAGTTCTTGGCTAAACAGGAATTTTATATCTTTCTTTTTTTTCTTTTTTCTCCCGAGGCTTAGAACCGATGGCCGAAGTCTTAAAATGCATATCTCTGGTGTAAGGTTTCAAACTTTTCTCTCGTGTCTATTTTTTAAAAGAAAACTAGCCATGAAATATCCTCTTAAAATTCTCTGTAAAATTTTTTTGAAATAATGAAGTATATTCCCTGAAAATGTGTAGAAAAACTAGTTTTCTCTTAAAAAATGAAACTTGAGCGTAGATTTGCAACATCACAGTTGAAAAGTCTCATTTTTTGGCTTTCGCCATGAATATACTCTTTGGCACATCCTTGACGTATCACCTCAAGCGAATCTTATGGACATTGAGCTCCCCGCACATAAGATGTTTTAAAGAAGACACACTACACTGTCAATAGGGTTCAAGGAGCATCTTAATTTCTTAAGAATCCGATCTCAAGCACGAAGCTGAACTCTCACAAGAACAGTATACTTTTTGCATACCCGTTCAAAGGAAGGCAAATTATGATGTGTTGTCGGCTGAAGTACCACGTCTTGTAACGCAATAAGGAGTCGTTTCTTTCTTCTCGGCAAAAATCGCCCTGAAGTACCTATCAAACTGGAGGAATCCTCAAGATTTGTCCCAGTGAGGAGGAAGGCAAGTATGTCAGGATAAACGGAGAAAATATATCGAAAAATCCCAGGAAGAATCGCGGGAAGGGTAGGGACCTTTTAAATTTCTTCCTCATCCATTTTTAAAGTTATGTTCGCCAGTGGCGTGGCGTGATTTGCGATATATCGATTGATACGCCACTCAAACCCATGAAAAAAGATCGATTATCAGGGTGTTCGCAGCGAACACCTCAGAAATCGATTCTTTACCATTACTTCAAATGGCGAGATATCGATAATCGATCATTCACGCCACGCCACTGATGTTCGCGTATCTTCATTGCGGTGTTTCAAAATTTCGGCTCCTACCTTATTTTTTCCAAGAGAAACAAATAAACTTTAAAGCTTGAAATTTATGCAGAATATTTCACTAACAGAAAAGAAAAATTATTTCAAGAGCTTGAAATTTATGTAGAATATTTCGCTAACAGAAAAGAAAAATTATTTCAAGAGGTTGCGCCGACCAGTTTTCCAAAGGAAAAAAAACGTTAGGAAGTCTGCGACGTTTCGAACGGAGATACGTGGTTTCGCCCTTTGATCGTCGTTATTTTCTCCTTTAAAAATTCTTAATCTATGTTTATAAAGTGAATAAAACTCATAAAAGAACTTACTTCGTATAAGTTGTTGGTGCATAAGACTGGTACATCGATAGGTCTGGTTCTTGACGAGCAACTTTTGGCAGTGTCTCGTCTGCTTTCAGGATTGGTAAGGTTTTACTGAAAAATTCTAATGTTTTGTTTTTCAGAAGATCACTGAAACAGAAAATGAAAAATCAACGTATGGACTATTACAATCTCGTTAGGTTTTTGTATCGGAACAGTTACTAGCCGTAATTGGACGGATGTCATCGGATTAGTTTAACTGCTTTTTTCTTGCCTAATGTTCTCTCATGTTTTATTTTTTGCACAATCATCATTCATCATTCCTTGTTGTGAATATCATATCGTCCTCTGCGTTTCCCTGAGGTAATGAGGAATGCACTCACAAAATTTTGAGTCAGAATTTTGCTTAGTTTTTTGCCAAATAGGGAAAACGTGGAAAAGAATCCGACAATGCTTGGTGGACTAGGCAGATGATTCGTCCAAGTAAAAGCCGTAAGCAAAAGTTATCTACGGTGAGAGATTTTGACAACATTATATCTTCAATCACGGGTGCAGAAACTGCTCGATCGGCCGATCGTAAGCCGATCATTTGGTAAATGTATCAAGGTACCTGAGAAGAGAGGAAAATTCGAAGGCAGAAAGCATTCGGGATTATTTATTTATTTATTTATCTTTTTTTTTTTTTTTTTTTTTTTTTTTTTTTTTTTTTTTTTTTTTTTTGGTGACGGAAACCATTGGACGGGCCATTTTTTGAGGAGGAAGCTTATATGTCGGTAATTTTGTGGGAAGAAAATAGTTGCAGTGCTATGTGGATAGCAATGTGAAGGCTAGCTGCTTCAAAAAATGTGAAGGGAGCGTTACATTGAAGTTTGTCAAATCCACCCAATGAACGTTATTTACTTTTTGCTCAGTGATGGCCTTCCTCGTTAAATGCAGATTTGAATTAAACTTATTCTTAGGATTTTTCGGTCGATTCAGCAAGTACATACATCAGAAAAAAATCACTGTTTCTCTTTCACTAAAATTATCTTAGCGATAGCTAGCGTTGCCACCAACTCATCGAAAACCAACTGAAATTTAAAAGAATTTATTACTCGTCGGAAATAACTTACAAAGGATATGGAGCCCCTAACACATTCTGCCGCATCGGATTGATCGGAATGAATCCTTTATTTAAATCTCCACATAGGTTATTTAGTGACTTGACTGGTCCCACCATTCCAGCACCTGAAATGTGAAAATTAAACACAATGAAAGCAAGTAAGAGAACGCTACTGAAGGAGAGTCTTCATTTATTTAGAAATATGCGTGGTGCAATTGGTGCATGGCCGACACGTTAGACGTATCGTGACTTGCAACTATTCGTGTTCAACGGATGTCCGTGTTGCATACCCGAAATTTGAAGGCGCTCTCGGGTTTTCTATCCTCTAGATGACGAGCGCCAGCGCGGCGCACAGTGAATCGAGTCAATATAAGAAAAGTAGGACATGGAACTTTGGACTAAAATTTCAAATTTTTAAGTTTATTTCGTCACATTTTAAATTTGAAGGGGTGCCAGTGGTAGAAAATTTCACGAGGAAATCAATGGAACCGCTTTCAGAACCTCAAAGTTTCATTTAAAAAAAGTCGTAAGCGTTTAAAGTTTCCAAATTTTGTCCGACCTCTCCTCTCCTATTGACTCGATCCACCGAGCGGCGGCAGCTGCAGCATGACACTCAGGCCTGCTTGTTTTATAAAGAGTCGCATAAGGTGATCTCAAGAGAGCAGGAATAGTTCGGTGTGTAACACTTCAAAAATAAAAGTGCACGACATTTTACCAAATGCCATTATTTCGCCATGATCGAAGGTATTGTATTGAACTCCTTTTGCCCTAGCTTTGACATGAATGACTTCGATTTTGTACCGAGTTAAAATTGCTAATTAACCAGGTATTAAGCCAATTGAACTGGTACGTTCGGCTATTGCGGCCGTGTTAGTAACTATGGCAGCATTGTCAAATTTTGTCGGTTACGTAACCAAAGTCTAAAAATCGAAATTGAAAAGATGAAAACTGTCGATTCTTAAAATATGAAGCACACTCAGAGCTGCATTGAACTATTTCGTAACTTTGGAGACTTCCTTCCCATTTCATCATATCCATTTGAGAAATGACGGGGCTGAGGAATTAATACAACACACCTCTTACTACTGTTTATTTTCTAAAATAAAGTTTTGCCTGTAAATACATTCCAATTTACCGCTAACGTTTCACTCGGATACACCTTACAGAACCATTCGTAACATTTTTAAAACTCCTGGCTCTATCACGCAAAAAATAACTGCACTAAGTGTAACTGCCGAATCGTGTTATGCCGTTAGCGGTGTCACAACTTTTCCATGACTTTTTTCGCACGATTATTAAAACTTTCGTGAATATTCGCGACTCCTTTCAAAGGGCACCGTCGAGAAATCCAAGATTATTCCATCAATTGCCGAAAATTACTATTTTGCATTCAAAATCGGAATTGGCAACTTGTAACGAAAGAAACGACCGGTCTCAGTCAGTCTTTAAGACTTTGGATTTTAAATATAATCAGAATGATTCATGATATTTTGCACTCAAAATGTATGGGACATCGTGACCTCTGATTTATATTACCTTGACTTTCAAATGGGTTACATTTTGCAATAAGGAACCACTATCTCTGGCTCTCCCATAAAAGCAGAAATCTGCATAAGGAGTCCAATGTCATGTATGCTGTCTCTAAAATGGGCCAGAAATAATGGTTCTTTAATGCAAAATTTAATCCAAATGTTTTGCTTCAAAGCTCTCTCGACCCCCAGCGACACGACTATTCGCAATATTCCGTCATCATCTCAGAAACGGCGTGACATGCAACTATTCGTGCTCGGTAGATGTCCGTGTTGCATGCTCAATTATTGAAGGCGCTTTGCGCGTGTTTAAATCCTCCCAAACGATGCGCTCGGTGGTATGGCACTCCGTTCTGTTCGTCATGAATCGCTTAAGGTGTTCATCCCCGAATTTGGTTTTGGTCGAACTAGTGTGCGATATATCTCATCGATTATGTAAAAAAATTGGCCGATTTCGTCTCAGTAGCCTCAAAAATGACGATACCCTCATCTTATAAGTCTGAAGAAATATCGCGACGAAAAGTAATTGAATAATTTTGAGGGATGAAAACAGAATTCGGCTTTAAAAAATATCTCACTCAAGACAACTGTCAAATTTCGTATAGAATTGAACGTTTTCCCTCCTGAGGCAAATCCTTTTTTCATTTGTCCGAATTTAGCATTATTTTTCGCGTTTCATTATCATGTGCTGGGGGTGTCGTCGCATATCCGCTTATGGGTCTCAGGGCTCATGTCTTAATACACATAGTTCTGTTTGGTAGAAATACGTCCAACTTATAGGATGGAATGCCATTCTGCCGCGCACGTCGTCTCAGGGACGCTGACACTCATGGAGCGCCTTCAGTTTTTGTGCACGCAAGACGGACATCAATTGGGCATGATTACTCGCAAGTCACGCCGTTTCTGAAATGGTAACCGAATGCACGTTGCATATGGGATATGGGTGATGTTGTGTCGCCGAAGGAGATCATGATGGACTTACTAAAGCCAAATGGCAGTGGCGTGGCGTGTTTTGCGATATATCGATTTTTATGCCATTTAAACCTACGGAGAAGGATCGATAAACAGGGTGTTCGTAGCAAACACTGCAAACACCTTACTATTCGATTATTTACTTACGATATTAACGATAACGCCAAGTCCCGGGACAATTCACCTGAAATGAAGATGTTGCATGTGTGAGGGATTTGCGATTTGACCATTAATTCCTATGTAAAAGTTCGCGAGAAACTCGATGGTGCCGCTGGTTTTCTCTGAAATCAACTCCCAAGCTCAAAAAAAGCTCTCAAAGTGAGGCCAAAATGGAGGGGATATCCCACCCTACCCTGAGAGTCCACCTCTACATCAAAACAAACTCTCCATGCGAAGATAGGGAGCAAATACATTAGCAGGGTTGCCGTGTTTTCAGTTTTGGAGTCGCCAAACAAAGTGGCAGCCCTGTCAATGTATTTGCTCCCTATCTTTGCATGGAGAGTTTGTTTTGATGTAGAGGTGGACTCTCAGGGTAGGGCGGGATATCCCCTCCATTTTGGCCTCACTCTGAGAGCTTTTTTAGAGCTTGGGAGATGATTTCAGAGAAAACCAGTGGCACCATCGTGTTTCTCGCGGACTTTTACATACGAAATACCAGTCAAATTGTAAATCCCTCACACATGCAACATCTCCATTGAGGATAAAAGGAGACTAACCTGGACACATTTTGTTGGATTTGAAGTAGGGCGGGGGTCTGACTTGCGGGGGCTCGGACTTGGCGGACTCGATGAAGGCGTAGTATCCCTCCGGTGTCTCTTCCGGGTCAGCTTCCTCTTGCGGTGGTAGAGGCGCGTAGCTTTGGGGCTGAGCGATGATGGCAGAACATAGAGACACAGCGCATAGAACACATACGGTAACCTGGAACAAATACACAAACAATCAGTCAAGGCATCCATTGAAGTATATTTTTACTTCATAGAGTACATAGAGTCGTAATGTAAATGGGAGAGCTGGCATCATGATCTGCTCAACAAATTCCGAGCCCGGTGTGTGCCGAGTTCGGGTCACTTTTTCGATGCATGTTCGATCCAAAATGGCGGTATGGAATACGTGGTGATTCCTATCCTCTTTGTTTACATCGGATGACCGGGTACCCGTGTATCACAAACAATCGATTATGTATCGAAAAAGTGACCCGGCGTCACACAGGAGTCTCGGAATTCGGACCTGGAAAATGCTTAAAAGTGGCGCCAGCTCAACCACTTACATTACGACTCTATGTACTCTATGTTTTACTTTCTCGCTCCCCCAGGTTAGCGGAAGTATTGTCATCCTGCAAGGGGGGGGGGGGGAGTTGAAATTTCATCATTTCTAGACGTTTTAAGGTCCCAGGAGTCAAAATAACCATACTTGAAAAAATGTGTGTCCGTCCGTCAGGCGTCCTCCTAATCTGTGTACAGTGCTCTCCCGGAATCTATCTGTTCGATCTCACTCAAAATTTGCAGAGAAGACCATATCTATGGTCTCTTTATGCACGTCAAACGATTTCGGGGTACGCTAAAATTTGGGGAGAAGGGGCTCGGGGCCATGGTACATTCTCAGCAAAATCACACGGAAAGCTCATTTTGAAGGACTGTAAATTTTTAAAAATGCCTTTAATTCCTTAAAAGTGGGCATCGAGCACATCACCTGGGTCATTAATTTAAGTTCATGAGAGATCTTTTTCAAGGCCAAAAGCTTCCCTGAAAATATAAGAATGCTAGTTCTCATAAACTCAAATTTGAGTCAGTAACACCATTGTATAGAGGCTAGTTCTGCGAACATTTCAGTGGCAAAATGTGTTAAAAATGTCGTACCCAGCCGATGATAAGGCATGCAATTTTGGTTTTACTTCCAAAAAATAACTTCGAGAAAGAGCTACTTTAATTTGTATCTGCCATGCCGGACTGAGATGCAGATTTACGCTCTCAATAATTGTCCCTCAAGTAAACCAAACCGCTCCCAACTTCCCAAATGGCATTCCTCAACGGAAAAATCGCGATTTTTTTGCGATAAAATCGCTACGATCATCAAGATCTGAGCAGTTATCCTTAAACTTGTCGCAATTTTATCCCACTGAACTCGTTTTTGATAAAATCGAAACTTTTTCAAAATTTGTCTCGATTTTTTTGTTCAGTAATATCGCGACAAAACGCCGTCGATAAACTCGCAACTTTTTATCCGATTACATTGCAATGAATGGCCGTCAACAAAATTGTGATACATTCTCCGATCAAATCGCAACTTCTCGCGAAAATTGCTACTTGGGTCATCCTTCAGGACACAGGCAAGTTGTTCGTTTAAATCTCAATATCCGATTTTTCGACTCAGCTGAATTTTTGCCTCATTAAACATTTCCCCCGTTGATTATAGTCCCTTTTCGGTGGAAAGTCAGTGGCGTAGCCAGGAATTCTTTAAGGGGGAGGGGGTGTCCTTTCAAAAACGTGACGGTAAAGTTACATTATTTTGAGTATACGCTCCTGGTAATATTTTATGTCTGCTCTTCAAAAGAAAAAAAGGTACAATTAATGAGGCTAAAGGGGGCATAGACAAGGGGCGAGGGGTCTGGGTCCCCCTCCTTTGCCTACGCCAAATCAGATTCAGTAATTCCAGGCAATTTTTCTCAAGGTAGTTTACTGGCAAATAAAATTCCCATAGCCATAGCAATCTTGAGACGTTCCATGGATCTGTGAAACTATGGACCAATCTAATAGTGAATTGTGCACCGAATAATACGGTTGCCGTCTTGATGGGGTATTTTATAACGATTCTTCAAGCGCGAAACACTAAACTATTCTACTGAATAAGATGCATAACGGGAAAGTAGAGACGTATCATGTCTGCCGGAATAACATTCATCAAAAAGTTATCGAGCCAAAGTAAGTTTTTTTTTGTTGCTCCAGACGGTCCGAATTTTCGTCGTGTATTTTCAAACTGTGCTGTTCCATGGAAGGACTTTTAGCTGAGATAAATTCAGACGCGTAGAATGTGGCCGATCGCCCGATCCGTGGATCGCGGATAGACACTGCGCCTTGAAGGCTCGAAACAAGGTGTACACTCTGGCAGGCGCAGTGTAGGCAATTTGCACATCAGATATCAAGGGTCAAACGGTGTAGCGTTGGAAGTATTCCGCAGTGTCGAAGGCGCTACATCGGGTCCGCGTTCGTAGAGGCGGCTTTTGTTTCCCGCAACCGTGGGATTTTTTCTGCTTCAATTACACCGACTGCGCTGTGTAATAGTCCGTAGAAAATGTATGGATTGTTTGCGAAAGCGTACAATGAAGAACCCTCTGCACTCCTAACTAAATGAAAGACTTGATGGACAAGGCGTATGTGTGCAGATTTTGTACACAGTTTTCCAACATTACATGAAGCCTTATGGTGGAAAGGAAGTTCAAACTCACTTTTTGATGCTTAAAAATTTTATATTAGCGCTAAATTTTGCACACATTATATTTTAAGACTAGTATTATTTGAAATAATCGCAGTGCCTACGCCACTGCGAAAAGTCACTAATTTAGAAAAAAAAAAAAATAGGAAAAAAACCGATGAGAAAATCAAGCTATTTGCTCCCAATGATGAAGTTTACCCCGACCCTTTCCGGGACCGCGGTGAGTTCTTTCGGCCATCGGGAGGCACGGTGTGAGTATCCAGTAATGCACAAACAAGTCCAAATACGGGTCATACGTGACATGACAAAATTTGACATTGGCCGAGCGCACAGTGACCCAGAACGACTTTCCGATTCAGAAGCGTGCTCTGTGCGTGTCTCAGGTTACGCGATACCTCGTAGCTGTTCGGCGTCTACCATTAAATTTCAATTTTCTGAAATTCTATAGACCCTGGGTCTCTGTAGTCGGTGTTCCGCTGATTCCTTGTGTTGTCAGGTTGCCACACGACATGACGCAGGTGTAACGAGTGTTAAATTGTAATGTGCGCGTTTTTTCAAATGTCCGGAACAGAGTTTCTTCTCAGAACCTATGCAGAAAATTTCCAATCAGATGAGTCTTCAGTCGCATTCATCATTTTTCCATCAGGTATACGCAAACACAAACGCAAACGACAAACGTCGGAAACAGGGCTTATTCCGCCACCATGGGTAGAAATATTATTGAAATGTACAGATAAAGCTGTAGACAAAAAAAAAAAAAAAAAAAAAAAAAAAAAAAAAAAAGGAAAATATAGCGACCCTCACGGAAAAAAGTATCACAACCCCAACCATACTCCCGGCTGACTTCGGTGCCAGATTAATAGCAGTTGCACCAGTCAGAGTTATTGTTAAATCTGCCAAAAGTGTGGTTGGATCGACAATACCTCTGGCTAATGCATCTCCTCTTATTTTATTTGGCGCCAAAATCAGCCAGGAGTACAGTTTCGTATCACTTCTTTTGTTAACTTTATGAAATTTTGTAAAAACTTTTTCTTACCGTTTTTTCTAAAAATTAGAAATTTCTTATTAGAAAAATCGGTAAGAAAAAGTTTTTACAAAATTTGAGTATAGTTTCGATTCTGACACTTTTCTTTTTTCAGTGATATAATTGTGGAAGCGACTGGTTGCAATGAACGTAGGAGATGAACGAGGGACTAACCAGTGGCAACCCACGAGAGCTCCTGAAGTTAATTTATCATTTTCCTACTTTGTCCATTGCAACAACTCGCTTCCACCAATAGGATCGCTCAATTTTCCCATGTCCTTTTTGTCTGTCGATTCTAATCAGAGACAACCATTAGTATCTTGGCCCTGGTGGAAACTTTTACTTTCGGGACTTCAGCATTCTACTGTTGGTGTTCAACAACGTGTTGGCAGTTTCGTATGCAAACAAGCCGAAGTTTGGGAAACTTGTTTGGCTGATGACGTCACCCGGAGCTCATCATCTACCATGTAGGTAGGTCAACAGCCGAAATTAGGGTGATGACTGTATGTTGTTCATGTTCTCTTACAATGGAGATGTTGCATGTGTGAGGAATTTGCGATTTGACTGTTGATTCTTACGTAAAAGTTCGCGAGAAACACGATGGTGCCACTGGTTTTCTCTGAAATTCACTCCCAAGCTCAAAAAAGCTCTCAAGTTGAGGCCAAAATGGAGGGGATATCCCACGCTATCCTGAGAGTCCACGTCTACATCAAGACAAACTCTCCATGCAAAGATAGGGAGCAAATGCATTGACAGGGCTGCCACTTTATTTGGGGAATCTAAAACTGAAAACACGTCAACCCTGCTAATGTATTTGCTCCCTATCTTTGCATAGGGAGTTTGTATTGATGTAGAGGGGGACTCTCAGGATAGCGTGGGATATCCCCTCCATTTTGGCCTCAACTTGAGAGCTTTTTCTGAGCTTCGGCGTTGATTTCAGAGAAAACCAGTGGCACCATTGTATTTCTCGCGAACGTTTACACAAGAATCAACAGTCAAATCGCAAATTCCTCACACATGCAACATCTCCATTGTCCATAAGGATGGGTTGAATCCCCGAAAGTAAAAGCTTCCACCTGTCTCCGAGAGGCCAATGGAGGGTCTCTTGTCTCTGATTTTAAGAATCAGTCCACTAAGGAGGACGGGACGTTGAGGTGAATCTCAACTGGAAGAGACGATGAATCGGCAACACTTTGACCGAGACCATGATCATGATAGTGAGTGCAGGAGCACTTACTCCCAGAGCCAGCGCTGCCGCCAGCATCGCCGTGTGGTCGCCTCGCGATCTTTCATTCATTTGCTCATTCTCTTTACTTACCCAGCTCCAGTCCGTACTCGCACCATTGACGCCGAGTTCCAAGCGAAAATATCGCTTTTTCGCCCCCTCCTTTTATTATGAATATAGGTCAGTTACGCTCGTCTAAACTTTAAGTTTTTACATCGCCTTCGCCATTCTATTACTTCTTGCGATTTTGAAAAATCGCAAAAATTGATTGATTTTGAAATTTGCGATTTTGCGAAATTGAATCAGTGAGAACAAAAACACCACCAACTCGAAAAAATGGAAATAATCGAGACACACACAAAACTGCATAGTAGGTGAAGAAGTTAGTCTAAAAAAAAGAAAAGATTTTTGGTGCTTAAAAGCAAGTACTTAAGGACATTTTAAATGTCCAAATCGGAACAGATACGGTAGCTTCAATGACCTTTATAAAAATTGTCTGTCCTTAGTGAAGAGTGATCATTTTCGAGTTATTGAGTTGGTGTGTTTTCGTTCTCTTTGATTCAATTCGACAGCAAGGTACTTGTAGAAAAACGTGTTTCCAAATACTCTATCGTTAAATCTATAATTGGAATTTAAATACTCATAAGTCTGGCTTGGTAAAAAATATCCTCCTAGCTACAGACATTATTAACCTAATTCTCGCTTTTTCAAAACTATTTATACTTAGTTCATAATGTGATCGTGGTACCTGTCAAATCTCAAGGAAATCAATGAAGTAGTTTAGAGTTTTTTAAATATTTTTCTTCTTTAACAAAAATTTCTCGGTATAGCCAACAATTTCATTCGAATCATGAACTGCTTATATTGTGTACTTTATGCCAAAACATAATTCAATGTTTTGGTCTCTCAAGAGATGGTAAAACTCGATCTCATTGGACCGCACGTATCAGTAAAAAAGTTTCCGACGCAAATTGAGACCCGGCATAGGTATCCGACATTGATTCCACCTTCCTCACTCTGACCGAAAAACTTGGTTTTAATTGACCTCAACTGTCCGAAGTCAAGTTAATAACCTCAAGTAGATGTAATTTCAATGCCGAAGTATGAAATTAACTCCGACCAGTTGAGGTTAATTAACTCGGAGATTTAATGGTAATCCAGGATGCGAAGTGGCACTTGCTGGTTCTTACCGGGGATGTTACATTGAGTATTCATGTGAGTCCGACCTGGAGGAGTGCAGGGTTTTGAGCCACGAAGTTTGAAAAACACCAGGAACGTAACTTAACGAGAAAACGCCTGAGAAACTCAGGATTTTCGAAAAAAAAACGTAGGGGATTTCAATTTTGCATCATGGACAAAGACGAAATATTTATCGCCGTCTGAATGTTTTTAATGCGGTGGATTTTGTGTTTCGTATTCCTTTGCGTCAAGAACAAGATTTCAAGACTTCAACATTCAATCCAGCTCATGCACGCGAACTTACTGTTGAATGTTGAGCAATGCACCCAGCAATTCATTCAGCAAACCAGTCGATGTTTAGAAAAAACTCTTTTCGCGCACTGTATCACCCGAAGCTCATCAATCAACAATTAGGTAGTCACTAATAGTCAACAAGAAATAGGTGACTGTTGCGGCTTTATCGTCGTTCCTCCGACGTAAAGGCATATCTCTTTATCCAAAAGATCACTGAAAAGCATAAAGTTAAACGAGGAACACGGCCCACGTAGAAATTGAGGTACATCCTTACATCCGAAACACTGAAACCGAGAAGTGCCCTCTTGGTGTTCAATACCCCCAAGTTCGTAAGGAAAGTTTGATTCCCGAGAATAAAAGCTTCCCTGTCGCCAAAAGTTTAGTGGAGGGTCTTTTTGCGTCTCCAATTCCTGTGCAAAGTAAGAAATTTGCGGGTCGATATTGAAACTTATAGACAATGCTATAGACAAAGAAGACAAAAGGGATATGGAGGGATCCTATTGATGGAAGCAGGTGGTTATAATGAACAAAGGAGCACTGGGTAAAAAAACACATTGAATCTAGAGTCTAGACTCTTGAAAATATTGACGAGAAAAAATACTCTTGATTCAATCGGATTTTTGCTTGAATCAAAACGAAATCCGCTTATAAATTAAGAGGCTTGGTTCTTGATTTAAGCTAGATTCTGATTGAATCAAGAGTACTTTTTCTTGTCGATGTTTTTAAGATTCTGGATTCTAGATCCAATATGTTTTTTTTTCCAGTAGGGCAGGTAACAGACAACCCAGGAGAGACCCTATATAGTTAGTTCATCATGTTCTCCCTTAGTCCATGGAATTCACCCATTTCAACCAATAGGATCGTTCCATACTCCGTACGTCTTCTTTTCTGTCAGTTTCAAAAATCATCCTGCTGCCGACAAAATAAGAAAAACTCGGGAAATTCGGAAAATACGAAAAGCCTGGACCTGGCAACGGACTCTCTCATCATCCGTTACAACAGTTGTAGAGCGGTGAGCCGGAGATGACGTCACACGTGCGACGAGACCTCACCGATGATTTCGCCGATGAGTTGGCAAAAAGCACAAGCTCGAGGAGAAAAAACACGGTGCGTGTCTTGCGGTTGTGGTCGCCGGGAGCCATTGCCAAACTTTGAGGCCGGAGTTACACGGGTGTTTGAACCGAGGAAATCTGGAGTGCGCGGCGTTTTACGAGGCCGCAACCGTGTCGAGGTGCACCGGCGTCGGGGGAGGAGGATCTTGGGATTAAATTAAATCATTATTACGTAAAATAGGTCACTCGCAGACGGATCTGCTCTATCAGCGGGCGGCCGACTCGGGAGGGCCAGCGCCGGCCGGGAAACTGTCCGTTGTCAGACTGGGATGTGTATTATCCGTTTCACCTACACAATAAGAAAATCAGACGAAAGTTTGTGTTAATCTGGGAATTTATGCACGGAGGAAGAATACACGGTTCTATCTTGGTTGAAGTTTAGTGATGGATCACTTACACATTTAGTTTCAATGGAAACTCCTGTAATTTTGGTTTCTTTTACACAATCTGTTGGTTGATTTTTGTGGTGTTAATTTCGGGGCCGGATTCACCTACTTGCCGCCCATGGGCCGCCTGTATTTTGCCGCCCCCACCTCATTCGTTTTGAAACTCGATAAAAACAATCAAGTGAACGTGCCAGCGGGGGAGGGGTGCATAAGACGCATTTACTCGTGTTGAACGCATTTTTTGGGAAAGCCCTGTCAGCACTACTAGCAAAAGTTCACGGAACTTTGCGCGAAAGTTAAGTTTCGTAAACCTATCTCTGTGTGGACAAGGCCCTCCACGTTTGGCGCAAAGCGTGTAGTATTCAGACAGTCTTGTAGGCGCTATGCGTTTCACGCCGACCGCTGCTGAACGCACTGTGTTGGACGCAATGCGTGAAGTATTCATGCATTCTTGTAGGCGCTATGCGTTTCACGGTGACCGCACTGTGTTTAGCGCAATGCGTGAAGTATTCATGCATTCTTGTAGGCGCTATCCGTTTCACGCTGACCGCAATGACCGCACTGTGTTCGATGCTGTTCAAACTGCGACATTTTGATGCTTAAAAATTGGAATTTCGGAGCGAATTTTTCACAGAATATGCATCAAGGCTAGTTTTACTTGAAGTCATTGATAGCTCAATTTTTCAAAGAAAACTGCACTTTTGCGCCTTGTCCTCCAAGCCCCTCAATCCACCCTAAGGAGCGGCTATTCATACTGTCGTGCAATGCAAAAACGCCGTAAACGCCATTTTAATTTTTTTGGAAACGATGTATCATAGTAGAAAAACTTGTGTACCTTGGGACAATGTTTTTTACAGAATTTGCTCACAAATACTATCAAGAACTTAACCTGAAAATTTGAGGTGCATAGGTAAAACAGTTTTTATTTTAAAAAGTGTTGAGTTCCGAAAAACGCAGGAAAATCTTGTTGGATTTACGGCGTTCTTGCTTAGCATACAGAATATCGCTCCTATTTTTATGGAAAAAAGAGATCTGCATGTGATAGAAAGCAGGAAAACGAGCAGATTAGGCAGTGTCCGAAAAATAATAAAAAAAAGCACGTGTAGTCGTATGCGCGGAGGCGCGAGGCAGCACAATAAATACGGAGAGGAAACGGCTGGACGAGCGTGGAGAGATCAATTTCGTTGCAAATTATGCCGAATGTAGGGTAGAGCCCGACACTTGGCCACGAGGAGGTTGTCGGTATGGAGATGGGGTTTTAGTGAATGGGCAGCGCTTATCGATATTAGCCGTCATAATTGGGTCAAAGGATTTCGTCTCATCTCGTTTTCGACGCGATCTCGGCGTGGCAATCGTGGCATCCACAGCACCGCACAATGGAGCCAGGCAGTTCGAGGTATCGGACATCGTGTAGAAACTTCGAAAGCTCGTATCTCCAATAATGCGAAACGTAGAAGTTGGTTTACTTTAGATTCATATATATATATATATATATATGTCGCTTTTACAGCGCTCTTTGGCGCTTTACGACGCCTAATCGCCACCAAGCTCGGTCTTCCCACAGGTCATCAGGGAGTTGACAATCTCTTATCTCATTTAACACCCCCTGTCGCCAACCTCTCACTAGGCGTCCCCTACGTCTCCTCCCAGGAGGAACCCAGTCAAGTATCGTTTTTGGCAGCCTCTCCTCCGTCATTCTATTGACATGACCATACCAAACAAGTTGTTTGGTCATGACGTCGAACACGATGTCATTTTCGACTTCCATTACCTATCTGACGCACTCTATCATTACGGACCCGATCTCTCCCCCTTAGAGTCCCTTTATACTGAGAGTAAAGACAATGCGAATCCCGTATTGGCCCATTGGCTCCCGTATCTTAGGCCTTCACAGTGTCACAAACGGGAATAAAGATTATATTTTCACTAATATTGCAAAGATTATAAACTGGAATGGACCGGGGCATTGGGGGTATGGCAAGAAACAAATGGAATGAGAGAGCAGGGTGTCTACAAGTCGGGAAATAGTACTGATTTTTTAAGGGCGGTCCGGAAGTACGGAAAAAGTGCGGGAATTCCGCAAGAAGGTCCGGAATTTTTGCCGCAATTTGAGCGAGAAATTCAAATCTTTGAAATTTTTCGAATTTCGTCGAATGAAGGTGCTGAAAAAGTACTGAATTTTTCTGGGGAGGAGGTACTGAATTTCTTGGGAATGTACTGAAAAAGTACTGTAAAGGTACTGATTTTTGGCCTACTTGTTTTAGTAGACACCCTAAAGAGGGAACGGAGATAGGAATTCGGGAATGGGTTGATTAAAGATTACAAAAAAAACGTCCGATTTGTATAATCTTTATTTCCGTTTGTGACGTCCATGAGCCGCGTTGTCTTAACTCTCTCTATACAAGGACTCTAGTTTTCTTGTGAAATCTCCTATCAGGAGGGACTCCATTTGAAGTGACGTAACTAACATTAACATTCGTGGTTTTAGTCAAAAACATTTTGTCCGACCATCCCGAATGCCTCTTTCCACTGTGTGGTACAGCGATGGTGATGCTGCTGCGGCCTCCTAATCCATTATCCATGTAAATCGTGGTCGTGCATTAGCCACGGATGCTTCCCAGCTAGACGCTCATTGAGGAGCTCTGTCGTGCTGAGAAAAAAACCGTATGGACATTTAGACGTTGTGAGATCGCTCCAGAGTACCCATATAGGAAGAGCACGGACGTGTCGGTAGTTTTGAGGCAGTGGCGTGGCGTGCTTTGCGATATATCGATTGATCTGCCGTTTAAACCTATAGAAAATGATCGATTATCAGGGTGTTCGCAACGGACACCTTAATAATCGATTCTTTACCATAGCCTTAAATGGGGGAATCAGTGGCGAGACGTGAACGACTGATTATCGATATTTCTCCATTTGAGCTGTGGTAAAGAATCGATTATTAAGGTGTTCACCGCAAATGGTAGATAAATCGATACATCGCAAAGCAAGCCACGCCACTGGGGGGGGGGGGGGGGTTATTGATGTATCTCGAAGCACGCCACGCAACTCTTTTGAGGTTGGATCATGGAGCTTTCAGGGCCAAAAAGAGCAGCCAACTTATGCATTCAAATTATCCAGAGTGATTAATTTCCTCCGAAGAAATTCCTTCAGACGGACCTCTTTTATTAATGTTCATGAAATACTCAGTTTTTCTCCATTTTCCATCAGGTTTTCGTATATTTTTTCTCAAGGAAATAGCCCTATCAGTTTTCCAGACGGAAAGTAGATCCATTTTGTAGACAGGAAATAGACCTATTCTCTTTGGTAAATAGTGACACTCACTTTAAATTTTCTGTCTTCTCTCCATAACACCAGCTACTTTTTCTTTATTTTCTCAATTTTTTCATCAATTTTTTTTTTTTCTTTTCATAAAATATTTTTATTTTGCCACCGGGGTATCTCGACATTCATCCGTCATAGTTTGGCGAATCTCATGCTTAACCCTTTATTGCGTAGCGTTGCATGAAAGCAACAAATGTTTTTTTGGGCTTTGATCCTCTATGACATTAAATTGAGCAAAGCAACACATTGTTTTTTTGAGAGGATTAGAGGTCTAATCTCTAAAGTTTTCAAAAAAAATGTAAACTGGATAACTGCATCTGTTCCTCTAGTCCAACAACACTGCAAAATGTAGATTTTTCCTCTGAAATCGGTGACTGGCTCACGCAACAAAGGGTTAACATGTTGCTCCTCTACCATCATCGTAAATTTGTATCTCGTGCAATTACACCGATCGGATTGTTGGTGAAGAGCTCTCTGGGTCGGCGATCGGCACGATGCGACGTTGACGTTGACCCGTCGGCGGTTTCGTCGCGGAGGCGGCTTCGCGTCCGGAATCAGATTGGCGTCGGCGTTTTGCCGTGGATCCGGGCGTTGGGCAGCGGCAAAATATAGAGCACATGCCTCTTAGTCAAACAATTTAACTAATCCGCCGGCAGAAGCGACCGCAACCGGAGCTCAACCGCACCGCCGCTCGGTAGAGCGAATCAGCGACCCAAGTTGGACATCTTGTGGACTCTTCAAAAACTTACATATTCGTTCATACGAAATCTTAAAGTTTAAAAGTGGCCCGATTGATTTTTCCGATAAAATTTCCTTCAACAGCCCCTGGTAAAAATTGGCAGTAGAATCTGTGTTCCAAAATACCATAGACCTACAGCCGGCTGCAGGGGCGGACTGGTAGTCGAAAAGTTAGGAGGCGACCTAAATGTGGGGGCCCCTCCTGTCGTTCGGGAGCCCCTCTAAGAAGGTCCAGGGGCCCTCTCCCGGAAAATTTTGAAAATTTCACACTTTTTAAACGCAATTTTAAGCATTATTGTAGTTGGATTCTACAGTACTTGAACTTCTAAATAACCCATTCTCAGGATACTTCGGGGGTCCCTTCATCACATAAGCTTTAGGCGACCTTTCATATCTCTTAGAGACAAATTTTCAAGGATTTCAGGGCCTTTTAGTGACTGAAAAGGATAGGAAAATCACAACATTACGGGGAAAAAACGATGATTCGAAAAAAATTGCCCCGAGGGCCCCTTTGGGACCTCCGCGGCAAATCGTTAGGAGACGATCGCCTTCCCGCCCCAATGACTAGTCCGCCCCTGGCCGGCTGTAAGATTTCCAATAGCTTCTATAGCCGGCTACACAATTTCTTATAGCCTTTTATAGCCGATGGCGATTAAGCAACAGCCAGGCGATAAAGTGTATGCTGAACGTTACTAATTACGGATGCTAGGACTTAGTGAGTTTTTGGAAATCTGCTCTCTTTTTGGGCCGTAGTATCTTGATTTATTTTGCGAGGAAAGCTCCGTACTTTTGATGGATGCCTGCCATTACTAATATATTAGAGCGCCTTCAGTTTCGTATGATACTGTGCAATACCTCTGGTGTGATATAGTTGCTTCAAGCGCCGTGGCATGCGGGCAGCCAGCGCGAAACACGCATTGGCGCCTACAAACCTAACAGGGATACTTCACGCGTTGCGCAATGCGTGAAGTATCCCTGTTAGGTTTGTAGGCGCCAGGGCGTCGCCGCTCCGCTTTGTGTTAGGCTCTAATATTTAATCTGGCGGAGTCGGCGTTATTCAATTCATGATTTTGAAATGTTTGCACATCCGGTATGGATTATTCTCATTTTAATTGATGAAAAAAAATATGTATTAAAGGAAAATATAATGTGTGTTTTGTCAAGAGTGGCGGTAGCCACCCCCGGTCGAGGAAAATGACGTCCTACTAAAGTCCCGATAACAAACGGGTGGCCGACACTCTTAGTCACAGGCAACTCCCTTAATCTGAAAATTGATTCGATTTAGAATGGAATTCAGAGCAAACGGCGGCACGGATTCCAACGATCTTGGTGTCTATGGACGCAGCTAAGTTAGCCGGATGGCGTTTAAGGGTTTCATTAAGATCCATCGAGTTTTCAAAAAGTTATAAGCACTTAATGACCCAAAACAAGGAAAATTTTACTTTTTACTTTGCCGGGAAATTTGAATTTCAAGAATCCAGGGTCCTGAGAAAGTCACTCAAACTCCGCGATAACGGTAAACCTTAGACCCATAAAAGTGGGTACCTAAAGAATCACCATGTTACCGTGTCCACGGGTTTTTACAGTTTTTTAACATTCCTGGTGTTCTAAAAGAGAAATTACGGAAAATACGACTAAACTGCCCGTCATGACCATCTTTAACAACAGATTTCTCGCTTACCCGGCCGCAGATCGTAATGGAGCCTATATAAAGGGCACTCCGTGAAGATGTGAGGATTTCATTTTGCCACATAAAAAAGCGCTTTATCTCACGGATAATCCAGCATCCGCTTACATCCTTCAAAATTTTAGCTATAATTTTTGAATTTAGAAAAAAGCCAGTATTATAATGGTTCAACGCCATTGGTTCATTCTGTTCAGGTTCGTCCGAGTTTCGGGAACGAAATTCCTGTCGTCGTTATCAACCTCCATCTACTGTATTTATTTGTGAATAATGAAAATGAACAGATTTAATTTAAAAGTTCAATTCATTTTAGATCCTAACTAATATTACACACTTCTATTATTACGCCCACTTTGATCCCGATACACTACTCCATTGGTTTCTTAAAAATCTCAAGTGATTTCTGGTCGGTCGTTACCAACCTCTTTAACTAGTTGTGAATAGATTTACCTAATTTGTATAAGAGTTTAATTCTTTGTAGATGCTAACCACTATATGTACGTACTCTTATTATTACGTCTCACGTGTTCTACTGGAGCCCGATATACCTTAATTTCTCTTAAAATGTTCAAGTGATATCTTTATTTTATTGAACGATATGTGACAAAATTTTAAGTGAGGTTATGTCGTCATGTTTATGTCAGTACCTGACCGAAGCGATCGATGTAATTCCGGTAAATTACGTCCAAGAAATTACACCGAAATTGTGCCAAACTCTCCAAAGAAAGCAGCATTTACATCACAGAATGTATTCTCACTACTAAAGTCTAAAAATTACTGGAATATGAGCCTCGGTCTTCACATGCGACTGTCACTGAACTTCGACCAAAATTTATTCGCTCTATATCTTGCCATCAACCTATGTGCTCTGGAGTGATTATGCTTCTCTGAAGTGTATGTTATTTACATTAAGAACATGTTTCCTTCATGATTTATCTTGGAATCCTCCTATCTCTTCTACCGTTCTTGTTACGCGCGGCTTGCGTACCTGAGTATGTGAGGCACAATTCCATCCCTTTTCGGAACAGTTCAATCATAGGTCAACTGAATGTCACATAATCAAAGGTCTTTGACTGTGAGCATTTGCTCAAATTGGTTTCTTCTGAGTCTCTTTGATTTTGCGTCAGGAGTTGTTAGAAACATCATTTTGCCCAACTTTAGTAACAAGGTCTTTAATGAAAGGTATGTACTCGTATTATTCTCATAATTTCATAAGTTGATGATGAAAACACAATGAAGGCTTCATTTTCTTGCATCGATTACCGTGTGAAATGGGTGCGTCCATTCTTCCTCCGTACAAAAGCGACTTTCCGAGCAGTCCAAATACCGAATTACACCCCCAGTTCCTACCTAGTTCCATTGGAATAAGTGCGATTGTGTCAATCAAGGCTGAATACAATTATATTAACAATTATCTTTTTATCCAGCCAGAAGTATGTCTTCATGATCCTTACTTTGTCTATGAGCCTTGCCTGATCGCATCAGCCCCAGTAAGTGAGAGGATATACCCACCTAAATCGGAATGGAAAGCTTTGTTTAAATCGCCGCCCCTCTTTCTTGCTGCTTATGTGAGGGGATAATCTCCACCCTGTTAATGGATATTTAATCTCAGTTCTCTGTTTTAAATGAGGACCAGTTTGCTAGAGGGAGCCTCTGTGTCATTCACGTATTGAGTGTTTGTTTACATCAAGTCATAAGGTTATGTTTGCACCCACTTATTGCTATTTATACTTATTACTAGATGTGTTACTGAAGTATTATTCCATTTTGACCTAGCGAGTGCTTTCTAAGCTCAGCTCCCAGCATGTAATTACTCCAGTGAAACAGTGCACGTAAAATATCAGGTGTTCGGAGTTCAGTATTGACCTACCTAGTTTCTGCACCGCTAATCTTCCAAGGCTGAATGTGATTAGATCAATTGGTATCATTTATGAGAAGAAATTGAAAGCTCGCATATCACCTTCCATATATTAACTAAATGCTCTTATCAAGAGATTGCCGTTTCGGTTGATGTCTGTCAGTGAACCTTAAAAACTCAAGGAAACTAAGAGGTAAATTTTGCAATATTTTACCCAAAAAATGCCTGTATTACGACCAAATACTTTCTTCGTGGCTATTGCATTTTTTAAAATAACCTAAGGCACTACCTAGGTGGGCAAGTATATGATTTGACAAATTTTATGGTGAAGCGATATTATTCGAAATTAATCCAAGAGAAAGACAAGCTATTTCATTGCATGCGCAGGTATTTTTTTGCAATGGCCGATACTTAATAAGGTCAGTGAGAAATTCTCTTAATAGGTATTCATTGTCAGAACCTGCAGCCTGATTGTCGAAATTGTGTGTTTCTCGGGTAGACATAGATGACATAGGTCAAAAGGCGGTACGTGATTGGTCGGCGCTATGTCTTGTCGCTGTTTTGTCGTGCCTCTGATGGGTGGAACCCTAGACAAGCTAAAGGCATCTCTTAAGTTTCTGACAGTATGTTGTCCATTCCACCAGACAAAGGCACGATAAAGCAGCGATAAGACATATTTGATCAATAACGCTCCACCTTTTAACCAATGTCATCTGTGTCTACCTTTCAAACACAAACTTTCAACAATCAGGCTGCTGGCACCCTCAAGTTAGGAAGATCATTTTATGCGATAAGTATGCCTGTTGCCAAATTTTCAATGAGAAATTAAGTATTCAGGGGAAATGAAAATATTTCTCATTTCATTGCAATCATCGACAATTTTTCTTTTACAATGCTCCTTAGAGTATGGTGTACCTAGAGTCTGTAGGAACAAAGTTTGGATGTTCGGATGCTCTAAAGAATAATAATCCCAAAAGTCATGAAAATACCTAGCTGGTTTAAAGTTACGCCACACCAAATAGACTCATTTTGGTAAAATTTGTGCTCTACTACTTCATTCACTGGTTGTTTCATGAATAATTCATCATTCCATACAGAGTACCTATGATTTATAAGGCAACGCTCTCATGAATTTCCATTATCATCTGATAGGTTGCTGAGTGATCAAATTCAGTACTTATCGAAAAACTTGCTGCTAGCATTAATACAAACATAGGTGCGCTTAAGAGGGATGATGTGCGTAGTTGAAACAAATGAGCAAAATTATTTTATCACTTGGAATAAGCTAGCAGTGTAATGCCTATGACAATAAGTTATACTCTTTTTCCATTAATTTTCTCACGCAGGTAAATGAAAACTCGATAGCTATTTAACCCCTCCCCCTCCCCTGTCACCCTTTTCCTGTGAGCCTTTCCAATAGGTACTGATACATTTGACTACCTTAGGTAGCCCCACTACTTTCAACTACCTATTTCCAGACTGATCACAAAGTCAGTGGGTGCTATTAAAATTTCCGCTGAATGTGTTAGTGCTTTAGCAGATGTTGTTTACTTTCCATTCATTCAGGATTTTCAAATAGCCAATAGTACCTACTTAATATTTTATGGCCACACCTTTCTCCATTCAAAAACGAGCTGATATAAACTACAAAAACCCTCAAAAACATTTTCGGGCAAAAAATCCGGTCGAGGAAATTGACGTGTTACATCTTATTAACCAAAAAAATTCCCTTTCACCCCTCCAAGGAGGTTGATAAAACCAAGTAAGTAACTATGAGATGGCAAAAAGCTCTCTTTTAAATTCTCAGGGTCCATCAAGGCCACATATGTCCAAAAACTTACTCTATATGGTTTAAAAAAAAGAAACAAAAAATAATCCCTTAACAATAAGAAAATTTAAAAAAAAAAAAACAAAAACAAAAACCGATTATGTGGTTCACAGATATGTACATAAATCCTTCGAATGAACTTGAAATCACAAAATCGGTCGAGAAAATTTAAATGAATTTTCTCCTTCAATTATGAGTTCCGCAACAAGCACGACTCGCTTGAAGCTTACCATACACGAGCCGCAAGAAACTAATTTCTTCTTTCTTACCTACTGATTGTGAGGAGAGCGGGAGCATTTACTTTTTCCTTCATTTATACAGGATGCAACAAGCATGACTCTTGCGTTTGCAGAAACCCTTTCATTAAGGAGATCGCGAGAGCCTTTACCGCGTTCATTTCCAAAAGGGATTACTCCAGAATTTCATGCATTTTAATAATTTAAACGATTCATCTGTTCTTCTCTTCTCTCCTTCTGTCCATTGACAGAGATACACAATTTTTCCGACTCACTGACGCGACCGGCTCGATGCGTAAACAAGTGTGGATTACCTCTAAGGTATAAAAAAAAAAAAAAAAAAAAAAAAAAAATCAGAATAACACATCACAGCATGGGTGTGAGTTTTCTTATATCGAAACTTAATTCAATTTCTTTAAGTAACTCTTCTTGTCAAATGGGACCCATTTCGTGAAAATGAAAAAAAGGAAAAGTAAACGAAAACTTTTAGCCTTCTCACCATCCAAATCATATAGTAAGCTTACAGTAAAAGCAACCATGATTTAGATGCAGCGAAGTTAATCGAAAGAGTCTGAAATGTACCTATGTGGTAAAATGGGTCCACTTGTAAAACTGAAGCTGGCGTCAGGGATAAAAAGGCATCGTTTCACTGAGAGCATCGAGCCGGTCGCGTCAGTGAGTCGGAAAAATTGTGTATCTCTGTCAATGGACAGAAGGAGAGAAGAGAAGAACAGATGAATCGTTTAAATTATTAAAATGCATGAAATTCTGGAGTAATCCCTTTTGGAAATGAACGCGGTAAAGGCTCTCGCGATCTCCTTAATGAAAGGGTTTCTGCAAACGCAAGAGTCATGCTTGTTGCATCCTGTATAAATGAAGGAAAAAGTAAATGCTCCCGCTCTCCTCACAATCAGTAGGTAAGAAAGAAGAAATTAGTTTCTTGCGGCTCGTGTATGGTAAGCTTCAAGCGAGTCGTGCTTGTTGCGGAACTCATAATTGAAGGAGAAAATTCATTTAAATTTTCTCGACCGATTTTGTGATTTCAAGTTCATTCGAAGGATTTATGTACATATCTGTGAACCACATAATCGGTTTTTGTTTTTGTTTTTTTTTTTTTAAATTTTCTTATTGTTAAGGGATTATTTTTTGTTTCTTTTTTTTAAACCATATAGAGTAAGTTTTTGGACATATGTGGCCTTGATGGACCCTGAGAATTTAAAAGAGAGCTTTTTGCCATCTCATAGTTACTTACTTGGTTTTATCAACCTCCTTGGAGGGGTGAAAGGGAATTTTTTTGGTTAATAAGATGTAACACGTCAATTTCCTCGACCGGATTTTTTGCCCGAAAATGTTTTTGAGGGTTTTTGTAGTTTATAAATATTACGGTGGTTCCGTATCAAACTTAATGATTTCCAAAGCACACGAATTTCTACACAATTTCTTATAGCCTTTTATAATCGATGGCGAAAAAGCATCAGCCAGGCGATAAAGTGTAAGGCCCGGCTGCATAATTTTTATCGCTTCGTATAGCCCGGCCGTATGATTTTCTCCGCATTCTACAGCCAGCTATATGATTTTCTCCGCATTCTACAGCCAGCTATATGATTTTCTGTAGCCTTCTTTAGCCGGCCATAAGAATTCCTATGGTATTTTGAAGCGCAGCTCTTATCGCCAATTTTTACCAGGGAACAACCCCATAAAGTTGATAGTAGACTTAAAAATTAGCAGTTTGCGTAAAAATGCCATGTTGTCCGACCTCTTCCATTTCTAGGTCCACAGTGCGAAGCTACGTCGAGGAAACCGAGCGGCACGTCGCCAAGACACGCCGCTCAAGCGCGAGTAAACGCGAGCAGATTCGTCATGAATTATTATTTTATTTGTTCGGACGAGCCTCCCTCTCTCCTCCCCCTCTCCCCTCCCCCTCTCCCTCACCCTTATCACCCACCTCGGCTATTGCTCTCCTCACTTTCCAGTGCCTTTGGCTGGTTGCACGATCGGATCACGAAGAACCAATGGAGCTCCTACCACAAGTGTCATTTAACTGTACTAATAAGGTGTAGACAAAAGGAGGAAGGATTCGATCGACATGAATCCATCGATAAATAAAAACGTGAGCCACTCGACATGATTCGATCGACAGCTGTGAATCGATCGACAAATCGAGAATCGATCGACAAAATCTGTGTATCGATCGACAAACCCGTACGAAAATAAAGAGAAGTTATTTAAATCATGCAAAGTAAGGCTATAAACTTCACTGGGAAAAAAAAAACACATTGGATCTAGAGTCCAGACTCTTAAAAATATCGACAAGAAAAAATACTCTTGATTCAATCAGATCTAAGCTTAAATTAAGAACCAAGCCTCAGAATTTGAGCGGATTTCCTTTTGATTTAAGCTTAAATCTGATTGGATCAAGAGTCCTTTTGCTTGTCAATGTTTTCAAGAGTCTGAACTCTAGATCCAATGTGTTTTTTTTTCCAGTGTTGTCTTTATTTTCATAATTTATTAAACCTTGCTATTTTCAATAATGTTCAACAAATCCGTAAATCCATCGACTTTTGTCGATCAAATCCCGTTAGTCGGCTCACGTTTACATTTTCCGACCAATTTATGTCCATCAAATCGACACCGGTTTTTAAGATTCACTTTTTTTATTTTTCGATGAATGCATGTCGATTGAATCCATACCCTCCCACAAGTATTTTAGGACCCCCGCACTAACAATTTCAGAGCTGAACCAACTGAATTGCACTGCTGATCGCCGCCAGCTTGGCCAGCCTGTTTTTTTTCCCCGAACGTGAGGGCTGGCAACGACTCGATTTCGGATATTTCGTGTGGGGAGGTTAACTGTGTTGTGGGCCTTAATGCCTCCGTGAAATGACATTTCCATATTCTCCCTTTATAGGCACATTTAACCAGTTCTGTGATTTGATAAACTTTTCCAGACGTGCACAAACTTACTGACCACGCGACCAGCCCGGTTGCATGAAACGGAAGTCACTGGTGTGGCGTGCATTGCGATATATCGATTGATCTGCCATTTAGACCTATGAAAAAGGATCGATGAAAAGAGTGTTCGCAAGGAGCACCTTAAAAATCGATTCATGACCATAGCGTCAAATGGGGATGTATAGATAAGCGGCGACTAGAGTCCCTTTATACTGAGAGTCAAGGCAATGTGAATCCATTTCTGATTGGTTCCCGTATTTTAGGCCTTCACAGTGTCACAAACGGGAATAAAGATTACAGTTTCATCGATTGCAAAGATTATAATCTGGAATGGACCGGGGAATTACGGGTTCGGCAAGGAACAAACGGAATGAGGGAAGGAACGAAGAAAGGAATTCGAGAATGGGCCGATCAAAGATTACGAAAAACGTTCAATTTCTGTAATCTTTATTCCCGTTTGTGACCCCATGAGGGGTGTTGTCTTGACTCTCAGTATAAAGGGACTCTAGCGGCGACCAGGGCCGGATTTACCTACTTGCCGCCCATGGGCCGCCTGTATTTTGCCGCCCCTTCACATTCGTTTTGAAACATCTATACAAGCCATCAAGTGAACGTGCCGGAGGAGGAGGGGTGCATAAGACGTGTTTACTCGTGTTGGGCACATTTTTTGTGAAAGCCCTGTCAACACTAGCAAAAGTTCACGGAACTATGCGCGAAAGTTAAGTTCCGTAGACCTATCTCTGTGCGGACGAGGCCTTTCATTTATAAGGAAAGAACGAAAGAATTATGAAAGAATAAACATGAATGTGGTTTAATGATTTTAATTTCCGCCACCGCGCCGACCGCACTGTGTCTGGCACAATGCTTGAAGTATCCCTACAGTCTTGTAGGCGCTACGCGTTTCACGCCGACCGCTGCTGACCGCACTGTTTTTGACGCAATGCGTGAAGTATTCATGCAGTCATGTAGGCGCTATGCGTTTCACGCCAACCGCTGCTGACCGCACTACGTTTGACGCAGTGCGTGAAGTATTCATGGGGTATTGTAGGCGCTAATATGTATTTCGGCGCGCCGGTCAGCATGAAATACATATTAGCGCCTACAATACGTCCATTGCTGTTGAGGCATCGCTTTAAAATAAAGGAATATTACTACTGCTACCAGCTGCCATTCATTTTCCGTTTTCCCCTTCAATTCATATTTTTCCTATTCTCTCTTTTTCTTTTTCGTTTTCTCTCTCTTTCTATCTTTTCTACGTTTAATTTTTTCCCCTCGAATATTTTTTGTTTGTTTTTTATTCCAGGAGACAACTAACAGACTTTGTTAGTGGATATTACTGATAGAATATTCTGTATATTCTCAAGTGCGCGAATCACGGGATTTTACGAGAGTGACATCAAACAATTATTTTCCATCCAGAAAAAAAACATAAAATATAATGTTTGCGACCGCCGAGTGTGTTTCTAGTTTACCGTCAAAATATAATATCAACGCCATACTTTTTTTCTCCTCGGTTGAAATGACACGTGTTCAAGTCTTACAGGAAAACGACGGTGTTCTAAATCCGTACAAGAGTTGAAGAAAGAGCATTTTGCCCAAATGGAAACTACCGCGTAATACCGTACAGAGAACAGGTCCGGGCGGCTACATAGAAACGGCAATTAGGGTAATTAGCGCTCAAAATCTCCTCGTTTATATTGTGTTTGAAATGGGTCATAAACTGTCTCGCGGAATTTAATCGGAGCTGAATTTAGGGCCTCGTGAATGACGCATCGAACATCGATAGCATGTCCTTAAAATTGACTGCGGGTACAAAACCTAGCAAGGAGCTACGCTACAACCTTTTATCACGTTGTTTTCAACGGATCTTATAATGTTTCCGTTACTTTCTTGAATCAATTCTGTCTGCGCGAATACAAATAGAAAATAATAAAAAAAAAAAAAAAAACGTAAACACGCGCGGATGCATATTATGGTTATTTTTATCTTATGGTTTTGTCAGGTTGAGGGAGAGATCTCGGTTATTATTTGCGGAACTTTGTGCAGGCCTTGTCACGAAACATGTCTACGCATGAAGGAGTTTTTTTAACGAGATTAAAAATTTGTTTTCAAATGGATTGAGCTCGTTTCATTGCGTTACTTACAAGGAGATGAATAGAATTTCCGATTATACAAGCGAATGAAACCCAATAAATAGTCGATCCGTTGTGAAGCTTTACCTTAGTCACAATGTAAATCATATAGGGTCCTCCCTAAGGAACAACTAATAATATATGTAGGACCACGAGAGCCAGCCGCGTGTATTAAGCGCTCAGCCGATAGGAAGCGCTTTTTGATTTCGACTTGCCTCTGAGTACTAGTATACTAGTGCTAATGCGTTTAAATGGCGCACCAGCTCATCGATGTGTAGGCTTTTTTTTTGGGGGGGGGGGGGGTCCAGTTTTAAAATAAATAAAGCTGTGAAAACCGTATTTTACGCTTTTAACGTAATGCGCAGGTAGTTTCGATCGTTTGTCTATAAGAAAATTTCTTAACGGTAGAGTAATTCTTATCGAAATTGATCGTTGAACTTAAATGAGGCCTAAAAAAAAACGCGCCTGATGAGCTCAACGGTGAGCTCATTTTCGGGAAACAAAAATACGCGTTTACGGTTTCCTTGGTAACCTTTGTTTGCTATCAGCTGATGTTTTATTTCCGTTACCCAGCCAAGTCGACGGAGTTTATACGTCCTTTCTTCATTAAATACATTTACTAACACCTGAGCACTTTTCTAATACGACAGTATTAGAACTTTCCCGCTTGTTTCAACTTCCATTGCAGTGACTTCCGATCTTGTTTCTAGACATGACATCATACTTAAGCCCTGTGCCGAGATAGTCGAGTCTTCATTCTGATCTCATTCAATTCGCCTCCGCGCGGTGCAGGCGCTCGGATTGAGCCTTCCAAGTTGAGCGACACTCTGTGAGCGGCCGGCGCGGCGGCCAGCGATCTGATCATTTTCGCGAGTCATCATACCCAGGTGTATGCTCGTGGACGAAGCGGGTAGCGAACTCGAATTGATGGGGCATGCACATCAGCTGATGACCGAGATCGCCAACAATTCCTCGCCGCGCTCCCGAGCCATGGTTGTCACATTCCATGGAGAAAGGACAAATGGTGGTGGTCAGATGAGAGTCAAGACAATGTGAATCCATTTCTGATTGGTTCCCGTATTTTAGGCCTTCACAGTGTCACAAACGGGAATAAAGATTACAGTTTCACCGATTGCAAAGATTATAATCTGGAATGGACCGGGGAATTACGGGTTCGGCAAGGAACAAACGGAATGAGGGAAGGAACGAGGAAAGGAATTCGAGAATGGGCCGATCAAAGATTACGAAAAACATTCAATTTCTGTAATCTTTATTCCCGTTTGTGACTCCATGAGGGGTGTTGTCTTGACTCTCAGTATAAAGGGACTCTAATAAGATACAGCGGCCGTACGGAGATAGAACGGTGATTAAAATTACCATATATATAGTGTTCCTTGTGAGTTTCTGATGAATAGGAGTCATAATCATAAATAGAGCTATTTTCACACGATGTAACTACTCTCATCACTGTCGTGAATATACCTATGGGCCTGTCGCAATCTTTAGCCAGAGCGGAAAAAGAGTTATTTCTTATAGAAAATAAGAGAATTTTCGCGATCTAATATCATTCATCAAACGAATTGATCGGTCCCGAGGTGAATTCGAAATTTCAAATTGATGGATTTCAACGGCCTCCGGTGAGACCAACGAGTAAGTCGAATTTCATTTTAAAAAAATGCACAATCGTCGAATATCATTCAACGGTGAATGATATTCGATCGCAAAAGTTCGCTTAACGGTTCGAAAATGACGATGAGTGCTTCGGGATAGTCTCAGTTATACGATCCCAAGTTCATGAACGGCGTTTTTCAAGCTCTTTGCTTCAAAAACGATACTACGGCATATGAGAAGAGCTCGTCGAGAAGTCGTTCAATCCAACACTTGCGCGCTAGGTTGCTACGCAATATTCAACACGCCAAAACAAACGTGGCGAAACGGAATTTTATCAACCGGCATTTTAATATTTACATTTTCCTTGCGTTGATAAAGACCATGGTGCTTCCTCAAAATTTGCGCACGAAAGCGTTAGTCATGTTGAACACTGTGTAGAATCCTAGTGCGCAAGAGTTAATCTGTGTCGTCGTTTCGTTTTTGGAGCGGGAAGCTTAAAAAAAACGCATATTTTTTACGCAGACTATGAAGTCAGGAGTACGTATCTCAGTTTTTCCGATGCGCTCATCGTGATTTTTTAAACATTCTGTGTAGGAAATAACTCTTCTTCTTACTCTAGCTGAAGTTTACAACAAGGCTATTACCATATTTAGACTGCATTTTGTAATTTGGAACTATAAATTCTGGCTCATCTGAAAAAACACTTATGTGCATAGGGAAACTATTGCACATACGTTGTTTTTAAATCGGGCCAGAATTTATAGTTCCAAATTGCAAAATGCAGTCCATTTGCAGGTTCCATGTGAATTATTGATGAGTAGGAGTTAATGGAGTCACATTTATAAATAGAGCTTATCCTGTCACAGTTTAACCACTCTTACCGCCATCTTTAACATGCCGATTATGTGTTCTCAAATTTACAATTTTCCGGGAATCGTCCGTCCCCAATAAATTGTTTTCTTACATGATTTTTCTGCAGACCGCGTAGAAAAGTTATTCATAAGACGATAATTTGGCACCGCTGCCTTCCCACCTTTCCACAACTTCGTGGATAACGTGATACATCGCTTTTAAGCAGATTTGATGGACTACCGTGAGCAAAATGTCATGCCGACGCTGATGGATTTTCTTCGAAAGAAAATATGAGGAAAAATAAATTAATAGGAAAAATTTGACAAAATACAAGTTCAGCAACTCCCTTTGTGAAATCGTCATCCATTCATTTGACACAAACATCGCATCATTTACATGTTGATATGCTTTACGAATGAGAAGTATCAAAATAACTTTTGTGACTTAAACGACGGGTTAAGAAAGTAAACACTCGCGAGATTTTGTTCTGAGTACCTACAAATCGGGAGGAACCTCTCTGGTTCCGAGCATGTTTCCGTGTAATTCTCGTCAAATATATTACCTGTGCAAATGAGAAGTATCAAAATAACTTTGGTGACTTAAACGACAGGCGACAGGCTAAGAAAGTAAACCCACGTAAGATTCTGTTCAGAGTGAAAATCAGGAGAAACCCTCCTTATTCCGAGCATGTTTTCTTTTAATTTTCGTCCAAAATTACCCGTACGAATGAGGAGTATCAAAATAACTTTGGTGACTTAAACGACGGGCTAAGAAAGTAAGCCTACGTGAGATTTTTTTCAGAGCGAAAATCAGGAGGAACCTTTCATGTTCCCAGAATCCTTTCGTCTATTCTCATCAAAAATTACCTTCCCCCGAGATGAATACGCATGTGTCCACATACATCACTTATACAGCAAACGATCATAATCTGGGAAGTTAACGAGAAAGCTCCCTAAAAATTTCCGGAAAAATATTTTCCCCAACGTTTGACAATTCTAGGGAACTTTGCTTCCCAGCACAGTGGATGACTAAATCAACGAATAGAGACAACACGCTTTATCATATATATGTGTGTTCGTCCAAAATATATATTTAATGATTCTTCGTGTATTTGGAAGTTTTATCTTTCAATTTGAAATTATAGTAACCCGACCAACATGGACACAATTATGAATATAATAAGCGTAGGGCTGCAGTGATAGTGCCTAAAAATTACTGTCCGGGTGTCCAGGTGCACGAGGGGAAACGGTTGATGTCCGAGAGTATCGCACGGAACACTGCCGTTCAAAGGAAAAACGCCATAAGAGCATTTGAGAGTTGCCAAGTATCCTCCAATAAAATGTTAATTTTTGAGGAGAGTTATGAATATTTTCCAGTGAAATTATCAGATTATCAAGATCTGATTGTGAATGAAATTCTCTGGAAAAATCGAGAGAAAATATTTACAGATTTTCCTGAAAATTCGCATTTCAGCAGAGAAAATTTGGCAACGTCTGATGGTCCATACGGTGTTCTTCCTTAGCACGGCAGAACAGTGGTGTAACTTGAGCCTCGGACTACACGCGTCGCTCGAGAGGCAGTTTTTCCTTGCTTCGAGGGCGTCAAACGTGCTAGCCTCTACCAGTGGCGTGGCGTGCTTTGCGATATATCGATTGTTCTGCCATTTAAACCTATGGAAAAGGATCGATTACTAAGGTGTTCGCTGCGAACACCCTGACTATCGATCCTTTTCCATAGGTTTAAATGGCATAACAATCGATATATCGCAAAGCGTGCCACGCCACTGGCCTCTACTGCCTTCTTATTCTTCATTTTAAGTACGTCAGTTGTCAAACTGCACTGCGCACCCACGACCCAAGTAACAAGGATCAAGTTAGACGTTTTATCATATGCGCAGGAAAATCGCCAAATTTTAAAACTCTGTGAAATTATGCACGCACTGCACGGAGACCTTTCAGTCCATCTTAATTTTAAATCAATCATAGATGTGGGTGCTAATATATTTTTTTCTTATTTTTTTTGTAAAAAATTTAAAAATAAAGTTCCGCTTTTTATTAACATTTACCCGCGGGAAAAATGAAAGATTTTTGTATTTTATAAAGTATATACCGCGAAAACAAAGTCAAAGTGCTAATATCTGCAGTTTGCTAAAAATAAGCGTGATGATTTCTCTTTGAGCTTTAAGTAAGAAAGATGAATTCAGTTTAGCAAGAAAAAATCCGAAGATTCAATCATTAGGTTAAGCCAGGTTATCTACCTCTACCTAGGCTTTCGTAAAAAATCATCATTTGACTATTTATACCCTGAAAAGACACTTGAATCGCAAAATAGTCAAAGAGTCATTTATGCATAGCCAAAACGCAAGTGTTACAACTTCCCTATCAAAAATATTCTCAGAGGGAAAAACCCAATGAGCTTTGGTCTAAAATCACGCAAAATCATTCTCATTTGAACAGACTGCATTTAAAGTATGACGCAATCGGAGGTAGGCCTAGATTACCGTTACGGTCGTTCATGAAAAATTAACGTTACTCACAACAAAAGGACCTTTAAAACCGGAGCTTTTTCGATCATCCCATTTCCGGTAAATTTGAGCCATTTTGAATAGGGTTTTAAGAGGGATGCACGCTATTATGCTGCATTGAAAGGGCTCGAGAACTGGCTAAAAATGGCCGTTCCACCAACCTTCACTGAAAAAAAAAATATGGTAAATTTTACCATACCCTGACACAGTGATCCGAGTATGGTATGTAACACCAGACTCTATGGTAGAATTTACCGTATTATGGGAAGTGTAAGCAAAATTCTGGTGAATACCACTATAATGGATCACTGGACAAGGTACGAATTTAAGTATATTCTGATACATGTTTCTTAACCAGAACTTCACGTAGAACAGGATTCGCGCAACGAAAATTGCTGAAACCAACTCCTAACGGAGATATTAACATTTTTATTTCACATTGGTTACAAGGAATTTGAACTGCCCGCTCACAAGAAACTCAAAGCTCTACGTGAGTCAAATCGCGCACTACAACGGTTTCAGCAAGCTTCTCAATCGAGCAATGTTCATGTCCCACCATGTGTTGTTCAAACTATAAAAAACCTGCTACAGCTGAGCCAAAGCGTCAAAATTGAGGTTGCCAGATTTTTATATCGCAGAGACGTTCATGATAACGTTTAGCGCGCGATGTGAATCACGTAAAGCATTGAGTTTTCATGAGCGGGTGCTTTCAATTCAAGCACCAAGAATCATTAAATATCTTCGCAAGGAGTTGATTTCGGTAATTTTCGTTGTGCACATCGTGTTTTACGTGAAATTTTGGTCAGGAAACATATATCAGAATGCTGAAATTAGTACCTTAGTGGTCCAGTTTAGTTATTATCACTAAATAGTATCACTGTGTATAAAATCAAGTAGGCTTAAAGGAGGTGTTACTTTACTTTTTTCAGTGTTGGTTTAATGGCATCTCAGGTAAAGATTAATTTAGGAATGAAATGGCTACACCGGAGAGAGCAGGTACCGAGGCTGAGCAGTGGAGTGATTAGCTCAGTTAACCCTACCGAGTGCATGTACACGCTCTGTGATTTTACATAATCTTTGTTTCAACTTCCATGCATCACCTGAGAGGTATGAGCTCCCTATGACGTCACCCGCGGAGTCGTCCATGTGAAACGTTGTACAACTGGACTTCACTCTTCCATAGCGAGATTGTGGTGTACCCTTACTCTGCGGGGGAAGTGAGGGGAGGTGAATCCTGAAGCCTCCCTCCCCGGCCCGAAGATGACAGATTTACCTTTCCTCCGTCCGTCTCTCTTAAAATGACATATTTTTGCAAAATTTTCAGAAAATTGTCAGATTCGGAAAGGAGACATTGAAAGGCTAAATGCTGACCCAAAAGAACTGAGACTAGTGCTGTACCTTTTGAACTAAGAAAGCTAGAGAGCTGATTTTAGTCACATATCGCGGTTTTCGTATGATCAGTGATTTCCGCCAAAATGTTAACTTTACTCAAGTGACTTAAACAATGGGCTAAGAAAGTGAGTCTACATGAGATTCTGTTCAAAGTAAATATTAGGAGGAAATTTTGTTATTCCCAATATGTTTCGGTCTAATTCTCGTCAGAAATTACCTGTACGGTGTTATAATAACTTTGGTGACTTAAACGACGGGATAAGAAAGTCAACTTACGGGAGATTCTGTTCTAGGTATAAATCAGGCCTCTTTCTTGTTAAGAGTATGATTTTTTCTAATTCTCGTCAAAAATTACCTGGACGAATGAGAGGTACTAAAAGAAGGTCGGTGACTTAAACGGCGGGATAAGAAAGTGAGCCCATACAAGATTCTTTTCCGAGTATTAATCAGGAGGACCCTTTCTTGTTCCAAATATGGTTTGCTCCGATTCTCGTCCAAAATTACCCGTACGAATGAGAAGTATCGAAATGACTATGAAAAAATAAAATAAAAAAAAGAACTTGCAAAAATCCTGTACTTCTTCAGAGTGACTGTACCTACAGAGAGTTTTGCCGGAAACAAAATTGCAAAATCTGGAGTGGACTCGCGGCGATCTCGCCTCGGTAGGTAGTGTCCACACCGTGGTCATGGTCATAGTTCACTTTGCGGTGACCTCTATATCCTCGGCGCGGTGGCCGAATTTTTTCAAGTTGGAAAATGTATCACTATCTCGGCGGGGAGGGGTGGGGGGTGAGGGGAAGCCAGGGGGGACGCACATGAATGCGAGACTGTGATTACCGGCCAGGCCATTGTTCGGTGGTCGATGGTGACAGGTGGAGTGGCGGCGCTCTGAAACTCCGGTCCCCGTTACTGATTTAGCATGCTGAGCCAATAGCCGAGCTCTAGTCGGGGGGGGGGGGGGGGTGTGCGTGTCCTCTTTAGGCCCCGGTCGTTGTGATATTCGATATACTTGTCGTGGCCCGATCTGGGTGTATTCGCCGCAGGAGCGCGAAACGCCGAATGGCTCTCGTTGTGGAAAAACGCGCGGGTCCGAGCGTGGTTTTCGTTGGAGATGCGCGGTTTTTCGTCGGGCGTTCGGGCGCGCTGCATGCGTGCCAACGGTAAAACGGCGAATTTCCTCCGGCGAGCATTTCATAGCTCGGGCTTTTCATCCGGCGATTTGGATCGTACCTGCTCGCATGACTCGGGAAATCTCATTTTTGTTGGAGGCCGGGCGCTCTGATACAGAATATTTCCGCCAGTTTTGGCGTCGTTTGGAACCATTTATTGCCAAAACGGCGAATTTCCTCCGGCGAGCATTTCGTAGCTCGGGCTTTTCATCCGGCGATTTGGATCTTACCTGTTCGCGTGACTCGGGAAATCTCATTTTTGTTGGAGGCCAGGCGCTCTGATACAGAATATTCCCGCCAGTTTTGGCGTCGTTTGGAACCATTTATTGCCATGAATTCGCTTTAAGTACAAATGGAAGTGTTGCATGTGTAAGGAATTTTACTCTTCATTCTTAGGTAAAACTTCGCGAGAAACACTATGGTGCCACTGGTTTTCTCTGAAATCAACTCCCAAGCTCAAAAAAAGCTCTGAAGTTGAGGCCAAAATGGAGGGGATATCCCACGCTATCCTGAGAGTCCACGGCCACATCAAGACAAACTCTCCATGCAAAGATAGGGAGCGAATACATTAGCAGGGTTGCCGTGTTTTCAATTTTAGAGTCCCTGTGGCAGCCCTGTCGATGTATTTGCTCCCTATCTTTGCATGGAGAGTTTGACTTGATATAGAGGTGGACTCTCAGGTGGATATACCCGCCATTACGGCCTCATCTTTGAGAGCTTTTTCTGAGCTTCGGAGCCTGGAACCAGTGACACCACCGTATTTTTCGCGAAATTGTATGCAAGAAATAATACTCAAATCGCAAATCCCTCTCACATGCAAAAGCTCCCTTTCTGTAAAAGTACACGGAAAAAACAAGACTAGTGTTGAGCACTACTGGCCGTTTAGTGGGGAGTAGTTGAGGGCTGGCGTCTAAGCGCTGTACAGCTCAACACCGGAAGGCAGTACAGGTGAGCACTGAACATGAGTAGTGCTAATCAGATGCCGCGAGACGTAGTTGCGCTTAACAGGTGTAAATTCACACATGAAACGTCGGAGTTACGATAGCCTGGTGGTAACGCGCTGGTCTTCCACCGGCGCAACTCGAGTTCGATCCCCGGCGGAGGCGTTTCATATTTTACGCTCGCTCCAAAGTCACTTTAGGGCTTGACACTACTTCTTCCTTAGTGACCCAGCCTCGAGCTGTTTAGTGCCCAGCACTCCTCTGACTTGCTGGCTCCATTTGATCTAACCCTCGTTAGTGCCCAGCACTAACATGTAGGTCCCAACCCTAAGCTCGTTTTTTCCGTGTATGAGCACTTGGAGCAGAATTTCTCGGCACGTGCCCTTGATCCAGCCGACAGCTTTGACGTCATCAGTTTACCCCCGTATTCGGGAGCGTGACGCGTGACGTCGACAAGGAAGTGCCAGGAAGAAGGTCGGGAGAAGCAAGAAGTGGCTGCAACCAAATCCGGGGCACTGGGAGATGAAGATTCCCCGCTTGCACAATCACAATCGCGGAAAGACTGAAGATTCATAGACGGATGAACGACGAATAAGCATGATCCGCAGATCCGATGATCAGCTATTGAGACCGCAACTTTCCTCCAGTCCCCCCTCTTTTTTTGTTCGATCCATTTTTCGCCCCCCCCCCTCCCGGAGCAGCAGTGGGTCAGTCAACGTCGAGGACAAAATGATCCTTGATGTTGCCGATCCTCTGACGTCGCCCCCAGACTCGGCTTCAAATATCCGGAAGATGAGATAAGGACGCTATATAATTTTGCCCATTGATTATTTCCCTGTAAATTCTGGGGATTTGGGCGTTATCTCTCAAAATCTGTGTAAAATTGTCATAGGCGGATCCAGGGAGGGCGTAGAGGGGGGTGCTACGCCCCCTCCCCTCTGTTCGCCTGAAGAACGGAGGAAGAAAGAGGAAAGAACCAAAGAAGGAAGGACGCTTACATTTGGTAATTATCCATGACCAAATTGACTCAAACTGCACGTTAGATGCTTTAAAATTGCGACAATTTTCAGGGATCCATCCCCCCCTCGACACCCCTTGCGCCCCCCCTCCTGAAATTTGTTGAAAGTTTACAGTATCTAATGAGCGGTTTGCGTCAATTTTGTCTTGAATAATTATCAAATATATGCCTCATTCCTTCTTCGTTTCTTCTTTATTTCTTCCCTTTTCCTTATTCCTTTTTTTCGGTACGCTCTCTACGCCCTCCCTCCCTCCTGCGGGCTGATTGCTGAAATTGATAGAAAAGCGGTAGATAAGGAAGACATAAGGATTATGGAACGATCCTATTGCTTGAATGGGTGGTTCTTATACAGACCAAGGGGTAAATGATCGACTAACCATCGGGTCTCTCGTGGGTTGCCGGTTAGTTAGTCTATTACCTACGCCCTTTGTCCATTACAACCGCCCGCTTCCACCAATAGGATCCCCTTATATCCTTTTTGTCTTATTTGTCTATCACTCTGTCTATGGATTTCAACAATCAGTCCGCTGGATTCACCTACTATGAAGTTCGGTCCCAACACTGCCGTGCTAAGGAAGAACGCCGTATGAACCTTCAGGCATTGCCACATTTCATCTGATAAAACTTTTTTTCCAAAGCGAATTTTCCAAAGAATTTTTTTCACAATTTTACAAAAAGTTCCTGAAAACCTCAAAGAAGAAAATCCATAACTTTCTTCAAGAATGGTCATTTTACCGGAGGAAATTTGGTGGCTCGCGAATATTTATACGGCGTTTTTCTCCAGCACGTTAGAACAGTTCACACAAAGGTATGCCTAAGGTGTGGATGAGAGGTGGAAGATTCCCATGTTGCTCATCTTCTTTCTCTCTGTTTCGTTTGCCTCGGTTTACTTTCGATTCTCGAGGATGCAGCCGAGTAACGCAGCGCATTCGCGTCAACGGCGACGCCGTGGAGACCACGTGCATTGCCGACGTGGTTCTCGTAACGCAGAATCGTTACTCCATTCTCACTTGAGACGCTAAAACCGTGTAGTTGTGCGGATGGCAGGGCTCATCTCTATCCGCAGTTACGCCCTCGCGGCACGGTAGCTTCGATCTGGCAACGTTGCTGTTCCTCGATCGGAACGACCTACCGGGAAATCGCACCGTGCTCCTCCATATTTTGGCTAGCTAATAATTTCACTGTCACGTTTCGCAACGATGCCGCTTGAAACACCTTGATCACTGATGGTTAAGGTGATTTGATGGACGCCATATTTTGTGTCAGAACGGCATGCGATATATCGCATCAATTGGTTCCATTTTTTCAGCTATTTGTGATTTTTCTGCAATTTTGAGATCGCAATTCTGTTGTCAGGAGACTAAAGCATTCACTTACCAATTTTAACAAAGAAATTCAACGTACTAAAGGCGTGGTTTTTTTAGAGAGAAAACATCGCATTCGATACTGATATCGGAACTGCACTCGAGAAAAATGACGAGTAGCTGAAAAAATGGAACCAATGGATGCGATATATCGAATGCCTTTCTGACACAAAATATGGCGTCCATCGAATCACCTTAAACCTTTCAAAGTTGCCCTAAGGGCTGATTATTGAAACTGATAGACAAAGCAATTGCTAAAGTACGCGAAGAAAAAATGGAGTAATTCTTCTTCTTCCTCTAACGACTATAGGGCATACCCCTGTTCGTCAGGCCATCAAGTATCGAGCATAACAAACTATATATAAGTATTAAAAATCTAAAAATCACTAAATATAAAGGACTCGTCAAATCAATAAAAGCAGCATAAAATCGTCGGTTATCCTCAGGAAAAGAGAGCCAACTCTACAATGTAATGAGTAACTCTATTGGTAAAAGTACGTGGTTGCAATGGACAACGGATGATAGACTAAGTAACGGCCACCCGCGATAGACTCCGAAGTTAGTCCATCATATTCCTGCTTTGTCTTTAACAACTACCCGTTCAACCAATAGGATCGCTCTTTTCTTCTTTTTCCATTGCTTTTTCCATCAATTTCAATACTTAATCAGCCGGCAGATGTAGTTATGGATCCCTAGACAGGGTATGAATTTAACTTCCACAATCCACGTTATCTTGTCAAAGTTTCACGTTTAAAGCGCATAAAAAGAAAGCATGAAATTGCGAAAATAAGCTTAAATTATTTTTTTCGTCCATTTTAATGTTTTGTGTTATTTTTTCAATCATGAAACTCCAAGGAAACAGAACCAAAAGGAACTAGGAAAATAATTGAAAACGAAACCTGCATCTATAAAGTAAAATATCAACTGTAATGTTCATCCGCTCACAATTTATTACCCTCGGATCTCTCCGTTAGTTTCGTGTTTGTTCTCACTTCTTTCGGTTCCTTTTGAGGAATCTGCTTGTTTGAATCGCACGCACATAAATTCATTTAAATTTGTATTCACAGGAAATAAGGGTACGAGGAAAGGCACGAATAATTAGGACAAGCACAAGGCAAAATTCTGAGGCGTCTCGTGGGGACATTAATAATGAGGTCTGTTCAAAGTCTTTGCGATTCTGTATGGATAATTAGTGGCCGGGCATGGGGCATGGGGGAGAAAGAGAAATGGAAACATCTACATCCAGACACAAGACTTTTGGGCCGCGGTAGAGTGGTTCTCATCATCGCCGAGCAGCAACAATGAGAGCAAAAAAATGCGGTGCAGACCGCCTCGTAGCAGTGGATGCACTCTGGTTTACTTTTGTACGCCGGCGTTCAAGTCTCCCGGAGTCTTCGCGTCATCGTGCGCTTTTTTAACGGAAATAGGGAAGAGGAAGTTTCACTATCTTCGCGAAGGCAATAATTGAGACTTTTTTCGATGAAAGGGCGTCTCATTGGCCGTTCCAGCAAATTGGCAACATTATTTTTCCCCCATTTAAACGTATGGAAATGTACCGATTTTTGGAGGAGCCAGGTGCCTTGACAAGAATCGACTATTCAACATAGGTTTGAATGGAAGAAATCCGGTGTTGCCAAATCGTTGGATCCGCCCCTGGGGCGTCTGAGACTTCCAATGCTGCTATGGTTGTGTAATGTTGTTCTGTAGTTCTACGTAACTTATCCGGCAATTCTGCTACGAATTTTCCCTGAATGTGCTCCGAGCTTTCTCTCGCAATTGTAAAGAAGTTAGTCGACTGTGAATGAATTGCATTCGCCACAAACGCTATAAAAATTGCACAATCTTAGCAGTATATTGCAAGCCTCATACACCCTTTTACTGAAAAAGTCCTCCATCATAAGTTACTTCAATCGCCTCTTTGCTCATCATTGGAATAAAGGGTTGCTCTGTTATTATTCTTCATCCACTGTTGAAAATCCGGAATCCGTGCTCTTCCTGTTTCATTCACGAATGTCCCATTCGGTGCGAGTCAAAATTAGTCTGTGTTAAATGAGCTCGTCGTGAAGTTATTGTCATGGTCATTAGAGTAGAGACCCTCTGCATGAAGAATTTGACAGACTACACAGGTCCTGTCGAGAGTCCTACAGAGTCTTGTCGAAATATATGCGATCTTCACAATTACGGCCTCACCTTTGAGAGCTTTTTTTTAAAGCTTGGAGGCTTGCTCTAGAGCAAATCACCCACTGATATGTCCGATCAAATCGAGCCTTCAAAGCCTCAAGATCAGGTGTTGGATTGTGATTGACTTCTTAGATGACTTCGACCAGAGACAAACTTTGATCGATGGGAGTTTGCTCCAGAGAAGTCATCGGCTGAGGTCACACGATCAAATTGGGCCATCAAATCCTCAAGGTCTGGCACTGTGATCGGCTTATTGGATGACTTGGATCAATCACATCACTTGACTTTGGCATATTGATGGCACGGTTTGATACTGTGGCATTAGCTCATGGCATCGTCGTGTTTCACACGAAATTTTACCTACACAAAAGTATCGCAAATCCCTGCGGCATGCAAGAGATTCATCATCATTTGGGACACATCATCTCAAAGTTTAATACTTTTCGTGCAGGATGCGTAAGCATGACTGTCAAATTGCCCAGAATATTCAATATTAAAATAAGCCCGAGCTACGCGATCGGACTATCACGGAGCCGACAAGTTGCGCGATTGGGAGGGGGGGGAGAGGGGCGGGCCCGGGCGGGCGACCGGTGCAATGACTCTAGCGTGACGTCACCCGAGAAGTTCAAAAAACCGGTTAAAGTCCCGATCGGATCCGATGGCGCGGCGAGCGTGAGTGCGTGTCGCGCTTGGCGCTGGATCGACTGATCCGCCATTTGAACCTATGGAAAAGAATCGATCTCCGACTAATCGATTCTTTACCATGGTTTCATATGGGAAAATTTCGATAGTCGATTATTCGGCCGGCGCGGGCACGTTAGACGTCGACTAGAGATGCCTGGCGTTATTTTTCAGCTGTAATCGCTAATCAGCCAGTCATCCGGTTCCAGAGACGTAGCATCACTGGTCCAGGCCCGGTCCGTCGCGGCGCACCTACTAAAATATTACGCTGCGTAGCGGTCGCCGGCCGTTGCGTCCGCCGCCGTGGCCGTCCATCGCCCGGCTGGCGTCGCGACGCCCTGCGCACCCGACGTCGAGGCGTCGTCCAGCGTCACTTGTCACCGACGAGACTCCTCGCGAGATCCGTCTCCCGCACAGGGATTCTCAAAGGCTCCAAAGACGTGATCCGAATGGTCAACGAAAGCAGCGGCGTGGCATACTTTGCGATGTATCGATTGATTTACCGTTTAAACTTATGGAAAAGGATCGATAAACAGGGTGTTCACAACCGGTGTTCGAAGCTCACAGGCGCCAACGCGCCAAATGTGCCTAAAAATCGGCCATGGCGCCTAAAAAATGAATTAGTTTTAACTTCCTTTCTGCCATAAGGCTACACGTTATTTTGAAACTTTAAACACGTATTTCTTGGCAAAGCAAAAACTTTGGACTTATGCGCCTTGTCCTCCAAACCCACTACATGAGTTTCCACCTGAAGGGAACTAGAGTATACCTGCATAGCGAGAGTAGACAGATGTAAAACTCCGAAAATCCATCAGGCCTTCACCGATGCCTCTGCGAATATAGTTAGGGCCCAGAAATGCAGCCAACCTATGAATTTCAATTATCCAGAGCGATTTACTAGTACAATTATTACGCACTATCGTTTATAAAGCACGTATTTGACTTATTTTTTGCATATATTTACTCATTTTTGCGGAAGAACGCTCATTTATGTACATTCTCAGCCATCTTGGTTAGAATTGGAATCTGCAAACTGGCTGAGAAATTTTGTGCGTTAGAAGTTGGTTAGAAGGGTGGCTGCACTTTCGGGCCCTTACCCCTCCATGAAGCGATCTGTCCATACTCTCGCTATATAGGTACTCTACACGGAGAAAAAAAAACTCGTGCGTGGGACCCGAAGTTTAGGTCATATGGATTTCTGAAGTTTTCAGATTGAGCATCTGAACACTTTAGGTCTAGCTGCCGAGGTTCGGATCACACATCTGAAACTTCAGTTCTTACATCTGAAGTACTTCGGTTCTCACATCCGAAGTACTTCGGTTCTCACATCCGAAGTACTTCGGTTCTCACATCCGAAGTATTGCGGTTCTCACATCTGAAGTACTTCAGATGTAAGAACTGAAGTTTCAGATGTATGATCCGAACCTCGGCAGCTGGACCTAAAGTGTTCAGATGCTCAATCTAAAAACTTCAGAGATCCATATGACCTAAACTTCGGGTCCCACGCACGAGTTTTTTTTCTCCGTGTAAAGGGAACCATGCACAAGATCCGTCAAACCTGCACTAGCCTTCTGCACCTGCCAGAAACGCGAGGCGGTTTTGAGGCCGAGCTAGCTCCACACTAGATTCTGCATGGCCGCGAGGATGTCCCGCTGAGTTCGGAGCTCCACAATGGAGCTGCGAGCCCGTGAATTGTTCACGGTTTTCCCGCGAAGCCGTCGCAAACCGCAACCGCCCCCCTCCCCCCCCCCCCCCTCGCAAGCCATCCGCTGGAATTTTTTCGGCATCCCACATACCTCCGGACACCGTGCCCGCCGGCCGCTCGAATATAAAATTTAAATTTCGTCCCGACCTTACGGAAGTGGTGCACACCTCGGGATTCTTGCGGGTGGCTTTTCGAAACTTAGCGCTCTTTTACTGCCTGCGTTAAGCGAAAACGCCGTATGAACTTTCGGAAGTTGCCAAGTTTCTTCCGATGAAATATTTATTTTTTTTTGGTATTTTGCCGTGCTGGAGAAGAACGCCGTATGAACATTCGAGAGTTGCCTTTACTTCGATAAAATGGTTATTTTTGAGAAAAGTTGTGAATATTTTTCCTCTGAATTTCCAGAATCTTTAGGTGAAATTGTGAACAAAATTGTCTGAAAAATTGGGGAGAAAATATTCATCAGTTTACCCGAAAATTCGCGTTTTATGAAAGGAAATTTGGCAACGCCTGAAGGTTCAGACGGCGTTTTTCCTTAGCACGGCAGTATTTGACGCATATTCATCTTTGAAATTTTCAAATACGTCAGGTTAAGCTACGAACGAAATCTTTCGTAAATTTGAAGGAAAAATGTTCACAAGTTTTACAGGAAATTCGTATTTTATCGAAAGAAATTTGGCAATGTCTAAAGGCACATACGGCGTTGTTCCCTAGCATCGCAGTTCTTATCGACCTTAATCGATTCAACCCTACGTTGAATCGTTTTTTATTGATTATAGTTAATCGGTGACGGATCGATAGAGGTTCAAGGATAACTTCGTACCCTATGTGCTGAGTTCACTTGCTTAATGGTCTAAACATACGAACTTTTGATCTACACGTACATTCCGGAAAGCATGGCAACTGGCTGCAAATAGTTAAACCTAATATTCATATCTAAGCAAGGAAATCTGAAATTTTATAAACTGTGTATTAAAGACCATAAAGCAGACTGGCACATCTCAGTTTATAAGTAGGTCAATACCGATGATGAAAATAAGAACCCGCGTTTGAAATGTTAGAACGTTTCTACCCTTTTGTTTTCATGTTTCGAAGATGGCTGATCGAGGTATTGACAAAAATTTCTTATGATTTCTCTCTGTTCGTCCAAGAATTCTCTTGTAGAAATGCATCGTAATATATGTACGTTTGTAATTATATTCTGATAAAATAATTTTGGCTAAAAAATTTCGGCTCACTAAAATTTACGTACATTTGTACGTGATTTCAACGTCGACATGGTGCGACAACATGAACATTTTTAACCTGAATTTTGATGTGTATGCAATTACCAGGCTTTTATAGTGCGTGGGACCTGGATGTATCGTCCCTCCAATTTTCTCACTAATACTTTAGGATCCTAAAATTATTGCGCTTTGGGAACAAAAGGGCTCAATGTGACGGTTAACACTAGTAGCACCTTTTCTGGTGTACTTGTAATGCCAAAAACTGGCTCTTCAACGTGGTAAACACGTATCATTACTTAATTCACTTTCTGGTGTACTCGTAATGCCAAAAACTGGCTCTTCAACGTGGTGAACACGTATCATCACTTATTTCGCATAAAAACCGCGGTGCTAAAAGCGGATGTAACCGCGAATTTCAAGTCTCTTAACTATGCATCTAATCAATAAAGTTCAGCCAACAAAATTCGATTCTGTGATCAGAGCAATTGACCCATTTTCCAACTTTAAGGGTGGCACAAAAATGCGAGATGCTTGCACGGTGCGCTGGAAAGTGCGAAGAGGTTAAGTCTCAAGAAGCTAACAACAAGTCCAACGGCATCTGAAGCTGTTATTAAATGTAGTTGGAATTCTAATCTGCTTTTAGCTAATTTGCATCTGTTACCGCACCGCCGTGCCACAGTTGCCAGATCTCACAGAAATCAGAAATTCCCGTATTCTATCCTGCCGAGGCAGAAACACGCCTCCGTTTTATGTGTGCGTTAAAATTACTTAAATAGGACCAAGAGGAGAGATACTTTAATCCGATTCAAACTGGATGACGACATCCAAGATCTTTTTCATATCAGGTAGGTATCATTACTACAAGGCTTCCTTTATTTTTTTATCAAAGTTGTTCTTGGGAATCCACATATCTGATCTGAATAATGTTTTAGTTCCTGACGTGTTATCTTTTTTGGATGAGTTGGAAGTCCACTTCTCAAATCAACACCAAAGTTTTTTAATGCCACAAGGTGTCAGGGATTTGGCCCCATACCAATCAGCCACTGGAAAAAAAACACATTGGATCTAGAGTCCAGACTCTTAAAAACATCGAGAAGAAAAAGTACTCTTGATTCAATCAGAATCTAGCTTAAATCAAGAGCCAAGCCTCTTAATTTAAGCGGATTTCGTTTTGATTCAAGCAAAAATCTGATTGAATCAAGAGTATTTTTTCTTGTCAATGATTTCAAGAGTCTGGACTCTAGATCCAATGTGTTTTTTCCCAGTGGAGAAACATCTCATAGCCCTGCATTTCAAAACCCCTTCGAGAGTGCTTCATGTACATAGAAGTCCATGTGCTAGGGGTGATTATGAAAAGATTTCAAGTCAAGGAAGTTTCAAGGGGCATCTTAAAATTCCGGTCTTAGTTTTTATCAGTAATGAACTTAATCACTTTTCGTTGGACATGACCACTCATCTTAAGGATTAATTTCGCATTGTGGAGCACTTTTTGAGGAACGTAAGTGATCGGGTATTGTTGGGGTAAAAGGAAAACGAACAATAAAATTAATCAGGTCAAAATCCCTATTCTTTGAAACATTACGCTGCTGTGCTCGTGCTAGTCCTTGCTTAACTGCAGGATTCAATCAACTAGGCTCGATTCTGGAACAAACAACAACCAACTCATCCGTGGACTCTTGACTTTACCATCTAGAGAATAGAGACTTGGTTTATTTTTTCATAGTGCTTCAAGTATTCTGCATAGACGACTTTTAGGTCAAACTCCCCAAAATTTCTGCATTTCAACCCCTGAAACTCTCGTTCCTTCTTTCCCATCAAACTTGAGTCGCCTGGGCAAGATCCGAACCCAGAATTTGCAGACAAAAGAGCCACACGGAGAGAAAAACCTCATTCATACGAACCAAATAGTTCAGTCGGTGCTTTTTGGTTCAGAAGATTGAGCACTCGGTTAAGCTTACTGACCGCATCTGTTGTCAGAACTGAACTTAATTTCGATTAAGCGAAGGTTCAGTTCAACTGACTAAAATATCAGTTAACTGAACTGAAAAAACTCGGTTGATATGGATATTTCATGCAAACCGAAGTTTTTCAATTTAGAAATCTAAAACTCTGAAAAAATTTCCATAACAACTGGATTTTTTCATTCCAATGAACTAAGATTTTGAGTCGTTTGAACAGAGCCTTTCGGTTGACCTAACTGTACTTCAGTTCTGTCGACTGAAGCTTTCAGTTAGCCTTACTGAAGACTCAGTTCTCTGAACAGGAAGCGCCTACTGAAATATTCGGTTTGCAAAGAAGTTCACTCTCTCTCTTACAGTGCGACAGAAGATCAGCTGTCTTCGGTTTAGCATTGAAAGTAAATCCAAGAATCAAAACGGCAGATCCTCGGTCACATTCCGAAAGTGCGTAAACTTGTTTTTCGCCGACTGTAACTGATTTTTCCTCCTTTTCGCCTTTTTAGTTTCACGCGCAGATTTTTCAATTCAGTGAACTGATGTTTTGGTTCGTTAAACTCACCCATCGGTTAACCAAACTTAAGTTCAGTTCGGACAACAGTTCACCGAAAAAAAAAAAAAAACAATCCTAAACTTGCCGCCAAGAAGTATTTTTTTTTCTTAAATCAAGAATTTTGCTGCTTAATATGAACTAATTTTTTGCTTAACCCAAGCCTTATTTTCCTCGTAACAAGAAAAATTCAGCTTAAATCAAAATAAAAAAAATTCGTGGCGGCAATTTCAAGAATCATCATGCTTGAGCCAAGCACATTTTTTTCAGTGTAGCTTAACTGGACGTCCTATCAATTGAGCCGAAAAGCACCTCCTGAACTACCTATAGATTTTTCCCCCAGTGTAGCCCTGATATCCACAAGTTCCGGGTTCGATTCCCGACTAGGTGGCCTGAGTTCGATGGGAGGTGGGAACGAGGGTTCCCGGTTCTGGAATGCAGGAATGTCGGGGAGTTCGTCGCGGAATCAGTGCATGCAGACTACATACTCGAAGCACCAATAAAAAATAAATAAAGAAATAAAATAAGGCAAGCTTCGATTGGATTCCGACGATGCGACGATAAAAGCGGACATTATTATCGGCGATAATGTCAACAACGCCGGGTTGGAGGCTGGTAGCCGACCCGCGGCGACCGGGTCGCTTGTGCTCCGACCTCGAACCCAGGACCCGGTGTCCCCAGGCTGGGACTAAGTTAACGGCACTTGTCAATCATATTTACACTTGTCGGCTGAGCCGCGGAACCGGGCCTGGAGTCCTCCGGGCGCTCCGCTTTTAGCCTCCAACCACGGTGGCGCGAATATTTCAGCACCGTTCCCTCTCATGCTCCATGCGTTTAATCGGCTGCGTGCCGGGACCCGGGTGACGGATGCCGAGACATGCACCGCGAAGACGGTCCGGGTTCAGGTCCCTGCGGCGGTGTCACACGCCCCCAAGCTGAGGTGCAGCCGCGGAGAATACCTCGAGTGCCTCCATGCACCAGTGGCGTGGCGTGCTTTGCGATATATCCATTTCTATGCCATTTAAACCTATGGAAAAGGATCGATAAACAGGGTGTTCGCAGCGAACACCTGAATAATCGATTCTTTACCATAGGTTTATATGGCATAACAATCGATAAATCGCAAAGCACGCCATGCACTGCCACTGCCGTGCTGAGTAAGGATGTCGTATGAGCATTCGGACCTCGTCAGGCAGAAAGGAACCAAGCCACTTCAGCTACTGCCAAATTTCATGGGGCAATTTAATTTTTTACATGAAAACGGCTGTGCAGATTTTAGTGCCAATTTCAGTGAATTTTAAGCATAGTAAGGAGCTAACGGAGATGTTGCATGTGTGAGGAATTTGCGATTTGACTATTGATTCTTATGTAAAAGTTCGCGAGAACCACGATGGTGTCAATGGTTTTATCTGAAATCAACTCCCAAGCTTAAAAAAGCTCTCAAGTTGAGGGCAAAATGGAGGGGACATCCCACGCTATCCTGAGAGTCCACCTCTACATCAAGGCGAACTCTCCATGCAAAGATAGGGAGCAAATACATATGACAGTGCTGCCACTTTATTTGCGGTTCTAAAATCGAAAACATGGCAACCATGCTAAATGTAATTGCTCCCTATATCTGCATGGATATCCCATCCATTTTGGCCTCAACTTGAGAGCTTTTTTAAGCTTGGGAGTTGATTTCAGAGAAAGCCAGTAGCACCATCGTGTTTTTCGCGAACTTTTACATAAGAATCAGCAGTCAAATCGCAAATTCCTCACACATGCGACATCTCCATTTCTGTGAAATCAACACTAATCTTAGGTTTCACTAACAAAACGCGTTGGGTTGACCATCTTTACTCATCTTCAGCGTTGTAGAAAATCAACACAAATTTTGCGTCATCGAATGAAATTTTTGTTGATCCAATATTATGTTGCGTAGAATCAAGTCCTTTCTTTTTTCCGTGTCACTTCGTAACGATTTGTTTTTCTCTTTAGCTTACAAGAGCGTCTACACAAGGCACGAGTACAGGCGCTTAAAAGAGCACAGCGGATCCATTGAGAAATGCGGATCTTTTTTTTTCCGGAACACAATCACACGAGCATAATGCCCGATCCCTCTCTCTCCTTCGGCAAGAACCGCGCACCCGCCATGGAGACTCAACGGAAATGACGCGGCTCTTGGTCAGAAAGTCAGGGCCGGCTATCACTTTCTCCAAGTTGCTCGTTTGCCATTACGCCACTGCGCCAATAGCACCCGCTTCGCATGAGCTGAGCACAAAGCAAGAGCGTCATCTTTTTATTGACTAATTTACGTCAATTAGACGCCCATGATTTCTTCTGCCGAGAGCGGGCCGAACGCAAACTGCACTGTCACTTGTTTTTTTTTTTTTGTCCCCGCGAGTCCACCCGCACCTCTCGGGTGTCCTCGTCCTTTCTCCCGATAAAAGAAAATCATATTTTCTCCTCTCTCTTTTGTACTCCAGGCGCCATCGAGAAATGGAAAATTCATCCAGACGCCGATGATTTTGTTTGAATATGGCTCCAATTTGTACCGGCCGCACAAATTGAACCGGAACGATATTCAGAGCTCACTCGATCCTCTTAAGCGAATGGAAGAACTCGTGGGGTGCAGCCGATGGGAGTTTAATATGTCTGGATCTCTCCTGTATCTAGATGAAGGAGGCTTAGAAGCGGCTAATCTCTCCCCAGAAAATCTAGTATCAAGTGGTGCAGATTTGTGGACTGTGCTGCCATTTTCCGGAATCAATTCCGAAATTCGGGACTTTTCAAATTATCGGAATTTTCCCCGGCATTATCTGAATCCCCGGAATTTTCAGCTCTTTACGGAATTTCCTCGAAATTTGCGGTTTTCCGCCAGTTTGACCATATATTTAATCAAATTTAGGGACTTTTTGATCAAATTTGACGATCTTCGGAATTATATCCGGGCGTATTTCGGAATTTTCCCCCGGAATTTTCGAAAAAATCGAAATTTTTCTCGGAACTTCGGCAAATCGGAATTATTTCGGAATCTTTTCATAAAATAAAATGGCAGCACTGACTAGCCACGGGAATTTTTGGAGAGCAGGCCTGTGTCCAGACAATCTGGTAGCCACTATCAAGCTCTATATTGTAGGGTGTGTACACCGATGAGCACCAATAAGCTCCATATGAGCTTTGATAGAACCATAAGACTGTACGTAAATTTATTGACAGAAAATGTTCACATGAGATTTGCCTTCAATTCATCAGCCCTATATGCAACGAACATAGGTACTGAAGAACGCGAATAAACACAAAAGCGAAAAAACACAAATATATCGCTCCATGAGCTTTCATTGAACCGATAAACGACGCCGTGAATGTATTGGTAATACTCAATAAATAATATATGTAAATTTTTAGGACAGTTTTTTTTGTCTTCTTCATCCATAGCTTTGTTTATTGATTAAAGTAATCTGCCTGCAGGCCCAGTAAAGAAGATTGCACTTTCTGCTTGTACGTAAAAAAAAAACTTGGTGGTGTATGCGTCTCGTAAAAGCTAATAATTTTGACTTCCATAAGTTTCCAGCTGCTTCGTGCGTAAAAGGATAAGTTACTGTATTCAATCAATTTTCAATAGTCAAAGGCGAGCAAAAATATCATAGAATATTGTTTCTCCTTTAAAATACATTATATTTATCATAAGGAAGTCTTAAACTCTGGTTTAGAAACTCCAGAGGGGCAACCAACGTTTTAGTTGTTTTTTCTACTTTTGCGTTAAAGTCTCCAAAAAAAGTGCATTGCTGTACGGCTCTAAATGTTTATTTGCTGCGAATCACTAAAATGGCATCAATACAATGTTAAATGTAGTAAATTTCTCGCATCCAGGCGTGTTATGTTTAGGAATTGAGGTAATTTGGGTAATTAGGTAATTTAGGCTTAGTAAAGGAATCAAGTGAACCTTCAGTACCTAGGTGTACCCGCATAATACTAACTACTTATTCGCGGCACCGGTGTTAAATTTAAAATTATCGGGTTTACTTTCCGCAGCAGGCTGGTTAATTTAATCGATAGACAAAGTTATAGACAAAGAAAGCAAAGAGAAAATGGGGGATCGCATTGCTTGAAACGGGCAATTGTCAAACACGATCGCATTGCTTGAAACGGGCAATTGTCAAAGACGAAGGGGGAAAATGATGGACCACCTGTAGAGTCTCAGGTCAGTTGCCGTTTATCAGTCTATGACCTACCGTACCTCCTTTGACTATCATTACAACCACTCGCTTCCACCAAATGGATAGGGGAAGACGGGGTAATAAGAGAGTGGGACAATAAGGTAGATTGGATTTTGCCGCTCTCTGGTGAGTGATAACAGAACTACCGTCGTGGGGAACGAATCTTGGTCCATTGCCGCGTTTCGTATTTAATTCCGGGCCGAATCGGAAAAGTGGCTGGGACAGGACCAGCGTGTAAACTTAACCTCTTTTTGAACTGGGTTTCGAAGTTCGGGTACCTCGGCGCTTTAATCAACATAAAGTCAAGTAAACATTTTCATAAAAATCGAACTATATATCATTTTGAAGCTTAGGATATGGGGCTTCTTCCTGATACTTGGTTTTTTAGATTAGTTTTTTTTTTACTGATTTATAATGTTCTACTCTTATTGGCCCAAGCGGTGACCCCTGTGGCTAATAAGAGAGTGAGGTTATGTCAGGGAGGGGTACAATAGTAGAATGAACACTAAAACTGTTGGTGATTTTTTTTTTTCACATTAAATGACTCGAAACCGAAAAAAGAAGGGCCTGAGGGTGCCTTACACTAAAGAGAATTGGCAGGCACACAGGGGCAGGGGGATTGGAGGGGTTTTTTTTGGGTATGGTTTTGATACAATTTCTAAAACTTGCATTTTGAATTCATTTCTTAAACTTAGCGATTTTCAAGTGTCAAAAGTTCATAACTCAAGAACTATTAGTCCGATCTCACTCAAATTTTGCAGGGCTATTAAGAGTAATGTAATGCTTGATCTTATATACTTTTCCGTGCTTACAATTAAAATTTCATGCGAGATACAGACCTGCTCTACTATTACCCCAGGGGGTACAATAAGAGAAATTTTTTTTTTTAAATATTTACATTTTTTTTCGCTAAAAAAAAGCACGAAAAACATTGAAACTTTGAGGAAGTGTTACTTACTGATAGGTGCATATGCCTATTTTTTTCAAATTTGTAACTCAATTACAACTCTTCAAATAAGGGTGTCACTCTCTTATTACCCCATGGTCTCTCTTATTACCCCGTCTTCCCCTAGCTCCATTTTCCCTCTGTCTTCATTGCCCATAGCTTTGTTTATCAATTTCAATAACCACACTGGAAAAAAAACACATTGGATCTAGAGTCCAGACTCTTGAAAACATTGACAAGAAAAAATACTCTTGATTCAATCGGATTTTTGCTTGAATCAAAACGAAATCCGCTCAAATTATGAGGCTCGGTTCTTGATTTAAGCTAGATTCTGATTGAATCAAGAGTACTTTTTCTTGTCGATGTTTTTAAGAGTCTTGACTCTTGATCCAATGTGTTTTTTCCCCAGTGTAGCCCACAGATACGGATAAACTGCGATTCCGCTTGAATCCATCCATTTCTGTTTTTTGCTAGTTTTTTTTTTGTTTTTTTGTTTTTTTTTTTTTAAATCATTCATATCTCAATTTTTTCGCAAACCGCACTTCAGCGTCTTGTCCTCCAAGCCCCTGAATTCTGATTAAATGCGTCCAACTGGACGTTCCTCGGTAGAAGGTCTGACAGCGGCGCTGTGGCCCTCCCGCTGTCAAGTAAGTTGGTTCGCGGGGCGCAAATTGGGCAGTTTGCCGGTCAATTAGAAGAAGATCTGTAACAATGGGAATTAAACGTGTCGGTGTCAGGGAAGGCCGCATCCGATGGAGTTGTCGCGAGGCGCTGTGTTGGAACATCAATTACTCAGTCGTCGACTCGAGGGGCGAGGGGGGGGGGAGTGTGAGGGAGGGCGAGGGAGGGCTCCGGATGAGGGCATCCTGCTATATATCCGCGTATCGTCTTTTGTCATCTTTTCATCTAATGAGATGTCTCATTTACACTCTTTACGTTTGAGGAATATCTCCTTACCGATTTTTTCCCTGAGGCTGATAACTTTTTAGGATAATAATTGGACTGTTTAAGCAGACGGACTCTGCAACGCTGCAAAATTTAATTTTATATTTTTGACCGTCTACAACAGAGACAAGAGACCCTCCACTAGTAGCTTGGCCGTTGTGGAAGCTTTTACTTTCGGGACTTCAGCACTCTACTGTTGACTTACATACACGGTTGATGTTCAACACCGTGTTGGCAGTTTCGTTTTGCAAACACGCCGAAAATGGCCGACGTTTGGGAAACTTGTTTGGCTCATGACGTCATCCGAAGCTCATCATCGACCATGTAGGTAAGTCAACAGCCGAAATTAGGATGATGACTGTTGCTCCCTTATAATTGTCAATAAGGAATTGTTGAAACCTCGAAAGTAAAAGCTTCCACCTGTCGCTAGGAGGCTAGTGGAGGGTCTCTTGTCTCTGATCTACAAGGAGAGTGCCTTCAGACCAAAACCTCGACATGAAGCCGTTTATACGCGTAGAAGAGCGTAAAAGTGTGTTCAAGGAACATGTTGCACAGTGTTCAAAACTCACCTTCGATTTTTGGGGGCCATTGAAGATTTTTTAGGGGCCTAATTCACTTTTTGCCGATATATCCTAGCGCATTTAGTGAAAAGTAAAACGCAAGATGTTTTAGTTACAGAACTTGTAACTGTAACTTGGAGGAAATTTCGGAAAATCACCAAGCAGAAAAATTAGGATTTTTTTTTTAGAGGCCGCGTTACTATATGTTTCCCTCAGGTTAATTTACCGTACCTGTGCGTGGCATGAGATGTCCAAGCATGAAAATGACACGGCCATGTTCAAACATATGACCATAGACAACAGACGTAAGACAACCATAGACGTAGGCACAGGCATAAAATTCCCTTTATTTAACGAAGAAACTTCCATACATTCAATAATCAAATGTTTAATGCTGAAGTAAATTGAAATACTTGACCATGATTACTTACATTTCTCGTTTAAAAGCTGTCTATTATTTTAAATGCTTGAAATTTGCCGTCACTTTTCTTTAAAACAGATTTTTTTATATTCTCAAGTAAAATTATAATAAAATATTAAAAAACAATAAAATTAAAAAAATCGTATTGAATTTATGTCATTTCCAAGTGTATTAGTGTTACTGAACTAGTACAGTGAACAAAATGCGTTCTGTAAATTCCATTTTACCGGATTGATGTACAGCAATCCTTGCAAAATCGTTGAGCAGAGCCTCATCGAAAGTCGTCGGTTGATCTGCACGCGCGCCTCTATTTTTTACGCTGCGTTTCTAGCAATCCATTCTCTGCTCAGTCATTTGAGGCGAAAATAGATGAGGGAACACTGCTCGATAAGTCCTTGGAATAGAACGAGACTGATCGACAAAACTGCTGTGGGTGACCAATTACGCCAACTGATTAGATTATAACTGCTAATGAAAGTGAACACTTTCATTTATTTGTAAAGAGAAATTCACTTTGAGTAAGAACTCTCGCGACGGAATAAAGTCAGCCTCTTTCCTTTATTTTCAGCAAAATTCTCTGTAAGTCTGCAAATTATTGGACCTCAGGCCTTATATGAATGAAATCATTTTCACGGTTGGGGCAAGTTAAATGTTAATGTCACCCAGGAAAGAAATTTCGCTAACTACTTACAAATTTTCGATTGGAAATGATGAAGCAAATAAAACTTGGTTAAGCGAAAAATAGATCAACACATGCAGTTGCTGAATGTACTGAGGCACAGTGGAAATGATAATAGGCGAAACCTTGAGTGTAGAGGAAAACTTATTGTGTTGTTTGAAAGTCTTGATTAAAACACTCGACATTCAAATTTGCCTCTCCTCTAGATACGCACGACCATGATTTAAAGTTTTGGAGTACGGCCTATTAACCATTTTTTATCACTAACAAAAAGAACTACCCTCAAGGAGTCATCAATTTTTTAAAAATTAAAAAAATAAAAAATAAAAAAAATGAAAATGACGTGCGAATGATGAAAAATTTACTTAAATCCTGGCAGATCCCGAAACCGTTAATCTGCAAAATAGAAAATGTTGCCAATTCCATCAACTTGTTTTATTCTTTTTCTTTGCCACCCCTTTCCAGGGTCGGATTTACGTACTTGCCGCCCATGGGCCGCCTGTATTTTGCCGCCCCTTCTCATTCGTTTTGAAACATCGATACAAGCCATCAACTGAACGTGCCGGAGGAGGAGGGGTGCATAACACGCGTATACTCGTGTTGGGCACGTTTTTTGTGAAAGCCTTGTCAACACTAGCAAAAGTTCACGGAACTTTGCGCGAAAATTACGTTCCGTAAACCTATCTCTGTGTGGACGAGGCCTTTCATTTATAAGAAAAGAACGAACATATTATGAAAGAATAAACATGAATGTGGTTTAATGATTTTAATTTCCGCCACCGCGCAAGCGCACTGTGTTTGGCGCAATGCTTGAAGTATCCCTACACTCTTGTAGGCGCTATGCGTTTCACGCCGACCGCTGCTGACCGCACTGTTTTTGACGCAATGCGTGAAGTATTCATGCAGTCTTGCAGCCACTATGAGTTTCACGCCAACCGCTGTTGACCGCACTACGTTTGACGCAATGCGTGAAGTATTCATGGAGTCTTGCAGGGGCCAATATGTGTTTCATGCTGACCGGCGCGCCGAGAGCTTCTCCTTTTCATCTCAAGTCTTCGTCATCATTGCTCTCTGCGCCGCGCCTTCCCAGGCCAAATCGCGTGTTTTGTTTCTCTCTCAACTAGACTAATGAAAGGCGCTGTCTGTGGTATCACCGAAAGACAAACGAATTAGAAGTTACTTTACTTTAACTCTCAGGAAATGAGAGATTTTGTCGCCTTTTCTCATTTGTAATTTTTTTTCTGAATCCGATTTTTTTCTTGATACCTACATTTGAAAAAAGTACAACATTTGCCGCCATGGGCCACGGCCCATGCGGTCACCCCTCCATCCCCTAAATCCGACCCTGCCTCTTTCTTCTCTCACTATTTTAAATTTTAAATCAGACTTACTCATGTACACCCTCTTTATTTTCAATTATCATCGGTTTTTCTTACGTATCTCACTGCTTCTCATTACACTTACTTCTCCTCGTATCTTTTTCCCCCTATTTCGGCGTTCATTTAAAAAGCAAGTACCGTGTGTAGGTGCTGGTACTGCTCGCTAGCCATCGCTATCATCAAGCGCCAAGACCTCCTAAATTTGCATATCTGGTAACGCTTAGTTCCAGCGTTCTACCGGGCCAATTTTCTTGATTTTTGCGGCTATCGACAGGCAATTGTCTTTAGATGAGCTTGCTCTATTCAGATTTTGAAAATATGACCCAGGTTTTTTTATATTACATGGTAAAGTTGCGAATTTTCCTATTTAAACAATGTTAATTTATATTTTTTGTCATAGTTCGTTTGAGCGTTCTACTAGGCCGATTTCCATGATTTCTGCGGTTATCGACAGGTGAACCCGTTTTACTCAGATTTTGGAAATAAGACCTAAATTTTTTTATAATGAGTATACCAGGGAGCTTAGAAAGGGGGGTAAAATTTGAAATCCCCGCCATTTTTCATTGGCGGGAATTTCAAATTTTACGGAAACTTGAACTAAGCGGGAAATTGTGAATCTCGATCCGATAGTAGGGTGAGGTATAAGTGAATCGAAGGTATATGCTCTTTTACTACGACTATCCAAAAGTGACGAAACGCTCCGTTCCGTTCGTTCCGTTGCGTTTCAGTCTTAGCCTGAGGATTCTTATTGGTTCAATCGCTCCCGGCCGAAAGGAGATTGGACAAATGAGAGTCGGGTATGAAAATCTTTTCATTTTTTTTGGTCGCACGTTTGTCAAAACGGACCTAAGAGAGCGCAAAGCGCCCCCTGGGAGTCGGGCCGCGTAGAGACTAGGGGCATAGCCCCCTAGTATTTCTATATCTTGTGACAGTTTTCTAAAAACTAGACGCCTGCCGTTTCATTGGTGACGTAATCAAATGACCTGCCAAATCTGAGGTGCCTTACCGACTGCTGCATTTTCTCAATGGGATTCATGCGAGATAAATCGCACGCAAATGCTCGGATGCTCCGTGCTCTGAGCTCAAGCATTTAAGAGCTGAGATTGAGAGGCGTGAAGCTTCGAAGCGTCAGAGCGGATTGAAGGAAGGTTGGGGGGGAGGGGGGTGCAGACGCGGGCGCTAACCGCGATTACCATCAATCTCCACTCAATTAATTTGATCCACCATCCATCGTTGCCGGGCATCTTCTCGCCTTACTGAAAAATTTTGTGCATGATGTATCAGTTGATATGTCATTCAAACCTTCACTGGAAAAAAAACACATTGGATCTAGAGTCCAGACTCTTGAAAAGATTGACAAGAATAAATACTCTTGATTCAATCAGATTTAAGCTTAAATCGAAAGGAAATCCGCTCAAATTAAGAGGCTTGGTTCCTGATTTAAGCTTAAATCTGATTGAATCAAGAGTATTTTTTCTTGTCGATGTTTTAAGAGTCTATGGACTCTAGATCCAAAGTGTTTTTTTCCCAGTGTATGAAAAAAAACCGATGACCAGGGCGTTCGCAACGAGCACCGTAATAATCGATACTTTATCACAGCCTCAAATGGCGTAATATCGATAGTCGATTTTCACGCCTCGCCACTACTGAAATCGAGTGGTCTTGATTTTTTTTTTTTTTTTGGACACTTGAGATAGCCCCCAAGGGCTGATCCCATTCAATTCCAGCCTACCTTCCCTACTTGCCCCAACCTTTTTGACAATCCAAATTGTTGTCCCAGTTTTATGTCGGTCAAATTAAAATAGAACAAGTCTGCATTGTAACTAATGGTATCGTGAAACTCTTCAAAATATATTAGACTCTTATGGAAAGTTTTAAAAATGTATATTCCGTGTAGAGAAAATGTGTTGCCGTCTTGCTTTCGATGAGATCCGAAGTATTGACGGAGAGACTTAAACGCACGGCTAGGAAAAACAACAGCTCGCAAAGCTTCATTTAGACACAGTTTATCAACATCTTCTCGCTTTATTTCAGCGATGATCTATCATGTCTTTTTCCTTTGTATCCACATATCTCTCATAAATCAAAAGTTCGGTCATAGAAAACGAGATTTCAGTCTGAAAACTGGAAAATCGAGGAATATGGAGCTTTAATTCATACGATTGAACGTTTGTTTTTCGGCGACAAGACTGGTGTACATGCTGATACAAATCCCGCATTTCTAAAATTTGAAAAGAGCCGCAGAAATCGGTAATGTCCACCGAGAAAAATAAAGAAATGAAGACATTTGTGCAGCGAACATGATCGCTGGGAACACGCGGGCATAACCCCTAATTTTTTCAAGCTTTAGCTCAGATTGCATTGCGTTACGTTAATTAAACCAAGCTTTTTGGCCTAACTTGCGAAGCCCGTTATGATCGAATCAACCACAAACTCAAAAATCGATATGAAACTTCGACTTCATGCTTAGACGAATCGATTATATTACGATATCATCGGGCAATCTTCTTCCAAACCTCGCACAGACGGTGACGGTGGAGCATCAACCTAGTGGAAATAGATTACGCGAGCGAACATTTTGAGAGATTACAAAGATCCATTCGACCCATCCTCATTGCCTGACCACTACTAGCTCAAAGTGGTCAAGAAGACACGCGCATTTCATGTGCAAACCAATAGAGGGTGTTTCAAAAGTTTGCTACACTGCTGATAAATCTAGAGACCTTGCGCCTGGATCGATGAACTTCAACAAGTTTCTTGTGCGCCGACACTCCTTATTCCGAAAGTTTCAACATTGTTTGACGTATCCCACTACAGGAGTTGAAGAGCACCATTGTTGGGATGATAAGAAGGTGGGACACAGCTGACGTAGAGGGTAAAAATTACAAAATTAGCAAACATGACCTTTAAATGAATTCGGTTTTTGGTTTTAGTTTCAGTCCACAGTTGGCAAATTTTCAAAATTTGGGAGAGGGCTGGGTTTCTGCCAGTGCCCGATAATGTGTTACGCACCAATTCCTTTCATCTATTTGGATGCTGCACTGGAAAAAAAAAAAAAAAAAAAAAAAAAAAAAAAAAAAAACACATTGGATCTAGAGTCCAGACTCTTGAAAACATTGACAAGAAAAAATACTCTTGATTCAATCGGATTTTTGCTTGAATCAAAAGGAAATCCGCTTAAATTAAGAGGCTTGGTTCTTGATTTAAGCTAGATTCTGATTAAATCAAGAGTATTTTTTCTTGTCGATGTTTTTAAGAGTCTGGACTCTAGATCCAATGTGTTTTTTTCTAGTGTGCTTAAAAAGTATCATTTAGTGGTGTATCTATTTCAGTGTAGTCAAAAAGTCATCTCGTGGACTCTTGATCCGATATGCTTCAAATTTTCGAGGAAAAGAACCGCGACTCTGAAGACACCCTGTATCCATCGACATACGGAGACCAGGTGGCCCATCGAATAGATAGAGCACCGCTTTTCGAGCCTACGGACGGAGTAGCCGACGTGAAACAGACGTCATTAGAGCGAGGGAAGCCGGTAATTCTAGCCGTAAGAGAAACAATAAACCATCAATTTCACGGCTCTGGTTTTTATGGATACCTCATGACCACAAGTAGTACACATAATTAGTCACAAGTCCGTAAGATGCTGCGCCCCCCTCTCCCCCGTACTTCCTCACTCACTCGTGGAGGGGGCGATCGTAGTGGGGGGGGGGGGAGTGGTGAGTTACCTCCACTTGTGCTGGTGACCTGTAAATCGCTTTGTCACAGAGTTTCGCACAAATGCGAGTATGAGGAACTCGCTGCCGACTGTCTCCGGTTTTGCATAGCCGCTACTGCGCCTGCTATTTGTGAACTTTTAAATGGAATTTACGAGTATGTCGCTTTGCGATTCTAAGTCGTAATAGTTATACTTTTGTTTTTAATGCATAGCATGTCTCTTAGTCACCGGATTGCGTTTTGTCCGTTGGATCTTGTGGAATGACGGGGAGGGATTAGATTTGTGCAAATGTCAAGTTTCGTCTTTAATAGTAACATCTTTAAAAAGTAAGAACAAGAACATTTCGGGTATGAGGACCATGATAGACGTCTGCGATAACAACCTAAGTTTATTGTTGGCAATTTTGAATTCCCGGTGACACAACCCTCATAGAGATCCTCTCCAAGTACATATTGAGGGAAAAGAAGAGAATTGGTATTTGTACTCAATCCCAGTGCCCGTTTTGTATTTTTCCCCTCTCAATGAGTGCTCTGACACTAGTAACTCGAAACTGCCCAAAAATCATAATTTTTAATAACCCCTTACCAACAGCCATCTTCGATCATAAATCACATTTTGGAACCAAGGGTTTAATAATATAATAATGAGGGAAATGGTCTACGACTGAAATGAACATCATTTTGTCAATGAGCTGTACAGCGGAACTTATCAGTCATTCATCACGCACTTCTGTTAATTTTCCCCGAAAATAAGGCATGGTTGCAAAATCATCATGAAAGTCGAAATTTTAAAGCATGAAAGAAATGTCATGAACACTTTAATAAGGGATCTCAATCATATTTCTTGGGTTAATTCGCGTAGTTGGCAAATTCTTGACACCCGACAAACGGTAGGCTATTTTGTGCATGATTAATCACTTCCCGTCTGGGAAATAATCGAAACCGTCGTATGTAAAGAGGATTTTTTGGATCCTCCTTGAATTTCTGAGAAAATTTTCAGTACCTCCAATTGACGAAATTCGAAAAATTTCAATTTCTCGCTCAAATTGCGAAAAAAATGACAAAAAATGAAAAAAGTTCCGGACCTTCTTGCGGAATTTCCGCACTTTTTCAGTACTTCCGGACCGCCCTTAAAAAAGCAGTGCTATTTCCAGACTTTCCGGAAATTCCAGACTTGGAGACACCCTGGATGTGTGACCTGGACAGTGGACATCGGTGGCTGAAAATCCAGTTCTCGAAAGCTTCAGGGATTCACATGGCCTGCAAGTGGGCAACACTCCCAACACTCTATTTGAATCAATTTGAAAATATCGCTGCATCACCCAGAGTCGATTGTTTAACATACATTTAAATGGAGAAAGAACAGTGTTGCCAACTTGCTGGTCCTACGCGCGAAGTTTTTTCTCCCGTTGACCGATCTAAGTCTTCAGATCGTTGGAAAGGGGACGATATCCAGAGCGACCGCCACCTCGTTTTTCCTCGTAAGCGTCCTTTAGGCATATTGAAAAGGACCTAATCTAACCTTAGGACCGGACGGGGACCTTAGGACTGACCCAAACTTCGGGTCCCCCGCACGAAGTTTTTTCTTCCGTTGACCGATCTAAGTCTTCAGATCGTTGGAAAGGGAACGATATCCAGAGCGACCGCGACCTCATGTTTCTCGTAAGCGTCCTTTAGGCATATTAAGAAGGACATAACCTAACCTTAGGACCGGAACGGGACCTTAGGACTGACCCAAACTTCGGGTCCCGCGCACGAAGTTTTTTCTCCCGTTGACCCATCTAAGTCTTCAGATCGTTGGAAAGGGGACGATATCCAGAGCGACCGCCACCTCGTTTTCCTCGTAAGCGTCCTTTAGGCATATTAAAAAGGAGAGACGGCTCGGAGGGGAAGTGAGATAAAGACGTTGGAGGATGGCGGTTGGCGGGTTGGCCTGGTTCGTCTCGCGTGAATGATGGACAAGTCGAAAATGACGTCTTGGTCGCCGACGCAGGACGGGAGGACGGACGCCGCGGACGACGACGGAGAGACGAAATAGGAAGGCGGCGGGAGCTCGAGTCCATCATGGCGCGGACGGAGTCGCGCGACAGTCGCAAGTGGACAATATCCGGTTCCTCCCGCGGACAGACCTCCTGACACAGTTGCCGACTCTCACTCGATGGGTCACTTGCGCTCATCCCTGCCGAGATCCTCGACGTCTCGTCCTTGAAACTCGTGGATTTCCAAGAGACAACAAGCTGTTAGAGTAATGCTGGGCTCATACATTTCTCAAGGAAATTATAGCCAGAAAATTCAAAAAATTAAAATTAGAACTACAGTACCTACATAGGGAGAGTATGGACATGTCGAACATTTTGAGGTTGGTGATGGAACTCTTAGGCAGAGACAAGAGACCCTCCACTGGCTTCTTGGCGACGCGACAGGTGGAAGCTTTTACTTTCGGGGATTCAACAATTCCTTATGGACAATTATAAGGGAGCAACAGTCATCACCCTATTTTGGGCTGTTGACCTACCTACATGGTGAATGATGAGCTTCGGGTGACGTCATGAGCCAAACAAGTTTCCCAAACATCGGCCATTTTCGGCTTGTTTGCAAAACGGAACTGCCAACACGTTTTTGAACATCAACTATGTAGGTAAGTCAAAAGTAGAATGCTGAAGTCCCGAAAGTAAAGCTTCCACCATGGCCAAGATACTAGTGGAGGGTCTCTTGTCTCTGGTCGGCAGTTTCGTTTTGTAAACAAGCCGAAGTTTGGGAAACTTGTTTGGCTCATGACCTCACCCGAAGCTCATCGTCCACCATGTAGGTAGGTCAACAGCCGAAAAAAGAGTGATGACTGTTGTTTCCTTATAGTTGTCCGCGAGGAAGTGTTGAATCCCCGAAAGTAAAAGCTTCCACCTGCCGCTAGAAGGCCAGAGGAGGATCTCTTGTCTCTGGTATGAACATGTCGAAAATTTTGAGGTCAGGTGATGGAGCTCTTAGGGCCCAAAAGGGTAGGCAATCTATATGAATTCAAATTATCCAGAGTGATTTATAATCACAATTGTTGGAAACTGTCGTTGGTGAAGCACGTTTTGGACTTAGTTTTTGCATGAACTTGCTCATTTTTGCGGAGGAATGCTTACTAATGAATTTTCTTGTCCATTTTCGTTTGATATTGGAAGATTGGCTAGAGATTGATAGTGACATTGTTCGTTTTCAAAGGTTACCTACCCTTTTGGGCCCTAAGAGCTACATATTTAGAGATGTCCATATACTCTCCCTGTATAGGTACTCTAATTAGAACAATGGTCACGAAATGAACTCTAAGGAGTTTCAGTGCAAGACTGAAAGGAGGTTCTCATCTCATGCGTCTACCTGAGCCGAACACCCCCCCCCCCCCCCCCCAGGGCATGCACAGAAAGTCAGTAAGGCTCATTTCGTGACTCTAATTCAAAAATTTGAGTTTTCTGGATTTGATTTTTCCACTGAATGGTGTCGACCTAGCACTATTCTATTATCTTGTTATTTACAGTGCTCGGGCCAATTTTTGAGTGTTTCTTTTTCCTTGTCTGCTGGATTGCTTGGGCACACGTGACATCCACAGAGGCAAAATTTTCAGGAGAGCTTTTTTCGTCAAAAAAGAGTCAAACGTCGAATTTTGAGAATTTGATGGTAGGTCCCAGATAAATGCCTAGTTTACGAGCGTTTAACTTTTTTGTCGTTAGAGGGCGGAAAAAGATATTATAATACAATTTCGTACTCTGAATAGGGAAGATTAAAACTTCATCTAGCTTTTCCTTAAAACGACTTGTTTGGAACTGCAAACTTAGAACCACCACGACTCCGGTTTGATTTATCTTATTTTGGGGCATATTGTGTCCAAAAATTCTCTCAGAAAAGTCATCGATGATTCAGCATTTATGACTCAATTTTGAGTTTTTGTGGACCTAAATCACGCTCTCCGCGAACGGTCCCAGGTGCAAAGCATTTAGGATTATGAGGGTGCAGTGGCGTGGCGCGAATTGCGATACATCGATTGTTATGCCATATGAACCTATGGTAAAGAATCGATTATTAAGGTGTTCGCTGCGAACACCCTGTTTATCGATCCTTTTCCATAGGTTCATATGGCATAACAATCGATGTATCGCAATTCACGCCACGCCACTTGAGGGTCGACGAACATTTTCGGACGCATCTGAGATAAAATTACTTTTAAAGGGTACTTTTTAAGCTTTTAAGCAACATCTAAATGGATATAACGAAATTGTAAGGATCAGAAGGGGAAATCAACCCCCAAAGTTTTCAAAATTATCTAAGTATGGACTAAAATTGAGGACGGATGGATGCACTCAAAGGTCCTCCTTTGCAATTTTTTAATTTGCTTCCCTCCTAATCAATTGAGCTAAACCCTCAATGATAGCCTCATGGAGATAGACGAAAACCTTTACTCTCAGGGCTTTACCTAGCTAGCTACTCTTGAAATCACCTTTTCACTCAACTCATAAGACGTTGCTTTGTAAACTTGTCCGGCACTCGGTTCAACAGCAATCAAGGAGAAAGTGAGAGCAACACTGCTGAGCGTAAGAAATTTTGAAACTCGAAATTGCGGGTAGTATTAGTCGAGATACTTGCCAAAGGCCTCTATGTGCGTCTATGAAACAGTGACAATGGGGTTGAGAGTTTTTTTTGTTTTGGTCGGAACCACCTAGTGTCAGCCACTAAATCGCTCCGTTAATCTGCCAAATATTCATTCGTGAGAGTATGCGGTCAAAAGCGCAATATTTTGTGCGCGGTGCCAAACAAACACGACAGTTTAAAGCGAGAGGGGGAGGGTGCGGGGCGCCTGCAGTTGCACTTTCGTCACCGTAAAATGATCAGTTGCCAAGAGTGCCAAGTACCACCTCCGCTTTGAACTGGCGTCCGGCTCGCTCCGCTCACCTTGAACTTGGCCACCAAGTGGTCAAATCAACGCAGTGTTTTCAAGTTGCGTAGTATTTTGAAATTCGTCACAGTATGTACAATAACGGTATGCGCCGACTCAGATATTTATCACAGAAGGTCAATGCCTTCACTGGAAAAAAAACACATTGGATCTAGAGTCCAGACTCTTAAAACATCGACACTTGATGAACACAGAATGACTTTAAAAGCAATACTGCAAGGAGTTAACCAAACAAAAATTGTTGGCGAGAAACGACGCGTTAAATCAAAATAATATTTAAAGAAGAAAATTTGTCAGTGAGGGGCAGCACTAGGAAAAAAAACACATTGGATCTAGAGTCCAGACTCTTAAAAACATCGATAAGAAAAAATACTCTTGATTCAATCAAAAAGCTTAAATCAAGAACCAAGCCTCTTAATTTGAGCGGATTTCCTTTTGATTTAAGGATAAATCTGATTAAATCAATAGTGTTTTTTCTTGTCAATGTTTTCAAGAGTCTGGACTCTAGATCCAATGTGTTTTTTTTTTTTTTTTTCTATAGTGCTGCCCCTCACTGACAAATTTTCTTCTTTAAATATTATTTTGATTTAACGCGTCGTTTCTCGCCAACAAGTTTTTTTAGTTAACTCCTTGTAGTATTGCTTTTAAAGTCATTCTTTTTAGTTAAAAAAACTATGTTTTATCCTTAAGTTTAAAGTAAAGAAACGATAACAAAACGTTTCTCTAACCCCTCTCCCCCCCCAAAAAAAAAAATTGTCGACAGTAAAGTCAGAATAATATCTAAAGAAAAATGTTTTGCAGTGCTGTCCATGAGACTAGTGTGGAAAGGCATTTAAAATTATGTTCTAGTGAACATGGCAAAGTGTTTCATCAGTGGAGATAGAATTTCCACTCTGGTGTAATATTCTTGCTCTTCGCGATTGAATGATCATACTTATCGAACTTATTATTGGATCATGCCAGTCTCAGTAATTTAAAACAAAGGCAAAATCTAAAAGTGGTACTAGCAGAGTATGGTATGAGTGAAACCGCTAAATAAAGTTTTGGTAAACTGTGGTTATGAGGACTAGGGCCCTTCCTTCAAAAAGTAGAACGTGTTATGTGTTCGTAAAAGTGAGCACAAAAAAATGCAATTGTTTACACGAGTCATAATGTTGTTTCTATTCCGGCAGAGCCGAGACGAAGAGTGAAGTAAAATTCCGCGAGCCACTCGCGATGAAAAAGGTCATCAATCTCAAGCAATTTAATTCCTTCCTGCTAAACGGATTTCATCATCTCAGTGCATTCATGGTCCCTGTAGCATCGTGTTTGATTTTCTTTTTTTTAAACTTTTATTTGTAATTCTCCTACGTAACAGTATTAAGAAATTTTACTTATGACTTATTGACTAATCTAAGGGTAACTAATAGACCTGAGGTCCCAGCCTAGGGTAATAACTGTTTAATGGGGTCTTAGATAGCCTTTAATAAGATGATTTCTAATCGCACCGGCAACAATGTATTTAAGGTGGGATCGGAAGACATCCTCACATTAGACTTTCCATTCCTTTGCTAATATTAGACTTCGGGGTTTAATTTATGCAAGGCCAATCTACGATCCCCCAAATCGTACGAGCCAAGAATTCAGGTTAAACCCTCGGTAAGTGAGGGAAAAAAAGACCCTCACTTCTTGAAGCATTCAAATTAATGTGCAAAATCGGCTAAGCTGCCAAAACACAGACCACCGCGCGAGCTTCTTTCATCCAATGAACAGCGCCTGACTTAGGAAAGATTCCAGGATAAAATCAAACGCAAATTCTCCCCGTATCCAGTTAGAGTCTAGATTCTGATTCCAAATTCCAAAGAAAATGAAAACGAGTACTTGGAGGGTTCTCTCGCTCGCGAAGAAGTGATTGCCCCATTGAGTTAGGTCCTTTTATTTTTGCGAAATAAAGGGCCAAAAAGGGACGTATAAATTTCTATTTTTTAGTTCTCTACTTTTTTGACAACGGAGCTGAAGCATCAATTTCCTCATTTTCGCCGCTCATATTTTAGACTTCCCCCACCGTTCACGAATCGACCAGTCTAATGGGATATTTGCAATAAGAGGTCACGTTAAATGCATTCTATGTTCAAGTCAACGCATAATCGTCGGAGAAATCCATCAGGAGATTTGACGGTGGAAAATGTTTCAAGAATCACCAACGTAGGTTCAGTTAAAGTAAAACGAGGCACGTACAATTCAAGTAAGTAATTAAAGCTGCATGTTGCTGCGATTGTAAGGATATACTGAGTTTTGAGAAATTTTGAGTAGGATCTGGTATATTTTTGGTCGTAGTAATGCCCAGGATAATCCTAGGATTAATGACTAAACGGACTTGGGACTATAGTGACCTTAAAACTTCTAGCTAAGTTTGAAAGTGTTTCACGATGCACTATTTTCTCTCCAAGCAGATATTGTACGTAGCAAAATTAATTCTAAACAATTATGATTTGGCGCTTTTTTTATCGGCTAGTGCATGAAAGAGCATAAGTCGACAATTCTTCAATCTTCTATATTATTTTCAATTCAACGCAAAACTCCCTCCAATATTTCAACATCTTCAGCAGAAAGAAAGCACAAAAAAGCGTTCTCTGTTCCTTTGGCGCACTTACGCAGGATTGCAATTGCGATCTTTGGATACTCGAAAACGTCACTTTTTCTAGTTTTATAATTTCAAAGCATCAATAAAAGAAGGACCAAAATCAGGAAAAAATGAATTCACCTCGTAGTAGAGAACTAAATAGAGCCTTACTCTAGCTAAACTACCTCGGATTGACTGTTTGGTAAAAACACATATTTTTTTAAAAAAGAAAGAAAAAAAGAAAGATAGAAAGAAAAACAACTACAACACTGAAAGCTAAACGAATTAAATCATTTTAAATGGGAAATTTGCGCGATAACATCACATTACGTTCGCGCAGCATACTTTCACGACCACTTCACAACTTTGCTCCCTCCACGACTCCTCACTAAAACTAAAAATGTGTACTGTCTTCGCACTTCAATCTTTCACTCTCCTGTGCAGTAGCTGAACTTTTTGGACTCTTGCTTTGTATTGAAAATCTCGTGTAGGGCCAAAAGAAAAAGCCATTGAAATAGGATTCCTGATGTTCCAAGACCGATGGACACTAGACAAAGTATAAATTGAAACAACGCGTCACGTTTTTCCTTCCAAACATTGGCGGGTCCAGCAAATTGGCAACATTGTCTTTTCTCCATTTAAACCTATAGAATGTATCGATTCTTGGAGGGTCCAGGTGCTCCGACAAGGATCGATTATTTAGCATAGGTTTAATTGGAGGAAATCCAGTGTTGCCAAATTGCTTGATCCGCCTCTGCTTTCAAAAATATTACGCAGAAAGCAATACACGCCACGGGACATTTATAACTTCTTCTAAGCAAGATGCAAAAAAACGACTTTATTTCCTGTCAAGGAGCTCTCCTCTTAAATAGAAAAATAGAATCGCTTCATACAAGCGACTTTCTGCTTGATAATAGTATATTTTGATCCTTAATCAAGGAAAATTTCTCCTTGGCAGCTTTGAACATATTGATTGGACTACGTTTTGCGATAAGGAGCCGTTATCTTTGACTCATTTCAAGGAAAATATATATATCATTGGATTCTTTCTGCAGAAATGTGCCTAAATAGAAGAGCCATAGATCGTTATCATGGCTCTTATGGCTGGTTCCTTATTGCTAAATGTAATTCAATTATACTGCATGAATCAAGTCACTTTCCTCCCGTAATATTTCATACGTACACTTGACACTGATCAAATGGAGCACGAATCATACAAATGATGCCATAATGAAATTATATGATTTAAATCTTTTTCATCGTGCGCGTCATTTTCTACGTAACATTTCGAGGAGGAAAGAAGGAAAATGTTGCTTTTTTTTTACTGTGACAGCACTGATCAAATGGAGCACGAATCATACAAATGATGCCATAATGAAATTACATGATTTAAATCCCTCTCATCGTGCGCGTCATTTTCCACGTAACATTTTGAGGAGGAAAGAAGGAACATGTTGCTTTTTTCTCACTGTGACGAGCGCAAATTGACCGGGGTTCTTTCTCTGCGGTCAAGACCGCGAGTCCTCCCGGGTAGACTGCGTCTCGGGTACCCTCCATACCCGAGCGTGCGCGGGTCGAAAGTGTGCCGCGCAATTTCCCACGCGCAAAGCCGCAAAAGTGCAAGCTGTCCCGGCAGAGCAGCGGGAAAAACCCTCGCGACGCAAAGGACGCCGGGGGGTGACAGCGGGGAGGCGGTGGGGGATGAGATTCTGAAGTGGACTCACCAAAATAACAGTACGAGGAAACATGTTCGGGAGAGGCGCTAGGCGCGGGCCAAGGCACAGGGAGCAGGAGCGGACACGGGAAGAGCGGGCACCACGGACACAGCGCGACGGACGGCGAGGACACGCCACTACTGACCCAGTGTCGGGGCAGTCCTTGATCCGAGCTCAAAGTCGAGGACACGGAGGGGGCTCGCCCGGTGCCGGGGGGCCGGGGGGGGGGGACCGCGGTGGAATGCTGGAACGCGGAAGGGAACCCCGGGAGGGGGCGCCGCGGCGCGGCGGTGCGGAGGAAGTCCGGGCCAAGACTAATCGGGGAACGACTGGTTAGGAATGAGGACCGCGCCGCCGCCGCACAGTGGACCCAGTCTGTCAGTGAGGTTGGGCATCAAATTTTTCACTAAAACTCCAAATTTTTACGTTTATTTCGTCACATTTTACATTTTAAGGGGTCCTTTAAAACGCACCTTGCTTCAATCGATAGACAGCACTGTTAAGATAGGGCGAAGATGAAGATGGTTTGATAAGAACTGAAGAGTCGATGGCTGGGGCAACTGGGACGGTGGTGCGGTGCACAGTGGATCGAGTCCGTCAGTCAGGTCAAACATGGAATTTTTTACTAAAACTGCAAATTTTCACGCTTATTTCGTCACATTTCAAGTTTTAAGGGATGCTTCAAGAAGAAAATTTCACGAAGAAACCAATGAAACCACTCTCAGAACCTCAAAAATTTGTCTGAACGGAGTTATAAGCGTTTAAAGTTTCAAAATTTTGTCCGACCTCTCCTACTGACCCGATCCACTGTGCGCCGCCGCCGAACCCGGGCGCCGCACGATGGATCGCGTCAACGGGGGAGGTCGGACAAAATTCGGAAACTTTAAACGCTTATAACTCCGTCCAGACAAATTTTTGAGGTTCTGAGAGTGGTTTCATTGGTTTCCTCGTGAAATTTTCTTCTTGAAGCACCCCTTAAAATGTAAAATGTGACGAAATAAGCGTGAAAATTTGCAGTTTTAGTAAAAAATTCCGTGTTCGACCTGACTGACGGACTCGATCCACTGTGCGTCCCGCCGCCGCCCCAGTTGCCCCGGCCATCGACTCTTCAGTCCTTATCGAACCATCTTCATCTTCACCCTATCTTAATAGTGATATCTATCGATTGAGGCAATTCGATAAATCGATCTTCTGGACCTCGGCTCAGGATGGCCAGCTTCCCGCCACTCGCCACTCCGCATACGTTCCCCTTACACGCGCCGACAGGTATTGTGATAATGGGGTTGGATCGGTAACTTTTCACTTTTTTTGTTACGAACCTAATATGAGGGGCTTGGAGGACAATATGCATTATTGCGGTTTTTGAGAAAATCGAGACATTCATGAACTCGTCACCTTCCAGGCAAAATATCACAAGCGCCATGCGACGTTTTAAAATTTCCGCCGCCATTTTATTTTTTTACTGAGAAATTGTTGGTTGAATCTGTTCGAAAATTTCACTAAATTTTATCGGTAGCACAAAGAAAATTCGGTGTAATTTTCGGACAGCTTTGTTGAACAATTTCTCAGTAAAAAAATAAAATGGCGGCGGAAATTTTAAAACGTCGCATGGCGCTTGTGATACTTTGCCTGGAAGGTGACGAACTCAACTACAACCAAATTGAAAGAATAATCTGATAAAATTCACGACTAAAATCCAACTTCAAAGCATCAAAAAGTGAGTTTAAACTTCCTTTCCGCCACGAGGCTTCACCTAATTGTGAACCTTTAAACACGTATATCTTGAAATAGCAAAAACTGCACTTATGCGCCTTGTCCTCCGAACCCCTTATGTATATACTGGAGTGTATACTGATGTATATATTTTAGGTTTGTCCCTTGACCACTACACAGAGAAAAAAACTTCGTGCATGGGACCCGAAGTTAAGGTCACATGGATCTCTAAAGTTTTCGGATCTCGCATCCAAAAACTTGAGGTCCAACTGCCGAATTTCGGGCCAGACATTTGAAGTACTTAGGTACACACCGAAGGGTTCGGGTCACACATCTGAAGTATCTGGTACATACCTAAGTACTTCAGATGTCTGACCCGAACTTCGGCAGTTAAACATCAAGTTTTTCGATGCGTGATCCGAAAACTTCAGAGATCCATATGACCTCAACTCCAGATCCCATGCACTAAGTTTTTTTTCTCCGTGTACGCAGCCAAACTTAAAGATCCGCTTTGCACCCTTTTGGTCATACTTGAAAGTTGAAGGGAGTGGCTCCAAATTTATTTGCTGACGCCCGTCGACAGTAAAAAAAACAAAAACATGAAAATCGGTCCGGTAGGTCTCACGTATGAATTATGACAACAGAGAGTTTTTCCGTAAATATCTCAAAATCCACATTTCAACTCAATCCAGCACAAATCGCTGTATAATATATCTTGCCTCCTTGTCTCTTTTCCAATGGACAAACATTTGTAGCTTCAATGGCTGTTAATTTCGTTTTTTGTTGGATTGTAGTGAGTGAACCTAGATCCGTACCTTAATTTTATAGGGGGAAATTGAAGAGTTTAAGTTGTCATATAAGAGTCATCTGTTAGCAGAGGATGAGTTTTGTGGGATTTGCAAAGGGATTCCATGTGATTTGTTATGGAATCGGAGGTGACAAGGTCTTGCCAGAGCGGGAGTGTATTCATCGTAGAAACTTCTCGCGTCACCCTAAAATAAATTGTTGGGCACTAATTCCTCTTCATTAAAAATATGTGATGAATGAACTACATAAATAAATGAAATGTAAACTGAATTTTAATGATGTATATTTAAAAGAAATATCTCAAGAGTAATCGTTTAATCTTTTCTTTGCTACTCCATGACCGAACACTCTCCTAAAATTATCAGATGAAATTAGACTACAGTAGACTCTGGATTATCCGGATTAATTGGTGCCGGGCCCGATCCGGATGAAAAAGAAATCCGGATAATAATAGTAAACACAAACACCACCAACCAACACCACAGTATTCTTATTATGTATATACATCATGTACATACCAATGCGAATTTTTAAAAATTTAAAATTGCCTAGTCCCCGACGTAAATAGCCTAGATGCTGATCGTCGTTAAATAAAATTAACTGACTAACTAACTAACTAAAAGGTTAACGCCAAACTGAACGACTCAATGGTGATTGTGAATGGTAGCCGACAACGATAAATTATAATACAACGATTAAAGCGCGCAATGCGTGAAGTATTCATTCAGTCTTGTAGCCGCTAATGTGCGTTTTAGGCTAATTAACCGACTGCACTGCGTTTGGCGTAATGCGAGAAGTATTTATGCAATCTAGTAGGCGCTAATGCCTTCCACGCCGACCTCACGGCGCAATGCGTGAAGTATTCCTTCAGCCTTGCAGGCGCCAATATGCCTTGCGACCGCTTCTCCGCAAATCCACTCACTTATCGGAATGCGTACGTAGTTACAAGGTTGCAAAATCGATCCGGATAATCCAGAGTCTACTATACCTAACATTATTAGATAACTATTAGATAACTTTTCACAATTGTGCTTCGTAGCCTTAATGCATCACTATTTGATACCTTGCGCAAACGCTAATCTCTGCGGCAAGAGCCGCTTTAAAAAGCTATATCCGTTTTTTCTTAGGATTTGCCCTCGTCAGTTTCAACCGCAGCACAGTGAATCGATTCAATAGGAGACAAAATTTGGAAAATTTAAAAGCTGTTAACTCCATTTATGTAACACTTTGAGGTTCTAAATGTGATTTTATTTGTTTTCTCGTGAAATTTTCCTCTAGAAGCATGCTTCAAAATATTAAATATGACGAAATGAACATCAAAATTTGTAGTTACAGTCCAAAATTGCATGTCCGACCTCTCCGATTGACCTGACCTACTGTGCGCAATGCAATATAGAAAAAGTGAGGCGTTTGAGTGTTAGAAAGAAATTCATTCACGGCTTCGCCGGCTTTCAAATTATCCTCGGTGAGGCTTTATCCCCTTTATACGCGTCCCTACGGTATAGCGTTTGAAGAAAGTCAGTGCTACGGAAAAAGTCATTTGAAGCTACTTTTGTGAGTGGTATGATATTACCATTTATGAAAGGGTCATCGTAATAACGCATTGGAGATTTTGGACTTACTAAGTGTACAGAAACGTGTTTTGATCTTTCTTAGAAGTGCTCTGACATACTCTTGAAATAGGAATTACGAGCGACAAAACCCAGTATGCTTTCTCATGAAACAGGGAAGAAAGATTACAAATATTTAAGAATAATTTCACAAATATATACTCGTATGCCAAAAGCTTGTTTTCTAAAGATTTTCTGGACAAACCAAAAATAATCGGCCCTATGAGTATAAATGCAAACAAAAACGGAGATGTAGGAAGTTCTGCGATGGCTCCGGGGTTCACGTACATGGGAATACATACTCTTCGCCCTAGTTTTTTAAATAATAAATAAAGTTCGCAATCTTTTGAATAAATAAAGTCGTAAAATTGGTTGTATAGTTGGATTGGGTTCAAAGTGACGTTGTTCAGAGAAAATGAGGGGGAAAAACAATGTTAAGGAAATTATCGTTGTAAATATTCGGTTATGCCCCATAGGACGAAGGCTCCCTCAGCCCCTCTTATCGTCAAAAATTGCCTTGTGAGGGAGATATTTTGCTAGGTCACGTGCTAAAAGAACAAGATTTCTTATCAAATACCTACACTGTAGGGATTCAGGTCCCTTTATTATCACAAAGTGTGTGTAGCACTCAGAAACGGAAACATGTTTTCTATCCAACGAGCGTAGGTCATACTATATACATAAATAGGGTATGTATATATTAAGGTACCACTATACTATACTGAGTTCAAACATCTTCTAAAAACAGTTACGAAACAGAAGCATGCTATATCGTATTTGCACCGATCATGGTGGCAAGCACGGCATAACGTTTAACTCAGCATGACATCCGGTTATAAAACTTCCCTTCAATTTCAGGTGATACAAATTCCGTTACCGCTATGCTTTTTTAGCTTATCACTCTCGTTCGTATACATGAACGCAGATAGGTGTTCCAAAACTTGACTCTTTTATCGACACCGAGAGTGATACAGCATCATGCGGACACGTAGGCATAACAGTGGGGTTAGTATATGTACTACATTAAACGTTTAAAAAAATGAAAAACCCTCCGTCAATATTTTGGGCGTCTTCCAACATAGTAACCCATGGATGCGTTCACATAATGTTCTTCGGACGGAACATGCCCAATCAGCAAGAGTTTGAAGCCTCAGTCAGAAGATGATGTGATATTTATTATCATCTAGCTTTGTGAGATGAGATCTTTTAGGTAGGCTATGTTAATTTAATTCATACATTCTAAACCAGTGTTCGAAACTCACCTTTGAGTTCTAGGGGCCAATGGCCATGTGGCGCATGAAGCCCGATTTTTAGGCGCCATTGAAGAATTTTTAGGGGCCAAATTGACTCTTTGTCTATGTATTACGGCGCATTTAGTGAAAAGTTAGACGCAAGATGTTTTCGTAACAGAACTAATAAGTAGTTGTAACTTGGGGAAGACAAAAGCACTAAGAATGAAATCGTGAATAATATAAAAAGCTTTCACTTGTTGTGCTGAAAATTCTGTGTTTCTTCAATTCAAATAGATTTGTTTTTCTTTTTTCATGTTGGCTTCCTATGAAAATCCAGATTTTTAGGGGCCACGTTGGCGCAGAGCCTTCATTTTTTAGGCGCCATGGCCGATTTTTTAGGCGCGTTGGCGCCTGTGAGTTTCGAACACTGAATTGGACGCATTTATGCTAACAGGACCCATACGTGAAAGTGAATGAAATCAAAAGGAACTACGAGTATTATAGGACTTTCGTGTATCGTGGCTCCTTTTGATTTAATCCATTTTCACATAGTTCCTTTTAACATATATGCACACCCAATTAATCCATTTTAATTAAATTCCTATAATACAGTGCTTCAGAGGGGGTCCGTTTTCCAAAACTCCAAATAGAAACGGAGCACTCTCGCTAAATGGCGATGTATTCCATTGCTGTTTATTCAACCTCATGTCTACCATAAATCAGAATTGCGCAAATAAGACAGCTCGCCAATTGCCGGGTTAATCACCACTCTGGGAAGGTTATGGCTATGTACAACGGGTATATAGCTGCGATAAAATTTTACAGTGGCAAGTCCTCTCGAGTAAGACGAGTGCTTTAATCCCTCATATTGTCAAGTTTTGCAGAGACATTTCCCACACTTAGCAAAATTTACTGCGTTTCATTTTGTTGTATCGCTGGACTTCTCATTTTTAATTCTGGAGAGTCATAACGTGCGAAAAATAGACGGTCTGGCCGAGACTTCTTAAATCATTGGGCGGGGGGAGGGGGGGCCATCCATTAGTTCTAAGCTGCTGCTCGCGGCTTCTTCCCCTCCAATGAGCTTCCTCGAAAGCCCATTGACAGCAGCTTACAACGTATCGGGCTCCTGCGCCTGGTTTAGTATCATTCCAATTTGAAGGCGCTTTTTGTTCGCCTTAACGTACTGTCCCACCCTGGGTTTTCCCGTGCAATAACTGTTTCTTGCCTGCCGCTTGCAGCTCTTTCCCTTTTTAAACCCGGTATATTATCCGACGTAATATAATTATTTTTATGAATTCGGGGTCACTTTTTTCCGATTTATATCCTACCGCGGCCATGTCACTCTTCTTTCCTTGTTCTTTTTCGCATTGTTTGGTTTTCGCTGGTATTATCCGGTTTCAACTTCATTAAATTCTTGTAAAAATTTACTCAAGTTTTTCTAAGCCTCGTGTCACGAAACTACTATCGGCATTGAGCAATTCCTACCAAGTTTTCACCCAAAACTAATTTGATCTTTGACAATTCAGCAGGTTTATTATGTCAATTTTTCAAATCCGTCAAATAATTTTTTTTTTTTTAATTTCACCCAACACGTGGCTCTTGAGCAAAATAAAATTTTGGAAACTTCACGCAGAATTTTTTAGCTAGTGCTTTCAATCTTGCAAAAATTTCTATGTAATTCCTTCAACATTTCCAAAGTTGGAAAATGTTTAAGTAAATTGGATACAACCTAACCTTTGCAATGCCCCACTTGGTTTGTCAGTTTTTTACCAACAGAATTTTGTTTTTCTCAAGCGTTCCACTAATTTGACTTCATTTTGCAACAAGGAACCACAATCTCTGCTCGTACGGAAAAAGACTTCTATGCATAGCAAAACTAATGGTAAATATGTTGTATCTAAATTAAGCCAAAAATTGTAGTTCCTATTGATAAATGAGGTATACTGAGGTATATCAATATACTGCTCCGTAGTTTCGATACTTGATTTTATCTACACTGGAAAAAAAAAAAAAAATATTGGATCTAGGTTCAGACTCTTGAAAACATTGACAAGAAAAAGGACTCTTGATTTAATCAGATTTAAGCTTAAATCAAAAGGAAATCCGCTCAAATTAAGAGGCTTGGTTCTTGATTTAAGCTTAAATCTGATTGAGTCAAAAGTATTTTTTCTTGTCGATGTTTTTAAGAGTCTGGACTCTAGATTCAATGTGTTTTTTTTTTTTCTGTGTATGTGTCGAAATAACTGTGTAAAATGAATTATGACAGATGCTCCGCAGCCCGTGACAAGATATACAATAAAAAACAATTAAAAAAGCAGAGAACGAGGCTACAATTTTTTACACACAAGACCAAAACTTTTCGGCTGAAAATTCAGCCATCCTCAGTTGGATGAATACAAATAAAAAATAGATAAAAATCTAAAACAGTACCTGGCTGTAAGTACCTTTCAATTGAGAATGTTGTTATCAATATTGCGCTATCAATGTTGTATTGATAACAACATTCTCAATTGAAAGGTATTTACAGTCACGTACTATTTTAGATTTTTATCCGTTTTTTATTTGTATTTATCCAACTCAAGATGGCTGAATTTTCAGCCGAAACGTTTTGGTCTTGTGTGTAAAAAATTTCAGCCTTGTTACCCGCTTTTTTAATTGTTTTTTATTGTAACTGTGTAAAGAGTCTCTCATTCAACGAGCAATAAACTCGAATTATTTCAACCCCGAGAAGGAAGTCGGACGGTTGACGTTCTGAGGATAAACCGCGTAAGTTCAATGGAAACCATACATAGATCGAGTGTTTTTTTCCTAGGAACAAGATGATAGGGGAAGAGGAAACGTGGAGAGGCGCCTCTGTTCCGGCTGACCTTTCAGAGCCTGAGTGAGGAAGACGAGACGAGTAAACATGGAGAGAAGTATTGTTTTAAGGATACCCGCAGGACTCGTAAATTTATTTTATTCCGCCCGAAACGCAATATTTCCAGTCCTTAGTCTAATTGCTTCCTTTTATTTTTTTTCTTATCCCCGGTTCTCTTTTGTTTTTGAGATTTCACAAAAGCCGGAGCGCCCAAAGGCTTTGCGTAAGACTTTCGTGTATTTTGAGCTCTTTGATGGTTCCTTGCGGTTAATTGTTTCGAATTTGATCTTTGAGCGGAGTGCCAAGATATTTCTAAGGCGTAGTTGAAGGCTTCGGTAAATGTAGGTAAAATACGTATGTCTAAGGTTTCGAACAACAAAGCGTTTAAAATTATTCATTTTAAGCTGATGAAAGATTAATTTGCTGTTTCGGAGTTCAGAATGAATTTTTGAGGTCGATTTTTTGCAATGTGTGTTTTTCAAAATCACTAATATCGACGGTGTAAGTCGGCAATCACATAACTTGTTTGCAGTGTCTGAAAATTTTGATTGTGATTTTTTTAAAGAAGAACAAACAGATATCATTTTTTGAAGTTTTTGCATAATTTTCCTCGCAAAGAGAAGAAAACTCACGGCAGTTTTAAAGAATTGCCGTCCAGTAGTTTTCCATTTAAAAAATACTGTATGAGAGGAAGTTTGCGGCGTCGCAAACCGAGTTATGTGATTGCCGACTGACACCGTCGATGTAGTACCGGCGACTTAAACGTTAATGGAGAAAATAAATATTTTACATTTTATGAAGCAAATTTTTACAGAGAATATTCTTTCCCACATGTTCAGAGAATTATTTTTTCTATAGTTAGCAAAATAATCAGAATTTTAGTCCATAAGTGAAGGGTATTCGATTATTTCCCTAGACATTTGATAAAATGCCTGATTCGACTATTATATTATATTCGACTATTATAATTCAACAGATATAAGATACCAGCAAACATTTCGGAACGTAAGAATGAAGATGCGCGGCGATTTCATCTTAATCCACCGATATCATCGAGGAAGTAGGAGACACGAATCCCGAAAGTGTCGAAACGTGAGTCTGGGTAAAACACAATCTACAGAGAGGAGAGAGGGTGGCTTTCATAAAATTTCAAGCGAGTCAAGTGTTCTGATACAAGATTTCGGTCACGTCTGTGGCGGAGTCGACAGCTCCACGCAATCCGAGACCGGAGATACAAAAACAGCGTATTTGAACCGGATTGCCATCGGACTTGCGTCGTTCTTTCTTAGAGGGGCAATACCACTCCGACTCCGCCACGCGTTATGCCCCCGACGCACGCAATATCCGCGCTATCGGCAACACGCGTATGCAAGGTTGCATAGTTGCAGCACCGCAGGAGACACTAAATCTCAGCAGCCGTGACAGCAGAGCCCTCCGCAAAAAACTCAAAATTGCGGTTCGGCTTCGACCCCGAGCATTGGCGGATCCAGCAAATTGGCAACATTGTTTTTCTCCATTTAAACCTATGGGAATGAATCGATTCTCGGAGGGGTTGGTGCTCCGATAAGAATTGATTATTTATCATAGATTTAAATGAGGGAAATTCAGTGTTGCCAAAGTGCTGGATCCACCTCTGACCCCGAGTCTCCGACAAATGGACCGCGTTTAACAGAAAGGAACCAAGCCACATCAACTATTGTCAATTTTAACTGGGCAATCTAATTTTTTACGAGAAAACGTCAGTGCGGATCCCTTTGTAATTTTTATGGAATTTGCTTCGTACCATGGAGGAAATTCGCTGAAATTTGCAAGAAAATCCGCACAACTGTTTTCATGTAAAAAATTAAATTAGCCAATTAAATTTGGCAAGAACTGATGTGGCTCGGTTCCTTTCTGTTTAACGCGGTCCAAATGATCATGAGTAAAAACTCCTGCAAACCGACTTCGCCTTTATTTTACATCTCCTACACTGCGTCAGTTCGAAGTTTCAAGCTAAGCGTGTCTAAATTTCTAAGTTTCGATATTTTGACACGGGACTTCAAATCCTCCGCTCCGAAAGTTTTAAAGTTGACGAGGGACATCTGACTTTCCACTGCTGGTTTTATTTCTCCACAACGCCTGTTTGCGAAATTCACCAATCTGGCGAGTTTTGCACCTCTTCTCCACTACACATGCGTTTTTTGGTTCTTTTCAATGTACAAATTAGCGTTTTTTGCTCAGTGACTTCGTCTACCTTACTTGCGCTTTTAGGTGAGTTTTCACTTTCTGCTCTTGGGCTTTTCACTTCTGGGTTGTGGTTACAAGTTGATATTGTCATACAACAGAGTACCTTTATAGCGAGAGTATGTACGGATCGTTTCATGGAGGACTCAGGTCTCAAAAGGACAGCCAATTTGGATAATATGAATTCATAGGTTTGCTGCCCGTTTGGGACCTACTTTATTCGTGGAGGCATTGGTGAAGGCCTGATGGATTCTCGGAGTTTCTCTATCATACACTGGAGACGGAGTTCTTAAGTAACCCAGCTTTTCGGTTGAAGAGGTATAATATAAGGTATTTCTTCAAGAGTCAAATTTTTATTCGATTAGCTGCGTCCTAGAATTGCTGAGCGAATTTTGAGTTTATGCAAGGGGTATAATTCTTCATTTATTTTTCTCATTGAGAAATTCTTTAAAAAACTGAAAATGAAGCTTTCAAAAACGAAACTGAATAAATATTACATCCTACTTACAGGACCACTAGTGCGGGTTTTCCAAGTTTGGCGTCACATGTTGTCTGGTATAAGATCCGTGAATTCAATTTCGGAAGCTCCGTTTCTTTGACTGATGAATTGGTTTTTTTCTTCTTCGACTTGAATTGGCGCTGCATGCTTTTTTGTGGCATCTCTCTCGAAATTCAGGCGCATTGAAGGCAGCAGCTTCCTCGTAATCTTGTAAATGGACTGCGTTACGCTCTTGAGTCCACGTCAAATAGGATTACGCACTCTTAAAGTGTCTTAGGAAATCCGCCGTCTTGATTTGTGTATTTACTCGCTATGCTAACCGAAGAAAGCTGATCTTCTATCGCTCTTTAAAAACGCGTAAACCTATTTGACGTGTGTTGTAAGAAACAACTGTTTTTGACTCATCTGTTAAATTACGCTTCCAGGACTTTATGTCCACCTACCTTTCGTCCATTAAATAAATGTCCACCGCTATTTATGTCCTTTAAACATTAATACCAGTCTATATTAAGTCCACATGATTGAATATGTGCAAAATTGTCCAAATTGTGGACATGTTATGTCCACATTTTTTTCTTCTCATTTAAGTGACAGAATCACCTCAAAAATAAATGCATACTACTACTACCTTCATTCTTAAAAACATTTCATTCATGAATCAAGTCATGAAAGAGTTAGTTAGTTAGTTATATATATTTTAAGTCATTCAGCGTCTCAGGCTTTTAACGTCTTTACAGATGATAATTTTGAAAATGGGAGTAGAACAGACTCTAAGAGCAGATAAAAACATATGTTCATGTGTACACTGTACGGATATGATAAGATGAAAACCGAAGCGGGAGCCTGGGAAACGCTCCAATGCCAAATTAAACATTTTTCAGTAACAGATGCTGTCAAAATTGAAAGTCCTCTTCAACTAGTTATTTCGTGCGCCTTCAATCTTGTGCAATGCCTCCGACGCGAAATAGTTGCTTAAAGCGTTGCGGCGCGGCAGACAACCAGCGTGACACCCGCATAGGTGCCTACAAACCTAACGGGATACTTCACGCGTTGCGCAATGCGTGAAGTATCCCGTTAGGTTTGTAGGAGCCAGTGCGCGTTCTGCGCTGCTAACACGCCGCTCCGCTCTGTGTTAGGCTCTAATATTTAAACTCGCGGAGTCAGCGTTTTTCAACTCATGATTTTGAAATGTTTGCACTCTCTAAATTGATTATTCACTTTTAAACTGATGAAAAAGAAATATGTACTACTGGAAAATATAATGTGTTTTTTGTAAATATAAGAGTAGCTCCGTGTCAAGTTTAATAATTTCCAAAGCATTCAAATTTATTCTTTTATGTTTTGGGCTTTTACTGTGCATTATTTAAATCATAAAATATAGAATAAATATTCCTGATTTTTCCACAAACTCCTGCATACTCCTCTATAACAACAATATAAATGGAAAGAATAAAAATTATAAAGTAGTGAAAAGAAATATATGAATCAAAATAAACGAAAAAATCGAAGACAAACTGGATTGCATTTTGCAAAAAGGAACCAAGAGCCATCCAATGTTGCTAAGATTATGCATCATGCATTCCTTCCGAAAAAAATTATTGAATACCTGCAGAAAATCAAATCTACAGGGTAATTTTCAGCTTGAAATTGTAGTTTATTGGGAGTAACATAAACTTGTTTAGATGATCAGTTTATATTTGTGAGGTAAAAAAATGGCACAATCTGAGCAACATTGGATTGCTCTTGGTTTTCTTTTTGCAAAATGCAATCCAACTGTTATTCCACATAAAAATAATAGTTTAACTGTTTCTTTAGAGCTGTTTCTGATTCTGTTATTCTACTTAAGCCTCTCGATTCTCATCTGAACTCACTGTTGTGAGAGCGAGCGCTCTCAAATGAGCTTACTTTCCTGCTCTGGATAGACTCAAATTGATTCGATCGGACAGCGATTGGCAAAGGTACTTATTTGCGAACAGCCGTGACTTAAAACATTGGCACCCAGTTAAGCAAACACTCTCATGAGTCTTACGAGTAAACGTGACCTGTCGCTGCAGGCTGCCAACGGTCAATAGCGCTTGGGAATCAGGTCAACCCTCCTAATTTTCGTCAACAATCGAAGAAGCAACGCTTTTTTTTCAAGTCATAATCTTGATCGAGTTTACTTTTTTTTAAGTTTATTATTTCTTATGACGACCTACATTTTAATCTTATTTCTATACTTGAACAAAATAAACCTCGGTTCTTATTTCCTGCTTAACTTTTCAGATTGGGCCGACAATATTTCCAGTCATGGCGACCAAGCTTCGGTTCATAAAACCTAAATTTTGGTAGCTACATCGAAGATTGCATTTTCTCAGGACCTTCAATTATCTGGCTTCCGACGTTCGATTTCAATGAGAGAAGTTCTCAGAACCGAAAACTCAGGTGAGCCATAATATTATTACGTGCATCCGGTCAAAATCGATCAAAAACTATAATTGACTGATGGATTTTTTTGGGTCGCGTACATTTGAATGTATGTTTGGGATAATTACCTTGAATATTGCATCACTTAGTCTTTACGCATAAATATAATCTCAACAGTTGCAAGAAAGGTTTTCTAACTGGATTCGAGACACTATATTTCATTAGTGTTTGAAATGTGGATAGGATTCTGCACGGTGGCAATATTTGTGATACAAATATATTAACTCTCGTGTGAGCGGTGAAGCATCGCGCGAAGCTGAAGGCGTTTTCCAGTCACAGTCGTTTCTTTTTTCTCGTAGTTCCCATTATGGAATTTTTTAAAATGAGTAGGAGGAAATCGTTTTTGACCACTGACAGCAGTTTGACGCAGCTCACACCAGCGCGTGCCTTGTATGCGGATCAAGTAAACCCGCATCCTTCTCGTCATTTCTTCGAGGACGAGTCTGGATGCACCACAGTGGCGTGGCATGCTTTGCGGTTTATCGATTGATCCACCATTTAAAAATATGGAAAATGATCGATTAATAGCGTATTCACAACGAACACCTTAATAATCGGTTCTTCGCCAGTTTCAAATGGGAAAATATCGGTAATTAATCATTCACACCTCGCCACTGATGCACCAAAATTCAGTACATTTGTGCGAGCAATTGAATGTATCCCATGTCGATCCAATTTTTCCGATTTATTTTTTTAATTTTTTGTATTTTTTTTAAGAAACCCGACGGATATTAATAATTTGTTACGTATCAAAGCCGCACACATTTAAACGCCGCACACGCGCGTATTTGTACAGCTACACAGAACTTTTTACCCTCATCGGAAAAAAAATACATTGGATCTAGAGTCCAGACTTTTAAAACATTGACAAGAAAATGAGCTCTTGATTCAATCAGATTTAAGCTCAATTAAAAGGAAATCCGGTCAAATTAAGAGGCTTGGTTCTTGATTTAAGCTTAAATCTGATCGAATCAAGAGTATTTTTCTTGTCGATGTTTTTAAGAGTCTGGACTCTAGATCCACTGTGTTTTTTTTTTTTTTTTTTTCGAGTGCTGGGTTTAATTTAGAATTGCCGCGCCGGTCCCAAGGACTTTTAATGTCACGGATACACTTTAAAGCGCACGTTTCCAAAGCATGTGCATTGAAATCTGTCAATCTCATCACTTTTCAGCGAATGCAAATCTCCGGAATAAGTTCGTCAGCAACGATTCTCGAAAATCCTATCTTCAGCTCCCCAAGACTTCGGGCCTACCCGTATATTCCATCGGATAACCCGACGCGGTACGCTACTTTCCGCGTCAGAAATTCGACGTCCCCTTTTTAATTGCATCGATTCGAACATTCCTACGCGCGGCCACAACGCCGCGCGGGGGAAAACAATTCAACGACGCGGGGAGGGGGGTCGAAGGGGGGGGGGGGGTAATATCGTAAATTAGGTTAAACATCGCAGGTAGTCATAGGAAAGTAGTTCGCACGTAACACAGATACGGAGTGAAGTTAGAGGGATGTTTAAGTCGGTCACTGTTCCTCCGCGGGGGGGTTGCACTGAGTGCTCTACCGCGACGCCACGGGAGGGGCGGCGGGGGGAGGGGGCCGGGGGTGAGCGCCCCCCGCCCCACGAAAGGGGGCAACGGGCACCGGCGTTCACCCTGCACGCCAGTCGTGCTCTCCGAGCCCTCGTGCCGCCTCGACTTGATGTTCGTCTCCCGATCGCCCCGTCCGCGAGTTCGTGTTTCTCCCCGGCCCTCCCCTCTCCCCCGTAGTTTCCCTTAATTTCCATAATCCCCCCGCGCCCCCTCCCCTTCCCCCGGTAGGATCTTTTTCGGGGCCGCATCAGTCGGCTCGGGGCTAATTATGAGCGGGGTAATGTCTGCCGTGGCCGGTCGGCAGCGCTAGGCAACGTTCCGTTTCCCCAACTCGGGTCCGCGCGGAAATCCCGGTGCCTCGTTCGAAAATGTAATAGTGCTCCTCTCCGCGCTAGGTTTTTCCTGTCTTGTTCAGGATTGTTATAATCCCAAATTGCTTCGGTCGGAACGTGTGGAATTTAACGTTTTCCGGTGAGTTTGGCTCCGGTTCCTTTTTGGGGTGGTAAAATTTATTACGCGCGCCCACGCATGTTTGCATGGATTTTTTAACTGTAAAAGCCCCAGTCTAATCTGCCGTGCTAAGGAAGAACGCCGTATGAGCCTTCGGGCGTTGTCAAATTTCCCTTGGTAAAACATGTATTTTTGACGACCTTCTTGGATTTTTTTCCTTGAAACTTTCAGATTTTTAAGATCAAATTGCGCACCGAATAGTCTGAAAATTTTGGAAAATAATATTCACAATTTTCCCAGTAAATTCGGTTTTTATCGAAGGAAATTTGGCAACGCCTAAAGGTTCATACGGCGCTTTTCCTCGACACCGCAGTAATACCGTCGTGCTAAGATATAAAGCCGCATGAGCATTCAAATGTTTCCAAATTTCCTTTTCGAAAATATTTAATATTGAGTAGTCATGAATATTTGGACCGCGTTAGGAAGAAAGGAGGAAGCCTCACCAGCTTTTGCCAAATTTTATTTTACAATTTAATTTTTTACATTCAAACGGTTGTAAGGATTTTTTTCCAAATTTCAGTAAATTTTTGGCAGAGTACGAAGCATATTTTTTTATAATATTCAGAGGAATCCGCACAGATGTTCTTTTGTAAAAAAAATAAAATTACCCAGTTAAATTTGGCAGTAGCTGATGTTGCTTGGTTCCTTTCTTTTAAACGCAGTCTATTTTTCCTTGGAATTTTCAGACTTTTTAGATCAAATTACGAACGGAATCTCCGAAAAATCGGAGGAGATTTATTCACACATTTTCCCGGAAATTCGTGATTTATCGAGGCAAATTTGGCAACGCCTGGTGGCTCATACGGCATTCTTGCTCAGCACGGCAGTATGGTCAAAGTAAGCATTTTGTTAAATGTCTAGGCTGTAAGCTACTTATTCTACTTTAGGGCGTAATACTGAAATTTTGCGTAATTTTCAGCAGAAAATTGTCCCAAGTATATTTTAACATCGTTTGTAACATTTCTGGTTGTTCTTGATATTTTTTTGTGAATTTAATTGGTCACCTATCTGAGTGTTTTCTGCTCGTATGAAACGGTAAATTAACTGTCATTTTGTCACCAATGCAAAACTTATTTCTTCGTGCATGAGTATGAAGCTTTAAGGTATTCCCAGATTATCTACATGCAACGTCGAATTTTCATCAGATAATAAGTAATTCCTTTAAGTTTATTTTTTTAAAAAAAGAATAAAAAGTGGAGGCTCCTTAATTTTACTCAACCGGGTACTCAACCGTGATGAGAAGTATACCAACTTGGTTTATTTCAATGGATCTGCACCAGCTCATATCGGACCAATGCTGAATTCCTTTCTTTTTTGTACTTCTTTTACATGAAAATGAGTGAGCTTTTCAATCTTAAACCAAATAAATAATGAAAAAAAATGCACCATCTGCGGGAAGGGGAGGTGCTTCAAAACTATTCAGAAAAAGTTCCCCAGGAAGAAATTTTCATCGGATAGGGTCAACATCACAACACTTCAGTTTTCGACAAAAACATTCTTCACTTTATTATATCACGAAGATTCAGTTGCATAAAGTAAAGCTCATTTTTTTTTTTTTTTTTTTGCCCGAGACGACTTAGAATAAAACAAAGTTTGTCAAATCTCAAGTCGTAGAACTTGGAAATAAAGACTTTAAGCAACTTTTCCATAATTTTGTTTTTTGAATTATAAATTTCAACCCGATATAACTATACGGTCTGGCTTGAAATCATTGGGTGTTTTATGTTCCAAAATATTTATGAAACCCCCTCCCCTCCACTCATTAGTATTCTTAATTCAAACTCGAATTATTGCCTGTTAAAATCCTTTCCCTGTGGATAGTTACCCGTTTTTAATTTGTTTCAAAGAGAAACCACCAATAAAGGCATGAAGATACTCGACAAATCCGTACTAGCTTCTCTGCAAGGCCTTATTGAATTTCTTATTTTTTCTCTTCTTATCCTATATGAATAAATCAAATTAAAGGCAGTGAATGAACTTTCCCCGCAAAATTGAAATTAATATTTTTCCTTTGAAGCAAAATATAACATACCGTACAATTTAACGCCAAGAACGAAGGAAAATATCGATGGCGGAGGTACTATACCGCCTATCTGCGAACTGACAATTTTGCAGGACGAAGAGGAAACTTCAACATTTTGGTAATTTAGAGGTTCGATATTTTCATATAGTGCAGCGTCGTTGCAGTGTTTTCCTACAGAATTGGAAAAAAAAACTAAAATCATCATCTTGCGTATTTTATACTGGGAAAATGCTGCAATTGCTGCACAGTCGCTAGCTCACTCTTGCCAAAATTGTCAGTCAGGCGATGTTGTTCCATCGCCCTCAATTTACGAAATATAGAGAACGAAAGTATTTGTAACCACATTCTTCCAACTCAGGACGGAAGCGTGACCAAGCGTTTCAGGCCCCGCGTAAAAATTGATGATGACGTCATAAAATACGATCTCAATCAAGCATCATTTAATTTATCGGCCGAGAGGGCAGGGAGAGGCTAGGCTGTTTATAAAAGTCATCAAATCGGACCAAATCCTATTTGAAAGGCATTAGGACGAGGGTCGGTGCTACTCCTCCGGTCTTTACGCCCTTTTAAGGATCTGTAAAACTGTGTCGGTTGTATCCCTTTATTCCTATTGAGAGGATTTTCCGAGCCCGTAAATATTTCAGCCGGCCCGGGCAGCGAATAACATCATGGGACCTAGTATTCCTCCGAATGGATGAAATAATGATCCGCACATTGTTGCCATTTTGTTAGTGAATTTGAGTATTGCATGTCCTTCCCATTTTGCCGTGTTAAGGAAGAACGCCGTATGAACCTCCAGGCGTTGCCAAATTTCATTTGATTTGATGTTTATTTTTGAGGAAAATTATACATTTTTTCCTATGAAAATTGCAGACACTTAAGATCAAATTACAAACAAAATACTTGATGGTCTTGCTAAGTTGTATTATAATACACTTGGAGCTTAAAAATCACTTCGCACAATAGAAATGCTTTGTAAGCAAGCCATTTAAATAAGTTGAAAGTAGAATTTTTGCGGGGTGGGGGGGGGGGGGGTTGTCTTAAGTCAAAGTGTTATTTTTTTTTTTTTTATGTTTTTTTCACAGTTGAAAGTAATTACTTACATTAAGAAGTGTCAACGTCTACAAAATGAGATGCAGCGTTCTTATTTCTTTTTTACTATTATGATGACTTTTTTTTAGAGAAAATCTTAAAATATCCTTAAAAACAATTTAAAATAATCAATACAAATTAATGATAACCCATTATGGGGTTCTTTTCTAAGGCAACTTGAGTGTACTAAATATTTCAACGAAAAAATATTCTTACCACAGCTACTTTACTTTTTCATTTACGAAAAAAGTGACAATACTTGAACGCACGCACATGTTTTTCGGTCACTTCATAAAAACAACGGGGGCCCAACAACTCACGAAATTAGGAAGTTAAGTTGTAGAGATAAATCTTGCTGGGCTCGCCACACATTCTTGTCACATTCTGAGGACTTAAAGGTTTATTCAACTTCGATTATCACAGTAATGGAGGCAGAGGGTCCCGTAGGATCCCCGCTCCCTCCTTCGGAAGAAACACGAAACATGGTATGACTGTGTAGGCGTTTGATATTGTTGTATCGATCACAGAAAAAATAAAACGTGTATGTTGAAGGATCAAAATGACACACAGCCTTTTTTCGAATTTCAGGAAATCGAGGAAAACAATTTTCTTATTGGTGTGATTAATTTTAGCTTAATTATGTTTCGAGGCCGATAAGATTAGACCAGAAAATTTTAAAAGCCCAAGTAGATATTATTATTTTAATTTCCTAGGGGAATAATGACTTTGTTCATTTTTGATTCCAACTTTTTTCACCACCATACGTCTCACTGCTCTTTTAAACCCAACTTTTCCATGGCGTAATTTTATTCATTGTTCCTGAAGACATGGTTAGCTTGGAAAATTACAAACTATTGAATATTTACTCAGGGCTCCCATTTGTATCCAATTTTTCCGGCTTTCGTTTAATATTAGAACATTTTCAAAATTGTGGGAGCAAGTTCCCCTCCTGAACCTCGAGTTTTTTTCGTTTATTTTTTTACATATGACTTAAAATTCACTATTTACTGGTAATATTATCTCGATTCCTTCTAAAAGAGCCTTCCTACTTTTTTTATCGTATGTCTTTCAAGAAGAATTCGCGTGCACATGCACAAGCACATGCACATTCCTCCGCAAGACTATTTTTGGGCTGAATGCATTGATGTAGAAAACTAATGAAGAGCAATTCGGCCACGTGTAGGCACGGCGTGAAATCCTGCGCCTTTACGGTAATGCAACGCGTCCTCTTGTAACATCAACGCAAGAATAATTTACAACTGGGCGTGCACCGATCGTTTCGTGCAATCAACTGTAGCCACATTTCGTCACAAAACGCCCCTATTTTCCCTTGATGTGCGTCGACTGTCTCGCCGTGGAATCTCATTTTCCTAAAAACCATTCCAAGAATATGCGAAGCGCTTGGAGGACATGGCGCACAAGTACATTTTTTGCTATTTCGAGAAATACGCTCTGGAAAAAAAACACATTGGATCTAGAGTCCAGACTCTTAAAAACTTTGACAAGAAAAAATACTCTTGATTCAATCGGATTGTTGCTTAAATCAAGAACCAAGCCTCTTAATTTGAGCGGATTTCCTTTTGATTTAAGCTTAAATCTGCTTGAATCAAGAGTATTTTTTCTTGTCAATGTTTTCAAGAGTCTCGACTCTAAATTCAATGTGTTTTTTGTTTTTTTTCCAGTGCGTGTTTGAAGTTTCGTAATTGCTTGGATCATTATGGCGAAAAGGGAGTTCAAACTCTCGTTTTGATGCTTAAAAGTCGACATTTGGGAGCGAATTCTTCAAAGAATATGCATTGAAACAAGTTTTACATGAAATCATTAATAACTCAATTGCTCCAAAAACTGAACTTGTGCGCCTTGTCCTCCAAGCCCCTCATACGATGTGTATGTCACATGCACCTTTTTTGTTGAAATAAAGGAAGAAGACACTATGATGTGCTCGATGGATTATCTAACCTTCCGTGTTCTCAAAAATTAACTTCCGTTAATATTAAACCATTGATAGCGACAGGGACTCCTACAAGAAATGAAGGAGTGCCAACTCCCAGTGAGACTTTGAGAGAACAGATTAATGTGGCGGCTAGATGTCGCGGAGCGCCAACTGGCTCTGTGGGAGAGGCTCTTATACGTGTGTGTGATATTAATCGTATTAACTTGGTGGTTAAACTTCGCTGTGCTGCTTAACTCTCGACAGATCTAACCTTTGAATCTTGTTTCAGGAGATGTTAGGGCAAACGTAGTAACTTTTATGGTCGAATAATATTTTCAACTTTTTTGAAATATTTGGTCAAAAAACTAGCACTTCACTTTCCTGGAACATTTTAACCAGAGATCAAGCCATATTGACAGGTGTTTACAAAAACCAAGCACATTTACAAATAAGGTAACTTTTTTTTATTTGAGAATAAGAAACAGTCATTGAAACACGACTCACCAATAATCATATCAGACTCAATACGTAGATTTTAAATCGAGAGTAAGTGAGAGATTCCTAGTAAATTTTTTAGAGGAATTATGCAACAAACAAACCGAGATGAAAAATAGCTGTTTAAAATGATACTCCAATGACGGTTTGTGTAGGAATTCCTTGTAAATCTGACAATGGACATTACTTCATACAATAGCAAGCAGCGGAAGGGCTAACATAACACAAGCACTTCGCCTCATGAATATTTACAAGTTTTCCGCGAGACTTACCAGGGAGATAATTTCAAACGAGAAGAACTGGACGTCATGAGGCAGAATTGATCCATCTCTATTCATAGGTTTGAGGTAAATCGTACCACAAAAGTCTTTTACTTCCAGAGAATCGTGGTTTTTCAACTCGCCTATTATAAGAGGGCGGGTTTTTAGGAACTTTTGCTTATTTTCACGATCAATATGCAAATACCACTATGCCAGAAAAATTAAAACAGAAAAAAACCCGGCGCAGCGTTAAAAGAAACGTCATTTTAGATTTTCAACGAGCCATTCATTTTAAAATTACTAAACTCGGTAATCGGTTCGTTAAGCTGGACTCGACTTGAATTGGACTTTATTTTATAATTTGGAACAACAGTATCTGGCTTAATTTAGGAATGACGTAAGTACCATTAGTTTACCTCTGCACAAGAGTGATTTTACAGATGGGCTAGAAATGGAGATGTTGCATGTGTGAGGAATATGCGATTTGACTGTTGATTCTTATGTAAAAGTTTGTGAGAAACACGATGGAGCTCAAAAAAAGTTCTCAAGTTGAGGCCAAAATGGAGGGGATATTTCATTCCACGCTATCCTAAAAGTCCACCTCTACATCAAGACAAACTCTCCATGCAAAGATAGGGAGCAAATACATTGACAGGGCTCCCACCTTATTTGTGGACTCTAAAACTGAAATCACGGCAACCCTGTCAGTGTATCTGCTCCCTATATTTGCATGGAGAGTTTGTCTTGATGTAGAGTTGGACTCTCAGGATAGCGTGGGACACCCCCTCTATTTTGGCCTCAAGTTGAGAGCTTTTTTGAGCTTGGGAGTTGATTTCAGAGAAAGCCAGTGGCAACATCGTGTTTGGCACGCTGCGGCGCGGCGGGTAGCCGGCCAGCACGAAACGCGCACTGGCGCCTACAAACCTAAGAGGATACTTCATGCATTGCGCAATGCGTGAAGTATCCCTGTTAGGTTTGTAGGCGCTAACGCGCGTGTTGTTCTGACAGCACGCCGCTCCGCTGGACAGAGCGTTGATTTCAGAGAAAACCAGTGGCACCATCGTGTTTCTCTCGAACTTTTACATAAGAACAATTGGTCAATTCGCAAATCCCTCACACATGCAACATCCCCATTGCAAAATGTAGTCCAATTAGCCCTCTGCGACAAAAAGTGCCTGCTGAGCTGTTGGTTTGTAAATTCGAGGTTTTTCCTCAATGTACGACAAAGCGTTGCGAGGTTTCAATCCTTTCGAGCGAATTTGATAAAAACTTCCCTGGAGTGATGCCGTATCAGCTTTGAGTGAGCGTGTTCACCGGAAGACAAATGGTGGTTTCGCCGTGACAATTACGAGAGGGTGGGAGGACGAGAGCGCGACACTTTTATTGCTTGCTAACTTATCTAGACACGTGATATTGTTTGACCATTTTATTACAACACGGAAAACCGACTGAATTCTGCCGTCCCTCGCTACGATGCGGCCATGCGTTTCAAACTAAATTACGCTGGAATCATCTCCGTAAACCAAAATGGCTTAAACCATTTGATAGAAAGAAGGAACCCAGATGAAGGGAGATCACGGAGTCTGGAACTTCTCAGGACCCGACGTTTTTGTCCCTTTCTCTGCTGGTCGTTTCTTGTTTTCTCTGCCCTCTTGGACCCATACCTCGTTGATAGAGTGGAAACAAAGAGACTTGTGTTCACGTGAGCATGCATAGCGCGTGATGCTTTCTTGCCTGAAATGAAGTAAAAAAAAAAAAAAAAAAACCCTCTTTTACACCGTGGAAATAAAGAAAATTTGCCGATTATAAACCATTCAAGCAATTTCCAAAGAAAATAATTTTTTTTGAAAGATTATTTCCAATTTTATATGTACAGATCGAATTATTGATTGGTTCGCGCACAAAAATTATTCAAGGCGGATGCAGTCGCCAACTCCAACGCATCCTGACATGCAACTATTCGTGGTCAACGGACGTGTGTGTTGCCTAGTCAAAAATTGAAGGCGTTCCGTGTTTTCCTGTCTTTCAGGCGCAGGCGATGCGCGCGTTGGTGGTTCGTCCCTCTCGTCACGACTTAACGAGTAGCTAATAGACCATAAGTCACCAGACAATTGCCAAATTTTGAAAATTTGGTCATGGTATTAATACACGTTTATTTGAACAAATATCAATGGAAAATGAGAGAAGATTACGATTTGACTGTGGTGGTGCATAACTTTCATTATTTTCCTGCCATTCTGGCGCTCCTAAAATTTCTTCGAATCTTTCAGCATCATTACTGCGTAATCTACTCACCTAGTGCTTTCAGAATATTAAATAAAAAACACGAAGTTAAGTAGCCCATCTTATGAAGAACGATCATTCGATCCATTTCCTCTATGTGCTGGTTATACGCTCAAATTCCCATCAATTTCCGATCAAATGGTGACTGGTGCACACCATCTACCATCAAATTTCTGCGGCCTGCAAAAATTTGATGGTAGATGATGGAACTGTGGGGCTCATCCTTCATCTGATTTCCACACAACCGTGCTTATTTCATGCTTATTTCCAACACGCTGTTTTAATTAATTTTACTCATCAATCTAGATAACTCTCGACCGCCATCTTGGTCATCATTTTAATCGGAATTTGACGGAAATTTAAGTGTGTAACCAGGCCACTATACTTACTTCTTGCAGTTACTGCTCTCCTCAGCCCCACGGCAGCATAATGGTGTCACGATGGCGAGGAATTAAAACCAAACGTGAATTATTTGGAGCCGGCAGCGATGCGCTTAGCTTGCGCTACTTCGTTCGGTGAGACTGAGCGTCGCCGTGCCAATGCAAATCGGGAGCCCTCTTCTCCAAACTGCGCCCAGAGCAAATAATTTTGGTGCGTGTTTGAATTCGCTCCCCGTTGAAACGGTGGGCGTTGAGTTACGCCTAGGGTTCAAAGACGGTGCTATTGAAATAATAAACAACCCAAACCCGAGGCACTCCCTGTTTACTCTCCTCTAGCCGTAAGAACCATCGTTGTCTCCATCCCCTAAAAGTTTCTATTTTACGATCGCAATTTGAAAATATATTTTCATTCAATTAATAGGTCAGGTGCGCTGATTAGAGAGCCGTTTGACAGTGAATGAAGATGACTGTTGTTGATTGGCGAGTTGGGCATTTGATTAAATATCTGGCAGATAGTTATTATATCTGAGATTGCAATGCTGAGATTCCTCTCGATGTTTTAACAGGAAACTATCCTAATGGTAAATTAAAAAAACATTTGTGCAATTTTTGATGATTTCATTATATTGGCCAAAATTTACAGCTCTAAATGAAAATCAATCTCTTCGCTCTTCTTCATAAAATACGAATAGTTTAAAGAATGACGAAAAAAATAACAGCAGGTCTAACATCCAGGTAAATCCTTTAGTTTTACGTGTATCTGGTTAAATTGGAAAAATGTGTATTTTCAATAGCGACGTTATGAATTACGTCATAATAACTCTCATATAATTTTTTTTTTTTTTTTTTTTTTTTTTTTTTTTTTTTTTTTACAAAAAACCAACAATCAGTTCTCTACTGAATTTTGTAATTAAAGTTCTCCACACAATAAAAATATCTACAGTGAATTTGTCTTTTCCTCAAAAATGAGTCTCTTCCTCAAATTTATCTTTCAAAATAACAAAACATAATCGAAGATTTTGGAACTTTGCAATAGAGGTACATTTTCTCTAACTACATCTCAATGTACACCCGGGTATAATATCGGTTTGAAAAAAAATGAGTCTGCATTACCTAACCTTCCTTGATATTTTCAATACATTGTGTGAGGATGTACGGCATGAAAGTCAGGGCGTTCGGGTTTAACTTCGATTTTTAAGTAAAAGAGGCTTTCTACGTTTTCATTCAAGAGAGTCTTTTTAACCCACCCACTCGGCATCCAGGCAGGAGCAGAAGTTCTGATTGATTATTGTTCCATCATGATTGTTTTCCGTTGTGCTCTCAGCTAATATTTAGTTCATTATCTGAGCTTGTTAAAAGTTGTCTTTCCGTTGATTTAATCTTCGTATTTTCGCGTTATGCTTCCATTATTCACGTATAAACGTTTATATTTCTGTTATGATTCACCTTCCCTTTTTGCTGAATCTGCTCTCACGTGTACGATACAAGGATATCCTTTGCTAGTGCTATCGAATTACCATCATACGACGACGCACCATTATTCTGCTTTTGAGATCTTACAGAATTATACTAATGTTATGTAAAGTGTAACTTTCAATTTTGTATGTTCCTTGAGATAGAAGACAGATTTGCGCGTTCCTGTGCCAGAAATTTTAGTTCCATTTTTTCACTAGATTTTCCAATTGAATTATTGTTGCCTGATCCAACATTCTTGTAGGAGGCAACCGTATTCAATTGTTATATACGTGTAGTTGAAACATTCAGAACATTTAGTAAATGGATCCGGTGATATTTCCGCTCCCGCAAACTAATATTCTTTCTCCGGTGTATGTGAAATCTTCAACGCAAAGTTTATATACGCTGAAATGTCGAAAAACAAGTAGAGATGTGGTCACCTAACACCGTCAGAATAGCTCAGATTGTTATGTTTTGAGACTTTTGTTAACGAAAACTCAGAAAAGACGATTTTTATTCTCTGCAAAATTTGCGAAATACCCGAACGAAGTTTTCAACTATTGTTTTCCAGATGCACTATGTGATTACAATCAAAGATTTCTTGTAACCTCAGAGAAATTTACCAAAAAAATCAGTTCTGGTTGGACTTTTTTGTAAAAAAGAGACGAGTACACCTTTGGCAACGGTGTAAATACAAACATTTTCAAAAAGTCCTCCGACATCATAAAAGTTTTAAGGAAATCTGAGAGAAGATGTTCCTGACTAATTTTTTTCATAATAAATGACGGTAAGATTAAAAGTGATATGCGGCGAATAACATCGCTCCAAAACTTTCATCTTTCTATTCCTCGAATTCAGAAAAGGCTTGTATTAGAGGCCGCATTACTTTCCTTGGGTGTGTCTTCAAAAACTTCCGTAGAAGGAAAAATTAAGGGATTGTGTATGACGTCACAGCTGGAACTGAATTTTCGGTTAGCTTGTCTCGCTTCTCCTCTACTCTTGAACTAGGGTTCCGGGATTATAAGCGAGTTCAGCGTTGCCAATTTTTTTAGAATAATCTCCGCGTTTATATCCATAAGGAAAATTAAAATCATAAAATATTACAGAAATATTTTACCTAAATGTAGCGAATTTCCTGTTTTTCCATGTAAAGCGTTAAAAAGTTTTTAAGAAACTTTCGGCTGATCTTCTGTTATCCAAAAAATAGACGTAAAGTGTTTCATTTCATTTGACTGAAAAATTTCCCAATGGAAGCGAAGAAACTAGTTCTTCTATAAAATTTATTCTAAAAATATAAGTAAAGTCAGAATTGCATTTGATTAACGATTTGTAATAAACAAAACTAAGAGTATGGCAGGCCAATTTCATTTACTCTCTGGTTTTTACATGAGATATTAAAAAAGAAAGACAATTCAGTAGCTTAGAGGACAAGCCGCATAAGTCCAATTTTCCCCCCAAGAAATACTTGTTTAAAGTTTCAAAATTACATGACGTCTTATGGAGAAAAGGAAGTTTAGACTCACTTTTTGATACTTAATTGAACTTACCGTAGTTTTTTTACAAAATATATTTTAAGACGATTTTTAGTTGAAATCATTAATATCTCAATTTTTTTAAAAGCTGTTCGTGTGCGCCTTGTCCTCCAAGCCCCTCAAATATATCAGAATTCCCAATTTTTCGTAGGTTGAGAGAAAAATAGGAACATCTTATGCTGTTTCCGATCTAGGAAAAATGAAAAATAGTAGACAATTTTTCTCGGACGCCTTCTATTGTTTGTTAAAAGAATTAGGTGAATTTCCGCTGCAAAATGGCAACACTGAGTACAAATGTGGCGGCGGCGGAGTTTCCTTGAAGTTACTCGAAAACTTGGTCGAGAAGTTTGTTTGAATTCATTTGTCGTTTAATCGAATGAAATTGAATTTAAAGACTCCGCGTTTTCGCAAATGAACGACTTCATTTTTAAGCGAGACAATTTGGCTCGACTCAGTTGCCGGGCAGGCTCGGCGCTCTGCCTTCATCCCCGAGACAACGGTGTTAATAGGAAGCAGTGGCGTGGCATGAATTGCGATGTATCGATTGTTATGCCATTTAAACCTTCGGTAAAGAATCGATTATTAAGGTGTTCGCTGCGAACACCCTATTTATCGATCCTTTTCCATAGGTTTAAATGGCATAACAATTGATACATCGCAATTCACGCAACGCCACTGGCGTTAATAGGAAGCCCGAGCGCGAAAAGGGATGTTTTCAGTAACTTACTGCCAGGAATGTCGCCTTAGGTATTTCATTATTCCACGGCGCTTGATTGCAACCCCTCATTTAGGCCCTCATTTCGATGGTGAAATTGTAAAAACGCGTATTTCAGTTCACGACACTTCAGGCCTCCTATCATAGTTTGTAACAAGTTGGTAAAATAACGCTGGATCCTCACTATTTTGCGGAGAAAACAAGGCCAAAAAGTTCCAAACTTTAAATTGGAGTCAATAATTTTGAATTTTATCGAATGAGCTCTAAAGCTCTAATGAGTACCATTACAAAACTGAGGGGAAGAGTGCTCAGCCTAGGCAACTTATCATCATTTGGACCACATTTTTCGATTCATTATTTGTAGCTCATCTGAATCGGCAGTATCAAAGTAAGTGGGAAGGAAGAAGAGGAAAAATAATGGATAAGGAGGAAAAAGAAGGAGGTATTTAGACGAGAAAAAAGAAGAGGAGGTCGAAAAAGATGAGGAAAAGGAAGCAGTGAAAAGAGAAAGAAAGAAAATGAAGCAGAAAAGAAAAAATGAAGGAAGGAAAAGAAACAGAAAAGAAAAAATTAGGAGGAAACAGTAGCAGGAAAGGAAAAAAAGGAGGAAGGAATGGAGATTGAATATGAGGAAGAAGATAGAGAGAATCACTAGAAGGAATGAGGAAGTATCAGAAGAATGAGAGTAAGAAGAAGAAGAAGAAGGAAGAAGAATATAAAGAAGCCCCTCTATTCATAAGGACGTTAAAAGCACATACGTTGTCTCTAGAATGAGACTAAAATATTAACCTTAACTTATCACAAGATGTCGTACATCTAACTTTTGAATGGAAAAATTCTCAAAATTACCGCTTGAAAACTCTCTTGATCTTTCCTCTCTCTGTGAGCAATACCCTGTAAAAATTTCAAGCAATACATCAGTCCGTCCCCTTTTGATGAAATAAAATGGTACAAGAAATTTTGAAACGTCTCAATCAAGGTACGCGATTTTGCAATTTAACTCAATAGACTAAGATACCTTCAGGGTGCAAAATCTCTACAATCCCTCGTTCCTAGTATTGCAGTCTCGAGGTGCACGCTGAAAATGGTCTGAAATGGTGTGGACTGCACCGCGATAGGTATGACAACCAGATATTGCGAATTTTCAACGACCAAAGCGCGCACTGTGGTGAACGCGCGATGCGTGAAGTAGTCATACGTTCTTGTAGCCGCTAATACTCGTAATTAATATATGCGTTTCACACCGACCAGCGACCACACTGTGTTGACGCAATGCGTGACGTATTCTTCTATTCTAGTAGGCGCTAATATGTTTTCGGCGCCTATCAGCGGTCGCGGTGTGTTTGGTACAATGCGTGAAGTATTCCTGCACTCTTGTAGGCGCTCATAACATGCGTTTCGAGCCGACCAGCGGCTGCACAACGTTTGGCGAGATTAGAAACGACGATACAGCATTAGATTTGAAAGAAACTGTAGAAACAGAGGAGAGATGATAAGTTATACCTCCGCAAAGCAACCTATGTATTGATTTTCTCAGAAAAATGCCAGAGTGACTGAACTAGAAAGTTAAATACATCTCTACTTCTGTATATACTTGAATTATTTCTACTTCATTGCATACGCAGTTTTTGACATATCTTCTTTGTAATCATTTACTTAAGTTTGATCGAGTCACAGCATTAAGAATCAAGTCTTAGAACTTGTCTTAAGGTACTTATTTGAATAGGGTTCTAAATTTGTACTTACAAAAGTATGCCTGATAAATAAATTTAAAAATAAACGCAATGTTGCAGAGTGTTCTATAGTGGGTTGTTGTATGCCATATATGTAGAGACAGTGTATGCAAAAAAGTAGCGAGCATTATTTAACTTTTTGGGCTAAATAAAAGAAGTAAAATTGCAGTTGAAGCCGACTAATTTGATAAAAATCTTCTAATCTTTTCTGAAAATTAATTTTGTCGGATACCTTACTTACTTCAAATCCTATTCCGGTTTAGTTCAACGTTGGAGTGTTTTGAAAAAGAACATTTTCGCAAACAACTCTACAATAAGTTGCGACACCAGTATTTCAGTGTTAAGTCCTCAGGCACTGAATGATGATATCTTTTCTTGTGGATGATCACATACAAGGAACCCACATTTTTAAAAGGGAAAATAAGTCACATTTCTGAAAAGTCCTGAGGTATGTGTATTCCTAAGCGGTCCAGGGCTCATGCAGAATATGAGCATGTTCCCTCCATGAAAATATGGATTCACATACAGGATTGCACATAGCAATTTTGAAGGAGCTAGCTTCTGTACCACGCTCCGGAAATTGAGTTTGATGATCCTCTTGAACGTATGAAACAGAGTAAATGTTTTACCCCATGACAGCGCACCTTTTGAATTTATTGCGCGAAAAAATAGTGAGAGCAAAAGTTTTCCGCTCACTATCTTGAACTTTTTTTTCGTTTCTATGGCACTCGATCAAACCGTCGAGGTGTGAACGTCTGATAAAGTTCATTCAGAATACGTTCCAAGGCGAAGACATTTTATTAAAAAGTTCTAAATATTCGCGTTTTATTAACGCCAACGATGACTTTTTATCGTTTAAGTTTATTGTCGATGATTCTCATCGAAGTTGCCACGTTTCAGCCTAAAATTCCACCAACTTGCATAGATTTAAAATATGACGCGAGGAAGTTTATCCGGTATATTTTTCTATGTAAACACTCGATTTGAAAGATGCGATTCTGACGTTAAACTAGAAAATTAATATCACTTCCTCACGCACATTGCACATCTCTGACGAAGCATGTCGTAAAGTAGGTTTCAGAGATTTTTCTTGTTGATGTTTTTTAAAATTTAAATCATAGAAGGGAATGAAATCGTACAGCTGTAGGAAAATTTCGAGTCTATGGTACTTTGAAACGGGAACGAATATGGACTAATTTTGGCACGGCTCAGCCGAACAGACAATTGCGTTAAAATCACCTACTTTTTTCGAAACCGTCGGTCATTTTCGGCGAATGTTAGGCTTTTTCCATACCCTGCCTCTCCTTACACGGAGACACATTTTTAATCGATTCAATAGAATATTCCGATTGGTAATAATATGTGTATGTATGAGCCGCTTTTACGGCGCGCTAGGGCGCTCTGCGACGCCTACTCTCCACCGGAATCTGTCATGGTAGAGATCCTCCGGAAGCTGGCATCTCTCCATCTCTTCACGGATGCCCTCTCCGCCGATTGGTAATATCAAACGAGAATTTTTATTGAGTTGTATGCTGTTAAAAATCAACCATTCACTCACATGAAATGTCCGACGTGAAAAATGAACCCAGCGCGAATATCGCGCCGTGCTCCGCGAGTGAGTGAAATCTTGCAGAGGCTCTATTTTACGTTTGCCTGTTAGATTTTTACTCCTGCTAAGGTGTGATATTCGCTCAGACGCGTAACCCCATTTACGTTGGTCTATAGGAAAATCAATGGAATATACGCGAACCCAACGCAAACTTACATCGGTCAATTTTCATGGAAACCTGTCCACAAAAATGCGCGGTTGATAGTTGGAAAAAAGAACCTCGAGAGAAGTCACGTCAAGAGCCAGGGGCGGTAAAGCTGGCTGTGGGGGTCACCTGATGTAACTTCGCTTTCATCTTAATCATTCCGCGATTCTCCTGCGGAGGCTACACGGTGCAGAATCGTAATTTATCAAGTAGCAAGCCAGGATTGAGCGCTAATTAATTTTACTCCGATGAAACATCGTTGATCACGCTCCAAGGGCTTACTCCTTCATATTTTTTCCCTCGCCCCTCGCTCAGGCTTCCCTCTTCATTCTCAGCTGAGTGCACCGCTCCGGGCGGGTACTTTTGATTGATTCGCCGAACTCCGTCTAATTTTTCCTCTCCTCCTCGGCTAAGCATTTTTTCCTGTAAGGTATACTGCCGTGCTTAGGGAAAACGCCGTATGAACATTTGACAATTGCCAAATTTCCTCCCATAAAATGTTCATTCATTCGGAGAAAAACATGAATATTTCCCCTTGATTTCCACGAAATTCAGGAACTATTGCGAGCAAAATCATCCGAACAATTGGAAGGAAAATATTGAAAAGTTCACACGGTAATTTGTGTTTTATCAAAAGAAATTTGGCAACGCCTGAAGGCTCTTATGGCATTTTTCCTTAGCACGGCGGTATAACGAACGAGTACATTCAGAGAGCACGGGATTCCTGAGCGGGGCGATTCTTGCTAAATACCACAGATCCATCTCAGTAGCTGTTAGATAAATCGAATGAATATGAGTTGACAGGGTCGTGATATCAGCTTTAATTTTTTTGTACGTATTAAATCAATCAACATTTCATTGAAGAAAAACTCGCGTTACTAGACTAGAAGTTGAAAAGGTCGTTTGGTTGGTTTTTAAATGTGTGAAAAATATTGCCTGACTTTATTCGTGAAGGCTACAGAAAAATTATTTTACACGGAAATCAATAAAAACCTATGATTGCTCTACCATCCACATTCCACATGACCGTGGTAACACAGATAAAATGTCACAAAAAGAATGTGCTGAGGATATAGTCGCCGTCTTGCCCAGTGACCCAGTTGAGCCCGCTCTATTTAGATTAACTCACGGGGGCTCGGTCCGGCTCCCTCTAAGTGGGCCTCAGAGGCGGAGCTGGAATATTTCGTGAAAAATTAGAATTTGAAAAAACATCTCTTAAAATTCTGTGAAGTTTTCTCTTAAAATTCTGTGAAGTTTTCTCTTAAAATTCCTGTAAATTATTGCAGAATTGAAATTTTAGACAACTTTTTGTGTAATTAATGAAATCTTTAGAAACTTCACGTGAAATTCAACGTGCAATTTTGAGGGCAATCTCAGCTCAAAAGCGGGAAGCGACCTTTGGGTGTAAGTTCCCCTCAATTATCAACTCTTCCAAAAGCCTCAACAAAAGCACGGAGAGAAATACTCTGGTTAATAATAATATTTTCTTTGGATATTTACTTGAACCAACCGAAATTCCCGTTGTCCCAATAGGATTATCTCGTTACGAAAATTAGAATCCCATTGAAGCAACATTATTTCTGGTCATCTCAAATGAAAGTTCTACGAGGAAAGTATCTATAGGACGTTCCCTCAGGCGCTCTGCGGGCCGATTTTTGAAATTGATAGATACAGCTATAGACAAATAAGACGAAAGGGATACGGAGGGATCCTGTCGGTGTAAGCGGGTGGTTGCAATGGACAAAAGAAGTAAGTAACCAACGGCAACCCACAGGAGACTAGATAGTTAGTCCATTATTTTCTCCCTTAGTTTATAGGAATCACCCATTTCAACCAATAGGATCGCCCCATACTCCTTATGTCTTCTATGTCTATCATCAGTCTGCAGCAGTGTTCGAAACTCTTCTTTGAGTTTTAGGAGCCATGTGGCGCATCAAGCCCAATTTTTAGTCGCCATTAAAGACTTTTTAGGGGATAAATTAACTTTTTGCCTTTATATTACGGCGCATTTAGTGAAAAATTAGACGCAAGATGTTTTCGTAACAGAACTAGTAAGTAACTGTAACTTGCGGAAGACAAAAGCACTAAGGATGAAATCGTGAAGAATAGAAAAAGCTTTCACTTATAGTGCTGACAATTTCGAATAATCACCTAATATGAAAATTCAGATTTTTAAGGGGCAATTTTTAGGGGCCATGTTGGCGCAGAGCCTTCATTTTCTAGGCTCCAGGGCCGATTTTTTAGGCGCATTTTGCGCGTTGGCATCCGTGAGTTTCGAACACCGGTCTGCAGGGACATTATTCTCCGTGAGTTTGCTACAGACCCATGCACTCGCACAACCTGTGTCAGTCGGTGTATTTTTATACGGCGCTCATGAGCGTAAGCTAAACATTCTGCCATCATCTCATGAATGGCGGGGACAAGGCGCAACGGCGGCGGTTGGCGGTCGTGTCTCAAAATAATATTGATGTAATATCCGGGTATTAGGACACGGGCCATTTAATCGATTCGCCAAGTCTGGCCGGGGATAATCTACTTAATGGCCTCGGGAAAATCAATGAACGCCATCCTCGGAAATCCCCCATCGAATGCACGGCCACGGGGTCTCCGGGAAAAACTTCCAGCTGCAACATCAACGCATATTTGCATTGATTGGGCTCACGTGGCACTCGCGTTTTTATTTTTGCGCTCGTGTTAGAGGTTCCTTCCTAATAACAACAGTCAATAGAATGGACCGCCGCACGGTGGATCTAGTCAATAGGAGAAATCTGGCAAAATTTGGAAATTTTAAACGCTTATAACTCCGTTTATACAAAACTTTGACGTCCTAAAAGTAGTTCCATTGGTTTCTTCGTGAGGTTTTCTTCTTGCACTACCCCTTGAAATGTAAAATATGACGGACACTAAAATTTTCAGTTATAGTCAAAAATTGCATGTCCGACCTCACTAATCGACTCGATCCAATGCGCGCCGGCCAAGATAAGGATTTTCGATTTCTGATATATTTATCTATTCTGTCTCAAAATCTCACGTAAAACACGATCTGCGCCACGAAAATTACCGGAATCAACTCGTCGCCAAGATATTGACGTTTTTAAATTGCTTAGGCTACGAAAAATTTGAATTTCCCGCTCCCGCGAAAAACCAGAGTCGACGTAAATCAAATTGAGCACCTTGGTAGTTTCAGTAGGCTTCGTAATCTAGCAGAGTTCTTTTTTCCTGTGTTGTTCAAAGTGCCAACAACTAGCACCAGCTGAACCGAAGTGCCAAAATTGAGGTTGTCATATTTTACCACTGCAAAGATTGTCGCGTCTTCGCTCAGTGTGCGATTTATTTTAAGTGGATTTTTGTATTTATTGGCGGGAAGTTTTATTCATGCATCAAAAAACCGGACAATATCTTTGCCAAGAATTATATTCGTTGTACAAAAAATCGTGTCCTACGTGGACAGACATGTATTGAAGACATCACGCGATTTTCACACTCCGATCAACTTTAAGTCGTCTGAAATTTCCCTTTTCGTAATTGCCCGCAACACCTTGTTCATCAGGCGAATCTGCGCGTTGACTTTCAAACACACCTTTCTTTCTACTGAAAAGGGAACTTTGTACAGGGTCTCTAAAATATGTTGTCTCGTTGTACGAATCCCCGTCCTCTTAATTTTTACGCGCTCCAATAAAAAATCCCGAGAGCTCTGCGAGTTTTATTTCCTGTTTTGACGAGTGCTCCCCACCTACATTGTATCCCGAGTCCTCTGATTTTATTTACCATCTTATGTTTGTTTGCTCCCGATTTTATCGCATTATCCGGTGCGTATTGCAACGAGCCCCGGGCTGTCACTAGGCCGAGGGGAGCGGGACCGCAAACCGATCGGAGAACATATTATGCGGATTACTTCGAGTCAATAAGTTGCTCAAGTACCTTTTGAGATGAACCCTGCCGCCTGTGTAATCCCGTGTTTTCGGAGGATCAAGTGACCCTGGAATCATGCCGTTTTTACAGAAAGCGAGGAGCTTCCGCTGATAACACAGGGTGCGGCAAAAGTCCTGAGACACGAGGGGGAAAATACACCGAAAAAAAGTGAAGTTCATTTAACAGTTTGGATGTAAAAGTAGTGTGCGAGAGCTCATGAAATGCTGAATCATCTGCCACAGCAGTTAGTTTTACATCTTGGCATTGCTAAAATAACTGGTGTAGCGGGTAATTCAGCGTATTTCAGCATATTATAAGTTCTCGCACACTTTTTCCACATCTAGAATGCTAAGTCAACATCACTTTTTTTTCGGGGTAGAATTGTTGTCATCACAATGTTTAAAATGGATTCCAGATCCTACCTATTTTTCTGATTTTTTAATGTTATTTTTTTAGTGACGATTTGTCGTTTCCTCCACGAAAAGACGTGACTAAATTTTAATTTTGCCAAATTTTCCTGCTCAAATTGCATTTTTGCTGGGAAAATATTCGACGATTCTGACTGTAAATTTCATTAATTTTTCTCTCTCATCTCGTGTAAAATTCATACGAAAGGACAAAAATTGCACGGATACATTCCTGTAAAAAATTGATTTGTTTTATTCAATTTTGCAACCTCGGAATGGAGTTTCGTTCCCTCGTTCGGAAAACGATGAATTAATTCAGTCCGGTTAACAATGCTGACTGGAACGACGTTATCATACTGTGGTCGAAATAACCATTACCTCGAGTGTAACATTGTAACTACATACGACTTGAAACGTATGCAGGGCCTGAAATCTACAATGAGTATTGTAAGAGTAACGCTTTTCTCTCCGCAGTTATATCTTTCAAACGGTTAAGATCAAGCAATTTTTAAAAATACATAGACCGATTAAGCCCGAAGACTCGAAAAAATGCACATGCAAACAATGCAAAACATATCCCTTTTGATCATAATTTTCCCGACACATGGAGGGATTTAATATTTTTACAAAAATTAAATTTCATGTTCCTCTAGAGTACTGAGCAGTTGGAATTTTGGATACGTCCTACAGTATACGTATGCAATATGCATACGCTGCTTTTCAAAAGGGTCGGAATATTACCTTTATAAAAGTTATACCTTTATAATACCTTTATAAAAGTTCCCTGACACCTCTAGACTCTTTTTTCTAACTTGCGGTATAGGTAATCAAACTTTTTAGCTTAGGAACCGAATTTTAACCCTGCTAACCTAAATTACGTTAATTTTTTATAATTCTGTATTACAGAATAAAATTACATTCTTGTAACCAGAAACTTTGGTTTTTAGTACGAAACGAGGATCAATCCCTGTAACCGAAGTTATTTTCTGAGTGCATGAATTGGATTGCATTTTGCAAAAAGGAACCACTAGCATTGCAATGATGCTAAGATTGTGCAACTTCGTCTTTTACAATAAAATTGCGGAAATCGTGAAAAACTATGAAATTTAGCGAGTAAAATAGAAACTATTAATGGATAATTGGGTTTTCCCTCCAAGACAAAAGAAGTCGCACAATCTTAGCAACATTGCAATGCTAGTGGTTCCTTTTTGCAAAATGCAATCCAATTCATCAGTAGTCTCAAGACTTTCGCCGCACCCTGTGCGGTACGTACATACACCCGAATATTGATTGATGGCAATTTTCGTGGGGCCTCAGCCGCAAAATAAGACAAATCCATACGCTGGAGCTTCTTTCCCCTCTCTACATCTCCCATGACATATTTTCTCCGGATCCAGGCCGACAGGACCAGAATACGCGACGACGCGGCGTTCCCGTAATCCGGACCACTACCAAAACACAAGAACCGGGATCGAACCGAACCGTTCGTTTCGACGGAGGCTCCTCGGGTCGGGCTGTTCTGCCGTGCTAAGGAAGAACGCCGTATGAACATTCGAGAGTTGCCAAATTTCCCCGGATAAAACATGTATTTTTGAGGAAGCTGGTGCATATTTTTCATTGATGTTTTTAGATATTTTAGATAAAATGGAGAACAAAATTGTCTGAAAAATTGGAAGAGAAATATTAACAAACTATCCCGAAAATTCGTGATTTACCGACGGAAATTTGGCAACGCCTGAAGGTTCATACGGCGTTCTTCCTTGGCACGGCAGTGTTCGCAGCCGTGTTTTCAGGGCAGGATAAATCAAATTTCCAGGCCGAGGGGCTGAATCGAAAAGCCGCCGCAGTGATTATCGAAAACCCCGGACGGCCTCAAACTCAAAGAGATCCCCCGCAGAGGAAACACAAAGCGTTGACAGGTCCAGGCAGGTCCAAGGAACGGGCTTCGCCCATAATCCCAGGCAAATACCGTCAAAATAGGATTTTATCGAAAAGGGAAACGCAGATTTTCGCCGGTTTATCAGGAAAATGGGAAATAGTGACTGAAATGAGAGTCTCGAGGTCGAATGTTATATCGATGTTAAAACCGGTGAATATGTACACAGGAAAAAAAAACACATTGGATCTAGAGTCCAGACTCTTGAAAACATTGACAAGAAAAAATACTCTTGCGTCAATCGGATTTTTGCTTGAATCAAAACGAAATCAGCTTAAATTAAGAGGCTTGGTTCTTGATTTAAGCTAGATGCTGATTGAATCAAGATTAAATTGTCTTGTCGATGTTTTTAAGAGTCTGGACTCTATATCCAATGTGTTTTTTTTCCAGTGTATCTTGATGGACCTTGCAATATTTGTACTGTTTCTGTATTTTAAAAGACAAAAATTAGTAATTTTCATGGAATATATAGAGGCTTCTTTTAGATGAGATACAAAAAATGATGAAAAAATGCTCAAATTGAATTTTTAGTAGTGAAATAGATCGGATAGATTGAACATCGGTACATGATTTATTTGTATCTCCACATACAGGGTCATTCAAAAGTCACGCACCACTGGCCATGAGGGGGAGAGGTGGCCATTTAAAATTTTTGAGTTGCCCGGCCACGCCCCCCTCCCTCCGAAGGGATTAAAAACTGGAAAGTATCGAAAAAGTTTCCCCCTCGATATGAGGACAAAGTCTTAAACCGCAAATCGATATCATATTAGAACTAAAGTTATGGCCAGTGGTGCGTGACTTTTGAATAACCCTGTATAGTGTCATTATTTTCAAAATTATCAAATTCATATTTCTTATCTGGGAAAAAGTAAAACATTTGCCCTCATAGCCATTTAATTCATGAACTTACAATGCACTGTATATAAGAACAACGCCATGTTGTAAAATTCAAACTCAGTCGTTCGTCCATAAACATTGAAGTCGTTGGAATCCATCCAACCTGTTGCATTGGAACAAATACACAATGTTCAGGGTAAGAAAGTAACGGCATCGTTTCTTCTAGTATTATTTTTACATAAGTTTAGAATATTCTCACGAGATTTTGCATACTCTGTACGATTCATCTTTGATTGAGTAACTTCCTACTGGAGAAGAAAAAAAAACGTATCGAGCAAAGGTTGAGCAAACGAACTTATTTGTACAATGAAGTTACAATAAAAGTAAAAACGCAATTTGGAGGATAAAATATATTTTAGAAATTTCAAAACACTGACACGAGATGAATTTGAAAATAATACTGGAGAGTGAGATGAAAATCTAAGGCCACTCACTGCTCGTTAATTATTCTGTTCCCGACGAGTTTCGGGCTCATTTGCTCATCTTCAAGGGTCGCTTCAAGCCCTTCAAAATGGGGAAATGAAGAGGAGAAGCGTCGGAAAAAGAATAATTAATGAGCGGTAAGTGGTTTTAGTTTTTCGAATGGCTTTTTAGTACGCATTTTTATTGAAATTTCAAAACCATTTTCGTCCGATTTTCTATGACTAGGCTGCTTCCTGTTAAACCTGTATTCTCTTGAATACGCATCAAAGAAATTAAGGTTACCTGAAAGAAGGATGAATACCATTTTTGTTCATTCTCTAATCTAAAGAAAAACTGTGGCCTGACTGAGAGAGAAATGATGACGAGGACTTGAGATGAAAAGGAGAAGCTCTTTGCTGCGGCGGTCGGCATGTAACACATATTAGCGCCTACATTCCCACGAGACTGCTTGAATACTTCACGCATTGCATCAAAACCGCGCAGTGCGGTCACTGCGCGCGGTCAGCGTGAAACGGATAGCGCCTACAAGAATGCATGAATACTTCACGCATTGCGCCAAACACAGTGCGGTCAGCGTGGAATGCATAGCGCCTACAAGACTGTGTGAATATTTCACGCATTGCGTCAAACACAGTGTGTTCAGCAGCGGTCGTCGGCGTGAAACTCATAGCGCCTACAAAACTGTCGGAATACTTCACGCATTGCTCCAACACGGTGCGGTCTGCGCGGCGCGGCGGCGGAAGTTAAAACCATTAAACCACATTTATGTTTGTTCTTTCAGAATTTTTTCGTTCATTTCTTATGAATGGAAGGCCTTGTCAACGCAGAGATAGGTTTACGAAACTTAACGTTCGCGCAAAGTTCGGTGAATTTTTGCCAGTAGTGTTGACAGGGCTTTCCCAAAAAATGTTTCCAACGCGAATTAAAGGGTCTAATGCACCCTACCCCCGCTGGCACGTTTACTTGATGGTTTTTATCGATGTTTCAAAACGAATGAGAAGGGGGCGACAAAATACAAACCGTCCATGGGCGGCAAGTAGGTAAATCAGGCACTGCCTGAACTATTTTTCATACCCTCATTTATTTTTTACTTCTTATTTCCAAATCCTTATCCTCGTTAACTGTTAACGTCTACGCTCTCTCCACGAAATCAGTAACTCTAAATATATAAGAAATATCAAAAATAGATAATGATACTCAAATTAATACGTTTGATAAATACACACTAAAAAACAACTTAATCCGGGGAAAAGGCTGCAAACTAAAAATTATATTAAAATCCCGGGACGTTTCGAATTATAAGTTTACGACTTGATTTTCAACCGGCAAGGAAAAATTGAATGAAGAGGGGAGGACAAGGAAAAATGATCCGTTGACCGCGGTCATTGGGAAACCGGAACACGGTTCGCGAAATGAATCTCGATTTCGCAACAGAAGAAATTGACACCTCATTTTTCCTTGTTTTCCCCCTTTCATTTGCTTTTTCCTTGCCAATCGGACATGAAGTTGTAAAGTACTTTGAGGTAGCTTGGTTTTTTATGTAATTTTATTTTTGCAGCATTTTCTATGGATTAAGGTGATTCGATGGACGCCATATTTTGTGTCAGAACGGCATGCGATATATCGCATCAATTGGTTCCATATTTTCAGCTACTCGTCATTTTTCTCCTATTTTGAGATCGCAATTTTGTTGTCAGGAGTCTAAAGCACTCACTTACCAATTTTAACAAAGAAATTCAACGTAATAAAGGCGTGGTTTTTTCAGAGAGAAAATATCGCATTCGAGTGCAGTTTCGTTATCAGTATCGAATGCGATGTTTTCTCCCTGAAAAAACCACGCCTTTATTACGTTGAATTTCTTTGTTAAAATTGGTAAGTGAGTGCTTTAGACTCCTGACAACAGAAGTGCGATCTCAAAATAGGAGAAAAATGACGAGTAGCTGAAAATATGGAACCAATTGATGCGATATATCGCATGCCGTTCTGACACAAAATATGGCGTCCATTGAATCACCTTAAATGGTTCATTGTTGTGTATAATTAGGGCTGAAACACTAAAATGTGTTGAGCACAAAGTCCTTTAAACGGAAATTATAGGGTAGTCAACACAACCAGCGGCTGGTCAAAAATGCGCCAGCTACCGTGTGGTAGTTACGAGATAACTACCGGGTTAGTTGTGACCATGTGACCTCCACCGCAGTAGTTATCGTAACTACCGCACGATAGCTGGCGCATTTTTAACCAGCTACTGGTTTTGTCGACTGCCCTATTTTCTCCGTGTATGTTGACCTAACACAAAAAAGTAACACAAAGTAACACAAGGTGACATCAAAGACGGAAATTTTTAACCGAATGTTCAAGATAACAGGAAATCTGCCAGCAGTCAAACGACACGCTATCAATAGTCCCAACTCTCCGCTTACCTTAATAGAAGAAAAACAAAGGGGGACGGAGACGGGAAAGAAGGCTGAAATATACTATAAAACACCCGAACGTTTTGGCTCTAAACTGAGTCATTTTTAGTCCATGTAGGACTCAGGTGTTTTCATCGATATGTTTTAATTTTTATTGTATTATTCCGACTGAAAATGACTCAGCTTAAAGTCGAAACGTCTTGGGTGCTTTATCGCGTGTTTTAGCCTGGTTTCCCGTTTTTCCCCCTTGTTTTTTTTTCTGTCACCATTGTCTCCGGCTGCTCTACCAAAATTTGTATCTACGCTTACCTTAACCGACATAGTCCAGTTTCATTGATAGGAAAACCAGTGTAAAGAATTCCTGTGCGGAAAGCATTGAAAGATACGGACTTTTACTCTGATTCAGTGCTCGAAACTCACAGGCGCCAACGCGCCAAATGCGCCTAAGAAATCGGTCATGGCGCCTGAAAAATGAAGGCACTGCGCCAACGTGGCCCCTAAAAATTGCCCCCCCCCTAAAAAATCCTAATTTTTATGTTTGGTGATTTTTCGAAATTTCCCCCCAAGTTACAGTTACTAGTTCCGTAACTAAAACATCTTGCGTCTGACTTTTCACTAAATGCACCGTGATATATAGGCAAAACGTCAATCCGGCCCCTAAAAAATCTTCAATGGCCCCTAAAAATTGAGCTCGTTGCGCCACATGACTCCTGAAACTCGAAGGTGAGTTTCGAACACTGCTCTGATTGGAATCCAGCTGGGCAGTCTTGGAAATATTTCTCTTATTTCTCTGTGTGGCTTTTTAGTTCCAAACGTCAGAGCTGAAACTTCTCTCTCAGGATGATGATTTTTTTTCGTTGAAAAGTTTGCAGGTCGTGAGGATGGGCTTTCGGAGAGGAGCTTTAAAGTCCTAGCGGGAGTTTTCGAGAGCCGGGAGCGGCAGACGGGATGCCCGGGAGCGTGTAAGGCTCCGGGATCGAGACGGATCGCCGTAGATTGATGGTGTGACTCGCCGGCCGAGAAATGAGCTCCTCAGATCATGTCCATCTCAATTTGAACCCGCTACACGCATTTGTAAGACACTTCTCAACTATGGCACAAAAACTGCACACAGAGGCACCCGCTTTGCAAATCCTTTTGGTCCGCTCGCGATTCGCGCATTTCATGCAAAAATCTGCAATGGAATGTTCTCGCGTGGAAAATGGATGCGAATTACAGTATTCACTGGAAAAAAAAACACATTGGATCTAGAGTTTTCTTTATACTGAGAGTCAAGACAACACCCCTCATGGAGTCACAAACGGGAATAAAGATTACACAAATTAGACGTTTATCGCAGTTTTTCGTAATCTTTGATCGGCTCATTCTTAAATTCCTTTCTCCGTTCCTTCTCTCATTCCGTTTGTTCCTTGTCGAACCCGAAATTCCTCGGTCCATTCCAGATTATAATCTTTGCAATTGGTGAAAATGTAATCTTTATTCCCGTTTGTGACACTGTGAAGGCCTAAAATACGGTTAACCAATCAGAAATGGATTCGCATTGTCTTGACTCTCAGTATAAAGGGACTCTAATTGGATCCAGAGTCCAGACTCTTGAAAACATTGAAAAGAAAAAATACTCTTGATTCAATCAGATTTTTGCTTAAATCAAAAGGAAACCCGCTCAAATTAAGAGGCTTTGTTCTTGATCTAAGCAAAAATCCGATTGAATCAAGAGTATTTTTCTTGTCGATGTTTTTACGAGTCTGGACTCTAGATTCAATGTGTTTTTTTCCCCAATGTTTTACTTATTTTGAACCAATCGTGTAGAAGATCGAGCTTGCTCAGAGAAAGAGTAGAGATCCTCAGAATTTGCGCAATACACCCTGGGTATCGATGTATTTCAAATTCTAACCATTACGTGGATTATTTTGGAAAATTGGAATTTCAGTCTCTGGACTAATCATTAAGGAATGTAGGTGCCAACAATTATCTTCCGAAATCTTAAGATAATGCCAAAAATAATGTTCCCATTTTGCAACAGGCTTCAATGTATATATAGTTCATAGTTGGCTCATTGGAGACAGAGCTTTTGACTTAATTTTTAAAATTTTGATGATATTCGGCATGCATATTTCTTAACGATTGATCTAGAAAGTGAGTTTACGATTTTCTCAAAATTTACAAATTTTAAATACTTCGATCGTACTCAACTTTGCGCCAAAGTTAAGGATCCATCTTGAGCATTCTAATGCTTCCTCTTCAAAGTCTAACATCAAACACGATTCGCAACATAAAATAGGTTATTACTGAAATTAATTCCTAACCAAGGCATTAAGATTTTTATTTAAGAAAGACCGCTGATATTTTGTAATAAATGGGGTCAATTTTAAGCCATAAAAGGCTTGCCATGACATTTTTTGGTTTTATTCACCAAGAAAACCCCTAACATGCTATAAAATGCATGTTTTGTTAGAGGCACATGTTTAGTGGTTTCGCCCCTCAAAATAGACGCGAGACCAATACTGATACTTATATTTGTATTTTTATTGCGTTAGAATAATTTTTTGTCTCAAAAGACGTCGAGGTAGAGGCAAGAAACAATCAATTTAAATTTGGTAGGATTTTGTTTGAAAGGAAAGAGTAAATCAATTAAACGAGAAGTTTTCAAATAAATTTTCAAGGTGAGCGCAAGATGGGGAACCATCGTCTCTCAAAAAGGATTTGCAAACGCGGTGCTGGAGTTTTTTGTGGCGAACGTCTAGATGAACACCATCTGTAAAGATTGCAGCGATAATTTAAAATCACTTGAACAACCGCTTCCTTAGTTACCGCGTATCTCGAGAATGTAAATTAAGACACCGTAGTGCTTCGTGCAAATTGTAGACAAAAAGTGTGCATAACTTCACCCTCAGAATTCACCGCATCCTCTCTTACTCTTTCTCCTCCCTCTTCCGCCTTCTCTTCCCTTCTTTCAAATAATTTGTATTCATTTTCTCAAGGAACGGTTTCTCCTCTCTCAATGAAGAGGATCAGGAGTGCGTCTACATGGTTTTTTAATGTCACTTTTGAAAACGAACAAGACGGTAAGTTCCATGACAGTTTCCAGTGAGTGTTTGAATTGTGAATAAAACAGGAGCATCGGGCCGATTATTGCAATTGATAGACAAAGCCATAAACAAAGAAGACATAAAGGATATGAAGAGATCCAATTGGTGGAAGCGGATGGTTGCAATTGACAAAGGATGTAGGCAATAGGATGTAGGAATAGACTAACTAACGACAACCCACGTGTGACCGTATAATTATAGTCCATCTTTTTTCCCCTTAGCCTATGGAAACCACTCACTCCAACCTATAAGATCACTCCATACTCCCTATGCCTTCTTTGTTTATCGCTTTGCCTATAAATGTCAATACTCTACTCAGAGGTCGCAGCAATTTTCTGTAGAAGAGGATACTTAATGCACCTATATAAGAAAAAAGGTCTCATAGGCACTTTATGATACCTGAAATGCATCCCAGTGAGTTAATAACTTTCCGAAGACATTGCTTGTAATCAAGGCGGGCTTCCAGGACTTTATGTCCACCTTCCTCTCGTCCATTAAATAAATGTCCACCGCTATTTATGTCCACTAAACGTTAAGTCCAGTCTTTATTAAGTCCACATGATTTAATGTCCAACCATGAATATGTCCAAAATTTTCCAAATTGTGGACATGTTATGTCCACATTTTTTTCTTCTCATTTAAATGACAGGAACCACCTCAAAAATAAATGCATACTACTACTACCTTCATTCTTAAAAACATTTCATTCATGAATCAAGTCATGAAATAGAACAGACTCTAAGAGCAGATAAAAACATATGCTCATGTGTACACTGTACGGATATGATAAGATGAAAACCGAAGCGAAAACCACATGTTATGTCCACATTTTTTTCTTCTCATTTAAATGACAGGAACCATCAATCTTCAATCCGCCTTCAATCTTGTAAGATACTGTGCAACGCCTCTGACGCGAAATAGTTGCTTAAAGCGTAGCGGTGCGGCAGGCAACCAGCCTGACACGCGCATAGGCGCCTACAAACCTAACGGGATACTTCACGCGTTGCGCAATGCGTGAAGTATCCCGTTAGGTTTGTAGGCGCCAGTGCACGTTCTGCGCTGCTAACACGCCGCTCCGCTCTGTGTTAGGCTCTAATATTTAAACTCGCGGAGTCAGCGTTTTTCAACTCATGATTTTGAAATGTTTGCACTCTCTGCATTGATTATTCCCTTTTAAACTGATGAAAAAGAAATATGCACTACTGGAAAATATAATGTGTTTTTTGTAAATATAATAGTGGTTCCGTGTCAAATTAGATGATTTCCAAAGCATTCTTTATTCTTATATGTTTTGGGCTCTTACTGTGCTGCAGCGTGGTGTAAGCGCAACTAAACCCTCAAAATTGGACGTATTTGACTCAAGAAGGTCGATGCAAGAAGGTCGAAGGTCAAGAAGGTGAATAAGTGTTAAATATTGCGTGCTTCTTAGTTTTTTTACTCTTTTATTAATATTTGTATAGTTCCTTTCATCACAACTACGGCTCATTGAGATTCATATCGATGCCATTGCTTGGAAAAGGTTTTACAAATATTTACCACGTTTTAAAAATGTAAATGTTTTTAAAATGAAGTAATCAATTTCATTTAGAACTGTGGACGTAAAAATTGTGGACGAAAAGTCTGCGGACGTAAAAAAAGTGGACATAAAGTCCATGTACCCAAGGCGGATGAAGAATGATGGTCTCATTTCGCACCCTCTTGACGTCACATGACATCAGGTACGTTTCGGGTACATCCTGATTGCATAACAAAGCATGTACCTTTTGCGCGTCACAGCCTTCAAAATGGCGGCTCAACTCGAAATGCGACCACCTTTCTTTATTCGTCTTCGCTTGTAATGGTATACCTACTACCGAATTCTAATGGTTTCAAGTGATTTAACAGAAATTTCAACTTACATTTTGAAGTATGGATTTCGTACCGATAAACATACTTAAAATTGTGTGTCGTGAGTTGAAACGTAAATTTCTAATGTTCAGTTCGATATTTGTTCGGAGATGCGCTTTTTGCGTTCGGATCACTTAAACGGTGCATATCATCATCAACCACAACCGAGAACTATGCGGTGATCATCATTTGGTATCATTTTGGTATGGTTTCGACAGTAACACAACAAGTGGCAATCTCAGGAATATTAACCTCACTTTTTGCTCTAAACTTTGACACGCACCTTGTTCATGATTCGTCCGACCTTTGTGATTAATGGTCTAACTCTTTAACTCAGGAACATTGTGAAGGCAAAGTCAGAAGGGCACCTCTCGAAAAATTTTCTGATCGATCATAATGATTACGTGATCTTATATTGATAAAGTGGAAAGGTGGTGAATCGTAAGGTTTTCCTAAAAATCAGTGAGTTTACCATTTTTTCCAGATAATCTATGCTTTTTAATCAGGAAGTCTCGGGCTCGATTCCCGACCAGGCTCCTTCAGTTTGATGGTCTCAAAATATGGGCTGGCTAAAGAGTTATGGATGCATGGAGATCCGACCATACCTAAAATAAAAAAGAAGATTCAGTCCATTTTTGGAAAATTGCCAAAAATTAAGAGAGGAGCGAGACGAATTCCCTCGTAGATCTGTAAAATTTTATTTTCGCAAATTTTGTATTTCTTTAGATGGGCCTTAAAAATAACTGTTTATCGGTGCTTTTACCTCAGTACGTCAAAAAATGGCTTTGAACTCTTTCGATCCCTCCAAATGTTGCCGTGCAACGCATAAACGCCGTAAACGCCATTTTTCATTTTTTGGAAACAATGTATCATCGCAGAAAAACTTGTGTACCTTGGGACAATGTTTGTACAGAATTCTTTCTCAAATACTATGAAAAACTTGACCTGAAAATTTGAGGTGCATGGGTCAAACAGTTTTTATTTTAGAAAGTGTTAAATTCCAAAAACGAGGGAAAATCTTGATGGATTTACGGCGTTTTTGCGTAGCACAGCAGAATGGTGATCAAATTGGAGGTTCAACATTAAAGTTACCTCACCCGATTAAAACCACCAACGTTATTTTCTTTAGGAATGTGACAACGTAGATGCATGGAACTGCAAATAAGGCGGAGTCGAGTCATCATTGACCCCCGTCTTGCTCCACTGCACTGTCAGCTGAACTAAAAAACGAACCGAGAATCGGCTGTCGTCGAAGGTGCTCACACTGCCCGGAGGGTACGAATGGGGGAATTAGAAACATGATAGAGCAAACATTTGAACGACCCCTTTTTAACTATCTCCATCGTTTGATCTATATCGCTGTTCCTTGAGCAAATACAGTCACTCACTTTTCTACGCGTATTAGCTTCATCACTTCACCGATAAAACCCGATGCTTTAAATACCTCGGGTGTTGGGCCGTTTAATAAAGTACAATTGGACTACATTTTGCAATTTGGAACTGTAAATTCTAGCCCGGTTTAAAAACAACGTACTTGCCAGTTGTTTCCCTATGCACATAAGTGTTTATCCAGAAGAGCCAAAATTTATAGTTCCAAATTGCAAAATGTAGTCCAATTGATCATCCTTATTCGTGAATTATATCCCGAATTTGCGTGCTAGAAACACTCGATTTTCAGCACTTTTTTATATGTGTTCATTTTCTTATTTTATGAAAAAAAAATGTGCTTGCGGCTCGAGCATGATGCTTCTTGAATTTGCAGCCAAGAATTTATTTTATCTTGATTTAAGCTGAATTTTTATTGATGCAAGACAAAAAATATTGGGTTACGCAAGAAAGTAGCTTACGCTAAGCGGCAAAATTCTTGACTCAAGAGGCGGCAAATTTAAGATTTCTTTTTTTAGTGTTAAATATTACGGACGTTTCTAATGGAAAATGAAACGGAAGCTGTGCGCGTACCGTAAGGGATACCAGCACCTTAATAGGCTACAAGCATATTTTTGTTTCCTGAATTTTCGAGGTTAGCCGGGAATCAACTTTTTGTTTGTTTCGGTTTGGTTTGACTTTATCTAACACTTTTTCTCTCAAAAAGATCGTGAAACACCTCTTAAACAGCCTCATTTTGAATTCTTGTGGACTCAGACCCCTTTTCCTTAACGAATTTCAAGATTTTGTAGGCAGAAAAGGGCACCTTTTGCACAGGACAGCAGTATACACAGCTTTCTTACCGAATAATTTGGATTTCCTGTTGAAAATGGTCCGTAGTGTGGCTTACTTTGCGATATATAGATTGATCTGCCATTTAAACTTATGGAAAAGGATCGATAAACAGGGTGTTCGCAACGAGCATCATAATAGTCGATTCTTCATCACTGCCTCAAAGCTTCAATTACGATTTTACAGTTGGGAACTAATTCGGAAACGGGAACCAATGCGGACCTCGGAAGTGGGAACCAATTCGACAACTCCCCCATTATTCACGTCTCGCCACTGAAAATGACGTCAATTTTTGGGCACCTACTCCTTCCCGAAAACCCTCGTCGTCAGTACAGCCGTGCTAAGGAAAAACACCGTATGAATATCCGAGAGTTGCCTAATTTTCTTGAATAAAACGTGTATTTTTGAAGAAAGTTATGCGTAATTTTCCCTAAAATTTTCCGATATTTTAGATTAAATTGGGAACAAAATCGTCTGAAAAATTGGGGGGAATATATTCAAAATTTTCCCAATGAATTTGTAGGTCATTAAAGGAAGTGAATCAGTGAGAACGAAAACACACCAACTCGGAAAGATGAAAGTAATCAAGACACACACAAAACACTGCACAGTAGATGAAGAAATTAGTCCAAGAAACAGATTTTTAGTGCCGAAATACAAGCACTTAAGGAAATTTTAAAGGTCCAAAACTTCAATAACCTTTATAATGATTGACCGTCTTTAATGAAAATTGAGCATTTTCGAGTTACCGAGTTGGTGTGTTTTCCCTCACTAATCTCACTGAGTCAAGTATCGAAACGCCTGAAGGCTCCTACGGCGGTTTTCCTCAGCACGGCAGAGCAAGAAGGGCGAATTTCGATGTGTGTAAGTTTATGTGGACTTGGATCCCTTTTTCAGTGAGCGGTCATTCGTACGGATAAAAACTACTGAGCTTTCCGTCGGACACAAAGAAAAGTGGAGAGGTTCCGGAAATCCTGTTAATGCAGGTCAACTGGGAGCAGGATCCTGCGGAAGGGGCCAAGAAAGAGGCCATGTGAGGGCGGCTAAGGCCAAGAAGAGAAGTTTCGCGAGCGTAATTGTTTCGAAGATAACAAGTGAAACTTGCTCGAGTGTACGCCGTAATAACACGCCTTGCGTTGCCGCGCCCGCCAACCGTGGCGACTCTTACACTGGGTCGCAACGCAACTTTCCTTGACCATTCCGAGGGGCCTAACTAGAACCAACCCAAGCGTTCAAGTATACGTAAGCCACTTGGGGAGTGAGATCTGAGCTTGTTTTATGGGTCTTACGCGGGGATCGCTGCCGCACTGAGGGAAAACGTCGTATGAACCCTCGTCCCCTAGAAATTACTTCTACGGTATGTAAGCTAAAATAAGCTGTTGGAATCATATTTCAATTATGGACCATCTGATTCTCTTATCTATAATCAAGTATGTACACTGGAAAAAAAAGAATCTTAAATTTGCCGCCGAGAAGTATTTCTTCTTAAATCAAGAATTTTGCTGGTTAATATAAGCTACTTTTTACTTAACCCAAGCATTATTTTTTTAGAATCAAGAAAAAGTCAGCTTAAAGCAAGATAAAGAAAATTCTTGGCGGCAAATTCAAGAATTACCACGCTCGATCTAAGGAACTTTTTTTTTCAGTGTAAAGCTATTAATAGTTTATTTAACTTCTAGGTTAAGACTTATAAGTTCGACTATAACTAATTGATTAAGAATTTAAAATTTAATGGAATTTCTTCAGTAAAAAACGAATTAACCGTGAAAATTTTGAATATTTTTCTTGAAATTTTTCACAATTTTGTTCCCTTTTTGATATATAATAGCTAAAAATCTTAAAGGAAAATCTGCACATATTTCTTCAAAAATAAATATTTTATCGGGGGAGATTTTGCAACATTTGAAGTCAAATACGGCGTTTTCAGTGGCATAGCAGAAAGGGACTTAGACCCAATCTTACCTGAACTTCCTATCAGCCTTTCTGAAAAGTATATTCCGCTTAGCCGTCGTATATATTGAATATTTTTCCAGAAATGAAAAAATCCCACAACACCACGGGAAAAATCCCTCTGTTATTTTCAGAACAGTCTGAATTATTTTTCAAACCAAATTATTATTATGTTGTGGAAAATATCCAATGGAAGTTATTTTCGATTCGAATAGAAATTTTTCCTAGCAGAAATGAGAGACTAAAATAATTGAGCCTCTTGATGCACGATTCCTCTGCGGCAGAGGTTCGTTCCGGGTTCATCCCTTCCGCCAAACGCCGCCCGATTGTTTCATCCCTTGTTTCGCATAACCAATGCCCGATATCCGTTCTCGGAATCCGGGATTTTGTCCCACTGCTCCGCGGGGCGGGACGCGTTACAGGTGTATGAGTGCCAGCCCTTACGCTGCAGGAGGTGAATATTGATTCGTTTTAATATTCAGAAGAAATCGTTTCCCAGTTGCAGTACTCGGGGCGTACCTCACTTCCACCCGCCCCTTTAGTACCCCTCTATTCGCACCTCGTCGATTTGCTACCTCGTCGCGGTGCGAATCTTAGTTTTGTCCCTTTTTTTCGAAAATTGAATTAAAGCTCTAGATTGAGTAATAGCTTTACTACTCGTATGTCAAGCAATAGGCTAACTGCATTCGGTATCTTAGTTTTAAGGGGATTTGATGGACGCCATATTTTGTGGCAAAACGACGTGCAATGTATCGCATCGATTGGTTCCATTTTTTCAGCTACTCGTCATTGTTCTCAAATTTTGAGATCGCAATTCTCTTGTCAGGAGACTAAAGAATTTATTTACAAATTTTGACAAACAAATTCAACATGACATAGGCGTAGTTTTTTTTAGAGATTTTTCCGACTACAAGCTTCCAGTGGCGTGGCATGATTTGCGATATATCGATTGTTCTGCCACTTAAACATATGGTAAAGAATCGATTATTAAGGTGTTCGCTGCGAACACCCTGTTTATCGATTCTTTTCCATAGGTTTAAATGGCATCACAATCGATATATCGCAAAGCACGCCACGCCTTTGAAGCTTACCTTCAGTGTATGTAAAACATTCGATTCTTGGTGAGGCAGCTTGCCTCACTTAAAATCGATATTTTTACATGCATTTGAATGGAGAAAAAAAAAATAGTGTCGACAACTCGCAATATCGCCACTACAGATACTCGCTGACCACAGCCAGGCTTCCTATTCGTGTGCGTCAACTATGGATTCGGAAAAAAGGAAAATAAATTAAGCTCGGAGAAAACAGGGTGTCCTACAGAAGTGAGGATGAATTAAGCTCTATCGGTGAGCAAAAAAAAAAACCTGTCTCGGAGAAGAGAATAATAGGATTAAGATTGCAAATTGAAAAAAGAAAAAAAAAAACCGCAAGCTTTTTATACGAAGCGCTCTCTCTAGCACAATGTTTTTGCAGCCCATCTATGCCTTGGAGCCGAAGGGTTGGAGTAAGGAGGAGTTTGAACTCTGCTGTTTTAAACTCTGTAAAAATGTGTTTAGTTACCCGGCACAGAATTTTCGCATGGGAAGTAATTTGTCTTTCAATATTTTGATGAATTCATAAAAAATTATAAGAGAGATACAGACATTTTTAAGGAATTATGTAAACCTTTAACTCCTGGGTCGTACCGGAGAATGACTGCTTACATAACCTGGGGGGGAAAAACGGAGATGATATGCGTAAGCGGGAAATTGGATGTTCAGTTTTCTGCTATGATCAATTTATCTTCTTTTTTTTGTTGGTTTTAATTTTTTGAACATGCGCTCAATTAATATGAACAGTGCTGCGAATGTTAAATCATAGCACTCCGTTAGGACTACTATCTTTATGAGGCTGCCATAAAAAGTAAGCTGTGACTGAATAGGTAGTATTGTAAATGGCAAGTGGATTTACTGCTTTTAAATAAATAATAAAAATTCAGGTACAAATTTTAATTTATACATAACATAACTTCAGCCAGGAGAACTATCCGTGCAGTAGCACGGAAAATTGTCCAAACTGTTTCACCCGTACAATGTTTAAAAGGTGTAACTTGGTTATGTCACGGCAAGCATTCCGAATTTAACATTTTATCTTTAGGTAACATTGGTAACAAAGTAAAAACATATATGTGAAAAGAAGCAAATCAGTTTCGCCGCCATAAATCTAAAGTTTCATTCAAATTTTTGTTTGTATTATATTACCTGACGATGGGGCGATAATTTTAACTAGCCGTCGTTACATACACAAGTAAAATCTTCAAAGGGGGTTTTCTTTTTTTCATTGGAGTTGGTTCAGAAAAGTTATTCGTGCTACTATTTTATTCAAACTTGGGGATCATTATTTTTCCCCCAAATAAATGAAAACCCTAAAAATATCCTTCTCGACAATGCTTGATGATTGGTGGGGTTGATATGCTGAAAAGGTAGGTATTAAAAACCCACGGGGAAAAATGTGTAATACAAAGCGTCAAGATTATAACGTGTGATACGTGACAGCTGAGCCGAGAATTTTCCGGCTCCCTCTGCGTTCTCGCGGGTGGCAATTAAATTTTATTAATTTCGGGCATAATTAAGTTATAAAACAGGTCCCGAGAGTACAGGGCGAAAAAGAAACGGGAAATAAAACACCCGGTGTTGTGTTTTTTCGTCCTTCCTCTGACAGAAGGACATAACTCGATTCTCTTGAAACGTGTTGTCTGTATACTACCGTCCCGTTGCTTATGTAGAAATTGTGATACGTATTTTCACGATCGAGGAACGACGTTTTGTCAAGCTAGGCAGCGATATCAAAGACAGCTCCAAAATAGGTACAGCCTCAGGCCTTTGTTTTCAAACGAGTCTTTCGATTAAAGGAACGAGTTGATCGATTGATGAGCTTTGAATGGCGAGAGAGTAACCGGGTTGGGGGCTCTTTTGAAAGCGGACATGCCCCCTTTTAGCAGTGACCCGTTCGAATCGGCACCAACCTGAAACGCTCTGATGTGCTAAGCAAAAACCGCAAACCTACGTGGTGCCCTTCAGGGTTGCCAAAGTCAGAGACGGCAGGGATAAGTTGAGTAATGTCCTCGAGGGTAAATTAATATCCGGGGGGGGGGGGGGGTGCAACTATGCAATTCAGAAGTCAGATTAAACTTGGAAGTTCATACAAAATTAAACCGATGTTTTTGTTTGGCCTGCTTATCCTGGGGATTTTCAAACAAATTAAACCAGAAGTCCAGAGAAAATTAAAGAAAGTAAAAAATACCAAGGAGTCTTAAACATAAAACCCGGTACATCGTGCAATTGCAACAACAGTCATAGAAATCTTACATGAGCTGTTACGCACCTCATAAAATAGGCCTGCAATTCAATTGGTATTCAATGGATGATATCCAATTCACATATTTAAAATAAAACATATAGTTTTCAGTACCCTGCTGTCTTATGAAGGCAGGCAAACCTATAAAAAGAAAAATCACACGATTTCAAAGATCGAGTACAGAGCATACCGAGGGGAAAACTAATGGAAGGAAAGTTTATTTCTTATGAAATATGTGCACGATTTAGACTGTGCTTTGCAATTAAGAATTCAAAGATTTGCAAATTTCAGTGCTTCTGCTAAAGTTGTGCAACTTTTATCATCTTACGTGCAAACCTGAGAATGGTTTAGAAAAACCAAATTTGATAGTTAGACTATAATTTCATCGTGTGATCGGTCTTCGGATAACGTATTTTGAACGAAGAACTTAAGACATTTTAGCAAAATTACTGTGTAGTTATACCTCTTATCAAAACGCAGTCAACTTGACTTTTAAGTACACTGGGAAAAAAAAACACATTGGATCTAGAGTCCAGACTCTTGAAAACATTGACAAGAAAGAATACTCTTGATTTAATCGGATTTTTGCTTGAATCAAAACGAAATCAGCCTAAATTAAGAGGCTTGGTTCTTGATTTAAGCTAGATTCTGATTGAATCCAGAGTACTTTTCCTTGTCGATGTTTTTAAGATCTGGACTCTAGATCCAATGTGTTTTTTTTTTCCAGTGTAATTTTGCGTAACACTCCGATTAAAAAGGGGTTCGCGGGGAGAATTCAGGAAATTATCCTGCGCATCGGTCAAAGAGGTTATGGAAATTCAGTGTTGAACCGTTGCGGCAACCGGGCTTCCATCAGAGATACGCCGTTCCTCGCTTAGTGGAGCAGTGCTGCGGTCAACGGAAACATTCCAGCTGGGAAATTAGTCTCAGCGCGCATTTTCGAAACAAAGGAAAGGGGGCCGAGCACCGGAGGGGTAGAAGGGGGGTAAAAGGGGGGGGGGCAAGAAAACGTGAAGCAATTAAATTCACGGCGATCACGCTATTCAGTCTTTTATAAAATGATAATGATTTTCGAATAACTTTCGAATTTCGCGTCGAGGGGTCAGCGCGGCTCGGCGGGGGGCGGGGTGGGGGTAGGGGGTGGAAACTAGACCACTGTGACAGCGCGGCTTACCGACGGAGTGAACTGTGTCAGTCGCGACTCGCCGGGATTCTTCTTCTTCCTCGCCCGCCCTGATCGTCGATCACTGCCCCGGAGGTGCACGGCTCCTCCCCCTTCAACCCCCTCCCCACTCCCGCGGGGCAACCGCGAAGACGGCGCGCAGCATTGACGACCCTTAAAATCGCGATCCCCCACCCCCTCCCGCCCACTCGTTTCGTATCGGATGGTAAGACCTACCCCATTGAGTAGCTCTTCAACGAGAGCCTCTGAGGAAAAATACTGGAGACGGATCTGACCTTTGCGGGGGCGTTTTGTATGAGGGTTCTATTCTGCCGTGCCGAGGAAAAACGCCGTATGAATATTCGGGAGTTGCCAAATTTTCCCAATTAGACATGTATTTTTGAGGAAAGTTATGCATATTTTTCCTTGAAATTTTCAAATATTTTAGATTAAATGGTGAACAAAATTGACTGACAATTTTGAGGAAAAATATTCACAATTCTTGCAGTAAATTCAGTGTTTCTTGAAGGAAATTTGGCAACGCTTGAAGGTTCACACGGCGTTTTTCCAAAGCAAGGCAGTATTGGAGCGTCGTCATACTTCATACTTATGGGGGTTTCTCGTCAAGAGATGAGGCTATGACTTAGGCTATTCCAATGCATACTGCGAGATTAAAGGCGCTTTGGGTTTCTTCTGTGTGCTTGAATCTCTATTTCAAGTTTTTCCTTTTTGAGTTTTCCTTTCTCGAGTTTTTCTTTTGCGAGTTGTTTTAATTGCGTGATTATGAGCCCTGTGCCGCCATTTTCAATTTCCGCTTTTTACATCTTATGCCATGTAAAAAGATTCATACAAATTGTTAGGCTGTAAATAGCTTTTATCTAAATAAACGTGTCTAATTGAAATTAAAATTAAAACACTGAGTGATTTGTAACCCTAATATCTGAAAATTACTAATCATTTTGTGTTCGACATATCATCACCTTCAGCCAAAGTGTCACAAGTGCAATGCGATGTTTCAAAATTTCTGCCGCCATTTTATTTTTACAGAGAAATTGTTGGTTGAATCTGTTTGAAAATTTCACTGAGTTTTAAGGGCAGCACCAAAAAAATTCAGTAAAATTTTCGGACAGCTTTGTTGAACAATTTCCCTGTGAAAAAATAAAATTGCGGCGTAAATGTCTAGACGTCGCATGGCGTTTGTGATATTTTGACCGGAAGGTGAAAATATGCAGCACAAACAGTACTCAAAGTTAGCACATCAACTCTTCGTGGGTCGCGGTCGGACCATCATAAAACGCCTTCAAATGCGTGTGATACTGTGCAACACACCAGAGTTGATATAGTTGTATTCTTAGGTTGGAACCTAACTCAAGTAAACTGATCCACCGAATAAGGCATGTTAACCTTTTAAATGCCGTATTTCAAGTTACCTCGCATGATTTTTGCCTTAATTGCGAATGAAAAAAAGTTGAATTTTTTTTAAAAAAATAGAATTAACACATACATGTGGCCAAAGAGAAAGGGTCACCAGAGGGGAAACCTGTTCTTGAAACTTTTATAGTTTTTAATCGTGCCCAAAATATACCAGAAGTTATCGTTGGACGGAGAACTCGTTTTTTGGTCAAATTTTGATAATTCCAAAATACAAATGGTGGATGCGGCCTGAAGTGCTTTTCCAAAGTATCCATCCTTGGAATCAAGCTATATACACTTACTTTTTATTCACCATCAAAATCAATCTATTCTTAGCTAGTATGAACCTTGGTATGGACGCGTTCCTCAACACTGATGTGATGAAACTGCTTGTTTTATTTTGGGAGAAATAAGAGACATGCCGAATAGTTTCATGGTGGCCGTGCTCATAAGTTATATTGCACGGCTTTATACTACGAATTTTTGCACGGTTATGAACTAGGTTAGATAAGAAGTACTCGAACTTCTCAAAATCCACGCAAAGTGTAAGGAATGAATCGGCACCGTTCATGCAGGTACACATGTGCGAATTCAAATTCGGGAGGAAATCAGCACCAGTATCAACTTATCTCCCTCATTTACTAAAACTTATCCGAAATTTTAAGTTTCCCACCTTCTTATTCATTACTTCAACTCAACGCTGAATGCCTTCGAGGATTCCTTGGAATTTGAAAGCAGAATTCGTGAGGGGGAGTCAACCTCGCATCCTCCTTTCAAGAACTTCATTTATCGTGTGAAGAATTTTCGGGTTGAATTCTCTCATTCACCGTCACGTAAACTTCTATCCTCGCCAACCAACATTTTCGGATCATGAATTAATCACTTGTCAAGTGAGCTGCACCGAGTTCTACCGTCTTGCGAAGTCTTGTGGTTGACGATCTGGAAATTGGACTTCACGTGGTTCACTCTCAAGAACGTGGGATAAAAATACCGCATTAACCAACAGTGGACAAATCGCACAATAATTTTTTATTTTTAAATGATGGAGCGAAATTTTACAAAAATAGGGCATGTCCACCCATGGCTGAAATTACTGAGCAAGGGTAACTTTTTTTTCTAGGTTTTTACAGAAACGACGATATTTTTTGTATGGCACTGCATCACCTCAATTGAGAGGCTTGGAGGACAAGCCGCACGAGTGCAGTTTTTGAAAAGATCGAGATATTCATGAACGCAAATAAAATTAGTTTGAAGGTATATTCAGTGAAAAATTCAAGACTGTAACCCCACTTTAAAGCATCAAAAGCTGAGTTTAAACTTCCTCTCCGCTATTAGGCTCCATATAACTTTGAAACTTTACACACATATTTCTTGAAATAGCAAAAACTGCACTTGGGCTCCTTGCCCTCCAAGCCCCTGAATTTATCTCCTATTGTGATCAGCACTTGGATTGCGAAATCCTTATCAAATGACCATGATGGATAAGTAGTATTGGTAAGATAGCAATCTTTCGATTAAAAATTCAAACCCTCATTTCACATGAGCACTCTTCAGTAGAAGCATTCTCTAAATTTTATTTTTTTACTTTTTTTTAAAACAAACTTTATTCAGACAAAACGTAACTACTACAAGAATATGTCTTGTATCTATCCACATGATTTAAATAAACTAAATTAATTTCATTCAATATACAAAGTAACGTGAGGTAATAAAACCATTATCTAAAGAACAGGAATTATGAAATTTTCGGTCTTTTTTATTAGAAATATGAAAACCTATATTTTACTCAACATTCTTCCTTTCTCACTCCATTCACACTCTCATTCATACCTTATCCACTTACAAAGTAAACCTTGATGAAAATTCGACGCTGTCCCACCTTTTTAATGTTTTCACTAAAATTGCACTATCAAAGAGGTTTACAGCCTCTTCATTAAAGTGTTTTTCTAGTCGACATTTGTATCTCCTCTATGTTTCAGCAGTCACTTGTCTAACCTCTAAATTGCACAGGATCATTCCGAAAATAGGTTGGAGAAACAGAGAGGAGTAAGGAGATCCTATTTCTAAATTTTTGTGGCCACCTTGCACGACGGGTGAAAAATTTCCCGGTGGCGGCAGAGACGCCGGGGACTGTTGCAGGCTGTCGGAAATGAAAAATAATTCAGGACGAGACAGATTTTTCTCACGGGGCGACCCTTGGGTGCTTTGTCAGCGGCGGGAGGGTGAAATAGAGCTGCAATTATTCGAGCCGGACGACGCACTCGCCGAAGGCAAAACGACAAAATAAATAAGCGCGCTGAGTAGGGAGTGAGATTAATGGCGTATGAAAATGGGGGACAAAGTGCATGACTCCTTGAGTCGGAAGCCGGGAGATTTAATATTCGCTTTATTAGATTTGTTGCGCGGGATTTGTCATTTTTTCCGAGCAATTTCCACCGCAAATTAAAGCTTTTTCATGAGTATTTTAGCAATAATGGCCGGCTCCCCCCTCCTCCCCCGCCGACGACGGAAACGGTCATTACAAATCATAGGTTGGGTTCACGCATATGTTCTGCCCCCCAACCGCGAAAACCGCGCAGGTGCCGCTGAGGTCTAATTTATTGATGCGCGGTTTTTGTGGCGGAAAGAGATCCGTCGAGGTTTCTTAACGGTCGAATGAGCAGGATTTGGACTCGAGCCAGGCGAAATGTTTTACTGTCGAACTTGAGACGGACTTTTTATAATCCGAATGCAAGCAGTTGAAAGTAGTTCTTTTATTGCCGTTTCCTCCTCTTCTGCAGGCAGTAACAACTTTGCGAGTCACTTTGAGATTGCGTCCGAGTCCCTTTCACCTCGGAGTGTGCGAGGAAATCTCGCAGTTTCTTAACCTCAGCCGAGTGAGCTCCGTCAGGTAGAATGCATTAATTCTCCATACTCAACGACTCAAATTGAATTTACGGCACGTGGATTCAATTTAAACTTGCTACTATTGTGGGAGAAACTTCAAGCTTATGATCCTATCCTTCTTTCTTTACTTCCCCTCTTTGCCGTCGTACTGAGAAATATTCGGATTCACTATTGCCGAAAAAGCTATATCCTGGTTTTGCTGAAGAAAAATCGCATTGCTTCAAGGAAGCAATTAATTATGCGCAGTGAGATTTCAGTCCTGACACCAGGAATTTCCTTATCGTGAAGAAATTTGACACCATAAAACATAAAAAGAATGTGGGCGGAGCTACTAAAGAGGGATAGAGGATTAACGCCGCACAGTGAGACGAGTCAATGAGAGAGGTCGGACATGGTTTTTTTTCACTAAAACTGCAAATTTTGATATTCAGTTCGTCACATTTTAAATTTCAAGGGGTGTTCCTGAAAGAAAATGTCACGAGAAAATCAATGGAGCCACTTTTAAAACCTCAAATTTGTGTATGATCGGAGTCATGAGCTTTCAAAGTTTCCAAACTTTTTCCAACCTCCCTCATTGACTCGATCCACTGTGTGATAGGAAAGGAGGTCTGCTCTTCCTCAGAACTTCATTTGGTCCTCATCTACTTACTTTTGTATTCCTTTTATGCCTGTCTAGGTACAACGCGAATTATGTCGGTCATACAGGACATCCTTGTTCCATGGGACTATTGCCGCAATCACACGCCGAATGTGAGAGCTGAATGTGGAAGTCATCGGCCCGATGCCTGAATTTTGCGCGTGTCGCGCAAAATTCAGCAACCATCGGACTAATGTTGGATCCGTCGAAACTATTCGAGTAGATTTGATACACATCTGGATGAAAATCACTCGATTTTGCGAAATTTCAGCCGTTGGGCGATGACTGTTGACTTCCACATTCAGCTGCTAAATTCAGCGTGTGATTGCGGCAATAATCTCACGCCACCCCCAAAAAAAATCGTCGAATACAATGATAAACATCCATTTGATTTTATTCTAAACATCAAATTATTTTCAAAACAAGTTGAGCACTCTCGTTGTCTTCCCCGGCCCCTCCCCCCGCCTCAAAAAAAAATCAAGTTATTTTAAAAACATTTTCATTCTGAGAAATATCGATGAAACTTTTTTCTCGACGTACACCATCTCGATAGTTTGACAAGCTGTGCGTGTGCATACTGCCACGGACAGTAACCACGGTATCGTAACAATTGAAGCGGTCGGGAAAGAGAGAGAGAGGGAGGGAAAAAACTCAGCTCTCCCTGTCCTACAGAAAAACAAAAGTTCGTCGCAACTTTTCCATGCCTCGGCGATATGCCAGAGTTCATCGTATGCAGGATCAAAATGCTAATACGGAGCTGAAATTTTTTCCGGACTGAGTAAAATCCGACTCCTTGTTTCGTCTGCAAATTCTGCTCCAACTCCGCGTAAAGCTTCGAACGTAACGAGCAGTGCTTCGCACTGAGTCACTCGGGGTGATATCTAGGAGTCCGTGTAGCGCCGGGAAAGAGGTGAGCAGACAATGCAAATACCGCGACAATTTTTCTCCCCGCTTGTTAGCCTTAGTGCCACATTGCACGGGGAAAGAATATTTTTGCAGCCGGTTTCAAATCTACGGATCAATGGCGCGAAACGGAAAATGCATGCCAATAACTTCAACCAGTCTTAAGTCAAGTGAATCATCTAGATTAGGAATAGATAATCAGGTCTGTCTAGGTGTCATGTCTCTGTGCTCAATGTAGAAGAAAATATCTTATCAATCACCAAAGTTTTCATCTCACAGCAGTCGGGTCGGTTAGGGGTCGTTTCGGTGGCTCCTCACCGGCTGATTGCCGCTGCCGTCCCGGTATTCGGTGGGCCCCTTTCATGGGGAGGGGGGCGCGTTTCGGCAACCCTCTTGACGGGGGCACTGTAGAAAATTTTTCCCCTCATCCAAAAAAAAAAAAAAAAAAAAAGCACCAAAGTCGTGAAATGCGTATACCTGCCCGCAACGATGTAAATATCTTCTGATTTTCTACTTTTTCAAAAGCGAACCAACCAAAAGTACGTCCAAAAATTTTCTATGAATTTTTGCAATGTATGCAACAATATATCCACAAAATCTCAAGGAAGCACTTCAGTCAATTTTCTTCTGAAAATATAAAAAGTAGGCAGAGATTTCTAAACGTCATGACTGAAGTACGCATTTTTCGACCTTGACCATCGATGTGTGGGAACAAATCCTCTGCAATAATGTTATGCTCCGTGATAATATGTAACGTGATTCTTACTTCTTGGCTCAGGCTATTATGAACAAAAACTACTTCCCTTCCCCTAAAAGTACAGATTATTCCTGGTTTTATTACTCCTACCTATTCTTTGCTTAGATCCTTCGATTGCCTATAAATAATAATGAATTTAAGAGGATGTTTCTGCGGGCTATGCTCCTACGATATAATCTGAAAGAATACCCGTTTGAGTTTTTTTTTTACCTCTTTCTTCGTGAAAGGTAGCTCATATATAATATGCTTCTAGTTCCTGCATTTTGAGTCATAAAATAAGGACAATTACATTTAGCAAAAATTGTTTCGTAAATATATGTAGGTAAAACAACTGCAGGATGTAAGAGGACAGGGACGTTCATTCATCTGCAAGTCTTTCGAGATTAGAATTATACTTTTTTTTTCCAATTCAGCAACAATGTTGCGCAATTCGACGTTCTTGACAGTGTGTGCTCTGCGATTTATCAGATTTAAATGCAATTTAAAAGTGATGCAGGAGCTCGCTTAGCCGAACCATGAGTGTCAAGAGGGTCTGAATCCCATCCTCTCAGATTGAAAAACAATGCATTTATGAGTCAATTTACCATCAATTTGGCAAGTGTAACCAAAGCTCTTTTTTGTAGCTCTCAAGAGCTATTTTTGCATATTTTGTGAGATCGGAATGACTGATCGCATAAACGTTCGTCAAGAGAGTAATTTGTCCTCTTTAGCTCTGTATAAAGTAGCTTGATAGGAATTACCGAAGTCGTTTGACGGTTTATTAAGTGTTGAGAGGAAATTTGACTAGAATAAATGCAGGTGTTAATATAGTGTAGGTTTGATAAAAACGCGTTGAAATTAAAATTTGATGGCCAAAGTGCGAAACCGCACATCTATGTCTGCGGCGTCGCAGGCATTTTTTCTTACTTTATTTTTTCTTTTGAATATTAGTCAACTTAATTTCTTGAAAACATCCTCGAAATTTTGTTCTTAAAGAAGTGTCGTCGAATTCCCGAAAGTAAAAGTTTTCACCCGTCGTCAAAAGGCAGCAGGCCGATTATTGAAATTCTGTTTTTGTCAGACGGAGATAGACGACATACGTTAGGTGGCGTAGTGTGATTGGTCGGCTATGTCTTATCACTGCTTTGTCGTGCCTATGTCAGGTGGAATGGACGACAAGCTAAAGGTACCTTATGCGAGTTTCCGACAGTGTGTCGTCCATTCTACTGAACATAGGCACAAAAAAGCAGAGATAAGACGCAGCCGGCCAATCACACTACACCATTTGAACGTATTTCTGCCAAACAGAACCAGAGACAGGTGGGAAAGAAAGGGTGTGCTCGTTGGTCGAGGGCCATAAGAATGAATGGGAATTATAAAAAGCCAGTGACGTCAGCGGCAACAAAGCCGCCGCCGCGGTCGCCCGTCCCCGCATTAACTCATGAGCCCTGTCCACAAGGCTCTGTTGCCATGCCCGTGGCTCATGAGTGCCGCATTCAGATGTAACGCACATAGTTCCGTTCGACAGGATGTAAAATCCCGCTCTTCCGTTTCTCCAAAAGAAACCACGCCCACTTTTACGTTGTTTCTTATGCAGCTCTCTCGAGCTTACCCCCATCTTTTCCACTTGTTTATAGTTCCGTTTGGCAGAAATACATCCATTTAAACTATGTAACCTATATCCAGGATATGCTAAGAGCAACGGAGATGGATTTCTGGAGAAGGTCGGCAGGAATTTCTAGGAGAGATCGGGTCCGTAATGATAGAGTGCGTCAGATAATGGAAGTTGAAAATGACATCGTGTTCGACGTCATGACCAAACAACTTGTCTGGTACGGTCATGTCAATAGGATGACGGAATAGAGGCTGCCAAAAAAGATGCTTGATTGAGTTTCTCCTGGGAGGAGACGTAGGGGACGCCCAGTGAGAGGTCGGCGACAGGGGGTATTAAATGAGATGAGGGAGTGTCAACTCCCTGATGATCTGTGGAAAGACCGAGCTTTGTGGCGATCAGGTGTCGTAAAGCGCCAAAGAGCGCTATAAAAGCGACTCATATGTATGTATCTATGTCCGCTTGACAAACAAATAATTTCAATAATCGGCCTGCAGTGGAAGGTCTCTTGTCTCTGCTCCAGGCGCGACTTTATTTTAATAGTAAAGAGTGCGCATTTTGAATTGATAATCCTGGATTCGAGCCGTGCGTCGGCGGCAATCGGAATCCGAATCGGCGAAGGAGGAAAAATCCACACGAGCCTTTGCGGGGGCGGAATCGACCGCAACTTCATTTGGATTCGCGCCCTGATTGGAGGAATCAACGTGATGACCCGGGCTCAATTAATCGCGCGGGGATACGGCCGACGCCACGCCGCGCGCGGCGACTGCAGCGAGCACTCAGCGACGATGCAATTATGAACTAAGCTCCGGCATTAAATTCCGGCTGTTGATTGAGAGCATCGATCCCTCTCTCGTGTCGCCTTCCCCACTTTTCCATTATGAAATTGGACGCTACCTTGTTTATCCGCCGCATCGCGGCCGGCAAAACCTCGGATCGGCTCGAGGGGAGTGCGCCGAGTTGCGCGGTTTTACTCGAGCCGGGTGTTGTTGCTTCTTGATCTGGTCCTGAGGTCAGATGGTCAGATAATAACCGTAAGTTATGGAACCCGTCCGCGCCTCTTCGCGCCTCTTCGCGCCGTGGGTCGCCGCGTCGAGTTGACGGGGATAGTTTGTCGTTCCTCCGACGTAAGAGCGTACCTCTGTTTTCACGTGAGCCCCGAGAGTATGGAGTTTTACGTTGCGCAGGGCTCACGAGAAAATTGAGCTACACCCTTGCGTCATAAAGGCTATTGGTTATAGTCTGAAACCTGGGGAAGTTTCATTAATCTGTCTCTGGAACCTAGCGCGATCCGTTCACATTAAATTTGAAATTGAGTCGAGGGGATTTCCGTGCGCCAAATATGTGATGCAATCCCCAAAAATAATACCTGAGTAAATAGCCGGCGTGAAAAAAAATCCAGCGCGAATGTCGCGCCGAACTCTGAGTGAATAGATCCACCGAAAAAAATAAAGTGCTGATTCAACAATTCAATTGCTAAAAACAGTGAGTGCAATGTTTCAACGTAGATTTTACAACAAAAAAATGCTACTCTAACCACATTGCAAACTAATTTAACCACAGGGGTGGTTAAAGTAGCATTTTTTTGTTGTAAAATCTACATTGAAACATTGCACTCACCGTTTTTAGAAATTGAATTGTTGAATCAGCAATTTAATTTTTTTCCGTGATCAGAGCGTATGTATCACCAACGACGGACGAATGAGTTGAGCTCCCTCAAGTAGCGTGAATTCAGGGTGATCAGATATTAGCATGGATTGGCAAAGTGGTAACGCATTCGTCTATCACAGCCGTCACTCGAGTTCGAATCCATGCTGCGGCAGCTTCGTTTTACATTTGCCTGTCAGATTTTCACTCCGGCCAGAGCGATAAATTCACGCCGAGCTTATTTCGCGCCGGATCCATGCACTTGAGTAACATGTGGTCAAAAAAGCAAGTGAGCATTTGGACCGCGTTAAACAGAAAGGAAGCAAGGCACATCAGCTATTGCCAAAAATTGACTAATTTAATTTTTTACACGAAAACAGTTGTGCGAATTTTCGTGCAAATTTCTGTGAATTTTTTGCGTAGTACGAAGCAAATTTCTTAACATTTTCAAAGGGATCCGCACAAACGTTTTCTCGTAAAAAATTAAATTGCCCAATTAAAATTGGCAATAGCTGCTGCGGCTTGGTTCCTTTCTCTTAAACGCGGTCCACTTAAGCGTGAATTTCGTGCTGGGATTTTTAACAGTGTACTGCTGTACTGCTTAAATTCACACCTTGGCTGGTGGTCTATCGAATGGATAAATTCACGGGTTTCATAATTTCACGTATCATGGGAAAAAAGGACGATGAGAAAAAGGGACGCGAGGCAGAAGGTGAAAATTAATTTAGGATTGGGGGTGGATTCATGGGGCTTAAAGCGGGCAGTGTAATTATTGGCACTTGGCGAGCTGCACCGTCGCCACTTTTATGTCTTCTAGCGTGTTATTGGTCGATCGCGTACGGTTTTATGATTGGTCCTCCCGAGATTCTGAATGTCATTGCCATATTGGGCAGTGAACACCATAATACAATCCAGGAAAGATATATTTTTTTTTCGTTTTTAATCTTTCTTCCTCGAGTACTGAAAATATGGTGTTTTTTTTACACTAATTAATGTTAGAATTATTTGTGTTTTAAAACTATCAGGTTATCTTAATAACTTCTTTATTACATTTTTATAAAATTAAGCTATTTCAACAAATATTTAAACAAATTGAATGAACGTTATTACTTTAAAAAAAAAAAAAAAAAAAAAAAAAAAAAAAAAAAAAAAAAAAAAAGTTACCCTACATTAAGATAAGTTCAGACCTTAAGCCTCAAGTAGCTTGTTTAATACTTACACTGTCTCTCAGTGCGGAGCTGTAGAATCTGAAATGGCCAGAATTTTTTTCTTTGACGGACTACACTGAAAAAAAAAAAAAAAACACATTGGATCTAGAGTCCAGACTCTTGAAAACATCGACAAGAAAAAATACTCTTGATTCAATCGGATTTTTGCTTGAATCAAAACGAAATCCGCTTAAATTAAGAGTCTTGGTTCTTGATTTAAGCTAGATTCTGATTAAATCAAGAGTACTTTTTCTTGTCGATGATTTTCAGAGTCTGGACTCTAGATCCAATGTGTTTTTCTTTCCAGTGTATTGTTGCCTGAAAATTCGTCGAGCTGGCAGAGGTATCGGATGAGCACGGTGCATCGTCCATCGCGAATTGTGCTTTCACTGTAATCGCTCTCCGTAGCGCTTTTCACACTTCCTCACCCAGTACCGCGGCCGGGCATCGAGTCTCCAGAGTGTTGCTTTTATCACCGAGATTCAGAACATTGTGGACGATGTCGCCCTCAAATTACTTCCTCGCTCGTGGGTCCGAGCCAGTGGCGTGGCGTGCTTTGCGATATATCGATTGATCGGCCATTTAAACCTATGGAAAAGGATCGATAAACAGGGTTTTCGCAGCGAACACCTTAATAATCGATTCTTTACCATAGGTTTAAATGGCAGAACAATCGATACATCGTAATTCACGCCACGCCACTGGTCCGCGCTGTTTACACTCAAACAGCTGCCCTAATAAATAGTCCCTCGTTGTTGCAGCCTGGTTCCAGCGCACCTTTCTATAAAAGTTGTCCGTCTCTGTCGTCATCTACGCGGCGACCTTGACACAGAGTGCTACGCTTTCTAAAAAGGTTGTGGAAAGTGTAACTTGCGACGATGGAACACTAAACACCATGATGTTGTGATTCATGACATCACACTGAAAAAAAAAAAAAACACATTCAATCTACAGTCTAGACTCTTAAAAACATCGACAAGAAAAAATACTCTTGATTCAGTCGGATTTTTGCTTAAATCAAGAACCGAGCCTCTTAATTTGAGCGGATTTCCTTTTGATTTTAGCAAAAATCTGATTGAATCAAGAGTATTTTTTCTTGTCAATGTTTTCAAGAGTCTGGGCTCTAGATCCAATGTGTTTTTTTCCAGTGCATGATAAATGTTTTCCCATCAAAATTCGTAGAACATGGTTTTTATATGATTGAAAGCAACTTCTAACCATGGTGCTAATATTGTTCGATGCATAAATTCAGACTTCCCACTCCTAGAAAAAACAATGATCTATTTGAATTCAATGGCTCACTAAAAGTTACCTTGGCAGTCTCTGGGTATGAAAACATGACGACCTCAGTCTCGATACTTCGGCTCAGCTGTTGCATATCTTTTTACACACTCAAGGTTAAGCAGAAGTAGTACGCATTGAAAACTTACGAAAACTGTTGTAGTGAGCGATTTTTTTCAAGTAGACTTATGTTTTCATGTGACCACGAAATTCAAATACGTCGTAACCAATTCTTAATGAAAAAGTTGTTATCATAAATGGGAGTTAATTTTAAAAATTTTTGTCGTACGAATCTTGTTTTACGTGAAATTTTGAAAAGAAAATAATCATGTATTAGAATCCTATTTGGACCTTGTCAAGTGGTCCATTTCGATAACATTTTAGATCAAAATTTAATAATAACTAGGGTCTGTGCATCGAAACTTTTCTGCTCCTTCGTTGAATCACTTCAATTATGAGAACCTCATAATTGCAATGCCATTAGTCAATCGTCGATCGATAGAATTTTGGTGATCTGTCTCGATAAAATCGATAAAAATGACTCATTCCTTGCACGTAGTTATAACTCATCTCTGGATGCAACTATTGCCACTCCGGTGTACTCTAAATTGTATCTCCTCTTCCTTGAAGGCGCCTCTATCGCGTGACTTGAATAAAGCAACAGAATCGCGCAGCGGGTTGATTATTGAAACCTTATCACTCCTCTTTCGAACCACTGTGATCGGTAAAGCTCCATTCGTCGCGCAGGATTTTTGTTGCAGGATTAAGTTGACACACCGCTATGATCTTTGTCATATTATGCAGGGAATTAACGGAGCAGAGTAAGCCATTTTTCGTTTGAAGTGAATCCATGAACATGTTTTGCATAAAGAACCACATTTTGATGGTTGACAAGCAATAACGCCTGTCTGCAAACTGATGATTTTGCAGAACGAAGAGGAATCTTCGTCATTTTTGTAATTTTAAGGTTGACCTAAGCCACATATTATTTGAATGTCAAAATCTAATAAATCTAGATACGATGATCCAAAATCTAATTGAAAATAACTACTTTCCTCCATTCAAGGTCCCATAAATACTTCACACCCCAGATCCCAAGATATACAAAATCATTGCTAATTTTTTAAAAGTCAATAATATAAATCTATGAAAAAATAACGAATAATTAGAACTCTAAGTTATATCTGTATTAGTTATTTTTTAGGAGTAAACACCACCTGGGTCGCTGCGGGTGGCGGTTGCCTAGGAATGTTTTAACTATTTACATTAAGACCATAACAATTTGTATTTTTTATTTATAACTTTATTAAAGCTGTCCGATAGCCACTTCCAAAGTCTAGTAGTCAGTATTTTAATCTTCCAAAATCTTAATATTAAAAAAAAAAATCTGGTAAAAATTGGCAGTAGAATGTGTGTTCCAAAATACTCTAGACCTAAAGCCGGCTGTAAGATTTCCTATAGCTTTTGTAGCGGGCTGTACAATTTCTTATAGCCTTTCACAGCCGATGGCGATTAAGCAACAGCCAGACGATAAAATTTATGCTAATCGTTACTAAATACGGATACTAGGACTTAGCTAGTTTAAGGACTACCGCTCTCTCTTTGTGCCGTAGTATCTTGATTTATTTTGCGAGGAATGTTCCCTACTTTTGAAGGATGTCTGTCATTCTTAATATGTTGGAGCGCCTTCAATTTCTCATGATACTGTGCAATACCTCTAGTGTGAAATAGTTGCTTCAGACGACGTGGCACGCTGCGGCGCGGCGGGCAGAGAGCGCGTAACGCGCATTAGCGCCTACAAACCTAACAGGGATACTTCACGCATTGCGCAATGCGTGAAGTATCCCTGTTAGGTTTGTAGGCGCCAGTGCGTCGCTGCTCCGCTTTGTGTTAGGCTCTAATATTTAATCTTGCGGAGACAGCGTTTTTCAACTCATAATTTTGAAATGTTTGCACACTCAGTATGGATTATTCTCATTTTATTTGATGAAAAAAAATATGTTTAAAAGGAAAATATAATGTGTGTCTTGTAAATATTAAGGTAGTTCCGTATCAAACTTAATGATTTCCAAAGCACACGAATTTCTACACAATTTCTTATAGCCTTTTATAGCCAATGGCGATAGAGTGTAAAGTCCGGCGATAGGAACTATGGCCCAACTGTATACTTTTTTATAGCTTCGTATAGCCCGGCTATATGATTTGCTCCGCTTTCTACAGCCAGCTATATGATTTTCAATAGCCTTCTTTAGTCGGCTATAAGAACTCCTATAGTATTTTGAAACGCAGCTCCTATCGCCAATTTTTACCAGGGAAAGAAAGAATATAAGTCCTCCGTATGTTCACTTTGAATGTTCTCCACGACCCAGTAAAATCCCGGTATAGGAAGTCGCCTAGAAGGGCCTCTAGGCGTGAAAATGGTGACGGTCTTAACAATCAATCTATTCAGCTTATTTTATATTTCCTGATCCCTCCATGTTTATAATATCAAGTATAAAATTTTGTCTGTTGATGGCTGTAGGTTCCACATTAGGAATATAAGCCAGTAAACGAACAGAAGAAGAAGAAGGTTAGATTTACATTTTTTCCATATATTACAGTGTCAAGGAAGCACTCCCCAGTAGAGCTTGTGTATTTTATAAAACTCTTTTTTGCCAAAATTGTCTCTTAGGCGGTATCGTTCGTTATTCCCCGATATGCAGTACCAAACAGAAAAAAAATAATGAAGATAAGTCAGGAATGAAGCAAAAAATTTATGGTTTTAGAATCTTGCTTTTAATTCCATAAGGTTCGGGCATGCTTGAAATTTATTTGAGCAGCCTTGTGTCAATACGGATTCAACGGTTTAGCGGCTGCGGGGCGAAACTTCGAGAAAACATGGCAAATGAAAGCAATCGACAGTGAAACGGGGAATTTATCGCGGGTAGAATGAGACCAAACCGTTTAATACCAAACCAAACACACCCGAAGATGTAACACGATTTCAATTCATCGGTTTTTCTCGCGAACTGTTTGACGTTAAGGCAAAATTTATTATTATTTATGAGCGAGCATGAATTATTTATCAAGCGGGATGAATTCAGGGCTCGTGTCCTCAATACAGTTGCCAAATTTCTGAATTCTTCGATATCTCCAAGGATGTTATTAGAATTTTTCAACACCATTAGACAATTACTCAAAATTTTGAATGAAGGGATATAGACACTGAATTGAATTTGACCCCAAAGTTGGGACAGTTGCCTTTTCCAATCCAGCAAGACGCCCGTACGGTCATAATATATCGGTAGTTTATCGTCGTTGAAAGTGTGAAAACGCATGGAGAAAAAAAAACTTCGAGCATGGGACCCGACGTTGAGGTCATATGGATCTCTGAAGTTTTCTGATCACGCATCCGAAAACTTGAGGCCGAAGTTCGGTTCAGACATCGAGGCTCTTCGGTAAGTACCGGAGTACTTCACATATCGACGGTGAAACTACCAAACCACGTATCTCGATTTGCGACGTCGCAGACTTCCTGTCATACTTTATTTTTTAAATGAAAAACTACTTAACGTCCAGTCTTGAAAATTTCTGTGATTTTTCCTCTCCTTGCGGAGAAAATTCTGTGAAAATTTCAAGGAATGATATTGATTTGGTCTACTTCAAAAAAATAAAATGAGAGCGGAGATTTTTAAACACCGCAAACGAGATACGTGGTTTGGTAGTTTCACCGTCGATATGTGACCCGAACCCTTCGGTATATATCGAAGTACTTCAGATGTCTGACCCGAACTTCGGCAGCTGTACCTCAAGTTTTCGGAAGCGTTGATCCGAAAACTTCAGAGATCCATTTGACCTCAACTTTGGGTCCCACGCACGAAGTTTTTTTCTCCGTGCGTAAAACTCGATTTCCGACGCCTCTGATTTCCTGGCGTAATTCATGATCTAAATCGCAAAGCACTCGAAGTCTTTCTCACGACGGATTTTCGTCTTTCGTGTAAAGAAAATTCTGTGATAAATACAGAAGAACGCGGTAGTTTGTTCTCATTTGATAGAATAGAACGGTATCGAGGATTTCGAAACTTCATGAATGATATTCACGTTTCCGCAGTTCTTCTGTCAATATGTCATTCGAGCAAGAGTCGACTAAAAGGGTCCAGGCGCACCCACCTCTTCGTCCGAACCAAATGATCCCCCCAAAATGAGGCAATTCTTCCAAAGCCGCTCAAGATACTCAAAGATCTTTCAAATCACGGATAACTATCGGCTTCGATCAGGGTTATTTTTTTCAGTTTTTCGCATTTTTCCCTTCATAGTCAAGTCGTTTCTGAACCGAGCGATGTAATTGGTCACTAAACCATGAGTAAATTTCGGCTTACGAGTGTATTTTCAGCAGGTAAATGATGCGTAAAAAAACGGCGCGCATTGCGCACGCTAGAAACGCGAAAATGTAACTCAGAAACCTAGAAATACGCAGGCAAATTTAAAAAGTCCTAGTTTCGCGCCAAACCGAATGATGTCATTCCGAGATCCGGCACGATTCAGAAACGAGCCCGCGTTTCTATGCCTATTCCGTCAAATGCCTCTCTACTCCTTTTATATGAAAACAATATATCTAACAGGATACTACACGCATTGCGTAATGCGTGAAGTATCCCTGTTAGTTGCAGCGCCGGCGCAGGTGTGCTGCAGCGCGGACGCGCGCCGGCGCCTACAAACCTAACAGGATACTTCACGCTTGCGTAATCGTGAGTATCCTGTTAGGTTTGAGGCGCCTGTGTGCGTGTCACGTTGATTGACCGCCACGGCCCGAAGTGCCACTATTTTACAACAGAGGTGTTGCACAGCGTAGTTTTTGGTTCATTCTAATTTGTGGAAAACTTGAATGAATAGTGTTTTACCATATATCTATACCTCTATCTTTAGACTCAAAGAATCAAATCTCATTAATGTATCTGTAGTAAACAAGCGACGATTCCATTGAAATATTTCATTTTAAGAAACATCCGTGAAAAATGTGTGGAAACTGCGATTATAATGCCGTAACACATGACTTCCATTATGTTCCCTCCATTCCGGCGCGTTTGAAATTCTTTCGAATCTTTGAACTTTTAAAAACGGACTATTCCAAGATTTTTTCTCTAAAAATACGCAATAAATCATCGCATAATCTACTCTTCCGTAGAATCCCTTTATACTGAGAGTCAAGACAATGTGAATCCGTTTCTGATTGGTTCCCGTATTTTAGGCCTCCACAGTGTCAGAAACGGGAATTAAGATTACATTTTCACCGATTGCAAAGATTATAATCTGGAATGGACCGAGGAATCGCGGGTTCGACAAGGAACAAACGGAATGAGAGAAGGAACGGAGGAAGGAATTTGAGAATGGGCCGATCAAAGATTACGAAAAACGTTCAGTTTATGTAATCTTTATTCCTGTTTGTGACTCCACGAGGGGGTGTTGCCTTGACTCTCAGTATAAAGGAACTCTAAGTGACCCATTTGGCAACTGCGCTTCAAGATTCGCGGAACCGAGGCTGCTGTTCGTGAGAGCCGAAACAACTAACGCAAAGGTGCCGAACTTGAGTGACGGTGGATTACGACCGGGTCGGGCAGGTGCTAGGGGGGACGAAGGGGTAACGGGGGGTAGGGAAGGGTTGTAACCCTTTAGTACACCCGACTCGAGCCGGGGATTGCGTTGCCGCGCGAGGGACTCCGAATCAAGGAGGAGACAAAAGCTCGCTCCTTGACTTCCGACTCAAATAATGGAATGATAAATAAAGTCGGGACGAAAATTGACGGGAACAATTTTCCCGCTCCCCCCCCCCGCCCCGCGCGCCCTCGGTTCCCCGCCGGATGATTCGATGCGTCATAGCGCCCGCGGATTCGATCCGAGCTCACACGCAATGCATCTCCGCTTCACGAAACGAGGTTATCCGGAAAACGTCTCGTGTCAATGAGGCCGGAGATGTGTATGGAAGAGTCGGCAATTCTCAATTTCACCATCCCCGCCTGTGCAGAATTGCGGCAGAAATATGACTGTCTTTCCCAGCTGTGTAACCGAAGAGATCAGTAGCGCTCTGATTTTTGACACGAAAAAAAAAGAGGTAGGGGATAAGTCCCGACTGTTGGATAATATGGACATTTCCAATTAATTGTTGTGATACCCCGATTAATTGTGTTAGTACCCCAAAATATTAGGTTACTAACCTAAATGCTACGGTGCTACCCCAACTCCCCGCCTGTGCAGAATTGCGGCAAAAATATGACTGTCTTTCCCAGCTGTGTTACCGAAGAGATCAGTAACGCTCTGATTTTCGACACGGAAAAAAAAGAGGTAGGGGTTAAGTCCCGACTGTTGGATAATGTAGACATTTCCAATTAATTGTTGTAATACCCCGATTAATTGTGTTAGTGCCCCAAAATATTAGGTTACTAACCCAAATGCTACGGTGCTACCCCAACTTGATGGTGCGGTACTACCAAATTTTAATAGAAATGTTCATATCATCCAGCAAATTGGGGTAGTACCACAATTTTAGGGAATAACCCCTCACAATTTTTTTTCCGTGGACATCAAACGGACCGCGTTTAGCAGAAAGGAGCCAAGCCATATCAGCTATTGCCAAATTTAACCAAGAGACTTATTTTCTACAAGAGATCGTTTGTACTAGAGTTCCTTTATACTAAGAGTCAAGACAACACTCCATCATGGAGTAACAAACGGGAATAAAGATTACACAAAATAGGCAGTTTTTCGTAATCTTTGATCGGCTCATTCTCAAATTCCTTTCTCCGTTCCTTCTTTCATTCCATTTATTCCTTGCCAAAACAGTTATTTCCCGGTCCATTCTACATTATAATCTTTGCAATCGGTTGCAAAAAGATGAAAGCCCATATCAATTGCATCAAGTGCGGGGGTTTTCTCTCAAAAAGAATCCTGATTTCATTTTTATAAAGTTGCAAATTTTTGAGTTGAGAATTATTATATTATGCTCACGCGTATAATCGTCCTTTTTTTGGCCTCTATGGTATACAATAGAGCGCACCTATACATAATGTATTGTTAGTTGAACTCTAAGTGTAGGTAAAGGGTTGAATACAACCGGCCTCAGTTTTTTGTTAAAAATCGTCCTACGCTCGGGATGGTGTGTTAAGAGAGCGACACGCGCGATACAACTATATCAGCTCCAGAGTAGCTGAAATTGCATATTCGTTCAGTTGAAGGCGCGCTGCGTCTCTTGATCGCAAAAATTACGCTTGATCAGACTGTGAATGCCGTTCGGCGGCCGTGCTTCTCGCCGTATCATATGTTTTGACTTGTTTAGATTTAAATGTGGTGCTTCAGAGGCACATTCGTGTTTTGATTAGGATAATCTATAATTCCCGTTGTTTCTTTTTCTATTTCCAAAGTAACTTAATATAGTGAACCAACTACTTTTCCTACGAAATTATTTTAACAATTTTCACTGAAGAATAATCCCGCGCATTTTCAAAAAAGAGACTCATAGTCTTAGCAGGATTCAGAATATTATACGAAGTGTAAAACGTGCAGTTCTCGTATACTCTTCAATTTTATTAGTGTTCCGTCTTGGCGTAAGGAACAGTGGCGTGGTGTGCTTTGCGATGAATCGATCGAACTTCCATATAAATCTGTGGAAAAGGATCGATAAACAGTGTGTTCGCAACGAACCTCTAAATAATCGATTCCTCACCATGATTTCGAATGGGGAACTATCGATAATCGATCATCCGCCGGTAGCAAACGGGGGCTGACCCAGAATTGCCTCGCTGGGAAAGTGTCATTGCAAAAGTTCAACGAGCAGTGAAGTTCACATGATCCTTTGCGCTTCTTCCTTATTCATTGCTCACCTGACGGTGCCACCGAAGGAGTGCGGAAGGCTTCGAAAACGAATAAATAGTGACCTTTCGACAGCCAACTTGCCAGGGAATGCCTGCAATTGGGCCAAAGAACGATGGTGACCTTTCCGCGGTGCCGCGAAGGTTAGCGACTTGGGCTCGCCCGTACAACGCAAGAATTCAGCGCACCCTTTCCACCTGCAATTATGGGCAAGTCCAAGCCATTTTCTCTCGCTTTTTAGCGCTTGTAGATTTTTGATTCCCTCCGTCATATGGTGTTCTTATTAGCGCTAATTGGGACCGAGAAATTATCGACATTCGCACCAGCCATGACTTGAAATTACCGAACATTTGGTCGTGATTGTCCTGACTTCTTATTTGAGTTCGGAACTTTCGATTCGGTGACTAACGAATCGCAATGTCGGTGCGTGATGTTAGTACCACCTCGCGAGGTGGTTCATTTAAAGGTTCGATCTATCGAAAATTAACGGATCTGATTGGTCGAATCTAGTAACCCCGGTGTCACTGTCCACTGGTGTTGGTGATTGATGAGACGAACCGGGACCGAACTTTCCCAAAGAGGTTCGGAACTTTAAATAAAATTCGCTTCAGGTGCTCTTTGTGAAATTCTCATTCGGCCAGGGTGTCTAAAAGTCCGGAAACAGTGCTGATTTTTCCGGCGGATTTTTTTTTTTTTTGAAAGGCGGTCCGGAAGTACCGAAAAAGTGCGAAAGTTTAGCAAAAAAGTCCGGAATTTTTTTATCTTTGTCGCAATTTGAGCGGGAAATTCCAATTATTGAAATTTTTCGAATTTCGTCAATTGGAGGTACTGGAAAAGTACTGAACTTTTCTGTTGAGGAGGTACTGAATTTTTTGGGAACGTACTGAAAAGTACTGATTATTGGCCAGCCCGTTTTAGTAGACACTCTGTCGGCATACACTGAAAAAAAAATCTCGGTGTATTTACTAAGAAGAGGGTAAAATTACCAAGAATTCAGGGTTCTATTTGATCCCAGTTTTTTCTTGATAAAATTATTGAACTTTCTCGGTAATTTTACTGGAACTTGGTAAAAACACCAATATTTTTTATCGACTGTGGTAGAATTACCGAGATAAAATGGCAAAGTTACCGGGAATTGATTACCAATAAAAGTGGTATTCTTACATGAAAAAAAAAACAGTAAAAATACCGGTTTTTAGGTAAGCTTACCAGTCTGTCTTGGTAAAATTACCAATAATCGGTAAAAAAAAGTGAGATGGTAAAGGTGCCAACGGACCATGGTAAAAACACCGAGAATTTTTTTTCAGTGTAAAAAACTGACAACAATGAGAGATTTAACGTAGTAGCAAGCCGACAACGCGGCTGTTTGGCGACCGACCAGGATTCACCGAGTGGAGCGGCAAAGATCGGATCTGAGCTCCACATTTCCCTCGAATTTCCCGGCGTGTATCGCGATCCGGCGACCGTCTCACGGTCCATCGAGCAGCACCGCGGCGCCGCAAAAACCGCGCTCCACCCCGATGTTTCCAACCGGAGTTGAGCGGTTTCTCGACGGGATCCCGGTGCTCATCGACCATCTTTTCTGTTTCATTTGAATTCTGATGAGCCCGCCCCGATGCCCGGAGGGAAAAAATCACCCACTACCGGCTTGAGTCAGATTTCACGATACCAGCTCAGCGAAAGCCCCCTAAGCCGCGACTCGGAAAACAACGTAACGAGGTTCGTACGTTCCGAGGAGGCTTTTAACGCTACGTTGCTCATTACCTCGTAACGAATTTGGTTACGCAACTGTTGCAAGATGTTGGTAATGGCTTGGGAATTGCGAAGGAGGGTATTTTCCCCTACAAAAAAGACCCAATTCTAAGGGGGAAAAGTGCACAAAATGGGAAAATACAAACAAAACCAGAAAATCGAAAACACAGGAAAATGCGGAAACAAGGCTAAAATACAAAATACAAAGGCAGGACCGTTTCGGTACCTTACGGCACTATTACACACGGCACACGGCACCTTACGGCACTTCTAAAATATAATTAAAAATAAAGACGAAATTAAAATAAAATCCAACAAACGGTGTTACATGGTGAAATTGGTATTGGAATGAGACTGCAGTGATAACAGAAGAAACAACAAGGCACGAAATACAACAAACATCGGAAAACAAGAGAAAAACTGATCACCGATGATTAAGAAAGTACATTGCACCAGAAACCAGAAATCGATTGCAGCCAACACTCATGAATGATTTGGAGATTGATAAATTAAAAGTGGAAGTGATTATGATCTACACAATCTCAGAGGTCGACGGTAAGCACCATTTGGACCGCGTTAAGCACAAAAAAAACCAAGCCACATTAGTTATTGTAAAATTTAATCGGGCAATTAAAATTTTTCTTATGAAAATGGTTGTGCGGATTATTTTAAAAATTTTAATGAATTTTCTGCATAGTGCGAGGCAAATTCATAAAATTTTCAGAGGAATCCTTACAAGTCCCGCCAAGTCATGCGGTGTGCTAAGTGTGGTTTTTGGGTCTCTTTGAGTCTCGGTTGTTTCGGAGAGTTTTTGGAAGTTTGGAAGATTTTGGAGAAGATTAAGTTGTGTGTTTTTCGGTTTCGTTGTTCTGAAATTTGATTCGTGTATCAGTTAAATTTGGCAATAGGTGATGTGGCTTTGTTAGTTTCTGCTAAGCGCGATCTATTTTTTAAGGGGCGGTTAATACAATTTAAGTGGGAACTTTTGATTTTCGACGGATCTGAACCTTTTTCTGCTAATCCACAACTTCTAATAATCAAAAAACGATTCTGTAACCGAATCAGCGGGCGCGTAATAATTTGAGTGTCATCGCTTCGTCTGATTAGGTCTCTAAAATGGGTAATCAATTGACTGCTCCTCCAGGTTAATTATACTCCGATACAGAGTAATGCGTCCGAGGGACATCATCAATCATACGGACTCTTGGGAACATGTTGCTAGAGCCACATGTTGCAGACCGATCTGGCCAGCTGCATAGCTTCACGGGGACTGCTTGCTTAGATTTCTGCTCACATTGAGTCCATTTAATTTTTTATCCTATGGTGGTGTCTTCAATACTGAGGTGATCCGTCCTATGTTGTCGTCCGACGCAAAAGTACCTTGACTTTTTTCTAGAATTTACAATTTTCTCTGAGAAAAAAAAGCTAAATTACAAGATAATCTGATAACTTTATAGCTTCATTTCGTTCAGTCGGAATTTTCGATAATTAGTAAACTCCATCACTAATCATAATTCATTCTAGTAATATACATGCACAGGTACGTCAATTATTGATTTTTGATAATATTTGAGGTGAGTGCTCGTTGCTTTTTTTAAAGGTAGAGAATTTTATCAAAGATAAAGGGGGAAAACATGGACAAACTCTTAAATTGCAGTATGGGCAGTTGCTTGATTCAATGGTGGTTTAATTGGCCATCTATGCACCCAATAGACAGGACAGATTTTAGGGTTTATGAAAGGAAAGTTGTAGGAAAAAATGAGAAACATAAAAAAATCAGCCCCTGCAAATGAGTCTGAGAAAAATAATAAAATAGATGGCTAAAGTGCGAGACCGCATGTCCTTTGCCACGTTGTGGACATCCTGTCATAACTTTTTTTTCCTTAAAAAAACAAGTCAACGTGATTTCTTGAAAACTTCCTCGATTTTTCTTCACTGTCAGTAGAATATTCTGTATACATTTCAAGCTGAGAGTTTAACTTGTTCCTTTCCGAAAAAATAAACTAGGAGTGGAGATTTTGAAATACCGCGATGAAGATACGTGTTGTCGCACTTTAGCCATCGAAATAAGATTTTCTCGTAAAAAAGTAATACAGGCATTGATGTCAGCATCGACTACGCCCATTGAAAAATCCTGTTTTTATTTCTTCAAATTTTGCATATTTTGTTTGTTTGAAATGATCACGTAGACTTATAGTCTGCTACAACTTTTGACCAACCCGATGCAACATATCGCAAGCAACCGCAGCCTGGGACAAATCATTTCAATCTCATCCTCAGTATGAAGTTTTCGTGGGCACAACTTGTGCCGCACAAGTGTCTCACAACGGATAACTCTCGGGTTCAAAGTAACGAAGTGAACACCGATAATTTTTTCAAGACTCCGTTTTGAGCTTGTCTCGCGGCACTGTAAGCATCCTGTAAGGTCAACGAAACGATTTTAGGTTTGATCGGATGCGTTGTGTTTAATTCTGTTGAAGCAGGATTTCGGGCCGTCGACCCTTTATCCCATCCACGTTGTTGTCAAGTCAGGAGGGCAGGAAAGTGCGATGCGGCAGTGCGCCTCTTACGCCTTTTTGCAAAAAAAGTGTTCATATTCCGCCCTGTCTACACCCTCTTCTTCTTTTCTTCTTCTATACAACCTACTAGGGCATGCATAGGCCTATTTGTCACGTCATCCAGTATCGAACACACCTGTTCGACATACACCTTATTTATGGAAACAATGATGACTTACGTCGTTTCAAAAAATGTGTGTCACTTAAGCTATTTTGAGGAAGAAGTGAAAGCAACAACCAATTTAATAAATATTTTTAATCCCCAACGTTGCTCAAAAGACAAAATATTGCTAAGGCCACGGTATACAGAGAATAGCTTAATATAATCGATGCATCTATGTTCGACCGTACATATTTTAGAGAAATAAAGCAGATAAACACACCATAAAAATAGCCATAACTGCACACAACAAACCCTCATCTTTCGGCTAAAGTACCACAAGCGCCACGGGACGTTTCAAAGTTTACTCATGTGCTAACTTTGAGTGCTGTTTGCGCTGCATATCGTCACATTCCGACCAGAGTATCACAAGCACCATGCAACGTTTCAAAATTCCCGCTGCCATTATACATTTGCTTAATAGACAGTTAAGGCAAAAATCGTGCGAGGTAACTAGAAATACAGCAGTTAAAAGGCTAACATGCCTTATTTGGTGAAGCAATTTACTTGAGTTAGGTTGCAACCTAAGAATACAACTATATCAACTCCGGTGTGTTGCACAGTATCACACGCATTTGAAGGCGTTTTATGATGGTCCGACCGCGACCCACAAAGAGTTGATGTGCTAACTTTGAGTGCTGTTCGCCCTGCATATTTTCACCTTCCGGTCGAAATCTCACAAACGCCATGTGATGTTTAGAAATTCACGCCGCCATTTTACCTTTTTACAGGGAAATTGTTCTACGAAGCTGTCCGAAAATTTCACTGAATTTTCTTTGTGCTGCCGATAAAATTCAGTGAAATTTACGAACAAATTCAACCAACAATTTCTCTGTAAAACTTTTGAAATAGCCGTGGAAATTTTGAAACATCGCATGGCGCCTGTAATACTTTGGCCGTAAGGTGACGAAAAACCGATACCACTTTATATCATACATTAAAAAAAGCAGGACGCACAAAAAAATTGAAAAGAATTAATTTTTCGGAGACGCCGCATGTATGTAGGTGCAGGGGAACAATCTCATCAACTCGGTCGAACTCTCATCAAAAGTTATAAACGTCCATCGGAGCTGAATCTTGTCAAAACTTTCAGGCCGCATCCACCCTTTTGTATTTTGAAATTTTGCAAATTTGACCAAAAAAATCGAATTTCCGCCCAATAATACCCCCTGGTATATCTCGGGCACGCTTAAAAACTATAAAAATTTCAAGAACAGGTTTTCCTTCCGGTGACGCTTTCTCTTTGGCCACATGTCTGTGTTAATTCTATTTTTAAATCAATTTAACCTTAAATTTTTTTCATAGACAATTAAGGCAAAAATCATGCGCGGTAACTTGAAATACAGCAGTTAAAAGGTTAACATGCCTTATTTGGTGGAGCAATTTACTTGAGTTAGGTTGCAACCTAAGAATACAACTATATCAACTCTGGTGTGTTGCACAGTATCACACGCATTTGAAGGCGTTTTATGATGGCCCGACCGCGACCCACGAAGGAGTTGATGTGCTAACTTTGAGTGCTATTCGCCCTGCATATTTTCACCTTCCGGTCAAAATATCACAAACGCCATGTGACATTTAGAAATTCACGCCGCCATTTTACTTTTTTACAGAGAAATCGTTCTACGAAGATGTCCAAATATTTCACTGAATTTCCTTTGTATGTATGAGCCGCTTTTAGGACGCGCTAGGGCGCTCTGCGACGCCTATTCTCCACAGGAATCTGTCATGGTAGAGATCCTCCGGAAGCTGGCATCTCTCCATCTCTTCATGGATGCCTTCTACCCACCGTTTGGCTGGACGCCCTCTCCGTCGCCTACTCCTATTTCCTTTGTGCTGCCGATAAAATTCAGTGAAATTTACGAACAAATTCAATCAACAATTTCTCTGTAAAAATTTTGAAATAGCTGTGGAAATTTTGAAACATCGCAATGCGCTTGTAATACTTTGCGGCCGTAAGGTGACGAAACACCGATACCACTTTATGATATCATACATGAAAAAAGCAGGACGCACAAAAAAATTGAAAATAATAAATCTGTCAGAGACGCCGCATGTATGTAGGTGCAGGGGAACAATCTCATCAACTCGGTCGAACTCTCATCAAAAGTTATAAACGTCCATCGGAGCTGAATCTTGTCAAAACTTCGCAACATCAATTGATAAGCATCGGCTCCGAGTGCACGGCGAGTTAGGTGGGGTGCGAGCTGGGCTGAGAGGGGAGGGAGGGGGCTCGTTCACGCAAAATAAAACGAAATTGGAAAGTTCCGCTGTTTTTTCCCCGCTTCGAGCAATAAAACCGGTGACTAGACGCTGTTCCCAGGGTTGTTTCCCCCAATAAACGAAATCCACCCCTTCAAGTGATCGCATGATCTCCATCAATCGCGACCGAGGGCTTTACGGCATTCGTTATGGTGTCCATTGTTAACAGCACTGCCGCGCTAAGGAAAAACGCCCTTTGAACCTTCAGACGTTGCCAAATTTCTTCTGGTAAATGACGAATACTTGGGAAAATTTGCAAATATTTTTCCCGCCAAATTTTTAGAGAATTTTGTTCTTGATTTGATCTGAATAGTCTGAAATTTTCAAGGCAAAATATTCGCAAATTTCTTCAAAAATAAAAGTATTTTAAGAGGAAATTTGGCAACTCTCGAATGTTCATAAGGCGTTTTTCACTAGCACGGGAGAGCAGGTATCATACTGTGGCGCCCCAAAATGTCAGCCCGGATCGAAAGAAAGGTGCAATGGAGACCTGAATGTCCGCGATCCGACTATCCGCGATCAATCGGAGAGCTGGCATAATGTGCGCTTGGAAAGAATGAAATGCAGCGGCGATTACTTAGTCGCCTTCAATTTTGAGAGTAGGCAAAGGCGGGTGCTCAGAAGATCGAATAGTTGTATTCAAATGCCGTATGCTAGATCCCTTTCATTACTGATTGTCTGTCCATGGTCTATCGCACGATATTTTTCCTCTCAATATTTTGTCGAGTAGTTTCTTTGTTGTCCAGACAAAGCAACGTAACTTCACTCGAAGGTTGCAAAAGTGACTAAAAACGTTCATTTACTCACAAGAATGTGAGTGTGGAATCTTACCTCGAAATTTTACAGATTGTTAGAGTAATCAAAAGGAAATTCAGTGAAATTTGCCGTTAAAATACCCAACAGTTTCCTAAGAAAAAAAGTTGCAGATGATGTAAAGTCAAAATGAAGTTGCATGCTCAACCATCTTGAAAATGACGGATTTAGAAATCCCCTTTTGAAAATGTTAGCTTCTCTAGGCAAGTATTTATGTGGTACCTACAATCAGGCTATACAATCAGGTAAATCATGGCTGGAATGCAATTCCAGCCATTTTGACGAATTTTACCAGATTTCGCTCAACTGTATTTCACGTCGCCTAATTTCCTCCGCTGTTTTCATTTTCTTTTTAACAAAGAACTGAACAACGTAACGCCTTGAAACTATCTGCGAATTTCATCTGGGGTTAAAATTATGTAGCCAAAATATTTCAATTCAGAATGTTGCTTATCTTTTTTAATGATGCAGGAAAAAAGCAGGAGAAAAATTTAGGCAAAAAATTGTGATTTAGTTACGCTGATTTTGGTTAGTTATCTGCGAAAACTCAGAGGAAGAAAAGCTATATCTTCCTACTATTGGCAAGGCGTGAATGATCGATTAGCGATATTTCCTCATTTAAATCTATGGCAAAGAATCGATTATTAAGGTGTTCGTTGCAAACACCCTGCTTATCGATCTTTTTCCATAGGTTTAAATGGCAGATCAATCGATTGCCACGCCACTGCTTTCTACGCCTACGCATACGCTCTCGGATATTCTGCCGTGATAGCGAAGAGAGCCGTAAGTGCAAAAATGAAGTTTTGAGAAAACGGGCTCAGAAGCTTCTGACAAGAACATTTTATGGAAAGAAGCCTCCGTTCTTTGTCAAATTGCCACTAATCGTCCGGAAGACTCCTAGAAATCGTATGGATGATTAAAAATCGACTGATTTTATTTCCATTACATAAAAAGGGTATTTTTCATTTTCATGCTAGGTTATTGTTAGGCAAGACAGCCGTAAGTGCTATCGTCTGCATGCTTTCGTGGTTACGTTTTGGACGCACAACAAACACATTTTCAGGTTAGAAATTGGCAGAAGAGGGCGCGGCACCTTACTGGAAAGCACTGTTTTCATTGGCTCTCATGCACCTGCGGCTGTCTTGAAAAAAACTATATGTCATTTTTTGTGCACTTACGGCTTTCTCATACGTCTTGTTTTCATTAAATTAGGATGAATTTTGCTGTTTTAGCTGTCTCAGTAATTTAATCTAAAAGAGTTTAGACGAATTTTGAAGAAAACTCGATTCCGAAAATTTTGCACTTACGGCTCTCTTCGCTATCACGGCAGTATTGAACGTACTATCATGAATGTGCGAAAAAGATTGAGCATGAAATTCCCCGTGAGATTACCTTTAAACCACAAAATTTGCACCCTTAAAGTTGATAGGCTCGTTTTAAAATGATCGATGTGTGGGTCTCTTTACCGCTCATGACGTCTGTTTGTGTTGCAGTTCACGCTCAAGCACATACGATTTCTCTCCTCTTTTAGCGGTAATACTTTCAGACGTCGGGCAGCCATGCACTTGAGACTCACCGTATGGCGCTCTCATACCTGCTCTCTCTCTGCGTCTTTTAATGAAAGAGGCTTGCTCTGAAGCACGCGGTATTAAAAAATTCCCTCGAAAGCTGCGTTTTCACAGCAGAGAGGAAACTCACTGTGATAAAAACTTCACTTATCCGCAGTATTTGAAGTCGTTTATTTATGAGGAGAGACGGAGCCAGTCTTAATGTGCTGTTTTGCAGCTTGCCTTCCATGGACCTGTCTTTCGATTAAGCCAGGGGTGCAAGATCACAAACAACTAGGAACACGTATCCTGTTTTCTAATGCTGCAAAGTTTTCGTCCCTTTTTTTTAACATTGCACCTAGCTTAACTTTACCACCCTTTACTGCACTTAATTTTAAACGATATTCCTCCACCCTGTCGAAAATATTTTTTTACAAATTCTGACAAAAATTCACTTTTACCTTAAAACCCAAGAAACGTGAATATATTTGGTCCGCGTTAAGCAGAAGGGAACCGAGCCACATTAGCTGTTACCAAATTTAACTGGGCAATTTAATTTTTTACGTATGAAAACGATTGTGCGAATTTTTGCGCAAATTTCAGTGAAATATTTGCATAGTACGAAGCAAATTCCTTAACATTTTCAAAAGAATCCGCACAAACGTTCTTTTGTAAAAAAAAAAAATGAATCGCCCAGTTAGATTTTGCAATAGCTGATCTGGCTTGGTTCCTTTCTGCTTAACGCGGTCCATTTCGAGGTGTAAAAAGTGACAGAAAAGTTGGGGCTGTGCGATTTTTGCAGATTTAGTCGCGTACTCGCATAGAAAGACTGTGAATTGTACAGTTGCCCTCCTTGTTTCTTTGCTTTCTTCAACCATGTACATCTCTCTCCAATTCCTAATCCAATCACTTACAACATCTATCCTATAGAGATAGTCAACGAGCCTAGTTTCTTGAATCGTTCGGCTTCGCAATTCGCACCCAGACTTTGAATCCTGCGCGCCTTTATTGAAGCGCTTCATGAATACGGGTTAAGCAAAAATTAATTTCCTTCGGCCTTGTCTCCACAGGACGTTTTCATAAGATTTGTCCCAAGTCCGAATCGCAGGAATGAAACTTCTGGGATTTTTCCCAGTTACCGTCTCCACGGGACGGGGCTCATCCAGTCCTGCGACTAGTTTGCGCGGGAAGATAAATTAGCTAAAGTCCAGTATTTAACCGGAATTAAAATAATGATTGCACTCAATTGACAATTAGACACATTATTTTAACTAAACAAACATTAACAATGTAGTAATGAATAAAATATCGCACAATACGTTTTCACTTCTTCTTCTTCTTCTCTCAGTGGGTCCTAGGGGTACAAGTACCATACTTGGTACTGGAAAAAATATTGATTAACTCAATATTTTCCCCAACTTCGTAAGTGAGATTTTTCCCTGGGACAAATCTCGTGAAACGGCTCGTGGAGACAAGGCCTTCCATTGCATCCTTTCGCAAAGAACAATCGTAGAAGTACAATTCTGACTTTATCAGAGAGCAACCCAACGTTTATGAGTGGGCATGAGTCAGGTCAGGCAACGTAGGGGATTGGCGATCCATCTTAACTTGACAAGAGACCACGCCTTAGCGGCTTGTCGAATGAGGTATTCAAATTTGCTGGATACGCCCGGTCTAAGGCTCAGCTCACCGCACTTGTGGGTCAGCTCCGGAGATCTTGAGCCTTGGTCCGACGAGTGTGTGCATATCGTTGTTCTCCTGACAAATTGACGTAGCTACACTTACAGATGAGCCTTGCTAGACGCACGAACCTGTATTTTCGAGAGCTCGCTCCTGAATGAAGTTACTTCCTTTTTTAAATTATTGAGGCATGGAGGTAGCCGAAGTGACGGGTCGATGGCAAACTTGAACTCGGCGACAGTTTGAAACAATGGGGGCGGCTGAAACGATCGCGGTCAATCGCATTTTTAGCGAGGAGTTACATGTCCACGGTGAAACTGCAAAAACGTGTCTCTCAGCTTGCGATGCCACAGATTTCTCGTCATTCTTTATTTTATGAATGGCTAATACTCTACGTCATTTCTTGAAAACCACCCTGATATTCCCTCCCTTTGTGAAGAATACTCTCTAACAATTTAAAGAAATATTATTCGTTTACTCTTCTTTCATGAAATAAAATAGGAGTGATACTTTGAAACGCATCATACTTGATACATGATTTTGCAATTTCACTGTGAATATGTGAACAGCAGATGTGACCATAACCAGGGCCGGATTAAGAAGGTGGCCACATGGGCCGCGGCCCTTGACGGCAAATCTATAGGGGGCGGCAAATTTTGCAATTTTTTTAAATGTAGGTAAATTCGACTTTAGAAAAAAAATTACAAACGAGAAAAGGCGACAAAATCTCTAATTTTCTGAGAGTATAGTAATTTATAATTTTGTCGTCTTTCAGTGATACAAGAGAGAGCACCTTTAATTAGTCGAGATAAAAGAGAAAACAAACATGCAATTTGGCGTGGAACGGCGCGACTTACCTAGAGAGAAATGATTACGAGGACTTGAGATGAAAAAGATGAACACTCGGCGCGGCGATCGGCATGTAACACATATTAGCGCCTACAAGACTGCACGAATACTTCAAGCATTGCATCAAACACAGTGCGGTCATTGCGGACAGCTTGAAACGGATAGCGCCTACCAGAATGCATGAATACCTCACGCATTGCGGCAAACACAGTGCGATCAGCGTGAGACGCATAGCGCCTACAAGACTGCGTGAATACTTCACGCATTGCGTCAAACACAGTGCGGTCTGCGAGGCGCGGCGGTGGAAGTTAAAATCATTAATCCACATTTATGTTTGTTCTTTCATAATTTTTTCGTTCATTTCTTATGAATGGAAGGCCTTGTCCACACAGAGATAGGTTTACGAAACTTAACTTTCGCGCAAAGTTCCGTGAACTTATGCTAGTAGTGTTGACAGGGCTTTCCCAAAAAATGTGTTCAACACCAGTAAACGCGGCTTATGCACCCCTCCCCCGCTAGCACGTTCATTTGATGGTTTTCATCGATGTTTCAAAACGAATAGGAAGGGGGCGGCAAAATACTAGTGGCCCATGGGCGGCAAGAAGGTAAATCCGGCCCTGACCATAACTGTCCACGGAAGGGTACCTCAGTTCCCGGGGTAGGAATTCACGAAATCGGCTTTTCACGAGTTGTGTTGAAAAATAGGATTTTCAGAATATGACAGAAATTTGTTTTCATTATCCTGAGGAATTGATGACGAGTAATTTAGTTCATATTCGTGCCGAAACATTGCGTAATAGTGGTTAAAAATCCGGCAATTTTAAGCCCCTATAATTTTAAGTAGCTTACTCTCAAAATTACGTGTTTTAAACCAGAACTTTCAAATCGCCGTATATTTTGTCCAGTCTCGCAGTCTTGAGCGTTTTTTCCCCAAAAATCGTAAAAAACGCGCATTTCTCTACGCTCATTAGGTATCAATTACTCAATTCTGAAAAAGAGATCATACTGCAAGTAGATCACAGTGAGATTGTAAATAGATTAACCTCGAGGTTAACTTATTCTCCTTTAAAATGATCAATTTGACTGTTGGCCTGTGACAAATAAAAAACGGCGGGCATATGAAGAATATCAGCTTTATGAGTAAAGCGTTTTGAAGAAATGACATATACAACAACTCGCCCACGATCCGCGTTAAGCCGCCTGCTCAAAGAAACGAGGAAGGAGACATTGCAGACGATAATAACGCAACGGGAACCGAGTTAAACTTGGGAGTGGAGCGAGGCGATGGATGCAAAACCGCAAATCCACACGGAGTGTCTACGGCAGTTGCGGTTTTTTATCCTCGGGGTGGAGGCTGAGAAGCCGAGAAGACGTCGCTCCTCTGACGTAAGGGCGTCTCTTTATTTCTACGTGAGCCCTGATCTCTGTATATTTATATGCTTTCCGGGGCTCATGTGGAATTACAGATACGCCCTTACGTCAGAGGAGCGACGAAGACTCTTATTCTGCCGTGCTATAAAGGAAGGGCGCCGAATGAACATTCGAGAGTTGCCAAATTTCCCTTGAATAAATCGTGCATTCTCGACGATATCCATGCGTATTTATCTTTGAAATTTTTAGATATATCAGATTAAATGGCGCACAGAATCGTCTGAAAATTTTGGGGAAAAGTATTCACAATTTTCCCAGTTAGTTCAAATTTTATCGAAGGAAACTTGGCAACGTTTGAAGGCTCATACGACGTTTTTCCTTAAAACGGCAGTATTACATCTTGGAGACTCTTATTCTGCCGTGCTATAAAGGAAGGGCGCCGAATGAACATTCGAGAGTTGCCAAATTTCCCTTGATAAATCATGTTTTCTCGACGATATCCATGCGTATATACCTTTGACATTTTTAGATACTTTAGATTAAATTGCGTACAAAATTTTCTGAAAATTTTGGGGGAAAATATTCACAATTTTCCCAGTTAGCTCAGGTTTTATCGACGGAAACTCGGCAACGTTTGAAGGCTCATACGACGTTTTTCCTTAGCGCGGCAGTATTCTATCTTGGAGCTGAAGCCGAGGAAAATCCACTCAACGAATTCGTGCGAGCATTCAGATTATGAGCTTCCGCGTGAGAAAAGCGTGAGTTCCCTTCTGTGCCATGCCAAAGCGCGTATTTTATCTGAGTTCGCGTTTGCAGTTAAGTGGTTTCTATTTGGATCCTTACTGGAACGCGTGAATTCGAAGGGAAACGGGAGTGGATCCCGTTTGGAGAAAAATGGAGAAAAACACCGACACGCGTACCTATCCCACTCTCATTTTCTTCACAACTGGGGTCTGAAGGGGACAAATAGGCGGCTTTTTCCGAGTCGAAGGGAACGAAACGCCTGCAGTTGAAAGGTCAGCAGACGTTTCTGACCGTGATTGGGGTTTGTTCCTCTCCTCGGATCATGCCGTTGAGGCTCAGATTTTCATATTTAAATTGGAGCGTCGATGGGTTCGGTCTTCCGCATTGTGGCTCTTCGAAATTTTCGCCTGGTTGAGCGTTCGCGGGAAAAATTTTATGTGCTCTCTGAGGAATTTAAATGGATTCCCGTCGAAAGCGAATGAATTGCTTGTTTCGGAAAGTGCTCGATTTTGAAAAACGGAAATCCAGAAAACGAAATGAAATTATTTTAGTCGAATTTTTTCAGTAAGCGGAAAATACTTTTAGCGAATGATATGTTTAATTCCAGAAAAAGTCCTGAAGCCGGAAAAAGAGTTTAAACTTTCAGGACCTTTAAGGGTACAATATGAGCATTCCACGGAAAAAAAGTGTCAGGGGTTATCCCCTAAAATTGCGGTACTACCCCAATTTGATGGATGATATGGACATTTCTAGTTAATTGTGGTAGTACCGCAACATTTGGGTTAGTTACCTAATTTATTGGGGTACTATCATAATTAATTGGGTTCTACCATAAATAATTGGGGTACTACTACAATTAATTGGAAATGTCCATATCATCCAACAACCTCGTGCTTTTTTTCCGTGTTCTAAATCCGTGGACTCTGCCAATTGCCAAGATACGCGAAACAAGCGCCTTTCTATGCAACTGTCACATTTCGGCTATCGACACGGAAAAAAAGAGGTGAGGGCTGTCGGATGATGTAGGCATTTTCAATTTTACATTTATCTATAATAATCAATTAAGTTACTGATACAAAAGTTGCGGCACCACCCCAACCTGAGTTGCGGTACTACCGCAATCAATTGGAAATGTCCATACCAGCCAACAAATTGGGGTAATACCACAATTATTTTTGGGGACAACCCTTGACACTTTTTTCCATGGATACCAACGTTTCCTGCCTTTCTCACTTTTTTGCGTGAACCGGTCCTTCGATTTGACGGACCGAATAGTGCAGCTGATGCAACACGCTGACGTCAAACCACGGTCCATGAGCTCGAACTGCCTTTTCTCACACTGGAAAAAAAAAACACATTGGATCTAGAGTCCAGACTCTTAAAAACATCGACAAGAAAAAATAATCTTGATTCAATCGGATTTTTGCTTTAGATCAAGAACCAAGCCTCTTAATTTGAGCGGATTTCCTTTTGATTTAAGCAAAAATCTGATTGAATCAAGAATATTTTTTCTTGTCAATGTTTTCAAGAGTCTGGACTCTAGATCCGATGTGTTTTTTTTTTCAGTGCAGCATATGGCTGCCTTCAGTCTCAAGTTTCGAGGAATAATTATAAAACGCGCTTAAACAAGAGACTGGACGCACAAAATCACTTGGGTATCACGTCCCAAGCAGGCGGCATATATCCCATTCAAGAGTATTTTTTCTTGTCAATGTTTTCAAGAGGCTGCACTCTAGATCCAATGTGTTTTTTTCCAGTGCAGCATATATGGCTGCCCTCAGTCTCAAATTTCGAGGAATAATTATAAAATGCGCTCAAACAAGAGACTGGACGCACAAAATCACTAAGGTATCACGTCCCAAGCAGGCGGCATGTATCCCATTATTTCAGTTTTTTTTCGCCTCAACAGGAGCCACCCAATTAATCCCATTGCCGCGGCCCCGCAGCTTAGTTAGAGTCCTTGCATGAGCAGGGATCTCCCTGCACTTCTTTTTACGCGCTGCGAGTCTCGTACCCTTGCCGTGCACACTTAAATTACAGGCAATTTCATGCCTTTGCTCTCTCCTTTTTCCTTTTTCGAGGCTCTGTCCGTCGGTGCAAGGCATTCTGTGTTGCTGTTAATTAGATTGGGAAGGGCGGAGCGCAACGGACCGGAATTAGCAAGGAGCCGTCCGGTTTCCGGTTTGGCCGGAAACGGGCTCGCAAAACTCCGAGAGATAATGAATACGTTAAAAACTGATGAAAAAAAGTGCTAACAAGACGTAGGGCTCGGAAAACGTTACCATGGCATGCTAGGCTAGAAATGCACGGCCGCTAGTTTTTCTATCTCTGAAATTTCAGTAGTCACGCAATCGACATTTTAATCGCGAAATTGCACACATTGAAGTTTGAAAAGCAGTGTTAAAATTGTACATAAATTATACTATATTAAATTATATATATTGATTCGTGCCTTGGTTCCTCAAGACAAAATATTATGGTAAAATAAAGAAATAAAAAGTGTACCGGAGCACACATTTTAGTGACAGAGGTTTTGTTCTGGATGCATTTCGGGTGAAAATCCCATCTTCAGCAAGAAACTTTTATAAAACACAATAACTATTATACACTGAAAAAGATATAAAAATGAATTTTATAATATCGGAAAATTAAAGAGAGCTAAAGCAAAATATATGTCCACGGAAGTTCAGCAGGTAACATTTTTCATGAAGGAATATGTTGTTCAATTTTTCCCCTGAGGTAAAGTTTCTGAAGAATCACATCGTTAAGAGATATGAACTTCCATGAATTTTTGCACATTAAGGCTCTTTTAGTTTAGGAAACGTTGGAGCATCACGCACATGTTTCCCCTTCTCTTTCTTAACCGGTCCTCTATAAAAAGCGTATGTTAGGAAAGTATCGCCATGCATGTGCCGTTCTGAGACTGGTCCATCTGTTTTAGACTTTTTATATGGTAATTTCAGGGCAATTTGGACCAACGTGATTGAGAAAATATACATTAATAAGGGAGAAAAAGTGGACCTCACTCGGCAAAAAAAAACAGTCAACGTTTGTTCAGAACTTAATCAGAAGTTGGAAACGAAAAAATTCTTATCGCGTCTGAAATGAATGTTGTATGCGAGAAATGTAGCGAAACTAAAAGGCTTTATCTTAATAAAATCACGAGAAAATCATGATGGTGCAACAAAAAATTCGTGAAACACATTACAAACTAGAAAAATTACGCGGCAGTAGGCTGATTGTTGAAATCTGTAGACAAAGGGATAGACAAAGAAGACAAATAGAAATGGGAGGGATCCTATTGGTGGAAACAGATTGTTGCAATGAGAAAAGTGGTTAGTAATGGACTAACTAATGGCAACACAAAAATGGCCCTTCCTGTAAATAGTCCATCATTTTCTACCTTACTCTGTAAGAGCCAACCTGTTCAACCAACAGGATCGTTCAATTTTCCCTCTGTCTCCTTTGTCTACGGATTTGTCAATCAATTTCAACAATCAGCCCACAGGAATGGATTTCAGACTTTCTTTATGTACCCTTCATGGTTCTCGTGTAATGTGATTTTAGCCCTGGGATGGGTTTTCACCTGGCTGTATCCCTTAAGTGAACTTCGTGCCACGCTACTTTCTTCGTTTATTTTGGTCCATAACACCAGGAGCGGATGGGAATCCACGAAATCCTAAAACTCGCCTAATCAGAGAGTGGCACAATGTTTCGGTAGTAAAAAGCTTGATATGACAGTGCTCTTTCTGTATGGGTACTCTAGTTCGCTACGCAGCGATAACATAAACTGGAGCTTTTCTCATGAGTCGCCCCAAGCGGCTGGAACTCATCATAAACGGAGGCAAGAAATAATGAAGCAACTGCATGATGTGAAAGCCTAACGGGCCGTAATTCACTTTCCCCGTCGGAAATAGGCCCTCAATCGGAGCGCGTGTGATACCAACCCTTCCCCCCCCCCTCTCCGGGAAGGGGCGAAAGGTTCTCATCGAGACTTTGCCTACTTCCCTATTCTGCCGGGCTAAGGAAGAACGCCGTATGAACATTCGAGAGTTGCCAAATTTCCTTCGATAAAATGTTTATTTTTGAGGAAAGTCATGAATATTCTTCCTTCAAATTTTCAGAATCTTTCGGTAAAATTGCGAAAAAAATTATCTGAAAAATTTAGAGGGAAATATTTATAAGTTTATCAGGGAATTTGCGTTTTATCAAAGGAAATTTGGCAACGCCTGAAGGTTTATACGGCGTTTTTCCTCAGCACGGCAGTATTGCCTCAAAGAATGTGAACATGACAGTACGTGACACAAATCGGCACCGACTTACGATCCAAAAAGGAGCCATTCATCAAGACTTGCATGTTCTAAAGAAAGCAGTAACGACAAAATTCTTCTTTCCCTCAAGGAAGGACGTAATTATATTTCAATTTTTCCAAATTTCCTCTCGCAAATTGCATTTTTGCTTATCAAAGGAAATTTTGCAACGCCTGAAGGTTCATATGGTGTTCTTCCCCAGTGTGGTAGAATAGTTCAGTCCCACTAGAGTCCCTTTATAGTGAGAGTCAAGACAATGTGAATCCATTTCTGATTGATTCCCGCATTTTAGGACTCCACAGTGTCACAAACGGGAATAAAGATTACATTTTCACCAATTGCAAAGATTATAATCTGGACCAGGGAATTACGGGCTCGGCAAGGAACAAATGGAATTAGAGAAGGAACGGAGAAAGGAATTTGAGAATGGGCAAATCGAGGATTACGAAAAACTTTCAATTTGTGTAATCTTTATTCCCGTTTGTGACTCCATGAGGGGGGTTGTCTTGACTCTCAGCATGATGGGACTCTAGGTCCCACCAACAATGCTCATTGTCACTGGAGCTAATATATTTTTTACCAGTGGGTCAATCTCCTCAAAATTTCATACTCTCTTGGGTATGAGACGAAGCTCAACGACTCGATGCGATGAAAAGTTGAGCGTGTGATGTCGTCGTCAATTTTTGATGAAAATTACAGAGCGACGGACGTGCGACTGCTCCGACCGTAATCTTGTCGACAAGACATTCAATTACTACTCTCCCTGTTATTACTCCGCTTCCGCTCGCGATGCACTCTTATTTACCGATATCACCGAGCCAACCATCCAGACTTTTTACATAACCTCTTCGCTTTTCGCGCCAGCGATAGTCACTGCTCGCGCTTGGTTACTCGACTCAATGCAACGTAACGTGTTATTTCCAGGCAAAAACGCGAGCAGACACAGTGGGAAGAGCCATCGGAAAAAGGCAGATATGGCATTTTTCACTGAAACTGCAAATTTGATGCTTCACGTACTAGCCGCTACGGCGGGTGGCCGGCCAGCGATGGACTCGAATTCGCGCCTACAAACCTGACAGGATACTTCAAGCATTGCGAAACGCGTGAAGTATTCATTTAGGTTTGAAGGCGCTAGTGTGCGTTCCGTGCTGGCATGCTTGATTCTTGGAGATCAGCTAAAAGTAATGAGGTCTGTCCGACCAGCAGCTGTAACCGGTAAAAAACACGCTGTACCAGCTCAATATTAACCGAGATATCGCGTTTTGGAAAATTCTAGCCGAATAGCAGAACAAACCGCGACCAAAAAATAAAAATTCAGGGGACCTCAGAGCTTATAATGAAGCGGGATCATTTAGAGACCGTTGATAGGTGTACAAAATCATCATTAATATGTGAAATTGAAGATAACTTTAGATAAATTTTTAGATTAACAAAATTCTGATTTTATTGATATACTCAGTTATTATTTTATTAACAACAGTAAACGTGATAATTTTTAAAAAAAAATATAACTATAATAATTGAGTGAAAGATTATGTCAATAAAAAGAAGTGACATATTTTTTTTATTAGATGAAAAATCTTGACAAGTGGAACGGTAGAACGAATTGTGACGAAAAATGAAAATTTAGGGGTTCACAGCGCTCATAGTAATGATATAATAAGTAGTACGGGGATGATGCCTCTCGGGGAAAATTTTACGAGAAAATCGATGAGTATTTTTTTTACATTGACTCTTGTGGATGTGTCAAGGGACCGACAAAAATTTCGTCTTCAGTGGATTTTCGTCTCAACCGTATTTCGTCTTAACGAGCTTTTACTGTAGCCACTTTTAAACTTTCGAGTTTTGTATTAGTAAAAATATGAGCTTTTAAAGTTGCCATTGACTCGCTCCACTGTGCGCGATGGGGATCTCGTCGCCCCTAGTTCCTCCTTCAAAGGAGGTGTTCGAGGATCGCTGCACGGCACTCCGTCACAAAAAAAACGGACTTTCAAGTAGAGTAATAAAATGCGGAGAGACTTTTTTCAGCACGTTCCGCCCATTTTTCGCGGCACTTTCCGTGGATCAGACGAGTCGAATTTGCATGGGATTTATCGCTAATTTATGTTTTTATGCAATGTTACGTCCGTCGCAATTTTTCATTATTTTTTCCATCTCGTGCTTTCGTTTTTGTTGGATTCTCTCCAAAGTTAGCCGATTTTACACGTCAATGATAGTTAGTGAAAATAGAGTCCTTATGCGAGAGTCTACCTCTGGTTCACGAAAGGGTTGGAGATATTTTATTTTCAGTTGCCACTTGCGACGTGTGAAGAAGGTTCTGGCGTAGCTCCAGCGAAAGTTTAAGATATTTTCGAGAGCCCCGCTTAGGAGCTTTGCAACGTCTTTATCATTTGAGATGCATAGAAACACGTATTGAAAGTTTCAAATAGTCGCCCACTCATCGATAGAATTGCAATACAGATTCGCAAATTCAGCTGTAAGTTTAATTGAAACTATAGCTGAATTATCTTAAGATAATTTTGATCATCTTAAGATAATCAGAACTCAATTTTAAGGGGTTGGAACGATTTAAATTGTATCTGAAGTTTTTTTAAAGTATGGAGCTACACATCTTATTCTTTCGAATTTCAGCTATAGACAAGTCGGTTCTACTCGTTCATCACATCCACACGTCCACTGAATTTGAGCCTTACTAAAGTTGTATCCAATTGTATAATGTCCGAAAAAGTTGGTCAATTTTTGTATCAGTCAAAAAATATTTACTACGTTCGCATATAACAAAAACAACTACTATGTGCATAATCAATGTTTAGAACGCATGTACTGATCAAGTGTTATTTTTTCGTGGTTTGAATGCAATTGGAACATTTGGAAGATATTACTAAGCTAACTTTCTTGTGGGCATTTTCGGACTGGGTGTATTCTTGTGATAGTCGGCTCTCTATATCAGTAGACGATCAGTAGAAAATAAAAGGACCAACAACTGGTGTTGCTGCAATATCTTGTCGGATATTACGCCAAAGGGTATCCCGGGATAAGCATGTCAAAATGCCCTTGTGAACGGATTTTTATTTTAACCATTTTAAGTCATCAAGGGTGTCCTAAAACTTAGGTTTTGGGGAATTTTAGCCCTCCAACCCCCTCCGCCCCCCCTCAGACCCCCAAAAACCGCTTTTTGGGGCTATTTTTGACTATGCTAACGTCTTTTCCTCATAACTTTCGTAATTTTCGATAGAATTGAACCAAAATTTGTCAGAATCTACATCAATTAGCTTAGTTTCTGTAGAAAAAAATTCATTATCATCTGATAATATTTTAGCTTCTAAAAAAATTCGTAAAATTTTAAAAAAAAATCATTTTTCTCCTTTTTTTCGCGCTAGGTGACGTATGGAAACGAGGACACAAACAAAAATTGCCTCTTTTCTTAAGTTATACATCCAATAAGATACAGAAAAAATTTCGTGTTGATCGGAGTGGTGCGCCATACTTAAAAACGCAATTTTCTAACCTCAAAACGGCCAAAATGCCACCATAGCCTCCTTTGATGACTAGGCGTGGAGAAATATGTAGAGAGAAACATCCGGTTTTATCGTCTCACCTCTTAAGTGATCCACTTAAGTACCTTGAGCCAAAATTTCGAGTTGATCAGAATGGTGCGCAACACCCAAGCACGCAATTTTCTAACCTCAAAACGGTCAAATTGCCCATTTCGGCACCCATTATCACTCCGTGTCAAAAAATAAGGAGAGGGACATCCGGTTTTATCATCTCACCTCTTAAATGATCCACTTAAGTACCTTGAGCCAAAATTTCGAGTTGATCAGAGTGGTGCGCAACACCCAAACACGCAATTTTGTAACCTCAAAACGGCCAAATTGCCCATTTCGGCTGATTTCGGCACCCATTATCACTCCGTGTCAAAAAATAAGAAGAGAGACATCCGATATTATTGTCCTACCTCATAAATTAGACACTTAAGTACATTTAGTCGAAATTTCGTGTCGATCAGAGTGGTGCGCAACACCCAAGCACGCAATTTTGTTACCTCAAAACGGCCAAATTGCCCATTTCGGCTGATTTCGGCACCCATTATCACTCCGTGTCAAAAAATAAGAAGAGGGACATCCGATATTATTGTCCTACCTCATAAATTAGACACTTAAGTACATTTAGTCGAAATTTCGTGTCGATCAGAGTGGTGCGCAACACCCGAACACGCCGTTTTCTTGTTAATTTAGTTACTAGAATTTGCCAGTACCTACTCGGTGCACTACTACGTATTATTGAAGTTTGGAGGAGGGAACGCTTCTACGTGGGGGATGAGCGAGCCTCCCTACTGTCATATAATTCCTGGGAGTTCAGAGGTTTCGCTGAGTGATCGGGTCTGCTACGCGGTAGGGTGCCAAAATGAACTTTGAAATGTGCATCATGCACTTATCAAGCGGGCTCGTCGCTGACATACAGTGATAATGAATGCCAAAATGGGAATTTTGGGAGGTTTTAGGTTAGAAAACGGCGTGTTCCGGTGTCGCGCACCACTCTGATTGACACGAAATTTCGACTAAATTGGTACTCAAATCGGGAGGCTCGCACATCCCCCACGTAGAAGCGTGCCCTCCTCCAAACTTCAATAATACGTAGTAGTGCACCGAGTAGGTACTGGCAAATTCTAGTAACTAAATTAACAAGAAAACGGCGTGTTCGGGTGTTGCGCACCACTCTGATCGACACGAAATTTCACTAAATGTACTTAAGTGTCTAATTTATGAGGTAGGACAATAATATCGGATGTCCCTCTTCTTATTTTTTGACACGGAGTGATAATGGGTGCCGAAATCAGCCGAAATGGGCAATTTGGCCGTTTTGAGGTTACAAAATTGCGTGCTTGGGTGTTGCGCACCACTCTGATCGACACGAAATTTCGACTAAATGTACTTAAGTGTCTAATTTATGAGGTAGGACAATAATATCGGATGTCTCTCTTCTTATTTTTTGACACGGAGTGATAATGGGTGCCGAAATCAGCCGAAATGGGCAATTTGGCCGTTTTGAGGTTACAAAATTGCGTGTTTGGGTGTTGCGCACCACTCTGATCAACTCGAAATTTTGGCTCAAGGTACTTAAGTGGATCATTTAAGAGGTGAGATGATAAAACCGGATGTCCCTCTCCTTATTTTTTGACACGGAGTGATAATGGGTGCCGAAATGGGCAATTTGACCGTTTTGAGGTTAGAAAATTGCGTGCTTGGGTGTTGCGCACCATTCTGATCAACTCGAAATTTTGGCTCAAGGTACTTAAGTGGATCACTTAAGAGGTGAGACGATAAAACCGGATGTTTCTCTCTACATATTTCTCCACGCCTAGTCATCAAAGGAGGCTATGGTGGCATTTTGGCCGTTTTGAGGTTAGAAAATTGCGTTTTTAAGTATGGCGCACCACTCCGATCAACACGAAATTTTTTCTGTATCTTATTGGATGTATAACTTAAGAAAAGAGGCAATTTTTGTTTGTGTCCTCGTTTCCATACGTCACCTAGCGCGAAAAAAGGAGAAAAATGATTTTTTTTTAAAATTTTACGAATTTTTTTAGAAGCTAAAATATTATCAGATGATAATGAATTTTTTTCTACAGAAACTAAGCTAATTGATGTAGATTCTGACAAATTTTGGTTCAATTCTATCGAAAATTACGAAAGTTATGAGGAAAAGACGTTAGCATAGTCAAAAATAGCCCCAAAAAGCGGTTTTTGGGGGTCTGAGGGGGGGCGGAGGGGGTTGGAGGGCTAAAATTCCCCAAAACCTAAGTTTTAGGACACCCTTGATGACTTAAAATGGTTAAAATAAAAATCCGTTCACAAGGGCATTTCGACATGCTTATCCCGGGATACCCTTTTCGATGTAAATTGACAACATTTTTTCCTTAACATTTTCGGATGTTTATTAGATAAAAGTACAAATAGAGTAATTTTTTAAAATAATCATCCAATTTCCCATTTAAAAAAAATATCAGAAGCTGGGCGGCGTTCGAAAGATTATACAGTGTTTTCCTTCGCTCGGCAGAATATCATACTAAGGGCTCATTTTTACTCAAAACGTTGAGTAAATTGATTCGCTTGTTGACAGCAGTTTGTATGACGGCGGTCGGTTTCAAGATAAAACAACACTGAAATGAATGAAAAAAAAAAAATAACAATACAATAAAATCTGTTCCACAAAACCAGATACTGTCAATCATCGATGGTTTTAAAGAGAGTGATAAATGATTCGGTCCGATAACTGTTCGTGAGGACTTCGCCCTCCCTCCATCCCTTCAACCGTTCTCCCGTCATCATGGATTATACCTAAGGGTAAGATCTAATGCGGATACTCGGTCCGTGGCTTTCAAAAAATAACAATGTACAAGAACGCGCTTGTAATGATATATATTTTTCATGAAAATATAGAAATTTTCCTCTTAAAATAAAATAAAGTTGAAAAAATATGCAGGCAATGATCTGGTTAATGAAGTTACATAGAAACTGCAACCCCAAAGAGGATGGAATCTGGCAATACCTCTTATGCAGCAAATCTGGAACTGATTGGGAAAGAGCTTTTATGACAAAGGATCATGCCGCAAATTTAGAGTACAGTCGTGGCAGAAAGAAGTAAATGCTTTGACCCTAACGCAAAAAGATCAGAACATGCTGCAGGTACTTAAAAATCTTCAACTCTGACATCCAATCCGGTAGAAATATAAAACTTCAACCCTTCCACTGCTCATTTCAAACTCGATGTCGTTACTTCCGTTTTATGAACCTCGGCCCAATTTGACTACATTTTGCAATAATTAAGGAACTCTTATTTTTGACTCATCCAAAAAACACCCATCTTCGAGAGGAAACTAGTGTTATACATGTTATTTCTAAAATTATTCAGAAATAGTACTTCCTTATTGGAAAGCAAGGTGGTGAAATGAACCACCACCACAACCATTTCCACACCATTTCGCTGGGGGAACGAAGCCAAAAAGTTCCAAAAATTTTAAATTAGAGTCAAAACATTTTTTGCTCTTTTTTATGTTTCATACAGTTCGGGCCGTGTTTTAGTGTTTTTCCCCCTTTTTACAATATATAGTCCAGTGTGGTACATACCCATGTTTTTTAATGCTCAATATTTTCAAGTACAAGCGTACAAATCTAGAAACGTGTTGAAAATTCTGACTCCTGCACTGGACTGGGAAGAGAAAAAGCTATTTGAACAGTCATAAGTTGCAAAATTTCCCATGATAAAGAATTTATTCTTCAGAAAAGTTATAACTATTTGTACTTATCCTCGACATTTTCAGATGTTTTACACTGGGAAAAAAAAACACATTGGATCTAGAGTCCAGACTCTTGAAAACATTGACAAGAAAAAGGACTCTTGATTTAAGCTTAAATTAAAAGGAAATCCGCTCAAATTAAGAGGCTTGGTTCTTGATTTAAGCTTAAACATGATTGAATCAAGAGTATTTTTTCTTGTCGATGTTTCTGAGAGTCTGGACTCTAGATGCAATGTGTTTTTTTTTTTTTTTTTTTTTTTTTTTTTTTTTTTTTTTTTTTTCCCAGTGTAGATCGAATCACGAATGTACTTCTCTGACTAATTGGAAAAAAAAAAAATGTTTAAAAGTTTATTAAGACGTCCGTGTCGTATTACTTATTGGAAACTTGACAACGTCTGAAGGGTCATACGGCGTTTCCTCTTAACACGGTGACGCAGCCATGAGGCAAAGGAAAGTCAAAGAGCAGCTTCAGGGTCACCGGAGACCGGCTTGGAGTCGGTACCGTCCATATGAAGGGACTCCCGCATTTAAGACTCTTCCACTTATGATCCTCAAGTTACACTCTCGAATTAATAAATAATTTGCTCTCCCTTCTTGGTTTCAGCGCCCTGAGCAGAACTGCTCCTCGCGGCGAAAACCCCGCAAGTGTCCACAGGGTTCGTCTCGCAGTTGAGCGGTTTTCGCACGGCGGTTCCGAGAAAGGGTCAGGCGGCGCGGCGAGTCATCCCCACCGCCACTTATGAGGGTGCGGGGGGGGGGGGGAGCGATGGAGCCATCTTCATCTTCCCACTTCACGCTGCGCTATAATTATTATTATCTATTAAGAGGTTCCGCGTCTTTGCCAACTTGTGCGAAAAACGGACACTTTCTGCGTCCCTGCCGTGAATTGAGTTGACAGCTTTAGTGGTTTTAGTGAAATTAGCGTTCGGTACACGGAGGAAAAAACCTCGTGCGTGTGACTCGAAGTTTAGGTCATATGAATCTCTGAAGTTTTCGGATTGAGCATCTGAACACTTTAGGTCTAGCTGTCGAGGTTCGGATCACATATCTGAAACTTCAGTTCTTACATCTGAAGTACTTCAGATGTGAGAACCGAAGTTTTTCGGATGTGAGAACCGAAGTACTTCAGATGAAAGACCTAAAGTTTCAGATGTGTGATCCGAACCTCGACAGCTAGACTTAAAGTGTTCAGATGCTCAATCCGAAAACTTCAGAGATCCATATGACCTAAACTTCGGGTCCCACGAACGAGGTTTTTTTCTCCGTGTATATCGTAGCAAAATTGTATTCTGGACCAGAGAGCATCGATGTAGGAAGTGGAGGCATCTTTTCCCCTTCAGATTAAGGAATCTGTGCCGTTTTCTGATTGGTTCCAGTCAGGGCCAGATAAGCGCTCAGGAGACTGCACGGGGTGGTGGTCGATAGGGGCTTCATGTCCAACAGTTTAAGGGCCCCACGAAACCCAAAATTCCAGAGTTAGGGTCTCTCAAAGACTTTTTTTTAGAGTTCAAGGACCGCTGGCGGGTGAGGATTTAGAAAAAATCGTCCAGGAACGCCTGTGGGATCGAAGGCCCAGCCCACGGTGATGTAGCACTTCGGTACGGCGTGGCGATTAATTTGGCCCTGGTTCAAGTATTCACTCATAGCGCTGCACAATAACTAAGAGTCTTAAAATTCAAGAATTGCAAATATTTAATCATGTGAACATATGAGGTGTCAGGTGTCCCCCTCTGCTCGTAAAAACCTATTTAAAATTGATAACTGTCCGATCAATAGCCATCAAGCAATCCGGATAACGAATACTTTACTATTATATTTAACTATTCAATTATCTAATAATTAGGTAATTAACCATAAACTAACCGATTAACCAAAAGTCATTTTGATCTAAGGTTTATTTTTTAACTTCTATATAGCTCATACAGTAGCTATTGAAATTTGAAGACCTTTTCGAGTACATTTCTACCATCGGCGTGCACAATTTTATTGTCAGCAACGCCTGATCGCGCTTACTAGGTTACCAATTTTTATACTCTTCATTTAGACTAATCCTCCAAATAGAATACAGATGAACCAAGTTAGAAGATGTAGACATTAGACGAATGCTCTACTACGTTTAGTGACACATCACATACTCTTAATATTCGTTTTGGAGGGCGCTGTGTCTGTTAAATCAATATTGAACTATTCAGTCCCCCTCATTCGTTCACTGCGGCAACTATGCGCCCCTTACTGAGCGCTGTCATTTATGATCTCAAAACTAGGTACCGGCGTGGATGTTTCACAGTCATCCTTGTGAGGAATCCTCAGTAGTTAGGGCTGTGCGCCTGGAGGATTCCACGCAGATAAACTGTTGAAAATTGTGTTTAATTACAGCGATACTCTATTCCTTTGCCAGCATTAAATTTTTACACTTCCGTGATCAAAGCATACTTGCTTTAACATCAGGAAATAGTTTATCCTAATTTATTTTAAAGTTCCACCGTCCTTACATCCGAAAAAAGTTATGTTTTTTAAAAAAAACCTGCATTTTTTTTACCAAACATGGGGAACAGAGAAACAATCGCGGTGCAGCACCATGCATGAGTTCCATTCTATCGTTGATTTAGATAATTTTGAATCTGAAGGAATGTAGTTTAAAGGACGGGTTTTAAAATTTCAGTAAATTCGCTCTGTGACGTGAAAAAATTTGAATATAAATGCTCAAAAAGAGTCCGCAGCACTCAAACTGGAGTAAAACGCGTGTTTAACGGGCACTTTAACACCAAAAATGCACAGAAGTATGAAACTGAACCAGAGTCACGGCGTTCAACACTTCTTAATTTAAAAAAAAAGGTATGCATATGAGTCATATAATCTTTGGACCAGTGACGATGTGTGAATGATTGATTATCGATATTTTCCCATTCGCAACTATGGTAAATAATCGATTATTAAGGTGTTCATCGCGAACACCGTTTATCGATCCTTTTCCATAGCTTAAATGACAGATCAATTTATGTATCACAGAGCACGCCACTCCACTTCTCCGGGAATGTGACCAACCGTCCTTTTGGCGAAATAATTTAGAGCGTTAAAATGTGAATACGTTCTGTCGTCATAAAATGACAGATTCGATCAACAATTGACATCATTTCTTGTAATTTCAGTATTTCAGAAACCGTAGAGTGTGTTCTGCTAACAACGCAAACCTTTAATTTTACACCCAACTTAAGGATAAGTTTTCCCCGGAAAACATGTTCTCCATACACTAAGGTAGCTTTTCTTGTGCTCAGTTATTTCGACATAAATAAATAGTCCTTACAAGCTACCGCGAAAGAGAGCTTGACGCTTGAATTCAGTTAAGGAGCTGAAATGATCCCGGCGCAAAGCGATAATTAGTTCTTCCTTTCGCCTTTCTTCTCCTTCTCGTAATTTCCGGTGCGAAGCTAAGAATGATTGAGATTCATTATGTCGAAAGAAAATGACGGAATAATAGGCTCACTCAGAAATAATTGAATAAAATTATTCAGATTTTCACTTAAAAGTTATCAGAAGCCATTAAACTGTAGCCTCTTTGATTTCGACGTTGGATTGCAAGAATTGGACCAAGCATTACAAATAGGAGCTAAATATATTATATACTGCTCAAAAAGAGGGTGGCACTTCCGTAGCTTGAATTAAAGTACTCGTTATTTTTGGACAAGAAACACAAAAAAACCTGAAAACTGCAACAACAATCGATATTCTATCTTTCATGTCTTTTCTTCTGTATTTATGTAATTACTAACATGTATTTATTTATTTTTCACAAAAAAGAACATGTTAAAAAAGCCCATCAGCATTTTAGTCTTTTTGTCTCTCTTTATCAAAATAGAAAAAAATTTTCCTCATATGAAACAACGCGTGTTTTTTTGCGAAAAATGTTTATAAGATGCAAAAATTGGTTCTATTGAAAGTATTAAAATAAGTGAGCGGAGGTCTTGGATATTTCATGGAACCTGTGGATGGATCCTCGACTGTGCGTATGATGAGGAAAATCCCTTTAGGCAGACATTGTAATATAGATAAAATCCCTTGATGATATAACTTCGGTGTTAAAAAGTCTGTTGAAACTTTTAAAATAGCTTTGAATCGGAGCATGTCCACGATAACGCGCTGCCTTGATGCAATACCCTTCAAATATTTTAATTGATCTAGCTTCACATGAGAACTGGATTGAATTTGGGTCTGACTAGAATCATTTTTTTTGTTCACACCAACTCAGGCCAGTGCCGATTTTACCAACATCAGATCAGATCGATTCAGTCACCGAAATGAAGGATTCTTGGTATTCGCTCTCATAGGTTGTACCTCTTAGTAATTTTCAGCCATGCCACGGCGGACATTTTTAACAGAGGAACCCAACGCCTTCAAATTGTTGGACTTTTGCCCCTCTCAAAAAACACGTTTCCGTTTCGGAGCTCGGTGAGCGCCTTCTGTACTCTGCTCTGCATACGACTATTCGAACGTGCCGGAGCTCAAGTTGCCTGTACGACGTTTTGAAGGCATTTTTACGGCGAGCGTGTCTGCGATTTGATGAGCGTTCTTTCTGTGCGAGTATACCCATTAAAAGTATATTCGCATGGTTGTGTCTCCTGTCAGCAACAGATCCATGATGCAACCTTGGAATAAAGTTACGCAGCCTCGTGTAAGGAACTATGAAAGCCCCGCGAAAATTTCATGCATGCTTTAGAGTTTTGAGCCTCGAACTTGCTCTTTCATGAAACAACGCGGCACGAGCAGTGGCATAACTCTGCCGTTCTACGGAAGAACGCCGTATGAGCATTCAAATGTTGCCAATTTTCTCTTAATACAAAAAGTATAATCAAGAAGTAAGTTAAATATATTTTTCCATGAAATGTCCAGATATTAAATTGAATTGCAAACAAAATCGTCTGATAAATTGGAAGAAAAAGATTCACAACTTTTTAACTAAATTAGGACTTAATTGAAGGAAATTCGGCAACGTCTGAAGGCTCATACAGCGTTTTTCCTCAGCAAAGCAGAACAGCTCTCTAACTTATACCCGAAGCCCCGATAATTCTCTCATCCCTCAAAAATCCATACTCATCCACTTGTCGTCCTCTTGTTGCCTTTTACTTCTCTGCCTCAATCAAACCGTTATCAAAACCGCGCAACTCAGAAACGAGCTCCGATGCAGATACGCGGTTTTGCTGCTTTCACGGCAGCATTATCTTTTCCCGCCGCGGTTTAGTTTTCGCTCCGTGCCCACTCGCAGTGAGTCCGGTTCATTCCGTCCCCCGTCTACGTTGCCAAATCTACCGTGTTAAGGAAGAACGCCGTACAAACATTGATACCAGTAGTCTTACAGTGTTGTTTTACAGTGTGTCAAAAATTGATACCAGTTTTGGCTTACTTCAGTGGCGTGGCGTGCTGTGCGATATATCGATTGATCTGCGATTTATGGGAAAAGATTGATTATTAAAAAGGTGTTCGGAGCGAACACCTTGATAATCGATTCTTTACTACAGCTTCAAATGGAGAAATGTCGATAGTCGATCATTCACGTCATGCCACTGGCTTACTTATACATTTGATTGTCTTGTGCTTCTCTCCAGACAAACTTGATTGCTGGTAGCTTTAAAAAAAGTGCCTGCAGACGTGATGAAATTTCAATTTCGAGGTGTGGATTACGCAAATTGTGCCATGTGAAGCCCCTCTTCACGTCTTCCCCCTCCCCTATAACATTGCGATTTTCTTGTAATTTCAATAAAAAGTCTATTCAGCCTTAATTTATCACCGTGGGTATGATATTTATTTTCAACCGGATACATTTATTCTGTTAAAAATCGACAACGCTCCTCCACTGTTTCGCTTTGATCCGAGCGGGCCGAAAATAATGAATGAAAAGCAATATCTGAGTCGGCGCACAAGCCGTCACTCCGCCATCGAAAGCTTGTAACTCCATTTTTAAGTGAGCCCTCGATACCGCGAATTTAAATGGAAATCAAGGTTCATTGAGTTGTATTTCGTTTTATTTGTCAGTCGAGTTGCGTAATATTTCGTTTTTGCCGCTTCACGTGCTTTATCAAGCGGTTAATTCGGATTGAAATAAAGGCATTAAGTTAAATGCTTTTCTGAGCGAGATCACTAATGGGCGTGCGCGAGGCCCAGTGGCGATTCCTAAAAATTGGCAGCACTGTTTCTCCCTCATTTAAATCCATTGAAAATATCGATTTTACGTGAGGCAAGCTGTCTCACCAAGAATCGATTGTTTTATATACATTTAAATGGAGGGTAACAACCAGTGTTACCAACTTGCGAAATTGCGTTGCCGAGGCCCACTCGCATATTTTCTGTCACTGAGTGTAGCATTTCGCCATGCCTCAGTTATTTATAACATTTTCACAGGCCGTTGCATTTTAAATGAGACAATATGTCATCCTGCCCACAGCTGGATCACGGATATATCCGAGGCCTCTCTAGCCTCTTGTGCCTCCGTTTCAACCAGAACCGATTCCCCCAATTTTGCCTTAATTTTGCTGAAATTCACTTATTCAGTTCTCTTCATAACGCTCATCCCTGGCTTCCTTCAACACTGTTAGTGGTAAGTAAAAACGGCGCATGAGTATTCGAACGTTGCCAATTTCCCTATCAGAAAATATTTATTTTTTGAAGAATGCTCTGAATATTTTTCCTTGAAATTTTCAGGTTTTTTGGAGCAAATCCCAAACAAAATGCTTCGGAAAATCGGAAGGAAACTATTCGTAATTTATCCGAAAATTTGCGATTTGTCAAAGGAAATTTTGCAACGCCTGAAGGCTCTTATGACGTTTTTCCTTAGCACGGCAGAACATCTAACCCTAAGCCCCATTCTGCCGTGCTAAGGACTAAACCTTCAGGCGTTGCCAAATTTCCTTTGATAAAACGAGAATTCCCTGGTCAATATGAATATCCTCCTCCTAATTGTTCAGATAATTTTGTACGCAATTTAATCTAAAATACTTGAAAATTTCCAGGGATAGTATTCTTAAATTGGCGTCAAAAATACATGCTCTATCAAGGGAAATTTAGCAACTCTCGAATGTTCATACGGCGTTTTCTGAAGCATGACAGCATTGTCCCCACATGAACCAACAAAAATTGGTTTGAGAATGTGAAACCCGCATGGTTTCACAAAAATTGCGCTTCAGTCATATCTTCGGTAATTGTTATAACCTAAAACGGTATTGTTTGAACTAGAATCTTGTATCCTTGCAATGGAGTAACGTTCCCTCGTTTGAGAAACGACGAAATACCACAAACCGTTTGAATTGAGGAGGTAATAAAGAGGAAATAAAGTTATTGAAAGTTCAATATCAAACACAGGAAGCTTTTCGGTCTATTCGAAGTGTCTGAGCTCTTCTACAATCATCGTGGGGTATTATCGCAGATCCCGTATGAACGAGGGTATTCGCTTATCCCGGCCATGCTGACGTGATAGCGAAGAGAGCAGTAAGTACATTTCTGTATGAGCCATGCTTAGCACATGCTTTTATATGTTTCAAGGTTCATCCCAGCATGCACTAACTGCTCTTTTCACCATCCCGGCCATGTCCGGTCCTGTCAAGCCCAAATAACGGAGATAACCGATTTTTCACTTTATTACAAAATCAAAGTTTACTTATCATATGGTTTCTTTGTGTGAGTGCATACTCACCCCGCCTGTATTTCTTCGCTGCTCTGACGTAAGAGCGCATCTTTATTTCCAGGAAGCCATGGATTCGAAGGAATGATTGGAAAGCTAGGAGTCATATGGACAGTGGTCGATCTTCAAATCGACAGTGAAACTGCAGGATCGCGTATCTTAGTTCATGGCGTTGTGGACTTTCGTTATACTTCGCTTTTCAAAAGAAAAAACACCGTAATCGTTCGAGGAATTCTCGATTTTTTCCTCTGAGTGTTGAGAGTATTTTGTGAAAATGTCAAGCAGGAGCCTTGGTCTGTCCTCTTTTAATGCAATTAAATAGAAACGGGGATTTTGAAATACCGCAAAAACGAGATACGCTTTCCTGCTGAAGTCATATACGCTCTTATTTCAAAGGAGCAACTATATGTATTTATGCAAAACTAAAAATTGCGGCCGAGGGAACTTTGATTGAAGTTTATAAAAAAGACCAACAAATGTTTATTTTTTTAAGGAGTTTAACTGAAAATACTCAATATTTTCTTTAATTTCAACCCTCCAGCGAGAGAGGAATATTAGTCAAAAAAATCCTCAGCATTGCATCATTGTACCGAAGAGTACATTAACAGTCAAAACCACAAATCGACGGTGAAACTACCAAACCACGTATCTCGGTTTGCGACGTCGCAGACTTCCTGTCATACTTTATTTTTTAAATGAAAAACTACTTATCGTCCAGTCTCGAAAATTTCTGTGATTTTTCCTCTTCGTACGGGAAAAATTCTGCGAAAATTTCAAGGAATGATATTAATTTGGTCTACTTCAAAAAAATAAAATGTGAGCGTAGATTTTTAAACACCGCAAACGAGATACGTGGTTTGGTAGTTTCACCGTCGAAATCTCGTTGGCGGCCACAAACCGTGTTAGTCTCGTTGGTCCCCTCATGTTATTTTATCACAGAACAATTATGAATCAACACTTTTTCTTAAATTTTTCACGTAATATTACTCACGTGGAGAGGAGAAATCAGGGAAATTTCATGAAATAATTTTGAATGTATTTATATTCAAAAAAATAAGTTATGACAGTAAGTCTGCGTTTTTTTAAATCGAGGTACGCATTTTGGCAGTTTCGCCTGCTTTATACAATTATGTCTATATAATATTCAAAGTGATTGTTCAAATTCCAAACCTCCAAACATTTACTCTCCAGCTAACAAAGCCCGATTTGTGGACATATTGTCCTCATTCACAGCCTCTGAGATAGATCTTAAAATTAGAAGGGCGCAAAAACTGATCGGTTAGCGTAGAGCGAGGAATCCACAACGAGCAAATACATCGAACGATGCTCGAACACTCAAAGAAAGAGGGCAGGGGAGGATACAGTAGGTAATTTCCTCAGCGTTTATACGCCGCACAGTGGATCGAGTCAATTGGAGAGGTCGGACACAAAATTTTAAACTAAAACTACAAATTTTTATGTTTATTTTGTCACATTTTACATTTCAAGGGGTGCTCTAAGAAGAAAATTTTACGAGGGAAACCGATGGAACCACATTTAGAACCTCAAAGTTTTGTATAAACGGAGTTATAAGCGTTTAAAGTTTCCAAATTCTGTCCGAGCTTTCCTATTGACTCGATCCACTGTGCGCCGTCGGGATGGTTACACACAACATTATTGATTTTACAATGTTTCATGCACATAAGTACGAAAGTTTGTGTAACACGAAAGTTGATTCTGCCCCATTTATTTACGGGCTGGAAGCAGTTGATTAGAGTATGGCTATGGAATAGGCCAGTCGCATCGAAGCAACCCCCCAGCGCCCTTCCCCGCCCTCGCGAGTGCCCCCAGCCCCCTCTGCTGTGCTAAGCAAAAACCGCGTAATTTAAACCGAGGCCTCGTGTAGTTAAGTTGTTTCTGCTTGGCGTAGCCCCCTTACGGAGCATTGGCTTATACAGGTCGCGACCCCTAGCGTGCTGCTCGCCAATAACACCTCCCTCACCCCCTCCACAACATGCACACCTTCCTCCTCACCGTGGATTTTATAATTTACTACAACTTTTCAAATATATTCTATTTTCTGTTTCAGTTTTCGGAATGGCTGGGTCATGACACGGACTTGCCGCCCTATGGTGAGTTCCTCTTCGTTCCCTCTTTGTCCCGGTTTAGCAACTTGCCTCCGGAGTCTCCTTTGGCGCGCTCCGGTGCCGGAAGCCAATTTTCCAATGAGTTCAGTTGCAAGCTTTTAGGTTTTATTTTATTATTTTATCACATCATGCATGAAAGTTGGGTATCGTCAGGCGTAATGCTCCATAAGATGAAGCTATGGAATTTAATCTTCGGAGGAGATAGTGATTTTTTTTTTACAAGTATGCATATTTATCGCAAATCTCATGGGTTATGCCATTTTCTGTCAGGATTTATGTCGAAGAACTCAATGCCAATTTACCTCTACTTGCGGTTACATTCACATCAGCCGAGTTCAAAATCATATTCTGGGATGTAAAGTGAACAACAGGTGAAGGACTTTCCAATAAACCTTCGAGAGTTTCCGCACAATTTTTAAAAACTTCGATTCTAGATTCCCTCTTCTTTTTAGGTGCAATCTTCTGATGCGGTCAAAGTTCTTGTGAGGATAGTGTACTTAACTACTCCGCCGTACTGAGATAAAATGGCGTTTGAGCAACCAGGCGTTGCCGAATTTCCTCCGACTAATCACGAATTTTCAGGCAAACTTGTGAATATTTCTCTTCCGATTTTTCAGAGGCTTTCGTTCGTAATTTGAGTTAAAAAGTCTGAAAATGCCGAGGAAAAAATATCCATAACGTCTTTGAAAATAAATATTTCTTCAGAGGAAATGTGGCATCATTTGAACGCTCATACGGCTGTTTCACTTAGCACGGCATCACTTCTCTGAATCGTTCGCTGTGATCTGTAGTCTCATGCACCATCCCTTTTTTACCTACCGTTAAAAACCGAGTAAACGGCGAATTTCGAACAGTGTAAAATTGAGCGCTATACATGCATCACAAATGGCAGCCAAAATGATGAGTAGCTGTAAGTACAAATTAATGCAAAGTGAAATGAATAGCGCAAGAGCGATGCGCCTGAGATGAAGTCAGGTGTAAATAATTCAAAATTCAGCGGGCTTTGCGGTTGTGCTGCAGCAACTCTCAACCATCTCATTGTGGTCCCCTTTGCGGCCCATTTCGTGGTTGTAACCTATGAGGTGTGGTGTATTCCCATCGACGTCAAAGGTCTGAGCCACATACGAGACAAAAGGATGCATATCGATATTTATTACGTATTTTGCTTCCCTCTTCATGAAGTATGATCCAAAAGCTCCGCACAGCACCATAACGCACGCACAATGCAGCTCTTGCATGTGTGGGGAATGGAGATGTTGCATGTGTGAGGAACTTGCGATTTGGCTGTTGATTCTGAAGTAAAAGTTCGCGAGAAACACGATGGTGCCACTGGTTTTCTCTGAAATCAACTCCCAAGCTCATAAAAAGCTCTCAAGTTGAGGCCAAAATGGAGGGGATATCCCACGCTATCCTGAGAGTCCACCTCTACATCAAAACAAACTCTCCATGCAAAGATAGGGAGCAAATACATTGACAGGGCTGCCACTTTATTTGGGGACTCTTAAATTGAAAACACGTCATCATTGCTAATGTACTTGCTCCCTATCTTTGCATAAAGAGTTTGCCTTGATGTAGAGGTGGACTCTCAGGATAGCGTGGGATATCCCCTCCATTTTGGCCACAACTTGAGAGCTTTTTTTGAGCTTGGGAGTTGATTTGAGAGAAAACCAGTGGCACCATCGTGTTTCTCTCAAACTTTTACATAAGAATCAACAGTCTAATCGCAAATTCCTCACACATGCAACATCTCCATTTGATATTTAGGTACTTTAACTTACGTAAAAGTTCGCAAGAAACAGGATGGTGCCACTGGTTTTCTCTGAAACGAATCCCAAAGCTCAAAAAAAGTTGCCGAAGTTGAGGTCATAATGGAGACGATATCCCACGCTATCCTGTGAGTCCACTTCTACATCGAGTCAAATTCTCCATGCAAAAAGGGAGGAGGAAAATAAATTAGCAGAGTTGGCACTTTATTTGGGGGCTCAAAAATGGAATACACGGCAACCTTGCTAATGCATTTGCTCCTATCTTTTGCATGGAGATAGTTTGATTTGATACACAGAGGGGGACTCTAATAATACCGTGAGATATCCACTCCAATACGGCCTCGACTTTAAGAGCTTTTTTACAGTTTTGAAGTTTGTTTCAGAGAAAACTAGTGGCACGATTGTGTTCCTCGCAAAATTTTACATGGGATTCAAAATTGAAATCGCAATTTCCCCTCACATGCAAAAGCTCCACTGCCGCGACTAATACTAACAAAAATATAGTGATAATATGGACCGAGTTTAACAGAAACGAACCAAGCCACATCAGCTATTGCCAAGTTTAACTATGGGCAATTACATTTTTTACGAGAGAACGTTTGTTCGGATTTCTTTGAAAATTTTAAGGAATTTGCTTCGTACCATGGAGAATTTTCACTGAAATTTGCACGAAAATCCGCACAACCGTTTTCATGTAAAAAATTAAATTGCCCAATTAAATTTGGCAATTAATAGCTGATGTGGCTTGTTCCTTTCTGTTTAACTCGGTCCATATATAGTGCTTGACCTTTTCCATCCCGGAAACGTCACACACTTGCACACGACTTCTCCCAGGCTGGTTTTCTCATGAATTAATTCGAAGCAACATTTATATTAGTAGTTTGGCCATGCAACAACCCGTTTCGTACTCACACCCATCCAGAATGTTGCCGTCCGACTGCTACAGTGCAAACATGTGTAACTCTAAGGGTTAAAAATGATACTCTCCGGTGAGAAAAGTTGTCACCAACTGCGGTTTGGTAGTTGTGGTGGAATGGTTACTTTCACGAATGAGCCCTTAATCAGAGAACCTGATCCAACTTTTTTCTCATGAATTAAAACTTTGCAATATTATGAAATCATCGGTGCAAACTCTAACGCTGCAAAGATACTTGCAGTCAGTCCTGAAAGAAAAGTTGAGATGATACGTGAGGACGTAGTCTCTACCGATGTTGCATCAACCGCACATGAACGAGCGTTCGGCAGTATTTCGCTCCACATACTTGGGGAGCAACTCTCCGTGATGAAACGCCAGAAATTTCATTTTTCGCTTTGCAAATCAAGTGTTTTGCTCATCTGTTCTTTTTCCTGTCTTGAAGCGGAAAATATGTGTCCGGCTCTGAGGAAAGGGGCCACATCTTCACGGTAAAATTTAATTACCTTCAAAAGTCCACGCGAAAATGGTCAATACTAGATTCAAGGAGTATCATGCACTTATAATATAATAGTAATCATAGTATGGCAGTATAACAGTAAGCCCTCCAAAGCTCAGGCGGTATTCCTCAAAAAAGTTATACTATTATTTTGCGTCTACTCTCCTTTCTTCTTTATCAAACAGAATTCTTTTGAAAAAAAATATCGTAGCTACCACACGAACCATATGCCTTGTATCTAACAACATTAATTAAATTTACATAGAAATTCAGAGACGTAGATAATACCAATTCCCTAAAAGACCAGGAATTGCGAAAATCTCTGTCTTTTATTAAAAGATGATCTATTTTTATGCAAGCGTCGACCATCCTAGAAAAACGTTGACTTTAGGCTCCTTTGAAAAATGTCTGGCTTCTGAACTAGTCTCAGCTGTATCGTATGGCGCATGGTGAACCCTTTTTGTTAAAAATGAATCAACATTTTTTAACGTAGATAGAAGGTTGCTATCCTTAATTCATGCAGCTCACGACAATCTTTATAAAAATTAAAGTGTGCTCCTTTCTTTTCAATCACGCGTATTTTAAAATTGGCTGACAGTGAGCTTTTTCTTTAACTTTATCCCTCTAAGTTACATTGATTTACTACCAGATTCAATTCTGATCTTTTCAAGAATAAAAAATGAAGTTCATGGTACGTTTTATGAATATTCGGAACTTAGAATACACAATTCACCTCAGGTGACTTTCAGATGGGCTAGGAATTTGCATAGTATTAAAATATTCAAACAACGTTCAAACAAGTATGGTTTTTCTTCAATCTTCAGCTGTTTTAATTAAAAAAAACCCGCGGAAAGTTCGGTCGCTCAGACCTTGATGCTGGAACCCCTACTTTACGTCGCAAATCTTACCCTGCAATTTTCGCCGCTAGTGAAAACCATATTCTATTCCGGGAGTGTCAACACTGGGCTTAGTGCCACTAAGTGCAGTTTAATTACCCAGCAGTCACGAGTTCTTTCCCTCCTCACCATGAATCAAGTGTGTTAATCTCAAAACTAATTTAAATCTAAGCTGACAGGCAGATGAAACTTACATTTGCGAAAGATATTAAACTCGTAAACTCAAATGCGACCTTAATTCTTTGGAATTTCACGAGTTTTGTGATGATATTGCACAAACTAAGTAATCAACAGACATTCACCTCATCTTAAATTGATGGATATATTCGAGTTACTGAGCTTCGTCACTTTCCGTCGCAGGTGGAAAATTAAATATTTATAGCTTTTTTTAATCGGAAAGAAACACTCACTTTGAATAACACCCTATGAACTGTTAAGTTCTGTTTAAGGCAAATATGATCAGATTCATGAAGAATTATTTAATTTCGTGATTTGAAATAAGAGTAGGGGAAATTTACAATTTCAAAATTTTCGCCGATGAAGAAACTTATTTTTCCTGCACTGAACTCTTAATTCACTCTTGGTGCCTTTCAGCCAATTGTTGATTTGGAGACGAATTAATTTTATGTACTTCTACTATTACTACTACTACTACTACTACTACTACTACTACTACTACTACTACTACTATTACTACTACTACTACTACTACTACTACTACTACTACTACTACTACTACTACTACTACTACTACTACTCTCAAAGTACATGAAAATAATATTTTTTATTAGTGGTTGCGACCATTTCAGCTAGTACATTTATAATTAGGAGCTGCTATACTTACATAATGTCTAAAATCACTTTAACTTTTAAAATTGAAACATTAACATTGAAAATATAGTGTTTTAATTCAAACCACACAATAATTTTTAGCATACTTTCCCTTATTTTAAAACTCCGGGGTTATCTTGATAACTTCAATATTATTAGTTTATCACAAATTTCTCCCTATATTCAATCACTGAAAAATCCTGTAGTCTTTCTTGGTGTATAGGTGACTTTTTCAAGAATCAATAATTCAAATTAATTCTAGTGCCAAATAATCAATAACCGAGGAATCCAGCGATTCTTCTCGCATGATATGACAAGGAGAATTAAGAGAGTTTGGTGCGGGAATGCTCGCATTACTAAGATCTTGTCGGAAACTGAGCTTAAAGTTTCGGAGCTTTGCGAATTGCAGTCCAATCAGCTTTAGCGGATGAAACATACCCAAGCCCGCGACTCGACTTCGCTGCTTCACTCTGGCGCTCTTGTTCTCTACTCAGCTGTAGTGTTCTAGAGCTATTATTATGGGTTGCCAACTCGTGAAAAAACAACATTTCTCTCTCCTGGAGCCACCTAAGCGATTTTATCGGGCCGAAAAAGGGCGTAATCAGCAGGGGCGCACGAGCAGTTAAGAGCACCTTGTGAGTTGTCAATTCTTCATCCATCCTCCTAAAATCTATCTTTTATCGGCACGATAAGACGAACAACTCAGAGCACCGACCAATCGCATGACTCAATTCTCCTTAATCCTGTCTTGCCCGGTCGACGAACATCAATCAGGCTGGAGAGACCATGTATATTATAGACCGTCCACTCTCCGCACTAGCAATCTAAGCCTTGTGATTGGGTGAGGTTTGAGTAAGCTTGGGGGTCAACACTACTTTTCACCTTTTGATCCCTAGTTTAGCAGATCTCACTATTTTTCTGTAATCTATGAGCTTAAGGTGAATCCAGGCTTCGAACTTCGCGCGATTTGGCCACCACGTCGCGCTGCTCAGAATAGCCGTATATATTTGCCAAAATAAGAAAACCCGCGATAATTATTCAAGATTGAGGATCCAGGGGATATAGCAACATACTTGAGGAACACTCAGTAAAAAAATCTTCTCAAATCCCCAAAAATAAAGTCGTAACAACGGTGGAAAGTAATTCCCATTGCGGCAATGGGAGAGGGAGAGACGGAACATGAGGGATTCGGTTGCGCGCTCGGCCGCCGCCACTGAGCCGAAAGTTTCAGCCGTACTTTCTCTGTACTTCTCTGTAATTCTAATTACCAATATTTTTAGCTCAAAAAATCAAGCAAAATAATCTATATGATGTGGATCTGCTTTTTGTAATTTGAACAATATTATTTCAGTAATCGTCGAGGAAAGTGATATTCTCAGTGGTGACTGTGGCGCTATCTCTAATTTTGAATTATCCCTAATCGAACCCTGGATTCATTTTAAACCGCCCAAGCACAACTTCATGACTAGCGCAACTGACTTATTGCGTCTCCTCAATTTTTTCCAATTTTATCTTTGAATTTCCCAACATCGTTCGGCGACGTTGTAAGAGAGCGACTTTGTTCTGTCAGTCTTGATCCAAATTGATCATTGCGTTGGTCGAGAAGCACTTGCGGGAGTTTATAACTCGCATTGCACTGGAGTCACGATTACGATGATTAATGGTGTCCAGCGTGATGGCCTCTTTTTCTGGAAATATCCTCCAGAGAGTCATGTCTTTGGGTATACACTTTGAAAAAAGTCGCTGCAGCTTTATCAATAAAGAACGCGGTGTAAGCTCTCGCGGCAAATGCATTCTCCGCGCTATCAAATTCCGTAACGAAGAAACGAAAAAACATTAAACGTCGTTCATAAAATACATAACGCTCCAGTGGGAAGACAGATCGTCTAAGACTGGGATATAGAGGAACATTTAAGGATGCTGAACTTATCAGTAGAATGGACGCGGGAAGCCGATTTTTCGAAATTCTAAAGGTAAAATTAACAATGTTCCAGTCTCAATTAATCAGGCAAAGCTAATTCGGGAGAAAGAAGTAAACGAATTGTCAAGTAATTTTTTTGAGATGAGTAGATAAAACCAATTTTTAACGTTACGTATTTAATGGTCGACCTTTGAATGCGGCATCAATTTTTGCTCCGTGCATGCGGGCTATAAGTCTTCTTAAATTCGTCGTCGGCTGATGGTATAATTAGGCATTATGTCCTGTGTCGGATGGATAAAATACTCGTGTATTTGAAGACCGAGAAATGCAATTTTCCCGAGTACTTGGAATGATGTTAGTGCAAATTTTGCCTCAATTGATAATTGAATCAGTGAGAACGAAAACACACCAACTCGGTAACTCGAAAATGCTCAATTATCATTTGAGATGGTTAATTTTCATAAGAGTCATTGGAGTTAGTGCATCTGCTCCAACTTGGACCTTTAAAGTGTCCTGGTATACTTGCCTTTCGGCACCGAAAACCTTTTTCTTTGACTAACTTCTTCACCTTCAGTGCAGTTTTGTGTGTGACTCAATTATTTTCATTTTTCCGAGTTGGTGCGTTTTCTTACTCACCGATTCAATTTTCCATTGGTTTCCCATAGTCAAACATTCATAATCCAAGTAATGTATGAGGCATTGAAGCATGGACAAATTTTAAGATCGCTCAGTGCTACAAATTCGGAGAACAATCGCGCATCGTGCATTATTCCAGCTATAGTTTTTTCCTCAATAATTTTTACAATCCAATCATCTTTCTGTGGAGCTGGTTCCGTGCTTTTGCAAGAGATTCGTATACAGTTCATTTTCGAAGTCGATTGCGTTTTCATGCATGCAAAACCCAGAAAGAGGAGCGTATCCGCCTTTAATGCACCTTAAAAACCCGAGAATGGTTCAATAGCCACAGAAACGATACTTTTGACGTGCAGGCTCAGAGATCCAATTTCCTTGAGTACCCGAATGAATTTGCGAAACCGCGGAACATCCATCAATAACCGCAAAAAACCCGCGAGTTTTCTTGAAAGCTCGGAATCTAAATGCGTTTTAGTCTTCTTTATCCGGTCCCTTTTCATTCTTACTTACTGCTCTGCTCCGCATTGTTCTGCTTCGTTTCATTTTGTTTCTTTTCAGTATTTTAATGAACAACACAAAATATTAGGAAGAACATCGTTAACTCGCTCACACCGTTTCTACACTTTCGCTCTTTGATAGCCCTGGATAGAAGATCAAATTCCCGAACCAATTCCGATCAAAGTAGCATCTAAGTGTCGGGAGTCATCAGTCTTAAACTCATTAATTTGCTTAATTTTAAAATGAAACCTTGGCAGAAATGTTTCCTGTGACAGGAAATGATGAATGGTGGCACTCCATTCTTATCTTACTTTGAACAAAATAGTGCGGCCCGTCAAAATTTGATGGTAGATGGTGACCATCAGTCATCAGCATGTCTACTTTGATCGGAATAGGTTCGGAATTTGATCGTCAATACAGGGCTTACGATCCATCACATTTACGGATGGATTTTTTTTTTTTTTTTTTTTTTTTTTTTTTTTTTTTTTTTTTTTTTTTTTTTTTATTTTTTTCACGATACTTCACCATCACCTATTTTACAATATGAAGAAATTTACAGATTAATATAGAGATTAATAATAATTATGCTAATTTAGAAAAATCATGGAAGGCAACACATTAGGAGAGTCCCAACTAAAACTATCTGAAGGAGGTAAAATTTTAATTCATGAGAACAAGAGACCTTTCCTGTGACCCCTGCCATTTCGTAAATCACCCATGAAAAAATTGAAACGGAGGAAAAGGAGAGTAGAAAAAGGGCCGGAAGAGGAGCAAAATGTATGTTGTTTTTTCTTTTTTCTTCCTTCGATTTGTCGAAACTAACTCGAAGGAGGATCGCTCCAAAGTGAAAAGTCTTTTTGAAAGATTTTCAGCGACTGCAGCGGAATTTGTAAAAAGACTTGGTTCCCTTTCGTAATGACGTCCGTTACTTGATGTGTTTTTATTGAATTTTTCGAGAGAATTGAAGTTAATACTGATCCGGTTATCTCAATAAAATTTTATAACTTCCTTGACGGTGAATAACCAAAGAAAAAGTCAACGGTGACGACGCTGAGGAATCTTCGGAGTTCCGGAAGTAAACTTCCTTCTAATGAAACACAGGCTGATATGAGAGAAAAGCGCGAGTTTAAAATTTGCATTGTAAAAGTTTGATCGGTGCCTGAAGTTTTCTTTGATCAAAATCTATTTAGCGAGAAAGCTGATAGGTTTAAAAGTCCTTCTGGGGCTTTATCTCGGGACGGCTAGCTGAAGTCACTGCAGCGCTATTGAAATTCCCCAGACTTTTTCTTCAAACTTCTGCGAGAGCCGTAACTCAACGTCAGTCAGACTTAAATTGAGGGAATATATGGACCTAGTATAACAGAAATGCATGAAGTCACATTTAAAAAAAAAAAAAAACACTGAAATAACAGTAGTTTTTATGTAATAAAGTTTGCTTAAAGGAAACAAATCCATTGATCGAAATGTTGAGGAATTTTCCCTGATAAAAAATTCACCTTGGACGAAATTTATGCATATTTTTCCTCCATTTTTCAGATATTGTACCTTCAATTGCCAACAAAATTTGCTGAAAAATTTAAGGAAAAAGATTTACAAGCTTCCTAATAAACTCGTATAATATCAAAGAAAATTGGGCAACACCTGGAGGTTCATACGGCGCAGTAGAACGATCTAATAGAAGAAGTCGGACATGAAATTTTTGACTAAGATTTCAAATTTTAGTGTTTATTTCGTCACAAATTCAATTTCAAGAGATATTCCTGAAAATTAATTTCACGAAAAAACCAATAAAACCACCTTTAAACTTTTTTGTCTTATATTTTTGCTGCTTAATATACTCTGTGAAAAATCCCGGCGCGAAATTCACGCTTACTCAGTTGTTATTTTGACTACCAGTTACTCGAGTGCATGGATCGTTGGTGATATTCACGCTCTGATCTATTCACTCAGAGTGCGGCGCGATATTCGCGCTGGATTTTTTTTCACGCCGGCTATTCACTCAGAGTAAATCATTTATTTTTAACAGTGTAAGCTTCCAAAGTTTCCAGCTTTTGTTCACCTCTCCATATTGATTCGATCCATCGTGCGGCGTTTTCCCTCAGCGCGCGGGAGTATGACCCTGGAGGAGACGCTGTGTCCGTCGTCCCGTCCTCGATTGGCTGCGGATTGTGCGGTCGAATTTCTAATCACCTCGTCGGACGCCTTGTCGCTAGGACTCGGAGTCTGGCCCGATTACCAATAACAGTTTCACACGCCCGACTGGAGTCTGGTCCTCCCGCGCCGAGAGCCGCAGCTCAATTTCCGCTCGAGCCATGCCACGAGACTCTCGTGCGAGGCCGCAAAGTCGTGCCAAGTTCTCACACCTTTTCTATTTCCTCAAGATTCTTCTAGTGTGGAGCTTCGAAATATCGATGATTAAAAACAAAAAAAGGGAATTTTATTTAGACATGGCTCCACGTTTCCTGCGAATAGTTTGCGCAGGAAGATAAATTAGTTAAAGTCGAGTATTTAACCGGGATTGAAATAATAATTGCACTCAATTGACAATTACACGGAGAAAAAAACTTCCTGCATGGGACCCAAAGTTGAAGTCATATGGATCTCTGAAGTTTCCGGATCACGCATCCGAAAACTTGAGGTCCAGCTGCCGAAGTTCGGGTCAGACATCGAGGCACTTCGGTATGTACCGGAGTACTTCAGATGTGTGACCCGAACCCTTCGGTATATATAGAAGTGTTTCAGATGTCTGACCCGAACTTCGGCAGCTCGACCTCAAGTTCTTAGATACGTGATCCGCGAAAACTTCAGAGATCCATATGACCTCAACTTCGGGTCCCAAGCACGAAGTTTTTTTCTCCGTGTAGACACATTATTTTAACTAAACTAACATTAACAATGGAGTAATCAACAAAATATCGCTTACTTTGTTTTCACTTCTTCTTCCTCTCTCAATGGGTCCTAGGAGTACAAGGACCATACTTGGTACAGAGAAAAATACTGATTAACTCAATATTTTTCCCAACTTCGTAAGTGGTATTTTTCCCAGGGACAAATCCCGTGAAACGGCCCATGGAGACAAGATCTTAGAGGTTCGGTACTACTTTCGCGCCCCAACCTCCGAGCTACCATTTTATTTGAGCTCGGAACTTCAAATTCGGTGACTAAGGAATCGCAACATTTATGCGTGATTTTGGTATCACCTAGCGAGGTGGCTCTAAAACGGATTCGACCCATCGAAAACCGACCGATCTGATTGGTCGAATCAGGTAGCAACGGTGTTCACTAGTGTTGGTGATTGATGAAACAAACCGAGGCGGTCTTTCCTACAGAGGTTCGGAACTTCAAATAAAATTCGCTTCATGAATTATCTAAAATTGTATTGCTGTAAGACTCCGATCGTGTTTTAATTTTTTGAAAGAAAACAAACCAAAATTTAAAAAATTTAAAATTTAGTATCTATCAATTGTATTCATTTTCTATAGGAATAGATATAAGCACAGCGGAAATAAATAAGTAATTCCAATAACAAAAACTTACCTAAAATGAAAGGGTTACCCTCTACTGAAAGGATATGGAGGAGGGCCGTTATTTTGCGGCATCGAGGAAAGTTGAAGGCTGAAAAATCGTACAAAAGGGAGTTTCCCGCAAGATACTGCTAAATAATTTGCATTTAAAAAAGTATGAGCTTCACACCTCGTCACGTGTTTTTTTTTCTCAAAAAATTCCAGGTAAAAACTTAGTTAGAAAAGTTCTGAGGGAGGCAATATATTGTGCATGGATCCCAGGTATAATCAGGGAAAATTCGAAGTTGATCGTCGAATAGGCAACAGTGTTAAGATGAAATTTTCTTAGTTAGCGGACTTGGACGTTAGACCGTTGGACGTTGGACCTAGATTAAATTGTCAAGGTGTTTGGACGATCCGCAATCAAGCCGTGTAATTGAGGTTTTTCACCTCTTCGGTAGAGTCCTGGGTCCTCGCAGAGAAGTTCAGACCCGCGCTCGAATGAAATTCGCCGTCACGAAGTGAGAGAGGAATTGAAAATCCAAAGAACGAGCACCGTGTTCAGAGGCCTTTTGAAATTAAGCTGCGTGAAAAGGCAAGAAAATGTGAGTTTTTTCCTCTCTTTTAAGTAGAGATTACGTTTTACTTTGTCCATATCAGTTACGTTATTTGTTCGATTCTGCTCGATCGATAACTCAAATCTGGCTTTCTGATCGAACCTACCAAAAATCCATCTCTCGAAAACCTTGTCTCCCTGCATTTAGTATAGGTAAGGAACATAATTCGAAATCCGCGATTTTGAATTCAGGGGCTTGAAGGACAAGGCGCATAAGTGCAGTTTTTGCTGTTTCAAGAAATACGTGTTTAAAAATTTCAAAATTGCATGGAGCCTTATAGTAGAAATGAAGTTTAAATTCACTTGTTGATACTTTAAAGTTAAATTTTAGTTTTGAATGTTTCACAGAATATACTTTTAATCTAGTTTTAGTTGAGTTCATGACTATTTCAATTCTTTCAAAAACTTTACTTATGCGCCGTGTCCTCCAAATCGATTTTTGTGAAACTCGGTATCAGGGGGTATTTCTTAACGGGGACTGTCCTAGAAATGACAAAAAGAACCTCTTGGCATACAAAATTCAGACTTTCAAAATTTGTTCAGAATAAAAATGAATATAATATAATAACAACTTAGTTTAGGGGAAATGCTGCAAAAAAACAACAAAGGATTGAAAAAAACCCGGAACTTTTCAGAAGCCAACACTTCCATTTTCAACCAATTCCAACATTAAAAAATGAATACTTTATTTTGACCCGAAATGTCATTCTAGGCCCCTCGTAACATAATAAATGAAAATTACTCATCATTTTGCGTTCGACGTATGCTGCGTGAACAGCACTCAAAGCCAACACATTGAAATTCTATTCCCCGTAAGTCGCGATTGGACAATTATAAAACGCCTTCAATTGCGCGTGATACTGAGCAACACACCGAAGTTGAAATAGTTGTATTCTTAGGTTCGAACCTACTTCAAGTAAATTACCCTATCAAATAAGGTTTTTCAACTGGTTAACTGCTGTATTTCAAGTTACTTCGCGTGTTCAATGCTCATTATTACTCGCGACAAATATTTAATCCTCAATCGACTTAAAGCGAAAGAATCATCATTATTAATATGACCAACGAAAGAGGCGTACCTGCAGTAAAAACTGTTCTAGAAATTTCATTCTTTTTGCACGCATCTGTCATGAATCATGGGGTATTTTTTGACGGGAGACTCAAATATTTGGCTAAATTTTGAAATTCTAAAATCAAAGATGGCGAACGTGGCAGCTAAAGTGCTTTCTTAGCTTTTCCAAAAGTACTTATCCTCGCAATCAAGATCTATAAATTTTTTATTGAGTTTCAAAATCAATTTACCCTCAACCATCATAGAACTCATTATGAGCGCGCTCTTCTATTTTGATATGTTGAAACTCTTCGAGTACAAACCCAGCCATGGAATTCTATTCAAGACAACTGGAATGCTTGTCTACTGAGAGGACTGACTGGCTTCGTGCGAGAAATTTTTTCAATGAGAAAGACAATTCCGGAGAAAAACGTACTCTTTGGATCTCCATTAAAATGCAAATTATACACATATACCTCCACGCAAAATTATCACGTCACTTTGTTTTAATTCTAATTTCTCCTTATTTTGAGGCTGATATCTTCACAGTGTTGAACAAAATTACTTTTTCGTTGAGGGTATTATATTTTTTCAATAGTTTTTAAATGTGGTTACCAACGGTGGCGAGGCTTAAATTATAGATTATCGATATCTCACCATTTTAAGCTGTGGTAAAGAATCGATTATTAAGGTGTTCGTCGCGAACCCTTATTCATCGATCCTTTTCCGTAGGTTTAAATGACAGAGCAATCGATAACTCGCAAAGCACGCCACGCCACTGGACACCGATGAAGAGAACCTAGAGGAATTAGAGCAAACAAGCAGTGCTACTCTGCAGTGCTAAGGAAGAACGCCGTCTGAAAATTCCAGAGTTACCAAATTTCCTTCGATAAAATGTTTATTTTTGCGGAACGTTATGAATATTTGTCCTTGAAATTTTCAGGAATTTTAGGGGAAATTGCTAGAAAAATTATCGATAAAATTGGAAGAAAAATATCCATAAGTTTACCAGGAAATTCGTGTTTTTTCAAAGGAAATTTGGCAACGCCTGAAGGCTCATACGGCGTTTTTTCCTTAGCACGGCACTACTCTAAGGCGTTGGTGAGTGTCTAATCCTGCAACAACTAATGGTGGAAATAATTTAGGGAAATCGGTGATGACGACTGGATGTTCCGGGCGCCTTCAACTTCCATGAATTATGCATTCAAATAATTATCCTCAAAAGGATTGCGAGATCGTACGTCTTTCATCCCGCGTAGTGGATGACTTGCCAGGGGCATATTTACATAATAATCCTTACTCAAACTCAACTCAAGTGAAACCATAAAATAAATAAAACCCCTGTTTTCCTCTCCATGGTTATTATTTTCCATCGTTTCCTTTTATCTAGATCATATTTGAAATTTTAAAAAAGACGTCTGCTCGCCTGCGGTTTCTGAGGGCTCAAGTCGGTGCCGCGTGCCAAGTGGACTATATTTCACAATGAGGAACTGCTATTTCCGGCTCACTTTAGAAACGATTTATGTTCCGGTAGTTTCCCAGTGCCAATTGGTACTTTTATAAATGAGCCAGAACTGGTAGCCCCTAATTGAAAAATATACGGTCCAAGTAATTAGTAACTTAAGTATCGATGGTGGAACTTAAGCGACGTACATCGCGATTGAAAAATAATAAAAAAACTGTGTAATAGTCGAAAGCTTCATCACGGCAGAGACAAAGTATGTTTATGCTCAAGGCGCCCATTCCATCAGTTGTCGCCGACAACTTGTCGGTAACTAGCTACTAATTCCTATAAATACATTTGGAACCAAAAATGAACTTTTTTTCCCTAACAAAAGAGGTTCTTTTCGTATCGACCTCGTTTTGAAAAGCAGACATTTCGGTCAAAAAATGAATGATGTATGAATTTGCTTGTGGATGATGCTCTTCGTAATCAAAAAAGCCATACCAGATAAAATTCTTGCTTTATAGAGCTCTTTAATTTGACTATATTTTCGGTAAAACGGCTAAATGTTCTGAGATAATCAGATAGGACTCAAACTAATTAAATTCCCGCCTAATAATTCATTAGAAAATTTTCAAACTTGCAACCCCTCTCAGTCAAAACCTGATCGTTGAGGTGTACAAAACACAACCCTTTTTTATGATTTTCGACCACTTTTAGCAGTATCTGTGGGCTACTTGTTAAAATGGATAGACAAAGCTGTAGGCAAAGAAGGCAAAAGGAATATGGCGGGATCCTGTCGATGGGAGCGAGTTATTTCAATGGACAAAGGAAGTTGGTAATAGACTAACTAATGCCAACCCTTGAGAAACCCTATAGTTAGTCCCGTTTATCCCCTTAGTCTATAAAATCCACCCTTCTCAACCAATAGGATCGCTCCATACTCCCTATATGTCTTTTTTGTCTATCAATTTTTCTATCAATTTCATTAATCAGCCTCGCTGTTTTGATACGATTTAAAATCCCCCTCGAGCAAGTCTCTTTTCTGCAGAAAGAAATTTTCAGCAGAAACATGCAAATCTCCGGTTGGGTCACTTTTCAACTGCATGATGTTATTTGTAAATATCGTATAAAGTAACAAAAAAACATATGAAGTCGAGCTCAAAATAAGAGATAGAACTGCTAAACTGAAGGGCAAAGAAAAATGAAGAGGGGGATGTAGAAAGGGGGCGGGGGGGGGGGGGGCAAAACCATACGGAGGCGGAAACGCAGTGGCTCTCCACGATGGGCGTTCGCGGTAGCGCGAGACGACGGGTCAGCGAGAATTCGAGAGTAAATATTTGACTCAATGTTCAACTAGTTAGAAAAACATACATAATTCACACCCCTACATGCGGATGTCTTTATTCTCTGGTGGCATCTAAATTGATTTATTTGCTCTGCATTATTGTTAACCCCAGGACCTCTATGCCGCTTTGCTGAGGAAAAACGTCGTATGAGCCTTCAAGCGTTGCCCCTATTGCCTCCAACAAATAACAAATTTACTGGAAAAATTGTGAATGTTTTTTCTCCCCAAATTTTTCAGACGATTTCCTTCGCAATTTAATCTAAAATATCTGCAAATTTCAAGAAAAAACATGCTCAACTTTCTTCCACAGTAAACATTTGATTGGAGGAAATATTACAACTTTCGAATGATCATACAGGGTTCTTTCTTAACACGGCAGAATGATGGTGCCGAGATTTCGAGGGAAGCTCGCTGAGGAGAGAAACTGAGCATTGTCGTCGAATTTGCAGCAACAGTTGTGCTCTCTTTGAAAATTTATTTGATTATGGAGCGCATTGATGGAGTAAAAATTGGATGGGAATAGAAATAAGCAATAAATAGTAAAATATCACTGATATAGATTTCATTGATTTTAATAATGATACATGTAGCTCTTTTTTCTTTTTTTTTTTTAAGGAAAAGGGAGACATTTTTCTCACAACTTCAAGTGAAAGTTGTGTTATCTAGTCTTTTGATTAGCAGGGGCCCAACTTTGGTTATTATTTCTTTAGTCTCGACAATCTTATCAACTAGAGCTGAAGATGAGAGGTAGAAACACATGCGGTTGTTTGAAATCTCGCCAGCATATTTAATGTCCGCCGGTGGGATGATTTTTGATAACTCATCTAGGTAATCAACCATTGTAAGTTCATTATGAGCAGGAATCACAATTGCGTGTTTTTTGGAAAGATCAAGGCTGGACGGTTGATTTTGGCTAGCTGGAAGGTTGAGAAGAGGAAGAGCACATGGGGATTTTGGATGGGAAGAAGAGGAGGATGCACTCGACACTTGTTCGTTTTGAGGTAGCAAAGGATAGGCAGAAGTAGGCGGCACGGAATGTAAAGAACGCTGACTTTCGGACGATGTCAGATGAGTTTTGGTTACCGGTTCATATTTCCAATTGTAATTAATTTTCTCCGACGAAGCGTTAGTCTGTGCCATTTTTATAAGGAATCTTTCGCGTTTTATTGTAAGAAAATGACGTGCAATGGCAACATGGATTGACGGTAACTATGGAAACGCCCAAGGGGATGCTTGTGAAAATTTTTGATTTTAGTACATTTTGTAAAGGTTAGGCTACACTTAATCGCATGAATTATTTGACTTCAAAGTGTCGGAGAGTCACAACAGGGCAATCCAAATCAAACTTTCAAAGTTGAAGAAACTTAGCACAAAAACACTGAAGAACTGCACCACTTTCGATAAAGGAATACCGGGAAGGGCATGAGCAAAAAACTGGGACCTCGTTCATGCAATAGACGCAACTTCTGCTCGAGCACGGAGGACCAATAGTTTTTGAGAAACTCCCAAATTGAACGAATTTGACCGGTTCAGCCTAACGTTGCCTAATTTTCTCTCTGAATACTTTCTGTAGATTGTTGATAATAAACTTAAAAAAAAAAAAAAAAAAAAAAAAAAAAAAAAAGTTTATCTTTGCAATGAACACTTTCCTATAGAATCCTCAATGAATCATGAGGTTAGCTCAAATTCCAATACTTTCTTTATTTCTTTTTAAAAAATAAGTTTTATTTGAAAATAGCATTACTAGTACAAGAACTTTATGTCTTGTACGTGCCTACATAGATTACGTTAACGAAGATATTAAGAAACAGAGTAATATCAGGTAAAGCAAATTATCTAAAAGACCAGGAATTTTAGAAGTCTCAGTCTTTTATTGTGAGAAAACTAAGTGTTCACATCACTCGTTTAATCATGTTGCGTTGCATTCTGGAAAAAAAATAAATAAATAAATATATCCTTACGTCAAATGTACTTCTGTAACTATATATGCTTTTTATTTCACATTTCCGTGTGCTTTGCATGTACCATGTAAGTTGTTGAAACTAGTGAAGGTGGCAAAGGGTCTCGGTCCCCTTGGCACTGTGTCAAAAAGTCAGAACAAACAGATCGTGATCTCAAGTTCAACTCACATACCCTGATTTTTTCAGAAAGTTCTTTACCTCTCTCGTTGAGTTTTTCCCGCCTTTTTATTTTGAAGAGCGAAAACCTGTGTACTCACGTCCTGTGTCAAAGAATTTAAAAGTCGCTTTTGAGGCTGAGGGAGGCTCAAAGGAGTGATCGGACACATGGTCCGGAGCCGAATGTGTAGGTTTCAGAACTCAAAGTGGGGCCAAAAAAGCGGCCGAACAACTTTCGTTTCGAGTCACGTCCGGTGAGAATTTAGTTTTGATGGAGCACCGACAAAGTTGCTGAAGACTCGACGTATCTTCCACCAATTTTAGACGCTTGCAGGAGTTTACGATAGAGTAATGATCCAATTATTCGAGTCGGCTTACTCGACAGAGACACCCAGACAGTTCGGAAAACGGTTTGCGTCCCGTAAACAGCGGGTACTCGTTACTTTGTTACGACGTTATTTCATTGTTCCCCTCGTCACAAATATACAGGGGAGACGCGCGGCATGGACTCAATGAAAAGATAGAGATTGCTGCCGCGGTGCGATGTCATTAGTGGATCCTGCAAATTGGCAACATTGCTTTTTCTCCATTTAAATCTATGGAAATTTATCGATCCTTGTAGGGGCCAGATGCTCCGACAAGAATCGATTATTTAACATAGGTTTAAAGGGAGGAAACTCGATGTTGCTAATTGTTGGATCCGCATCTGTGGAATGTCAGTCAAACTGTCGTTCGATACATCAGAAAAATTAGGGCGAAAAGTCTAGACACAGTTTGGTTTTAATACCATTAGCAGAAACAAATTGAAACAAAAGATAGTCCCACTCATAAGCGTAGAGGATCATTGGAAGAAAAAAACGAACAAAAACAAACAAAAAATTAATTGCACAATGCAGGGACATAAAACCAAAACTTGTCCATGAAAAAAAAGTTCGCATTTGATATAGCAATTCCAATCATGCTTCCTACATATTTGAGTTCGCCTTCTTTCCAGGGATTAGGCAAATTCAATTCCCAGGCGTTCAAATCGTCGCATTCCTGGCATGTGAGTTCATGTTCTCTATTAATAAGCAAGTAAAGTGAATAATGGGAATGAAACATTATCATAGGCAGACTAAAGGCAACGAAGATCAAAAATCAGGCTTTAGGGAGTAGAGAGCTTATTTCTTTTCCTTGATTTATTTTAATTTGGAAACTGTTTTTCATAATTTTTATTTCCTTCTACTGCATTTTTACTGCGCTTCAGATGCAATCACAAAATTTGTGTGACCGGACTTTCTCCCACAGAACTTTTAATTTGTTTTAGAAGCTTATCGAAAATGCTCCTAAATTGTCCGTCGCGTTTCACGTTTGTCGCGGACCAGTGGCATGGAGTGAATTGCGAGGTATCAATTTGTATGCCATTTAGGCCTATTATAAAGAATCAATTATGAAGGCGTTCACTGCGAACACCGAGTACATCGATCCTTTTCCATAAGTTTAAATGGCATAACAATCGATGCATCGCAATTCACGCCACGCCGCTGACGCGGACCTTGTTCTTGAGGTAGGTCATCTTTTGCAACCATTACGGACAAATTCCCTCTCAATTCACGACTGAATGACTGTTATTTCAAATTTGAGATTTGTCTTAACGAAGTAAATACTGAAACTTACGTGAACAACTGTTCGCATGCAAAACTACTGTAAACTTCTCCTTCCTCTCCATCTTCTTTTAAATGCAACTCGGTACATCTCTGAAAAACTCGGTCGACATTCCACCGATCACCACATCCAAGCATCATACGAGAGGATCATAATTTTCACACCGAGTCTCTTGACATGGGTTCGGGTGAAAGAGAAAGAAAATCAGGGAATTAAACCATTGATTTTTGATTAGGGTGCCCCCGCTGCCTCATGTTACAGGACTTGACCTTTGGCCGGAAAATTGGGACGCAGAGCGCCGCATGATGGATAGCACGCCAGCACACGGGTTTGCGACTGTCGAAAGCTAGCGCGAGTTGTAACGAGTGTTGCCACATCTATCGGAAACCCACATTTCATTTACGTGCGAAGAAATGACTCAATTGCACTGGTTATCAACTCGTATTTTCACGATCAAATTTTGCAGAGTAGCAAAAAATGCTAAAGTCTATTAAAGACCTAAGAGTTCATCTCCAGTTTAGACGACCTTATTACCATTAGAATTACACGTTCATAACGTCATTCTCTATCCCAATTTCCCCCTAATTTGTCAGTTGCGTTGTTTAAGCAAACAATATAACTCATCGCCGATTGAATGAGATCACTTTGGAGGAAGTCATGGTATGATTTGAAGTGGTAAATGATTCATTTGACCATGTCGTTAAGTCTCTCAAAAGGCCATATATTTGAATAAAAGGCCTAGGAATTTGGCATTTGGCTCGATTTCTCGTTTCTTCGAAAAATTACTCAATAGTTTCTGAAACATTTTATTTCTAATGACTGTCGGCCTTGTCATAAACCCATCATTTGAAACTACTCATGCAGCGATTTGAGTTCCAACTCCGTGTGATCTTCATATTTCTCCCAATGTGAAAGGAGGTATATTATTTTGAAAAATATAAGAAACGTCATCTACTCTTTTTATTTTATTATTTTTATTACTCTCGAGATTTTGAAGAAAAATATGTGACATTTTTATATGCTTCTATCTTTGTCCAGTGGTCCTCCCTGTGACCCAAACCACTGACCCAATTACCGGAGAGCACCTTTATTCCGATTCTGAAATATCGCAACCGAGACTGAAATCCGTCACCGGGTTTTGTTTCTATTCGCCGGGTCGTGACAAAATCGGCGTCACAAGATTGATGATGAAATCCGAAAATTTACATACAATCCAACTCAAAACAGACCATTTTACGGACCATTTCCCAACGCCGAGGAACTTGTCACTCAGCGCGACGCCAAATTTTGCAAAAGAGCACTGCAGTGAGTTCCCCCGGCGGTGATTTAAGTTGCACAACTCGACAAAACGCCGTTTGAATTAAATAAGAATAATTAATGACAAAATCGAATGAAACAAAGGCGCAGCAACAGTGTTGTTGATGAGGAGTATTGTTAATTTTGTTTCCTCCCGCGGAAATCGATTCATCTTTCTGTGTCAAGTTGCCCACCTTGTTACGTAGTTACGCGCCAACACATGCTGACTCGACAGGATCCGCGTACCCCATTCTCGATGACGGCTGGCGCACGGTGGAGCAAATCGTTGGGAGAAGGTGGACAAGATATTTTTTATTAAAACTGATGAATTTAATGTTTATTTCATCAAACATCAAGGGCTGTTTCTCAAAAGAAATTTTACAGGATAAGAAATGGTATCACATCTAATATTTTTCGATTTTTGTAAGGGGGATAAAAGCTTTCCAAATCATGTTCATTCTCTCGCTCCACTGTGCGGCACGGCGCTACGCTGCTTTGTCCCCTTTCCCTTCATATGTTCACCTCAAAATAAGGCACCCAATAGAGAAAACTCATCGGAGTATGAATACCGAACTTGGACTTTTATGCGATTAATTTGCGTACAAAAATTTCTAGAGACAGCTTACTCCGAATGAATAATCACTAAAAATGAGACATCATATTGGACTACCTACATATTTCAGCCAGGAGCTACTATTTCTGGCTCATCCATAAAAGCACCTATCTGCATAGGAGAACATATGACACATACTGTGTTTCCAAAAGAGTCAGGAATAGCAGTTCCTGAAAAATATAGTCCAGTTACTGAACAGGAGTGGACAAACTCACGATGCATAATCCGACGCTCCATTGACGTAAGGGTGTATCTCGATTTCCACATGAGTCCTGCTACCCCAATGGTTCTGCGCTTCCCCTAACTCCTGAATACCGACTTTTTCGATCCCTGAATCCTGATTTTCTTAATTTCTAATACAACAGGATTACCTACTGTATTGCATTTCTCTCTATTGTATTCGTATAATCGGGCTATGTTTTCGTGCGTCTTATCCTAATTTCTAATTTTGTCTAATCCCATACGGCGATTATTCCACCCATGGTCAGAGGACGTCTGGTCTGGATGCGCAAGCTCGCCGTGATTTGCATGCAGCGTGAAATTCCGCCATGATTTAGATGGAAGCTTGCTGTTGACACATCGTCGCCCGGCTGACAAAATAGCGTGACTGCACTTCTGGTGAGCCCTGAAAAGCCTTGTATTGTACGGACGGCAGGGTTCATCGTTGAATGTAGTTTCGTCTTTCTATCAGTAAGGCGACGATATGAACTCGTCTGGAGTTGGCCCGGACCGGCTGCCGGGTCGTTTAATGAAAGTCTCGGTCGAAAGTTCGTCCCGGTGGCTTCCGCCCTAACAGAATAATTAAAGTGTTTATTCTATAAATTGGAGTTTTTCCAAAATAAATATGAACGAGGGGCCGCACTCGGTTTTCATTCGGGACGACTGCTCCCGAGTTAATGTGAACGGACCAGTAGCGTGGCGTGGATTGCGATGTATCGATTGTTATGCCATTTAAGCCTATGGTAAATAATCGATTATTAAGGTGTTCGCTGCGAACACCCTGTCAATCGATCCTTTTCCATAGGTTTAATTGGCATAACAATCGATGTATCGCAAATCACGCCACGCCACTGGAACGGACCGGTAGAAAGTGTGCGATTATAATTTAGGGTGATTCTCAGACGGAGCTTCCCGTGAAAGTTGCGAGCTGAGTTGCCGGAGGAGTTGCGTGGCGTGCTTTGTGATATATCGATTGTTATGCCATTTAAACCTATGGAAAATATCGATTCACAGGGTGTTCGCAGCGAACACCTTAATAATCGATTCTAAACCATAGCTCCAAATGGGGAAATATCGATAATTATAATCGATCATTCGCACGCCTCGCCACTGGACATGAGGAGAATACGGACATGTCGATAGTTTTGGAAGTTACTACCCGAATATGCCGGCCAGTGTGCGAAACCATAACGCCTTCATTTCTCTGGATACGACCCGGACCTTAACCGAGCAGGAATAGTTGCCTCTAGACGCCTGTCGCCAGATTTGTGCACGGATAAAAAAACTTCATGCGTGGGACCCAAAGTTTAGGTCATATGGATCTCTGAAGTTTTCGGATTGAGCATCCGAACACTTAGGGTCCAGCTGCTGAGGTTTGGATCACACATCTGAAATTTCAGTTCTTACATCTGAAGTACATCGGTTTTCACATCCGAAAAACTTCAGTTCTCACATCTGAAGTACTTCAGATGTATAAGAACTGAAGTTTCAGATGTGTGATCCAAACCTCGACAGCTAGATCTTAAGTGTCCAGATGCTCAATCTGAAAACTTCAGAGATCCATATGACCTAAACTTCGGGTCCCACGCACGAGGTTTTCTTCTCCGTGTGCCACCATGGTACATTGGGCTGAGATCGGATAGCTCTTTTGGTCTCATGTAGGATAACAAAACGCAGATCAGGTATTCAGCCAATATGATTGGCTCCATTACAGCCGTGCCAGAGAACAACATTGTATAAACATTCGAATGTCGCCAAATTTATCGTTAAAAAACTTATTCTTGAGAAAAATCACAATTAGGATGTCGGCAGGTAAAGCAATTATTTATTTTTCCTGAACAATGAAATTTAATTTGGCTTAAAAATCCGTAGGTATACTTTTGGTAATCACATGGTTCCTCTCTGCTGCCTAGAAAAATAATATTTGATAGTATAATATGAAAGTATCGCTGAGTGACTGTTACTTCCTAGTCAAACCTTCATGTATGTAAAATCAATTTCTAGAAATGAACAAATCACTTAATTGATCAGGAACGACTCTCATCAATTGCATTTTATAATCCTCGAATACACTAAGCAATTATGAGAATGGAGAATTCGCTGCTTCGATCGTAGACTTTATTATGCGTAAAAATCATTATTCCTGATTCATCTTTAAAAGCATCCCTATGCATGTGGAAATCAACGGCACATACGTGGTTTCTAAAAAGAGGAAGTCAAATAACTTCTTTTTATGTGTAATGAGATTTAGTCATTAGGTGGTAACCGCTGGGCTCGTTAAAGTTCAAGACAACTCAACATCGGTTAACGCCTTCAGTCCTCATAGTAGATTAAAAAAACATCGTGCGTGGGGTAACAGTAATCTTTTCGAGAAGTTGTGTCTAATATGTCCAAAAATCTTGCATCGACCGTTGATGCGTGGTTTACAAACTTTGCGAATTCTTCTATAGCTAGCAGAATTATTCAGAGCTGCTTAACCAATGAACAGACTGATCTCTCCCAAAAATCCTCGGCTTTTTCCGGCTGAGTGTAATCACAAAATCCGTTGGTTTGGAGGTCCAGCAGATGAACTTTAAGGTATTTGCTGGATAAGTAAAGATTGAGACTTAGCAGCCAATACTCTTACCTCATGATATGATCACTGTTGAGTGTAAATCATTATTTCTCAATTAAAAGTTGATTCACCGAAAAAAAAAGAGGTGCTGTAGTAACATCCTGGGCATTTAAAAAAATGTGCGACAACTCTTGGATGTTGTCATTACCACTCTGGCTGTTAAAATAACGTCCCAGGATGTTACTTTTACATCCTATCATGCCACGTTAACCGTCTGAGTGTTAATAGCAACATCCAAGAGTTGTCGCACATTTTTTTGACAACCGTAACATCCGGGATTTTACTACAGCATCTTTTTTTGTGTAAAAGAAGGAGATGGTTGCCCATAACTGTCGCGTTAGATCCCAAGATCAATCATTCCATTTACCATTTTGCTCCAAAATGCGACACGACAATTCCGATAGCAAAACTTGGCAATTTTGAAAAACGCCTTCAATCGTGGCGTGATACCTCACGCATTCCGGAGAGTACTAATAGTTGTATCACTGCGCCCTACAAATGCGATTAAAGGTTTAAATACGTAAAAGAGCCTCCACGCTGGTCTCGACGGTTTTCCTTTGACATTTTTAGCGGCTCTGGTGCTTGCACTAGAGCTGCTATTCCGGACGGTCCCAGCTGGGGAGTATCAATGCAGCATGTTACATTGTAGAGACCGCGCGTTGGTTGATGGGAATCGGCGCCATTTTCGGCTATGTTCCTTGTCATGACTTTATTTTATTGCATACTGTTTTATTGTTAGTCAATGCTATGTTGTGTATTGTATTTTTGGAATCATGGTGATACAGTCAACAATTCAAAACTTGTTTGTGCTTTTATCTCGTGATGGAAAAAATGTACTTTACGTTCAAAATTTGAAAATTTGAATTTTAAAGTTTTCGCGGTTAAGGAAGCTTTAACCACTGGGTTGGAGCTTCCTAGTCATTTACTCGATATCAGCTGATAGCAAACAAAGGTTACCAGGGAAACCGTAAACGTCTAACAACTATCGTGGCCATTGGGGCGATTATTGAAATGATATCGACTGTATGTCGCCGCTTACGACAGGACATAGCCCTATCTTAACTGTGTAATATATCGCAATTCGATATTGTTTTGATTTTTAAAAGGAGCAATTCATTCATACAGTTCCGATTAGTTTGGCGACGGCCTTAGCCTGCTTATACGTAAATCCCAAACGCAGGAAAATAGATTGTAGGAAAATATTTGCATCGGAAAATCGTAACAATTTTCCCCTAGATGTCTTCCATTCCGGGACATATTTATTGAAAACGGCGACTTTTTCAACAGTCCTATTTTTATCTACAACATCTAAGTGGCCCTTCATAATCATTTAATTTTGGCCCCTGGCCAGAAAAAGGTTCGGAAATTGCAGTGATTTTGCCGAAAATGCTGAAGTAAGTAAATTTGGGCATTTTTTTTTCCTTCTTCAAACTCTGTGGAGAAGCACTTCTCCTCCAGTACATCTATTTTTTTACTTATCTCTCGCAAGGTACATTTACAGAAGGTGTGTTCCAGTATTAACAGTTCAGATTCGTTGTTTTTTTATTATAACGCTTATTTCGGAAAGCAATTATTACATTGTTCAATTCTACTGACTTTCAACACTCGATTATACTCCCGGCAAATTCTGCAGCAGCGTTTCAAATGTTGACTCTAATGCTTCCAACAGCCATCCGATGTCTAAGAGTTTATTCCTAGATTTAGGGATTTTCCGGAATTTCCAGGGATTTAGGGATTTTTCAGGAAATCTAGGGATTTTTTTTTGATGAGGTAAAGTTACCAAAAATCAACTTTTTAACCTCAATTCTAGCTTCGACAATCGAAAACATTTTTTCATCTATATTTTGTAGGCCTTTTTGGCAACACTATTTTCCCCGCAAATAAGCCGGAAATTAAAACGATTGCGTCCTTCGATGTACTTGACATTCAACTGCATTCAACCTGTTAATAATAAGAAATCAACTAATATTCTTTCATTTTATTGGTCTGGATTAGCACTGCTTTCAGAGAGCGCCAAAATTCAAACGAGCCAATCAGATTTAAATATTGCAAATCGCTACATCGAATGACATCATGATTCTTCGTAAAAAAATGGCGCTTTTTGCAAAATCTAGGGATTTTTTAAGTATATTTGAGCAAATCTGGGGATTTAGGGATTTTTAGCGAAATCTAGGCATTTTTTTTCTTCCCCGCTAGGGATTTAATATCGGAAGACTGGCTTCCAGTATCGTAGCGTTGATCGTCGCTGATGTCGAAATGGAACCTAATGCCGGACTTACTGTAACACCTCCATTCCTCAATTCCGGTGAGGAATACGTCTCTACCCTTAACTCAATATAAATATACAAATTGATAAGTGAGTGCTTTAGTCTCCTGAAAACAGAATTGCGAAACTTAAAATTGGAGAAAAATGATGAGTAAATGAAAAAATGGAACCAATTGATGGGATATGTCGCATGCCATTCTGACACAAAATATGGCGTCTATCGAATCACCTTAACTAAATAAAATAACCAAATTTTCAACTCTCAAACTATCAACTATCAACTATCAAATTTCAAACTATCAAAATTTCCAACAATGACAAAAATGATTGTAATATACCTATAATGTAATGAAATATACACGCTCTAATCATTTAATTTGTATTACCTTTATGTTATGTACCTACATGTTATACTATTTTTATAATAAATTTTGCCAACATGCTTTTCAATTCAGTCTACAACATTTCATTCCGACGTGGCAATAATGATTTATAATGCCCCTAATCCATTAAAATGAATTACAATAGTAATGCCGCATTATAATGTCGTATTATACATCGCAACGATTCATGTCCTACTGATTATTGATTATTGTAAGATGAATTCTGTTTTCTCTGATTGTATGTTTCATACGTGCGAAGCAAGTACGGGTCACTAGAAACGTGGTTCGTACGGGTGGCTGATGAAATTGATCTTCGAATACCTTTTGATGAGCTAGGGAAATGGAACCATCTGCATCTCATGGACAATAAATAGTTGCCGTAATTAAGGTCATCCCGTGATTAAGGTGCCGTGATTTAAGTCATAAATTCTTCATCTAATTCTTGATTCATCTCCAAAATGTCTGCTAAAGCTTTCATGCGCTTCTCCTTGTATGCATGAATGAGCAAATTGGGTATCGAACAAGCGGACACTTTTTGAAAATTTAGATGATTCTGGACAATATCGTACAGAAGTCCACGAGCTGCAGATAGAACCATTACCTCTAGCTCATCAAAAGTTATTCGAAGATCATTCAACAACCTCTTTGACAAGTTGCAAAAACTTTTCGTTAACAATAGTGTCACACGGTACTAGGAATATTTACTATTTAACGAACCTTATATTTCCCTGACTCAGTCCTAAATTATAGAAGTATGCGTTACTTTTCCAGCAATCCAAAAAAACAATTATACAAAAAACCAATACCTACACTTTCAGATATAAAAATGCAAATTTTTTGCAGCCTCGCTAAACGACTTATCAACCAGAGATTTTTTAGGAAGCGGACCTCCAAAGAGCTTTCAAAATTAAAAGTATACAACAAGTGATAATGCCATGTATTCGCCATATCAAAGCCCAATACACATTTATACACCGGCTACGTAAATCTGCTAAGTTACAAAACATGAATCGACAGTTGTCGGATTGTACATCAATGACAAAATGTGTCTAGGCCCTCATTCTTGACTACAACTACTGCCCCCAGAGCCGCTCTCCGACGCCAATGCGTTGGAGCTTCCTGCTTGTTGAAGTTGTGAACGCATAGTTAAAGTGTGCACAAGTTAAAATAACTTTTGAACACTTAGTAACTAAAATAATGCACCTATAATAATACCATTTCATATTCTTCTTTGATGGCATTTCCAGTAAAAGAATACCCTTTTTTGAGCTTTTCAGCGTTCCCTGGTGCTTCGAGATACGAGATCCGTACACTGTGCCACTCTTCGTGCTATGCTATTGGCTGCTTCGTCATGCTATGATGTCACGCATGCGAACCAGTTAAGATAGGGAAGCGTTTTCCCCATAAGCTTTTGGTCCGCACTCTATCTCGATCCGCGCCAGTAAGGGCACACGGCGCGGATATATCCGTAAGTACGCTTGGGATCACTGGAGCTTTCCTTTGTGCGTTGCTTTAGTAGTGAAAATTGAGAATAGGAATGTATGAAGGAATACTTTAATGTAGATACCTTCCTCTGTTGGTCCATTGTTGACGAGGGTCAACAGAAGAACAACTACTGAAAGTGAGAACTGATGACAAAAGCCGCTCGAAAGACGGAAGCGGGGAAGGTTAGGGTGATAGAGAGGCGCTGGGGGTGGTTGCGTGGGTGGAAACTGGCATTGCGATGAACGCTTGCCAAGTGTCAAAGCATCTAAGAACATACTCTTTTGAGTACTCTCACGTTTTTTAAGCTCGATTTTTATCATAATTAATTTAGAGATCCCGCATGCTAATTTTTCGGCTATCAGTAAGAATTGGTCCGCAGGTGAAACGTTGCCGGATAATGGTTGGCTGAACCCAGATTTTTTACTCCCGTGACGTGGTCTTCGGACAAGAGAGCGCTCGGCAAGGGGTTGGCTGCGGAAAGGCAAGAGGGACTGTTCCTTAAAAATAGGCTTCTTCCGTCGGTAACGTAAATCTCACAACCATCTCCTCTGAAATTAATGCTTCCCAAAATTTGTTCGTAAAAAAGTCCTTTGTAAAACAAACTGCGATCCACTAAGGGTTCTACATTAGGCTCTTCTGATTTCCTGTCAAAAAAAAAAAAAAAAAAAAAAAAAAAAAAACACCCTCCCCAAGATTTACATTGGCAAATTATAACCAGCCTTAATACGTCCCTTATCCATAATTTTATAAACTCTTGCTATTTCTTCGAAAGTTCTTTTCATGTTTCTTCTCTTCTCACGTTCTTTCAACTCAAAAATTCGATACCTTCTGCTGGTCTATTATTTACAGACCCAAGAAAATTCGAACCATAGAAAAGCTGTAAGTCAGTACAAATCTTTTAATAGATAGCACTTTCCTCTTCAGAGTTGCCCTTTTAGGATTAAAATGAAGTAATAAAGTCAATTAAGTAAATAAAGAAAGAAACCTATAAGTAGTTCTGCCTGCCGTGCTCAGTAAAAACGCCTTAAGAACATTCGAGAGTTGCCAAATTCCCTTCAATGAAATGTTTATTTTTTAGGAAAGATATGAATATCACTCCTCGAAATTTTCAGGGACTTTAGGTGAGATTGCGAACAAAATTATCTAAAAAATTGGAAGGAAAATATTCATAAGTTACCAGGAAATTCGTGTTTTATCAAAGGAAATTTGGCAACGCCTGGAGGTTCATACGGCGTTTTTCCAGAGCACGGCAGAGTCGGCTTCTGAGAAAAAATTTCCCGCGTTATGCACCGGAGTAATTTCTCGCGATCTTTTTTTTAAGTACAAAGAGGCAGAATAAGGTGCATCCTAACTCGTTCTTATTCTTACTCTGAACTCTCGGCTTGGAGCTCAATAAATGCGTGATAAACGGATTTTAACCGGTAGGAAATAATTGAGTTCGGGGGAGAGGAGCCGCTGCAAGTTTTCAAGATTATTTAATTAAGAGCACCCTCAAAGAAAGAGGGGAGCGCGGAAAGAAAAAGCGGGGCCGGGAGCGGGGGGGGGAGCGGGGGGGGGGAGCGGGGGGGGAGCGGGAGCAAAAATTATCCGGGAAATCATCGCGGTTCTCGGTGAATACGGAATATTATTACGATGCAGTTAACATCCATTCTGATGAGCCTAGCCGCGATTCCCGGCGAAATTGGTTTAAGTTCTCGGTATGAATATTAACCACGCCGGTTCAATAATGAAAGTTTCCCCTACAAAACGACCTAAGAAGAGGTTTCCACCGTTTCCATGTTGTTTTACGGATACTCGCGGTGAAGTTATACAAACTTACTCCCTAAGTTTGTCTCTATTGCGTTTCGACCGCGGGACATCCTTTATCCAGTTGCAAAACTAACAAAATGGACGTATTTATGCTGAAAGAAACTACCATCTTACTACATAACTATTCTCCTGTTATTCGTGTTCCTAGCGGGTGGGCTGGTGCATCGTGTTCCTCTCAGCCCATGAAATTAGCGCATCAATTGGCAACGTCTAGTGAAAGAGAACCAAGTTTCATCGCAGATAAGATGCAGTGCATACTCATTGAAAGTCGTGCGCGGAATTTCGCATTGATTCATGCATAGAAGCACAACTATGCTCTCTAGTTATAGCTATCCACCCTGAGATTTCTGTCCATTTTTTATCGAGAGAATTACATTTGGTAGAATTATTCATTCAGTGTTTAATGTAAGAGGGCTTCGTCCTCCGAAATGGAAAAAAAGCGAAATTTAATCACGGAAGAGAGCTTAAAGATACGTCGAGGTTCCTGTTCAGACTGTTAAAAAGTGGAATTTAATCCACAGTACGAAACTAATTGTTCATTAATTAACAGGAAATTTTATGGAAATTCCTGGGCTGGCTTCTAGTTTTCAAAAAAACCTAGCTCGTTTTCATTGACAACTCCACAAACTCTCCTATGTAATAATTGAATCTTGTGGTTTAAGAAATCCTCTCTATTGTAAGTTACTGCTTTCAGAACCCTGCTTGAAAAAAAAAATCTATAAAAGAGGACGATAAACATCAAAATTCTCGGCACAATTCAGGATCTTACCCTATTATACATATATAATCATAAGAGAAAGGCGTAAGGCACAATGCCAGAGTGCTGGTCAGCGCAAGAAGTATATTAGCGCCTACTAGAGTGGAGGAATACTTCACGCATTGCGCCAAACACAGCGCAGTCGCTGATCGGTGTGGAACGCATATACTAGCGCCTGCAAGGCCGTAGGAATACTTCAAGCATTGCGCGTTCACCACAATGCGCGCTTTGGTCGTTGAAAATTTGTAATATCTTGGTGCCGAACCTATACCGCGGCGGAGGCGCGAAGAACTTTGGAGGGTTAGAAGCAGTCAGGGGCGTACCCCATAATAGGACCTGTAATGATGTTAAGAATACAGAAAATCAATTGAGGGTAAAATTGAAATGGACAGTATAAAATTCCTAAATTTTAAAACAGCCCGTTGACCAATGTAAAATTAACATCAAGAGAAACCTCTTTTTACATTTTTCCCACAGACTTCCTCGGTATGCTTATCGTAATCTCTAAAGTCATTTGAGGGGCTTGGAGGACATGTCACATAAGTGCAATTTTTTTTAAAAAAAAATTGAGGTACTCATAAACTCTTCCAAAACTAGTTTGAGAGTATACAGGGTGATCCAAAAGTCCCTTCCACCCCCTCTAACTTTTTACCTAATTGAGGTAAAGATTTGAAACTTCGGGGATATTCCTAGGTCAAAGGGAGCTACTTTTTGGCCCCCCTAAAATTTTCAGGGGGCCCCCTTGGGGGGGCAACGGCCCCCAACTTTTAATTTTCAAATGGGAAGACCCCCTTTGTGATAGCTAGTTCGAAAGAGCATAAAAAAAGAAAACTTTTCGCGCAAACCCGAAGTCAATATCTCAAACCGTTTCAAAATGGCGGCCGGTTAAAGTTCAAAATGGCCGAAAATTCACACCGGTTATTTGTCGATGAATTTGCGCGAAAATCGGTATGTAGGGGTATTTTGACACAAGAAAAACGAATTTGACGTTAGATTTTCAAAAAAACCGAAATTTCCAAAATGGCCGCCGGTTAAAGTTTAAAATGGCCGAAAATTGTCACCTCGGTTTTTTACTGATGGATTTGCCTAAAACTTGGAATTTGAGAGTATTTTGGCATAAGATAAACAAATTTGAACTTAGAATTTAAAAAAATCAATTTTTGGTCATTTTGAACTTTAACCGGCCGCCATTTTGGAAATTTCGGTTTTTTTGAAAATCTAACGTCAAATTCGTTTTTCTCGTGTCAAAATACCCCTACATACCGATTTTTGCGCAAATCCATCGACAAATAACCGGTGTGAATTTTCGGCCATTTTGAACTTTAACCGGCCGCCATTTTAAAACGGTTTGAGATATTGACTTCGGGTTTGCGCGAAAAGTTTTCTTTTTTCATGCTCTTTCGAACGAGCTATCACAAAGGGGGTCTTCCTATTTGAAAATTAAAAGTTGGGGGCCGTTGTCCCCCCAAGGGGGGCCCCCTGAAAATTTTAGGGGGGCCAAAAAGTAGCTCCCTTTGACCTAGGAATATCCCCGAAGTTTCAAATCTTTACCTCAATTAGGTAAAAAGTTAGAGGGGGTGGAAGGGACTTTTGGATCACCCTGTATTCTGTGAAACATTCAAAACTAAAATTCAACTTTAAGGCATCACATTATGAGTTTAAACTTTTTTTCCGCCATAAGGCTCCATGGAATTCTGCAACTTTAAACGGCGTATTTCTTGAAATAGCAAAAACTGCACCTAGCGTCTTATCCTCCAAGCCCCGCGTTTTATGTATCCAACAAATTCTCTCCGACGCACAGTGGATGTGGAATAACTCCGTTTCTACAAATTTTAAAAGTGGTTCCATTGATTTTCTCGTGAAATTTTCATTTAGAAGCGCCCCTTATAATTGACTCAGTTAGAAGGAAAACACACCAACTTGGTACCTCGAAAATGCTCACTTTTCACTAAGGATAGACAATTTACATAAAGGTCATTGAAGTTACCGTGTCTGTTCCAACTCTGACATTTAAAATTTCCTTAAGTACTACCTTTTAGGCACCAAAAATCTTTTCTTAGACTAACTTCTTCACCTAATATGCAGTTTTGTGTGTGTCTTGATTATTTTCATTTTTTCGCGTTGGTGTGTTTTCGCTCTCACTGATTCAATTTAAGATGTGACGAATTAAACATCAAAATTGGCGGTTTTAGCCAAAAATTTCATGTCCGACCTCTTTAATTGAATCGGTGAGGTCGAAAACAACTCGGCCAACTCGGTAACTCGAAAATGCTCAATGTTCATCGAAGACAGTCAATTTTTATGAAGTTCATTGAAGTTAGCGCATCTGTTCCGACTTGGGCCTTTGAAAAGTCCGTAAGTGCTTGTATTTCGGCACCAAAAATGTTTTTCTCAGACTAATTTCTCCATCTACTGTGCAGTTTTGTGTGTGTGTCTTGATTACTTTAATTTTTCCGAGTTGGTGTGTTTTCGTTCTCACTGATTCAATTGGCTCGATCCACTGTGCGACGAAAAAGAGTTCACAGGAGACCTGAGCAAAAAGCTAAGGAGATTACGGCGGAGCTAAATGGATAATTTCCCGGGCACGTGGCATCTCGCGAAATATTGTTGACGGAGCGAATTGGAGTGGTTAAACGTCAGTTGCGGGCGCTCGTATTCGTATTCTCCCCCGGCCTTTCAGATTCCTCGCTCATTCATCCTTTTTTCTAGCCGGGCTCTATGCTCCGTATTTAAATTTTCATTTTCATTTTCATGGCGTCGATTGTCCCGGCTTCCGGCAAGCTGCGATCCCTCCGGCCGAGTTTCCGCGGCTAGTCATAACAAACCCGCGGCTCACGTGCTAAGGAAGAACGCCGTATGAACATTCGAGAGTTGCCAAATTTCCCTTGATAAAACATGTATTCACGACGACATTCATGAACATTTTTCCTTGAAATTTTTCAGATATTTCAGATTAAATTGCGTGCAAAATTGTCTGAAAATTTTGGGGGAAAATATTCACAACTTTCCTGATTAAGTCGGTTTTTATCGAAGGAAACTTGGCAACGTCTGATGGCTCATACGGCGTTCTTCCTTAGCACAGCAGCGTGGCTGACGTGCCTCCGTGCCGACCTGAAACCCCGCATATCCGACAGGTTTCCATTGCAGTTACGTGTTTTCTGCAACGGCGCCGCTGCGCATTCGTTCATGTTCCATTCTACCCTTGTCGTTATCGTCGGATCGAGGCGCCGCGATGCCTTTGTGCCTTGCTTCGTGTCGCGGCTGTCAACTCGTCGCTTGGGTGACATAACGGCGTATCTACACAGTGAGATGAGCCCGGAAAGGCATTGAATAGTATGGAGGACAGGGTTCATTGCAGAGTGGAGTTACGCCCTTGTGTCATGTCGCGGCTGTCAACTCTCCGACCCAGTCGTTGTTTTAACAAAGCCAGCATCGCCACGGTTTAGCTTCGTAAACTCGGGTGTTGAGGGAGAGTGCAAACATAACCTTTACAGTGGCGAGGTATGCATGATCGGTCATCGATATTTCCCCATTTGAAACTATGGCAGTGTGGCAAGTGTTCCTTGCGAAAACTATTTTCATCGATTCTTTTCCATGCGTTTAAATGACAGAGCAATCGATGTATCTCAAAACACGCAACGTCAATAAAGCACCATAAACTGAGAAAAAAAGGATCGATGCTCTTATAAAATGATCATTGTGAACTCTAAGTTCCGCATACTTTTCTAGTCGTATTTACAATGTTACTTTTGGTTAATTGGCTCCCGGTAAAAATAACGAACCATTTGTTAACACAAACAAAGTTTGTTGTGACAATGAGCAGAAAATTCGGAAAACCTGGAATCTACTATGAACGTCATAAGAGAAACAGTTCGGGTTTTGCCGTGAACTTCGATGGGTTGGCGATTTAGAGGTTTTCGAGTCAAAAAAACCCTTAAGAGCACCCGTCCTTTTATCTTAATTGAAGAAAAATAATTTATTTAATTTCTCGGAATTCTCAATTTTTTGGTTTTGTTTTTTGGCGTATAAAGAATATTCCACTTTTTTTATTTATATCTGCGTTACACTTAAAATACGAAAAATGACGTTCATTTGTCCTTGAAAAGTACCGGTAGCTTACCTTTATATTGGTGGTTGTGCAGACCATGGTTTCTCCCACATCAGATTTAGTAATAATCAGTCATTTACACAATTCGATTTGTGATTCATCTTCCATCACTGATGAAACCACTGTGCAGAAAACCATATGTTGGACACTTTTTGGGTGGATTTACAATTTTTTTTCTAATAATTTGTAGTATCATTTGGAAGAGAAATGTGATCATGAAAATCGGACGTAACACCTCGACGAATGGAACATATCTTTGTTCTGGTTTGGAGTTCCACGTAATTTCACCATCAACACACGATTCTGTTACCGAAAAAACTCTTCAATTCAAAGGTTTCCCGATGAAAGCCAAAACTACCCATTATATTTCGAAACTAGACACCGCGGGATTTTTATGTCTCGCATGATTTACGTTTATGTGGAGCTTTCTTGTTCATTGTGAGAAAACCCGAAGTATCTCGAATTCCGAAGGATTATAAAAGAAACGATGATGAGAATAGATGAACTAAGTTCAATTCCCGCGGGGATAAATAAAACTGGTCGCGGTCTCGTAACTCATTGCTTGGGTTTTTACAACTTCGAAATCCTATAAAAATCGGCGTTGAATGCTCAGCCGATTCGATAATCAAAAGAGAGGATAAAATATTAATTAAGATAGAGCCATTGATCATCCCATCAAGGCAGACAGCTTCCCCTTTTTATTTTTTTTATGACGCGTTCTTGCTATGCTGCTCCTATTGATTTTGCCGCAAATATTTTGTTGATAAACCATGATTTCTATATAATTGTTTTTGTTTATCCAAATTAATGCTCCTATCCGCGGAAACCGAAAATTCATGGAAAAATTATATTGTTGGTTGGTTGGTAGGTAAATACGTTTTTTGATGGTGCCTTATGACAAATTGAAGTTATTGACACCTTAAAAAATATGGATCGATACAGAAATGTAGGGTAATACTAAGTAGAGAAAAATGCAAAATATGAAGAAGAAAAAAATCAATTTATTGTTGAAATTCTTTGTTAAACGATTTGGTTGAAATAAATTGAATGGTATGAAGATGTTTGATGTCAGATTTCTCATAAAATCTTTCAGAACTGTCATGCAGGCGAGCCTCATTAAACATTTTAACGAACTTAAACATCCAGATCACTTTCTCCATACTCTGATTCTTTTGACTTATAGTGTGGTTACGAGTTTCTTCAACTTTGAATAGCCATTTTCCTTTCATTTTGTAAGATCTTTTGATCTTATCATTTATTACATTTTCTGCTCGGATTTTGATTGTTAAGGGTTATACGAAAAGTCCCCGAGACTTAGTTCTAGAGCTCCGTCTTGGGCTCATGTACCAGGACCGGGAAAAATGTATACCTATGTTATATTACCGTCCAACTGTTCCTCTTAGCATGTTATTTCCATCAAACAAATGGATATAACGTCAAATGTTTACCAAAAAAAGAAAAAAGAAGAAGACGGGGAGAGATGGAGTGAAAGAGAAAATCTGGATTTATTGTTTTATGTGGTTTGAATGTTCTTTTCCTGAACTTGGTCTAATTAAAAGAGTTGATTTAGTCCATTAAACAATCGTCAGTCACAATTGACTCATTTAAAAGATCAGCTGGCAGACAAATTGACTTACAATTTAAAAGCGTAACCCTCAGATGAAGTAATCTCATTGGAGTCAAATTACAACATCACAGAAGACGTCGCGGATAACAACAGGGCACTTAAGGAGATAGTAAACATATTCTAATGACAACCCGTCTGGGCGCCATTCTGACACTTACGTCCCACGCTGTCAAACCTGCCCAGAAAACAGTAACGTGCTATTTAAAGAAGAGGGTTTCCAATATAATCTTACAACGCAGCGAGCATCAGTCTCCCCAGGGAGTTCCACGGGAACAAGTCGCGGCGAAATCGCTGCGCTTGAAAAGAAAGGCGTAACTCCAGTGGAAACAGTGCGTGCATATGCCATTCTTGCCAGGCTTTGTAGAAAAGAGCGTAAGTGCACTTTGAGAATGGTACCGTTTTTTCATGAAACTGAACATCAATCAGGGATCATGCGTGAATGGAGCTAATACGCTCCCTTTGCTGCCACGGTTGGGTATGAGAATAAAATGAAGGGAAGTTGAAGAGGCGGACTGGAGGAGGGAGAAACAAAGGTCACATCAATTGAACTAGTTACTCGCTATCATTGAGACGTGCGTTTCAAAGTAACTTCTGTAATTATAGGAAAACATTCCAAGCATCTCTCCGATCGTGACGAGAGAGAAAGTTCACCTAAGATTGGTTTTTCTTGAAGCTTAGCGGATTCTCCTCGTTTGAATCGATTAGAACGTCCGAAGAACTTCATATCACGTCTCAAAAGGGATACACATCGGCTCAGAAAATGTTCACTAATGGTTTCATATCCCACCAATCAGAAAAAGAAAATAAGACAATTTATCAGGTGAGATCTTACTTTGATGATTTTAAGAAAAAAATTAATAAAAAATCGGATTCCTTCTTAGATTACTATTAACCTGTCAATTTCTGCAAAAATCTCTAAATGCTGATCAGGCTCAGAAAATGTATAGAAGCACAGTATGGCAAAAAATGAAAATTTACATCGGTTAAATTAGGAAATTCACAATTTCTTCGTGTAATAATAAAAACATCTGTGCTCTTAAAAATTTTAAAAGATACGTGTATCTCGAAGTTAAAAAGACCTGATAGTATCCGCAAAAATCGTCGTATTTGGTCTGAGTAGTAGATCTCCAGAACGAACTCTAAGAAAAAATGAAAATTTACGGAGGCACACTGTCTTATGGCTTTCATTCCAATGGCTGAAGCTGAACTGAAACATGCTTAGCTCTAATTTTTGTTCTTAGATATCCGCTCATTTTGTTTCTTTTTCAAGGAAAGATACAGTTTTTTTTTTTTTAGAACTTCTTCGCACTCTTCCAAAAATATTTACCAGAAACTTTGAGATTTCATGGCTTGTTTTCTTACAGGAAAATCCAACACAATCAGAGATTTCGAAACGCTACAATACGTCGTCTCCCGAACGAAGGATTGTAATTCCCTTCGAAAATTGAGAACAGATCCAACCGATTCAATTGTACCAAAGAATGTAATTGTGCAATATGTATCTAAAACTTTTATGATTTATGCATGAGATCAGAAGAAAAACCAGTGAAAGTATCAGTTAGAAATACCTTAAATTCTCCTCGTAAAAACGTAATTTGCGAGGAGAAATTTGTCAGCATTGAAATGTGGTTACGTTCTATCGTGAGAGAAACGACGAATATACTGCAGTGCTAAGGAAGAACGCCGTATGAGCGTTCGAGAATTGCCAAATTTCTTTCAATAAAATGTTTATTATTGAGAGATGTCATGAATAGGTTTCCTTGAAATTTTTAGGAACTTTAGATCAAAATACTTTCAAAATTCTCTGAAAAATTGGAAGAAAAACGTCCATAAGTTGACCAGGGAATTCGTGTTTTATCAAGGAAAATTTGGCAACGCCTGAAGGTTCATACGTTGTTGTTCCTTAGCACGGCAGTGGAGGTACCCTCGATATTCGCCATCCTCATGACATTGGCGAGGATCTTGCAAATTGGCAACATTGCTTTTTCTCCATTTAAATATAAGGAAATATATCGATCCTTGGAGGGGCCAGATGCTCCAACAAGAATCGATTATTCAACATAGGTTTAAACGGAGGAAACCCGGTGTTTCCAAATGGCTTGATCCGCTTCTGCGTTATGAGTGCACGTCTAGTTTGTTTTCCCGCTGACAGATACATCAATGCGTCGAACATCGCATTACTAACGCAGCCACTAAATCAGACCATGCGCCAGGGCAAGATGCCTTGCGGTGTAAGTGATGTGCGTCTGAGCGGGGCAGACGACGACAACAGGGACGACGAGGTGCCAAAATTCAATTGCGGCTATTGTCGCGCGCCTTGTTGTTTTGGCACGGGACCCCACCAGTAAACCATCCCCTGGACCACAGCTCCCTCCTACTCCCCCCGCCTACCGTCGTCCCCTCGCAGCGCGGGAGCTGCGAACAATCGTCGTAGATTAAACATCAAAGCGTAATGAGAGTGATTGATATTAATTGTCGACCGGTGCCCGACGCCCGACTAAAAGCGCCCTCTGGCTAATTATTCCGGAAATAGTTCGGGTCCGCCGACTCCCGCACAGGGTTGCCTAGTTCCGCGTAGGTTACCTTTTTAGGGAGAGTATAGACAGCTCGAAAATTTAGAGGTTAACTAATCTATTCCTAAACCTCCCGGAAGTCCCACTAACATACAGTTAAATTTTTGTCTATAGTTGGCTGTAGGTTCCTCAATTAGAATGTAAGCCATTAAACCAATAAAAAAAGAAGAAGGAGAATTTAGAGGCTAGGTTTGATCAGGTCATGGAGCTCTTGGTGCCCAAAATGGCAGCCAACCTATGAAATCGAACTATCCAATGGTACTAATTTTCACAATTCTTACCACCCATTGTAGGTACACGGATCAAAAATTATAAGAGCACATATAAAACTTTGATTTGGCATAAATTTTCTCAGTTTCAAGTCTTAATCCTTAAAGACTCTTGTTTACAATGCGCTGCCGGCCATATTGATTAATCGTTCAAATGCATAGGTTAGCAGCGTCACTTTTTTAGTGATTTTCATTTTACACGTTGTCGACCTTTTGGGCTCTAAGAGCTACATAAATCGATTTGCCCATACCCAGCCTATGAAGGTTCTCTAGTTCCGCGTGGATCGTAAATTCAGAGTGCCTTCATAGTCAGAGTAACACCAATGATGGGTCGACTCGTGATTGGCCCAGCCATCTTAGATTTTATGGAGTACCTAGGACCCGCAAAATGGCGGGCGTTGCGTGCAGATGATTCAAAAGCACGGGTTTAATTTGCGTGAAATACCGCGAGCTTCCCTCGAATCACGTATTCAGACGTATTCCTTCAGTTTTGAAACCAATTTTGTACTCTACAACTGAAGAAAAAAAACATTTGAGCCTCTACAATGACATAGTTGGTAATAGATGCAACAGGTGGCGAACGTCAAAGGTTGGTAACGACCCCTTTTGTCGCTCCCAACTACTCCCACAAGAGTTGCCGCTATTTGTTTGAGTCCTATAAGGATCTACTTAGTGGCCGTATTCACCCTCAGAGGTACTCTTCGCACAATTCGACGGTGAAACTACCAAACCACGTATCTCGTTTGCGGTGTTTAAAAATCTCGTTTTTTCTCGTTTCTCTCACATTTTATTTTTTTGAAGTAGACCAAATCAATATCATTCTTTGAAATTTTCACGGAATTTTCTCCGCTCAAAGAAGAAAAATCACAGAAATTTTCAAGACTGGATGTTAAGTAGTTTTTCATTTAAAAAATAAGGTATGACAGGAAATCTGCGACGTCGCAAACCGAGATACGTGGTTTGGTAGTTTCACCGTCGAATTGCTATGGACTCGTTTAGTCACAGAAATGGAAAGTGAAAATACACGTTTAAGTATTTCGTAGGATTTCACTGATACCAGATAAATTTCCAAAAATTTGAAATAATTATGTTCATACCTGGGACATCGTTTTTGCTTCTACGCTCCTAAGTAGTAGATATTTTGGCTAAAAAGCCAAAAAGCAAGGCGCGGTAACATTTTGGTTTTGAAAACAAATAATACACCGATAAAATGACGCAATTAACGCAGTATTTTGAAAACTGAGTAGTTAGAGGTGTGGGAAGTGAGAGCCGACTGTAGAGAATTTCAAAATCGAAATATCGCCTTTTTATGCGTTTCTTCTCGTGTATTTAATTTGCATTTCCATGTCTATCCTTAAACATATGCACGGATAAAATGTATAAACATATTGTGTATATCATGTGAGCATGGATATACCCTTCAACTTGGGAACTCCTCACGAAAAAATGGGAGAAAATTGACGTTTTACTACTACCTGACAACGTTTAGTGACTTTTATGTAGGTGAAATGCCATTAGCACGGAGATAAACCGTACTAAATCGAGCTTTTGGCAGGGAACCATGGAGTTGATAGTGCATCTAGTTGGCTTGTGGGAGCTTTCAGGCCATCTTATCACGGCCATAATTTTATCATACCCAAACAAAATGGGTAACCTCATGCTGAAAGCATTTCCAAAATTAGTTTTATCCAGCGCTCTTTTTAAGTGCACACATAGCATACGACGTTTTGTTCAACGCATTATAAAGTACCTAAATGAAAACTATCGACATTTTGGCCTGAAGAGTTATCACAGACGTATAACAAACGGCAAGAAACACACACGTCTATTACCAATGAACGTCACGGATGAGATCGAGGAAATACTTTATCAAACCCCTGGAGCGGAGCTATGGCCGTTGCCATTCCACCAACAGTCTTTTCTTCAGAAAATGCACATAGTTTACTGATAGAGCTCAGACGAATTTAAGGATACCTTTGTTGGAAGATAATTAGGAGGCAGCAATTTGAAACAAAACAATCTAAAAGTAGGCCCCTTAAAGCACCTCCTAAAAAGGTCCTCTAAACAACTCCGTGAAGATGGACCTTAAGAAGAGTCTCTAAAAATGACATCTAAACAAGAATCTTTAAAATGGCCTCTCAAAATTTTTACAAAAAACGGCGCCATAAAAAAACCTTTTTAGCCAGCAGATTGGTGTTCTCCAGACGGCGGTGGGTAGCGGGTAGTGAGGGGGAATTCGAATTTCTTCATAAACTTTAATTGAAATATTCTGAGTAATGCCTTTTATATTTTGTTCATTTTTTCTAGAAATTACAAATAGATATCGATTGGGTTTGTTTAAATTAGGCCATAAACATGGCAATATTCTTCCTTCGTGGGTATCCTAGGTTTTTTGGTTTAGGCAACGGAGACTTCTGATTGAAAAAAACCTTCTAAATAATTGAATCGAAGTTCAATTTGATTTGACTTCATTCATGAATTATTAGGAACTACAACTTCTTTTCCAGCTTAGAGACACTGTATGTACTATTAGTTTTCATATGCATTTATGTGTTTTTATGGATTAGCCAGAAACTGTAGTTCCTTATCGAGAAATATAGTCCAATTTGCAATGACAGCCACAGTTTGGTACTTGTAACCAAAGCTGTTCTCTACGGGTAGTAAATAGAATGCAACTGTGAAATACACAGACAAATCAAGCGAGCGTAAATTTGAATCGCATACAATCCGCACTTGAAAAGGTCGTCGAAAACACGGGGGGGGGGGGGGGGGGGGGGAGCTTCGGGAGACACAAACGACAGGAAAACTGAGTTTGTTTGGTGCCGCTCGTAGACACAGGCGTATTTACCTAGCGACTGCTCGAAACTCGACTCATCGACAAGGCGCACGAACATATTCCGCATTCAGGAGAGCCACTCACATCTCGTCTTTTCCATGCCCACCAGAGACATCGCTGCCACGTGTCGGAGTATAAAGGCAAGGCTGGAAAAATAGTGTTCGAACCATAGATAGGCACAAGTAGAGTCCCTTTATACTGAGAGTCAAGACAATGCGAATCCATTTCTGATTGGTTAACCGGATGTTCACAGTGTCACAAACGGGAATAAAGATTACATTTTCACCAATTGCAAAGATTATAATCTGGAATGGACCGAGGAATTTCGGGTTCGACAAGGAACAAACGAAATGAGAGAAGGAACGGAGAAAGGAATTTAAGAATGAGCCGATCAAAGATTACGAAAAACGTTCAATTTCTGTAATCTTTATTCCCGTTTGTGACTCCATGAGGGGTGTTGTCTTGACTCTCAATATAAAGGGACTCTAGGCACAAGCAGAGACGTCAATGGTCTATACCACCAAAGTTTTAGTGCAGTCAATGGAGATGTTGTATGTGTGAGGGATTTGCGATTTGACTGTTAATTCTTATGTAAAAGTTCGCGAGAAACACGATGGCCACTGGTTTCCCCTGAAATCAACATCCCAAGCTCAAAAAAGGCTCTCAAGTTGAGGCCAAAATGGAGGGGATATCCCGCCCTACCCTGAGAGTCCACCTCTACATCAAAACAAACTCTCCATGCAAAGATAGGGAGCAAATACATTAGCAGGGTTGCCGTTTTTTTCAGTTTTGGAGTCCCCAAATGAAGTGGCAGCCCTGTCGATGTATTTGCTCCCTATCTTTGCATGGAGAGTTTGTTTTGATGTAGAGGTGGACTCTCAGGGTAGGACGGGATATCCCCTCCATTTTGACCTCACTTTGAGAGATTTTTTTGAGCTTGGGAGATGATTTCAGAGAAAACCAGTGGCACCATCGTGTTTCTCGCGAACTTTTACATAAGAAACAATAGTCAAATCGCAAATTCCTCACACATGCAACATCTCCATCAAATTGTATAGTAATTGAATAGCATTAAGTAAACCAGCCATACCTCAATATTGAGCCTTATTAAAAATAACCTCCCAGCCGTGAAACCCCAAGAACGCGTATCTTAGTTTCAGGCGTTTCAAAATTTCTGCTATATTCATTTTCTCTCTCTTATGGAAAATTACCCAACGTCGTTTCTTAAAGCTGCATTTTCTTCTCTGTTGAAAGAATAATCCATGAAGTTTTCGAGCAGTAGCGTTGCTTTGTTCTCCGTATAGATAAAATAAAATGAGGGGAGTGATTTCGACGCACCGCAAACAAGATGCGCCCTCGTACAGTTTCACCGCCATTATCGGTTAAGTGGAATAAATTGGACCAAATTTAGTCATGCAGAGACTGTTTTTGGGCGTAATTCCATAAAAGTAGCCTCGCAAAGTTGAAGATTAAAAGTAGAATAGCCTCAACACTGCCCTTCAGCAGGTACAGCGTTATTCCCTCAACTGTTACACTGTATTTAATTGGAGTTTACACTAAATAAAAGGGTCATATTTGCTCGCTGAGGGATTAAACACATTTAATAAGAGGATGTTGGAGCGCACGGGGTTTAATGGAGCCTTGGGTAATTTTTGCGAGTGCTTTTTAGACTACATTTTGCAATTCGGAAGTAATGTTTCTAGGTCATACATGAAATCACCCTTTTGCATGTGGAAGCAAATAGCCAATGTGGTGTTTTTCAAATGAACCAGAGCCAGTTGTTCCTTATTGCAAAATGTCCATTCATTTTCAACCTCCCCGGCGCGTTCTATATACATCCAGTTTTGCATGTGGCCCTACCCAACACATGTTACCAGTCATACTTTATAGGCTATAGCACAGAGGTGTGAGTACTCAATATTGCTATAACTTATTTGCTTAACGCTAATAAATTCAACGAGGAAAGTTGGTTTATTTAACAATCTTCACCGGTTGGCGCGGGAATCAGTTAGGCTCATGATTAACTCCATTATCGTGAGCACATCAAGACTGTTATTTTAAATGAGCTCATTTTTTTAATAAAAATAAAATTGTCATCGGTGTGTTTCGTGTTTTTATAAATCATTAATTATTTAATTGAATATGTCTTTAAATATTCAATTAACTTATATGTTCAATTATTTCTACATTAATTATTCTTACTAGAATTACCAATTAACAAGTATAACTGTTTCCATCGTTGACTTATAAATAAATCCCATATTTTATTATTATTTAATATGTTTTCATTACCTATCACTACGGAGAGAATAAGAAGAATCAGATTTTTACAAATAATTCTTTGCTGTCCATCGAGTGTCCCTTGTGTAATTAATTCATGCTATTGCGCTGTTTAGGACTGTTTACACTGCTCAGTTCTCATCCACTCAAAGCGAGTATCCTCTTTAAATTTACAAAAAAAAAAAAAAAAAACTCGTCTTTAGGAAAGGAATTCCTCGATTCAGGCCTTAATTTTCGGCGTCGTTATGACGATGGTAATTTTCCCAAGCCCTTTGGAGTAAACTTTGGTTGTTCAAACATCGCAAATGAGAAAAGTTTCAGACCTCAACATGACAACCTTGTTTTAGAGCTACTGTGGGACAACTTCGTCTGTTTCTTGTGATTAAAACTTAGCCCAGGGGTTGCCGTCTGCCACACTTATCAGTGGCGTGGCGTGGATTGCGATACATCGATTGTTATGCCATTTAAACCTATGGTAAAGAATCGATTATGAAGGTGTTCGCTGCGCACACCCTGTCTATCGATCCTTTTCCATAGGTTTAAATGGCAAAACAATCGATATATCGCAATTCACGCCACGCCACTGACACTTATAGATGCTACACCACCATTTGTCTGTTTTATATTGATGACAATAAATTTTGAAAGCATCTGATTTATTGAAGGAAATTTAGAAACTTTCAGCTTGTGTATTGAATATTCATCAGCCAGAATTCAACACATATGTCGTCTAATGATTTTTTATCTTTTTCTCTCGGAAATCGGAAAGACTAAATAATTCATCAAATGAAAATTGTTGTCTTTACGCCTCCTTGATAATACCAAGAGCGCTGTATATGTTACTTCGGACATATCCAGCAAAAAAAGAGAAACTCAATAATTTGTCTAGTTTCACTAAGCTCTTCCAAATTCTTCTTGTACATTTATCTTGTTAGGCAAAATGTTTCTATGAATCTGGGTGTTTCTATGGACATTTTAAAACCACCTAGTGCGACACCAAAAGAAAAAAAACTCTTTGATACTTTGCCGGGCTTTGGCGAGATAAGTAAGCTGCAGGTCAAGCAGAGACCCTCTATTAGCCTTTTGCAGGCGTTTAGACATTATATATGATTACCTCTTAAAACTTCGCCATTCAAACCTTAAAATTACCTCATTTCAGTCCTATTAAAAAAACTGTAGTTTTAATAATGCATATAAGTATTATATGACTCTCCTATCCTAGTATGCAAAAAGGTAGGTATCTTTTACCAGCGGAAAAACCCCTCATCTGTAATAATTCCTCCTGAGCCCTGGTCAAAGGATTTTCATGCTCTTTCACGTCATTTTAGGCCCCATATTAATATGCTGCATATCAACGGTGAAACTACCAAACCACGTATCTCGTTTGCGGTGTTTAAAAATCTACGCTCACATTTTATTTTTTTAAAGAAGACCGAATCAATATCATTCCTTGAAATTTTCACGGAATTTTCTCCGCACAAAGAGGAAAAATCACAGAAATTTTCAAGACTGGATGTTAAGTAGTTTTTCATTTGAAAAATAAAGTATGACAGGAAGTCTACGACGTCGCAAACCGAGATACGTGGTTTGGTATTTTCACCGTCGATATATCATAATCAATGTGAAATGAGATTTCACGTTTTTCTCATAGACCGGTCGAACCATCCTAAAATGTAATTTTATGGTTCGAAATTGTTAATTTTTTCCCTCTTTTTCCAGGCTTTCAGTTATACATTTGCATCACTTATCCTTGTTCACGCAGTGATCACGGTAATGATGTATGTGTGTTTTACATTTCAGACCTTTCTGCTGATGAGGGTGGCGAGCTTTCCACCGTAGGCGTCACGCGATTGACGCTGCAGCCGTGTGTGATGGACCAAGACGTGGAACATGGCCGCGAGTACAATCACAGGCCCTCCAACGCGTCACGCTGCTTCCACGACAAATCCAAGCCCGGTGCCAACAACATCAAGGTAAAGCCCACTGCTACTTAGAGTCCCTTTATACTGAGAGTCAAGACAACACCCCTCATGGAGTCACAAACGGGAATAAAGATTACACAAATTGAACGTTTTTCGTAATCTTTGATCGGCCCATTCTCAAACTCCTTTCTCCGTTCCGTCTCTCATTCCGTTTGTTCCTTGCCGAACCCGTAATTCCCCGGTCCATTCCAGATTATAATCTTTGCAATCGGTGAAAATGTATAATCTTTATTCCCGTTTGTGACACTGTGAAGGCCTAAAATACGGGAACCAATCAGAAATGGATTCACATTGTCTTGACTCTCAGTATAAAGGGACTCTTCTTCTACCCATATCGATATCTAACAAACAATACCTTCTATCTGCAAACTAGCGATTTTGCAGAAGGAAGAGAAACCTGCGCTACTCTTGGGATTTTCTCATACATTACAGCGTTTCTGTAACGCTCCCCTGGAGAATTGGAAAAAAGTAAAATCATCAGCTTGTGTATTTTATATAGTAGAATGCGGCTTTGCGGACTTACTTTCGTCAAAATCGTCGGTTGGGCGGAATTGTTCGACAGCCCTCGATTTCTAAATTCAAAACGATGGGCCAATTGGGCTAATGTCTTAACAAGAAAAATTGAACTGAGTTAAAAATACCACTGCCTAGAGGGGTTAATTCCGCAACATAAGCCTAAAAGAACGCTCTCAAAAGGTTCAATGACTGACTTTTCTAGAGCGTTTTAAAGTTGGAGCTCGAAAAATCGGGATTTCGAAGAAAACGCAGCTAATTCGTCGTTTTAACGGCAAAAAGGCAAACCAAGATTTTGACGACTTTTCTGCCGGCCGATTATTGGAATTGGTAGACAAAGCGATAGACAAAGAAGACGTAGAGGGTGTGGAGCTATCCTTTTGCTTGAAATGGGTGGTTCCTATAGACTAAGGGAAACAATGATGGACTAACTATCGGGCTCCTCATGGGGTACCGTTGCTTAGTCTATTACCTACCTCTTTTGTCCATTGCAACCACCAATAGGATCCTTCCATATCTCCTTTGTCTTCTTTGTCTATAGTTTTGTCTATCAATTTCAATAATCGGTCCGCAGGAGAGCAAAAATAAGATTTATGGGAATTTATCTTCTTTGCCGTTCGGTCCTTAATTTGTCATTTCCCTCGCGAAAGAAGGTAACTCCATTTCACTGTTGCCAGATTTCTCCTCGCAAATTGCATATTAACTGGGAGAATCTTGGGTATTCCTAACTGAAAATTTCACTGATTTTCCCTCAGACATTATGCAAAATAGAAGTTTTGGATAAAAATTTAGATAAAATAAATTAATCGTTTGAATCGATGCGGCAACCTTGGAATGGAGTTACGATCCTCCTTCCAGTAGATGACAAATTTTCTTATCCGTTTCTTTCTTTCGCATTAAAAACTGAAAAAAAGATCAAGATTTCAATTACCTATACATTAAATTCGCTCCTATAACGTGGCGTTTTGTGACACCCAAATGCCACATGTGCCAAGATTTCAAGTATCTTTTTGAATTTTCAAAGCCAATGCGCTTTTGACTTCGTTCATTTCAAATTATTGTAACTTTGTCAGCAATGCAAATTTGACTTGAAATTTTGCCACGAAAACCGCATTGTTGAAATTTTCAGCACGCCTTATTTGGTAGAGTAAACTCGAGTTAGGTTCAAACCTACGAATACAACTATATCAACTCCGGTGTGTTGCACAGTATCACACGCATTTGAAGGCGTTCTATGATGGCCTGACCGCGACCTATGAAGAGTTGATGTGCTAACTTTGAGTGCTGTTTGTGCTGCATATCGTCATCTTCCGGCCAAAGTATCACGAGCGTAATACGAGGTTTAAAAATTCCCGATGCCATTTTATTTCATTGCAGAGAAATTTTTCTACGAAGCTGTCCGAAAATTTCACCGAATTTTCTTTGTGCTGCCGATGAAATTCAGTGAAATTTTCAAACAGGTTCAACCGACAATTTTTCAGTAAAAAAAATAACATGGCGGCGAAAATGTTTAAACGCCACCTGGCGCTAGTGATACATTGACCGGAAGGTGACGACTTATTTACCCCCCCCCCCCAAAAAAAAAATAAAATAAAATAAAAAAAATAAACCTCGAAAAACACTTGCATCGGTGAGATCGAAAACACACCAATTCGGTAACTCGAAAATGCTCAATGTTCATCAAAGATAGTCAATTTTTATGAAGTTCATTGAAATTAGCACATCTGTTCCAACTTGAACCTTTGAAATGTGCTTAAGTGCTTGTATTTCGGCACCAAAAATGTTTTTCTTAGACTAATTTCTGCATCTACTGTACAGTTTTTTGTGTGTCTTGATTACTTAAATTTTTCCGAGTTGGTGTGTTTTCGTTCTTACTGATTCACTTCTAATTGCACTGATTACCACTCTTAGAAAACCTTGAAGAGGCGCGTGAAAGTTTTTTTGCTGGACGCGCGGGAGTCGGTGCGATCTCAATCTCTGCGGCGGTTGGGTCCGAGGCCGGGGCATTTTTCTCCGGGTCTCGGTTGACGTCTGATTCGTCCGGCTTCGGCAACAAAGACCGGAAAGACGCCGGATCCCGAGGGAGGCGTCTCGAGTTCCGCCCGGAGCAGTCGCACCCCCCCCCCCCCCCCCCCCCCCCCCGCCGCCGCCAGAACGAGAGCCCGCCGACGAGAAATGTCGAACATACTCAAGACAGTCTCCTATAAATCAATGTCCGTTTATACCTTGTCGTTATCTATTCGTCCGCCAGCCGCGCCGCGTTGCCAAGCCCCAGCATCCAGTCGTAACGAAATTGAAAATTCGTGGAGAATTTCTCGTAATGCCGCACGGTGGATCGAGTCAATCGGAGGGGTCGGACATGAAATGTTTGACTAAAACTGCAGTTTTTGATGGTTATTTCGTCACATTTTACATTTCAAGGGGAGCTCTAAGAAAGTGCTTAAAGAGCTGCTTGCACAGTATTCTTTATAATGATTTTCTGATATGGGGAACAGTATAAAAATACATTTAAAAGTGAGAAAATGCACCGCCTAGTGACGTTATCTGGCGGCATTTCCCATTTAAACACATTTTGTCATATCTTCTCCAATAATCGTTCAATTCATGAGCCAAGGGTATCCTCGTGTTCAGTTCACTCAGTAGTTTCCACTTAAACACAAAATCCATCAAATTTCAGATACCTGCAAAATCTCTATTACCTAGGTCGGATTTGAATTTTTTTAGAAAATATGCAAATTTTGATATTTATTTTGTCACATTTTAAAGTTCAACGGGTGATTCTGGGTGAAAATTTGACGAGGAAATCATTGAAACCACTTTTAGGACCTCAAAGTTTGTAAAAATGGAGTTATAAGCGTTTAAAGTTTACAAATTCGTCCGACCTCTCCTATTGACTCGATCCACTGTGTGCCGTTTTGTTCCGGAACGTAATCAATTTCGGGGAACAACAACGACATCGGGGGGTCCATATATTATGTCAGGTGTGTGAGATCCAGAGGTACTTGAAGAGGGTAGAAGAGGAGGAGGCCAATCTGACGTGTACTGTTAAAAGGAGAATCCTCCCTGAACACACCTGTGAGTTGATTAGGATTTTGAAACTAGGAAACCAGGTGGTAGGCACCCTGACCCTACGCGGCCCATCCCCTTTGAAATTTTTTGCCGAGATAGAAAAATTCGTGGAAAATAAAAATTTGAAATTTCACATGAAAATCTTCTCATGTAATTTCCACAGGAGCTTTTTTTTTACTTTTCTTTTTTGAATGAGACGGTGCGGGAAACCATGGATGCCAAAAAGACCGTCGTGCATGATATTATGACGAAACAACTTATTTTGTACGGGCATGCTCAAAGAATGGCAGGAGATAGGTTGCCAAAGAAGGTCCTTGATTGGGTTCCTTCTGGGAGACCTGGAAGAAGGCGCAGAGGGCGCCAAATGAGACGTTGAAGGGATGGAATTGCAGCAGAAATGTCAAGGTGCTCAATGCCCGAAGGGTTGGAGTTCGACAGAGGACAGTGGTTAGGGGTCGCAAAACGCCAAGGAGTGCTGCAAAGCGACTTAAATGTACTTTCACAGGTTATTTTCCATGAAATTTCAAAAAATTTACGTGGAGAGCAACATGAAATTGAAGGATGATGTGAGGTGTTTCGTGCTCTCTAATGACCTGCTAGGCGGGCCCTGATGAGTTAATTTACATAGCGGTCTGTTTCTTCTGTTCCCTGATGTCCAATTTGGCATGCATCCAATACGCCAGCGATTGAGGGGATTCGCGCGCAAACACTAGTAACGGTCAACATCCCTCTCGGAACAGGATACTCGCTGTCCCGTAATCACTCTCTGATACCATCCCTTCGCTGACATAGGGTCCTCACAATACTTTCAGATGAGCCTCGTTGTCGGTTATATCCATCCTCTTTAAGGGCTCAGGCGAAAATGGAGTTACTTCTTGTGTCAACAGATCGACGATATCGTATACTGCCGTGCTAAGGTAAAACTTCGTAAGAGCCTTCAGACGGTGCCAAATTTCCTTCAATAAAAAACGAATTCACTGGGAAAAATTATCGTCATCCTTTTAAACATTTTCAGACGGTTTTGTTCTCAATTTTATTTTAATATCTGAGAATTTCAAAGAAAAATAAACATAGTTTTCTTCAAAAATAAATGTTTTATCCGGAGACATTTGGCAAAATCTCGAATGTTTATACGACGTTCTTTCTTAGCTCGGCAGTATGGTTGAAGGACATTTTGACAACGATTTTTTGTCCGCACACCGCACGCTTCTAGTAGTTTATGTCCACGCGTTTTTTCGGCAGGGGAGCTCGTGCCGCAGTACCTTGATTTATTTTCCGACGGAAGCTTCGTACTCTCAAAGGACGCCTATCATTCTTAAAATGTTGGAGCGCCTTCAATTTCGTTTGATGCTGTGCAACACCTCTGTTGTGGAATAGTTGCTTGAGGCGCCGTGGCACGCTGCGGTGCGGCGGGCGGCTGCCCAAGTGCCCAACTCCCAACGCGCATTGGCACCTACAAACCCAAGGGAATACTCCAAGCGTTGCACAATGCGTGAAGTATCCCCTTAGGTTTGTAGGCGTTAGTCCGCGTTTTGCGCCGCCGCCGCGGTAGCACTAGCACACCGCTCCGCTCAGTGCAGTCTCTAATATTTAAAATCGCGGAGTCGGCGTTTTTCAGCTCTTGATTTTGAAATTTTTGCACACTCTGCGTGGATTTTCCTCATTTAAATTGATGGAAAAAAATATATATTTAAGGAAAATATAAAATGTGTTTCGTAAATATTAAGGTGGTTCCGTGTCAAATTTAATGATTCCCAAAGCACTTCAGTTTTTTCTTTTATATTTTGTGCATTTACTGTGCTGCAGCGTGGTGTGCGCGCGACCAAACGCTCAAAATTAGACGTATTTGAGTCTAAAAGATCGATGTACGAACGGGTTAAAACTAATGATTGCGTGCTTCTCGGTTTTTTCCCCATTTTTATTCATTTTTGTATAGTTTCTCTCAACACAAATCTTATTTTCCGCGTGGACGTAAACTACTAGATAAAACAGGTGCGCGGACAAAAACGTTGACGGAATGTCCTAAAACCGGCAGTATAGTGGACAGTTGAGAGGACGAAATGGTGTCGAATTCAGGAATGATTCACGCCGTCCATCTCCCGATTTATATTCTGCAGTCGGAATCGTTGGCAGCACTGAAACGATATCCTGTACTGAATTACTTTTTTGCTACCAAGGAAGCCGAATAAGAAACGACGCAATACGAAAGGGTCCATTACGAGTTTTGAAAATTTCACCTAGGCGCAATGCTCATGTCAAAAAGGCAAACACGGCTTTCTTAATGATAATAAGAAAAATAAACTTTGAAAGCGATTGAGGACAGAGTTTTTATAATTTGGTATGTAGGGCCTTTGACAAGAATTAGCGGCCGTCAGCGTTTTCTTCAACTGTGTCGATGGAATCGTCAAATTTTGACGGGTAGTGCTAAATTCGGCAACTCAATTTTAGAAACGTGATGTAGAATACTCTTTTTGGGCTTAAGCGTGATTTCTACCGGAATTAAGAATTAGCGTAATTACTTGCAGGTCTGTATAAAGCAGAGAAGCAATGCAGATCAATCAAAGAATCAGGTATAGCCCATTAAAAAATGGTTGATCGCTATTATAAGCGGTACTAAGTCCAAACTCCATTTTGCATACCGTAAAAACATGGTCAGGCAAAGGAGATTGATGATATTTTTTAAGGTAAATTCCCCAGAAATCTGCTACGTCGAATAATTCAAGGAAACTATTTGTTCAAGAGTTTAAAGCAACGTTTAATTGCATCTTTCTTTGCCTCAGGACAGAACCAATTTTTTTTATACGACACCAACTCAAGCAGAGGTGCCGAAAACTCAACTTTAAATTTGTTCGATCCCAAAGCTCTATTTTCCAAGATCAATTGCACTACTGTTGATCAAAATCTGTCAAATTCGTGGAAATGACACATCCACCTGAAAATGTTCCTGCAATTAATTTGGCTTGGTTACCAATTCAAGGAAAATGTCGGGTACTTGAACTTGAACCGAGTTCAATAGAAACGCAGCGAGTGGCATCAAGATTACACGGAAAAAGGGTGACTGAGGGACTTGGAGGATAAGGTGCGTACGTGCAGTTTTTGCCTTTTCGAGAAATACGCGTTTGAAGTTTCAAAATTACATGGATCTTTATGACGGAAAGAAAGTTCAAACTGACTTTTTGATGCTTAAAATTGGAATTCGGGAACGAATTTTTACAGCATATGTTTAAGTCCAGTTTTACTTGAAATCATGAATATCTCAATTTCTTTCAAAAACTACACTTACACGTCTTGTCGTCCAAGCCCTTCGATCGAACTGTTATTAATCAATACTAAGAGTCAATAGGTAAAAGTTTATAGACTTTTTTCATATCTTGAATATTTTTTCTCAAGTTCCAATTTGTCAACGATACTAAAATTTACTATCAGTTATATTCTAAACTACCCCTAACTTATTCGTATCCAAAATAGGACTCGCTGCGTTTTTAGAGGACGCGGTCCGCAGCAAATGAGAGGCTTGTCGGACAAGGCACATACGTGCAGTTTTTGCTATTTCGAGAAATAAGTGTTTGAAGTTTCGAAATTACATGGATTCTTGCAGCGGAAAGAGAATTCAAACTCTTGTTTTGATACTTAAATATTTGAATACGTGAGCGAATTTTTCACAGAATGAGCATCACGACTAGTTTGACTTGAAATCGTTAATAGCTCGATATTGTCAAAAACTGCACTCATGCGCCTTGTCCTCCACCCCCTTAAAACCTCCCTCTATCCGCAAGCCCACATCCTCCCCAGCTCGTTACGTCAAGTAACACCGCGGCTCCGTAACAATGCACTATTAGGAGGGTCAATCGGGTGTCATGCGATACCACACGTGAACGCCGGGCAATAAATTTCAACGAGCTCTCAGCGCTATCACCCGGTGAAAACGGACACTTCTTTAATTGAGCGTTGAGTCTCCCGGGCGGCAATCGCAAATTGATTGCTCGTGCCACCCGTGCGTCCCGCGGGGCTTCCCGCGCACGGAAGCGCTAATTTCGACCGAGTGCATGGACGCGTTCACGAAAGGACCTATCTCCACGGTCAGATCAATGACAAGCACGTCGTTTTCGAAATAAGCTGATGCTGGATCCGGTCATTTTAATGCTGTTTTATTTTACCCGTTCCCGACGTCTTGACGGTCCTTTTTGCTTTGAATGAATCCAGACCATGACTCGGGTCTCTCGCATTGTCCGGCTGAGCGATTGTCCATGACTTCTCTGGGGATTTGGCCCTTGATCGGTATCGGATAGGGTGCTACTTATTCTATCTGCATTATTGATGGATAACCAATTGTTGCACTTCGTCCTTCACGGGGGTCGCGTGTGAGATAAAAAAGGGAATATGTTCTGCAACACTGGAAAAAAAACACATTGGATCTAGAGTCCAGACTCTTAAAAACATCTACAAGAAAAAGTACTCTTGATTCAATCAGAATCTAGCTTAAATTAAGAACCAAGCCTCTTAATTTAAGCGGATTTTGTTTTGATTCGAGCAAAAATCCGATTGAATCAAGAGTATTTTTTCTTGTCAATGTTTTCAAGAGTCTGGACTCTAGATCCAATGTGTTTTTTTTCCAGTATACATGTTGCGTTAACAAGATCTGCTTTGATTGTACTTTGTTTTTAGAAACTACACAACTAGGTACGCAAGAACAGAAAAATAGCTAAGAAATTAAACCTGGGATATTAAAAAATTCAATGTAAAAGTATAATATTTAAAATAAGAAAATAAAACAGACAATTCCACTCTTTATGATTGTATATTCATAAAAATTAGGAAATCCTTTAATAAAGAGAATGATAAAAGAGAAGAAATTAAAATCAAGGGGGACTTTAAACCCCAACATTGTCTAATATCTTGCGTTACCATTCCTACCTAACTATACCTCCATCAGATTTCCTTCATGATGGCCGTATCATAAGAGGAAGCTGATAGGGTTTGTTGACCTTTAAACTGACGTGCATTGTTATGGAGTAATAAGACTACCGCTAATGTGAAAATGTATACATTTATTTAAACATAATTTGTGCAGTTTAATCCTTAAATGGTCAAGCAAGTTCAAATTGAATCGATGCTTGCCGCGAGGGTTGTATCAGGCCGGTGTATTTATGAGCTTTAGAAAGAGTATAGGTCTAAAACTAAATAAATAATCTGACACCAAATGAAAAATGACATATGAATAAAAAAATGACAAAAAATCAAGTGTCGACACAGCCGAGGATATTTGGAGTATTTTGGCCTCGTTTTTTGACTTTCCCTCCGAATCTGAACGACACTTCATCACCAGCATAGAGCGGAGCATTGCGAGTTCACGCCTCGCGCCATTGTGCCTTCAATTTTGCAGATGCAACACGGACAACGATCAAGCACAAATAGTTGTCCCTTCGCGCCGTCATCAACGCGCGATGAGGTTTCTTTTATCTTAAAATTTGAGAGTCAAGGCTTTTAAAGGTTAATTCAAAGTGGTTTTGAGTCGTTGTAAAATTGAGTTTATAAACACATTTTTTAATTGAGCCCACGCAATCCTCTTTGCATTGACTAAATTTTTCAAACTAACTTTGACTAACTTTTTCAAAAGCCATTGCGTAAGATATAACATGCGGCATTGAATCACAAATTTTTTGTTGCAAAACAAAATTGAGTTTTTAAAAAAAATTGTCTCAGTTCAACTTTAATCGAGTTTTGTTGACAATTTTTAATTCGTCGTCTGAAATGGTGAAAATCACTCTTTCAGCGAGTCCTAATATTCAATTAACTCACGTTAGATAGCGCTGCACTGAAAGCAAAAAAAGTTCAGTATGTGTCACGCACAAACAAGTATTTTTCCTTGTAATAAAGTGCATCGATATCGTCCTGAAAATTGTCATTGAGAGACACCTGCTTTGTGCATTATGTACACAATCATTTATCTAGTTCACTGTCAGAATATCTGCGTTGCTCTGCGCACAATGAATTTTTTTCCCAATGGCTGTCAATCTCACTCAATGCTTAGCGTACGCATTGCGACGAAATATCCTAATATTGGTATGAGGAAATGTAGCGTGAGTAATTGCCGCATATTACATCGAAAAAGTCAAGTTTTTTTTAAGGTGGAAGGACAGCATTTAATTATGCCGATCGTTCGTCGTTGAGTTTGGTTAGTCTTATAGGCAACACATGTTAAACTTTCTCGGAGATTCTTATGTTACCTGTTTCAATACTGTGTCACAGCATACTCCGGTATATTCAGTATAAGAACCCTCGAGCATAGTAATTCTTGAAGGTTTTAGGTTTTTTGATACCCAATATTAAGATTTGAATTAGTGTGGGAGTTACATGGGATTGCGTTTGTACGATTAGAGAGGATTTTGAGAGTGCTTACTTTTTGTCGGAGATACCCTAATCTAATTGTAAGGATTAAAAAATTTAAAATAAATTGTAAACCAAAACAAACAATCATTTTAAACCAATATCTTAATTGGATGTCTTGCTTCGAAAATTGCCTAATTCGAGAAAAATGAAAATTCCGTTTAATTGCATCAACGTTGTTTTTAAGGTATCAGTTAATTTTTTTTTACTTTTCATTTTACGTATTTTCACAAAATAGATACAAATTCCGTTTCTTTGCAGCAATGCTCAATTTCAAGGTTTTATAACGTTCATATTTTACTACTACGTGACCGACACTTTTCATATTTTAGGCTCCTTTTTTTTTTTTTTTTTTTTTTTTTTTTTTTTTTTTACCACTTTAAGTAGCATACAAGGGCTAATCCCGCGCTTTTTAGTCCCGGCCCCCCTCCGTCCTTACTGAACAACCAGTCCCAGGCAACCATTGTTTGAGACCATCAAACTCGGGTCGCCTGGCCGGGAATCGAACCCGGGACCTCCGTGTCCCGTGTTCCTTGGCTCTTTTTGGAAACTGGATGTACCTAATACTCTATCACATTTTGCATTCTCCGAAAAGTTTCGGCTGAATCCAGTTTCTTTCCCTCTCCGGGATTTCCCCCCTTTTTTTACCCCCCCCCTCCCCGAGCATTTTTCGAAACAAGCCGTTCAATTTCGACTACCCACTTGGTTTTTAAAAAAGTGAGGCTGCAAATGAGAGCTGCAGCGTTTCAAAGCCTAACTATTAATGCAAAATTTCGCATGTGTACTTCAACAGAATGGAGATGTTGCATGTCTGAGGAATTTGCGATTTTACTGTTGATTCTCATGCAAAAGTTCGCAAGAAACACGATGGCGCCTCTGGTTTTCTCTAAAAAAAAAAGCTCTCAAGTTGAGGCCAAAATGAAGGGGATATCCCACTCTATCCTGAGAGCCCACCTCTACATCAAGACATACTCTCTATGCAAAGATAGAGAGAAAATACATTGAGAGGGCTGCCATTTTATTTGGGGACTCCTAAACTGAAATCACGGCAACCCTGCTAATATATTTGCTCCCTATCTTTGCATGGAGAGTTTGTCTTGATGTAGACGTGGACTATCTCAGGATAGCGTGGGATATCCCCTCTATTTTTGCCTCAACTTGAGAGCTTTTTTTGAGCTTGGGAGTTAATTTTAGAGAAAACCAGAGGGACCATCGTGTTTCTCGCGAACTGTTACATAAGAATCAACAGTCAAATCGCAAATTCCTCACACATGCAACATCTCCATTTCATATAAAATTCGTGTATTCTACGAAAGGGCGGCAACGCGGGAAATCATTAACGAGCAACAGAAGGAATCCCGGCGCGCATCGGGCGCCCGCGCTATTATGCGAAATGTTTATTTTTTATTTGTATTTATTTTTCGACGGGCAAGAGGTGACAGTTTGATAAGTGTTGATACATTCATCAATACCTTCTCCCTCCGCCTCGTGCGCGCAGCTCGACGTATGGGTTTCCGTCCTCCATCCATCTCCCGAACTTTTCCCGCGGCGAAATTCGCGATTAGACGCATCCCGGGCTCCCAGATTCGGGGAACATCACCCCGATATGGCTCCAGATACTCTCCGCATCCGCAGATATGAAAATATGGGTCGTTTATTCCTGGCTCTGGGGAGTCGGAGGGGAGATTAAAATTGAAAAATCCTCCATTATCGTCTTTTATTTTTCTTATTACTTTTCTTCTTAGGTTTCCTACATTCACTTTTTTTTTCTATACCCTTCTCTTATATTATCCTTTTATCCATCTATTTACCCTCTTCCTTCTTTCCGTCCTTTTCAGACTATATTTATCTTCTATTTTTCATTTCCGCCCTTTATTTTTTCTCTGCTCTTCCTTTCTCCCATTTTTTTAGTTCTCTATTTCAAAAGAATGAGAAAATATACCAGAAGACGCATTGCGTGTTTGTTCGCTACGTTTTCATTTTTTTAATGTTTTACGTCACTATGCATTTTGATATTTATTCGCTCTAACTTGGTTGTGTTTTTGTACATTTTGCTCATGATGAGATATATTTCTAAAATGCATTCGATTACAGCATTAATAATAAAATAAACAATGCGTGTTTTGGCATATTTTCTCATTTCATTGATAACAACTCGCGAGATGCGCTTCTCTAGTTAATCCTTTGTCCCTTCGCTTCGTTCTTTATAATTCGTTTTTTCTCCCTTCGTGATGTGTATTATCTTTTTTTTTGTCATCTCTTCTTCTCCACCCCAACTTGTTGTTTGTAGTTATTTCTATCTCTTCCTCCTTCCCCCTTCTTCTCATTTTACTCTCCTTCTTTGCTCTACTCTCTAATTTTTTGCCTCTTTTCTTCCACTTTCTTTCTGTGCTTCTTACATTTTTCATTTTCCTCGGAAAGAATTTTTTAACTCTCATAAAATAAAACCCCAGAGCTTGAAAAAATCATTTGACATTCCCTACACACACTGTGTGTATGCGTATATGCTTAAACTGCAAAAACATATCTCAACCGTCGTGAATTTTATATTTATTTATTTTATTTTTTATTTTATTTTATTTTTTTTTTGAGGAGGAGGAAGAGGAACCTCTGCTATTTTGATTATAATCAACCCAATATCCTCGGACGTACTCACAATATGGTGTCAAGTTCGTAAGTATGTTAAGCCAGTTGAAAAAGTAAAAAAGATGGGAAGTCTGCAACGTCCAAAACCGAGACACGTGTTAATGCAATTTCACCGTCGACATGTGAGAAAGTTGTGCTTTCCATGAGAGGAAAAAAGTCATAAACGCGAAAAGTAGAGAGTATGTTTGCGTAGTGTGAATTAACTTATAATTACCTGTAACAGCTTGGGGGTATTACCGCTGAAATTTTAAGGAACTAATGTCCTCACACTTTGAAAATTGTAGTTACGAGAGGCCTTTTGTTACTCTCTGCTTTAATCTTTTCCCATTTTATTCCACCCAGCCTTTACGACTGTCTCATTAAGTTAAGCCCCGCACGGAGGCTGACGGGCGAAGGATTTCTCCAAAAGATTCTAATTCTTACCCCGCATGTGCATTGTCTATCAAAGCAGGTGTCGTTAAAGTCAATCGAGGACGTAGAGTCTCTTTATACCCAGAGTTAAGACATCTCGATTATTAGCTGGCCTGGGCTGGCCATGGTGTCACAAAAGTGTGCACCCAAACGAACGATATTGAGGGATAATGATAAGGGAACTTGCCATGTCTGTTATCCAAAAACAACAACATCAACAAAACTGATCAAAACCTAACCAAAGATATTGTAATAAAATAAAATGAGATTGATTTATGAATAATTGTTTAGTCTATTTTCATTTTGGTGCGATGAAAATAACAATTAACTCTTGATAAATCACAATGGAGATGTTGCATGTGTGAGGAATTTGCGATTTGACTAATGATTCTTACGTAAAAGTTCGCGAGAAACACAATGTCTTAACTGGTTTTCTCTGAAATCAACTCCCAAGCTTAAAAAAGCTCTCAAGTTGAGGCCCAAATGGAGGGGATATCCCACGCTATCCTGAGAGTCCACCTCTACATCAAGACAAACTCTTCATGCGAAGATAGGGAGCAAATACATCATCTGGGTTGCCGTGATTTCAGTTTTAGAGTCCCCAAATGAAGTGGCAGCCCTGTCAATGTATTTGCTCCCTATCTTTGCATGGAGAGTTTGTCTTGATACAGAGGTGAACTCTCAGGATAGCGTGGGATATCCCCTCCATTTTGGCCTCAAGTTGAGAGCTTTTTTTGAGCTTGGGAGTTGATTTCAAGGAAAACCAGTGGCACCATTTTGTTTCTCGCGAACTTATCATAAGAATCTACAGTCAAATCGCAAATCCCTCACACATGCAACATCTCCATTAGGTAATATTTTCATTATTTTAGTTCACATTCGGCCCACCACCATATTGGTGCACTCTTTCGTGACTCCATGAGCGAGAACCAATCAGAATTGGATTTTTTTTAGGCCACTTTCTGCCCGACCAGAATTGAGATGTCGTAACTCTGGGTATAAAAAGACTTTACGAGGACGGAGAGAGCAAACGGTAATAAAGAAGCATAGCGTTTAACATTGTAATTCGGATTTTTCTTCCTGATTTGACCAGTTTGGATGAACTGATTGGTGACTGATTTCAGAAACACAGCATCCACGGGATGACGGAGGGCGAAAACGTGGTGCGGCCGCATCAAGAGATGGCGCAGCTGACTCTGGACGAGAAACAGTTCCTGCTTGCAGTCGAGCGTGGTGACATAGCCTCGACCGGCAGGTAAGCAAAAATAATCGTTATAAATTTACAGCGCAGAAACAAAAAAAAACGCTAACACCAAAAAAAAAAGATGCTCTAGTAATATCACGGATGTTGCGGTCGTCAAAAAAAATGTGCGATAACTATTGGATGTTGCTTTTAACACTCTGGCAGTTAGCGTAGCATGCTAGGATGTATAAGTAACATCCTAGGATGTTACTACAACAGCCACTGTGGTAATGACAACATCCAAGAGTTGTCGCACATTTTTTTGACAACCGTAACATCCGTGATGTTGAGTTTGTCAAACCGAGCTTTCAGTGTGTCGACCTCAACTTTCGGATTATCAAACTGAACTTCATATATCGGTGGAACAAATCAAAGGTTTGAGTTAACAAACCGAATGGTTCGATCGAAATGACACGCCAGATTTATGCAGTTGAACGAGAGGAGCACCTTCAAAGTAGATGATACCGTTTTGAGTGGTAATAGTTGCATGAAGCGAAAAGTGCGTTCATACATCACATGCCCGCGGCTTCAAGTCAACAATAATGAACCATCACCAAGGAAATAAATGAGGCATCACAGTACTTTTCTTTTTTCATTGATACAGTTTGTAGCAAATCTCGAACTAATCGAGGCTCTTAAAAATCGGAAGTAGAAGAAGAAAAAGAAAAGCTCAAGCAATAAAAGGAGCAATAAATTGATAAGTTTTTTAATCAAGACAATGAACCAGTGTGATTAGAGAGACGCAGTATACCCATTTTTAAATGCATGAAACTCGAAAACTATTAGTCTTCTCGTTCATATTTTACTCAGTTCGATGAATTTATTCATATTTGCATACAATTTATCCTCTCACTATTTGAGCTTTTATCGTCGCGAGCTTGCTCAGCAAGCTTTAATTAGGGTGCAAACGGCAAAAAAGGATAACTTCATTTTAGATGTTAATGATGTGATAAATATAAATAAAACACACGGCGCACAAAAAAGCAAGATACATTAAAAGCTCTCTCACGTTTTTCACGCGAGCATCGTGCAAATATCGTTCAAAATATTTCAGCATTTTTCAGATAGAATTTCCTGACGGCACCTAAAACTCCCGCCTAATCGAATTGGCATATGTATAAACGCAAAAATAACTTCGCCTCTATTTTTCTTTTTTAATTTCTCGAGGCAATTCTGTACCCTGCATCCGATTTCATTACCCCCTCCCACCCCCTCTATGTTCCATATTTTATGTTAGCTAAAGGGCGTTAAGTGGTAGACCGTTCATCATAATTTTGGCAATACTCCAGGTTACAGGAAAGGTAAAAAGAGCTAAAAGGATAATTACTTTATCAATATCAACCATTCATAAGAGATGATTTTTTAACTGTTGAAAATAATTCTGTTTGTTTCTTCCTGCAACACATTTTTTCCGAGCCCCTTGTGTCAACTCTTGGTTTGATGAAAATTAAAAAAATTCTGATGTGACGAAAATTGAGGCGTGCGTAATGAAATACAACCGGACAGTTAACTAGAAAAAATGAGAAAATGAGGGAAAAAGTTAGAGAAAATCCCCGAATGTTTGAGCAAGCGGTTATTCATCATGTTTCAATTCGACGGTAAAACTGCAATCTTGCGTAGCTCCGTTGTGATGTTTCAAAATATCCGCTACCATCTCATTTTTTGAAATGGGACCGAGCCCACATCATAGCTTTATAGAATAAAAAAGAAGAAAACTGCAACGTCGCAAAACCAAAATACGCTTCTCTGCGGTTTCACCATTGATTTATCTTTTTGGACAAATAATTAATTCAGGGGCCCTTCGTCAAACAAATATGATTATTCTCCACGAAATATTTGTGGCTATTTGCACCAATCCTCTGAAACGCACTGCATGTTGATTTGTTGAGAGGTGAAACCTTTGGAGTGTCCTAAATCCGAATTTTTCATCCCTATAGATTTTTCTACCTACCTAAGGAGCTCAAAAATTTGAACTCAAGAAATGATTATGACAGCGCCGAGTAGATGTCACCTTTTTAGGTGAAGATTTTTTCCAAAATTGAATCGATTAAAAATGAAAATTTAGGAAGCCAGAGAGCATATCGATGACTAAAGTACGACACCACGGATCTCCAGTGCGGTGTTTCAAAATCTCCGCTCTTGGTTTATTTTTTCGAAGAGTAAGCAGTCGACTTTATGGCTTTAAATTGATGTAGTATATTCTACCAACAGAGAAGAAAAATTAAAGAAGTTTTTAAGAATTTACGTTGTCTAGGTACTTTTCCAAGGAAAAAATAAAGTATGACCGGAAGTCCGCAACGTTGCGGATAGAGATACGCGGCCTCTCACTCTAGACATCGTTTTAGTGATAATAATATGTGTCCATTATTTTATTGGACACACTAAAAATATAATCTCAGAATTTTAATCCAGAAGAGTAGAACATACGTTGCATGAACGCCGTATGAACATTCAAGAGTAGCCAAATTCCCTCCAATAAAATGTTTATTTTTGGGTAAAGATATGTATATTTTTCCCTGAAATCAGGAACTTTAGGTGTAATTGCGAACAAAATTTTCCGAAAAATTGGGAGGAAAATATTCAAAAGTTTACCAGGAAATTCGTGTTTTATCAAAGTAAATTTTGCAAGGCCTAAGGGTTCATACGGCATTCTTCCTTAGCACTGCAGAACTGTCCGCCTGATCCGTTTTTGGAACGGGACCTAATTCAAATCGATGCCCAAAGTGCGAAACCACTCTCCTTCGTTGCAACATTAACGTTGCACACTTTAAACCACAGAAAACGATCAGAAAAGCATCGGTATTCAACCACAAACACACAGATTTGCAGACTTAACCGCTCAACGACACGCTACCACCGCAACAACGTAAGGATGCGACTTCCACCGAGGCGCTGCATACAACTATTCGTACTCGATGGATGCGCGGGTTGCAGACTCACTTAATTGAAGGCGTTTTAATTTTTCTCGCGCTCGCAAGCATCGACCGGCGGGACACGTTACCACCAACGACCGTATTTTTCGCGCCCACGGAGCGCAAGTGCCTGTCGATGGCTAAAATGCAAAACCACGTATCTTCGTCTGCGACGTTGCACACTTTCCGTCGTAATTGATTTTTTTTTGGGAGTGCTAGCTTGTACATAATGGACCACTAGACAAGGTACGAATTTAAGCATTTTGATACATGTATCTTAACCAGAATTTCTCGTAGAACACGATTCGCGCAACGGAAATTACTGAAACCAACTCCTAACGGAGATATCAACAGTTTTATATCATATTGGTTACGAGAAACTTGAACTGCCCGCTCAAAAAAAAACTCAAAGATCTACGTGAGTCAAATCGCGCACTGCAAGGGTTTCAGCAATCTTCTCAATCGAGCAAAGTTCATTTCCCACCATGTGTTGTTTAAACTATAAGCAATTTGCTATAGCTGAGCCAAAACGTCAAGATTGAGGTTGCCAGATTTTTATATCGCATAGACTGTCATGGTAAACGTTCAACGCGCGATGTGAATCACGTAGAACATTGAGTTTTCATGAGCGGGTGGTTTGAATTCAAGCATCAAGAATCATTAAATATCTTCGTAAGGAGTTGATTTCGGTAATTTTCGTGGAGCGCATCGTGTTCTACGTGAAATTTTGGTTAAGAAACATATATTAAAATGCTGAAATTCGTACCTTGTCTAGTGGTCCATTTCTTCAAAACTTCTTTGATTTTTATTCTCTGTCAGCGGAATATTCCGTTTAAATTTCAAGCTAGTAGAAACTGGCTTTCGGGTAAAATGTTTAAAACGACGCCGCCGTTGATTTGCGGATAAAATTTGATTGCCTTTCAGCAGCTTCCGAGCTAGCTTCCGAAGACATTACGCTAGGATGAATTTGTCGAGTGAAGTGAGCAATAATGGAATTTTCCAAGGGGCTGTGCGCCCCGTCTCGCGCCTTGAGACGTTGTTTGCCTAGCGCGGGAGCAGCGCCTCGGAATAACGCTTCCTCGACACCCATTAAGTTAAATTGCTCAATTAAACAATATTTTCTCTCCGCAAATCGAGTCCTCAACGGTGTTAATTGACCATGAGAAATATTCACAATTGAACCCGTCTCTCGGCCGTTAGAGGGATCGAGGAGCGGCGACGCCAGGGGAAAGCTCATTGTCTCAAAGTTCGCGTGAAATAATATTAAAATAATACATTTTTTACGTTTTTTCGAGGGCAGCCCGCCGTAAAAAACAATAAGAAAAAGCCGTCACTCTCGGGCTCCTGGGTGGGACGCGGGCTCGTTAGAAGTTTCCGCGGTTCGGCACCGCAAGTTTTAAGAGTCATTAAGGAAGTTGTCGCAGTTTTTATCTCTCCTCTCTCTTTTCTCTTTCCATCATTGTCCCGGAAGCGCGACTCGTCAGCCGCGCGATGGCGAGGAGAAAAAAAGAGAGGAGGAGGAAAATAGAGAGGAGAGAGAGAGAGGAAAAAATGAAATTTATGAGAAATGAAATGCACTCGGGTACCGAGAGTTGTTCATTAACTTTAAAAGCGGAGCTGATGTGGGAGCTTCCCGAAATATTGTTCATGGTTGAGGTGTGAAAACTTCGCGGGGAATCTTTGTCCTGTTGACTTCGCCACCAACTTTGGAATGCTTCCCGACAATCGGTGATCTCTCTTTTACGAAAGAGACGCTCTGGAAGTTACACTCGTCTTTTCTGTTCTGAGCGACCGAGGGAACCTATCGGACTCTCGGCAAAATCCCCCTCATGAAATCTGTTATCTTACAATAGAACAGAAAACGAATTCTGTTTTTTTATTAATGAAAGAGCAAAATATATCATCCGAGCCTCAATGAGATAATTATGTTCTTTTCGGTAAAACGGCGGACATTCCCGGATTCGTTGGATAGGAAGCCTAGGTGGTTGCCTATGCTGCCGTGCTAAGGAGGAACGCCGTATGAACCTTCATATGTTGCCACATTTCCTTCAATAAAACCTTAATTTACTGGAAAAATATTAAATCTTTTCCTTTGATTTTTTCAGACGATTTTGTTCGCGATTTCGTATAAAATGTCTGAAAATTTCAAGAAAAAACACGCATGATCGTTCTCGAAAATACATGTTTTATCCGGGGCAATTTAGCGACTCCCGAATGTCCATGTGACATTCTTCCTTAGCACGGCAAAATGGGCGGAAAACTTTCCATAGAAAAAGAAGAAAAAAGCTACTATAGAATTTGTATATTTTTTTCAATAAACAGTTGCACGGGTGAGATTCGATGAGAATTGGGTCGGAGGGTATGGATTCGAATGATGGGTATGGATGGGTATGAATCCATTGAAAACCAAAAACGTGAATCGATCGGATTGAAAAATAAAAACGTAAACCGACCGAAGTGATCGATCGACCGCGAACGGACCAACAAACCCGTGAACCAACAGACAAATCCGCGAATCGATCGACAACTCCTTGAATCGGTCGAAGAACCTATGAATTTATCGAAAATTTGTGAATCTTTCAGCAAACCTGTAAATGGAGAATTTGCACGCAATTTTTTTATTGCTTCATCTGAAAGTGCCTAATGAGCTGAGTTCGCAGTATTTTTCATAATTTTTTTCTGGCATGGGAAATTGGAGAAAAATTGATTTAAAAGTGAGAAAATGTGCCGCCTTGTGACGTCATCTGGCGGCATTTCCCATTTAAACACATGTATTTTAGCAGAATCGGTTATTTTGTCATATCTCCTCCAATAATTGCTCAATTTATGAATCAAGGGTATCTTCGTGTTCAGTTCACTCAGAGGATTCCACTTAAACAGGAAATTCATCAAATTTCAGACCCTTGCAAATTCTCCATTGCAAGAATTTCCTTGCCTTTATAGTTAGAAAAAAGTCAAAATTTATAATGTAACGATATGTTTATCGAAATTTTGCATTTCTAGTAAAAAAAAAATATTCATGTTCGACCCCCATCGTGGGTCGTTCTACTGTCCGGCAATGCATTAGCTTCATTTTCTTAGCGGCGAAAGGCAGTAAAGAAGATGTGGTGGTTGTTGCAGGATACTGGAGAACCTCCACCAGCGGGACATCAACATCAACTGCGTGGATCCTCTTGGTCGGTCGGCGCTGCTCATGGCGATCGACAACGAGAACCTGGACATGGTGGAGCTTTTGATAGAGCACAAAGTCGACACCAAGGACGCCCTCCTCCACGCCATCTCCGAGGAGTTCGTCGAGGCTGTTGAGCTCCTCCTCGACCACGAGAAAACCTGCCACAAAAACGGCGAACCTCACGTGAGTCTTTTAATTGTTCTTCTCCTTCTACTTCTTTATCTTCTTTTTTGGGGAACCAACTAGCACACTCACAATCGCAAGTGCATGTGGTGATATCAGTGATCTTTGATGGATTTGGTTCGGATAGGCAACTAAACTATCTGTTTGGTAAAGCGGTGAGTATCACTAGGGCGTCTATTGGTCCGGAAAGTCTGGAAATCTGGAAATTCCTCGTAAAGGTCCGGAATTTCTTGCTTCGTGCCACGGGTGTTTTTTAAACAACCTAGAAAATATGCAATCTGTTGCGTAATGACTCTTCGTGCAGTATTTATCCGCTTGCTATTGTATCCTCACCACCAATGAGCATCAAATTTTGTGGCTACGTCATTTTCTCGCGATTTACGCTTTAATGCCGATAAATTTCGAATTCTGTCACTTTTAGGTGCCAAAAAAGTACTAAATTTGTCTGCTTATGAGGTACTGACTTTCTTGGGAAGGTACTGAAAAAGTACTGTAAAATTACCTAATATTTACCAGCAAGTTTTAGTAGACACCCTATTTATGCGACACGAGACTCCCGATATTAGAAGTCGGCAGTTTCGAAAACGCCTTCAATTGCGGCGTGATACCTCACGCATTCCGAAGAGTACGAATAGTTGTATCATTGCGCCTGAGCAATGAGATAGAAGATGAACATTGAAGTAGCCTCCACGCTGGCTTTGTCAATTTTTCTTTGCCGCTATTGCAGTTTCGACCGCATAGTTTAAGTGTGCTCAAGCTATGATTGTATTTAACAAGAGGATGATTTTTAATAGAGTTCCACTTGAGCAACACCATTTTGTACTATAGGTGAAAAGAACAAAGGTGTTGTGGTTAAAACTTTTTAATTTCTGAGATATCTTTTGGCTTACGCCGGATAATTTTTATAGCAGAATTACAAATAAACAAGCGGTAGAAAATATAACTAAATAATAAGAACTTAAATCAACAATCAACTTATTGTTACCAAAAAAGTACTGAATTTTTCTGCTTATGATGTACTGAATTTTTTGTAGGGCACTGAAAAAGTACTGAAAAAGTACTGTAAAAGTATTTAAATGTTGGCCAGCCAATTTTAGTAGTCACTCTAATCACGGGAAACTGAAAACGCTCGAAGCCGAAATGGTGCTTTTGAAGCTCTTGGCCAATGATGTCTCTTCAATGTCGATTCGAATTACTGCGATTTGATGAGTTAACATGCATGCCGCTTGCAAATTGCTGCCGAATGCTGACTGTCTGCTACAGATGCACGCACCACAAACAAGATTCTAGTTTGTACAGTTTCACCGCCCGTACTCAATAAAAACCATGATTTTTGAAGAACTTAAAAAAAAAGCTCCAATGCGGTTTGTTTATAACTACGAGTATTTTCTCGCGCTTGTATCTCTTTGCATTCACGGCCGCGGCGGCAGAGCAATGTTCACAATGTTAGCCGTCATATTAGTGGCACAGCCGGGGTTGTTCAACCAGAGTGATTCCCATTTTTAATTGACTTTCGCCAGGCTCGGCTTTTCCACGTGGAAATGACCTGTTCAAGCGAAAAAGAGGAGGGAGTTTTCAGCCAGCGTTGACAAATCGCCTTCGTAAACTTCGTTTTCCGTGAGAAAATTTTCTCATGGATTTAAACGTCAAAAGTTGTATTTTTACTACGCAGAGCTTCTGCCTTGACGAAAAACAACGCACTTTGCTTACAAAATTCCTAGGTTTTTAAGGTAGAGAGGTTAACCTGCGCTAAGTATTTTCTCGAAAGGAACTCAGTAATTTAATCGACGTAAACCTTGAGTATGCATAAACGAACAATTCCTACACCTCCTTATCCTGCTTAAAACGAGGCACCGTAAAAATGGACTCTGAATCTTCATATCATCTCTTTATTTCACCTATTATATTTTTTTTGTTTTTAACTTCGTCGCCTTTTCTCTATCATAAACTATTTTCTCCTTGAATTATTTTAGATTTATAGCAACCGCCCTTTAGAGTTAAACCACTCAAGAGCTCCTTCATTAAATTGAATAAGAAAGCTGCCGAGCATTCATTACTCGGCCTCAAAAAATGTCCCTCTCGCTAAAGGAGGTACAGATATAATTTCATCCAAACGTCATCTTGCCACATTCGTTTAATCCGTCTCATCGCAAACTTACTTTTCGGCCTAATTGATCAGTCTGAAAAACCTCAGAATCAAAACTTACAACTCGCTTTTGGCAATTCCTATGGCGCATATTTTATCATAATCAGATCGTTGAGCTTTATACAGGGTTATCCAAAAGTCACTGACCACCCCTGTAACTTTTTTCCAAATTGAGATAGAAGTTTGAAACTTTGGGAATGTTCCTCGGTCTAAGGTAGCAACTTTTTGGTCCCCCCAAAATTTTGGGGGGCGGCCCCCCTTAAGGGGGGCGGGGGCTAACTTTTTTTTTTCAAATGGCAACCCCCCCTTTGTGATACCTCATTCGAAAGATAATAAAAAAAGAAAATTTTTGGCGCAAACCGCAGGTCAAAATGTTCATTTCCGCCATTTTGAATTTTGACCGGCCGCCATTTTGTCAAAAATGAACATTTTGACCTGCGGTTTGCGCCAAAAATTTTCTTTTTTTATTATCTTTCGAATGAGGTATCACAAAGGGGGGGTTGCCATTTGAAAAAAAAAAGTTAGCCCCCGCCCCCCTTAAGGGGGGCCGCCCCCCAAAATTTTGGGGGGACCAAACAGTTGCTACCTTAGACCGAGGAACATTCCCAAAGTTTCAAACTTCTATCTCAATTTGGAAAAAAGTTACAGGGGTGGTCAGTGACTTTTGGATAACCCTGTATACGGTGAGATAATGTTCATTGCATAAGGTGACATGTTACGGGAGCGATGAGACGAGTAAAGTTGTTTAGTAAAATATGTACGTTTACTGCAAGGTGCCTCATTAACCGAAGCACAGTGGATCGAGTCGATGGAAAAAGTTGGATAAGACATTTTTGACGAACATTGTAAAGCTTTACGTGTATCTCATCACAATTTTAATTATAAGGGGTGTTTTTTGTAGAACATGTTAAGAGAAAACCAATGATACTACTTTTGAAATATCAAAATTTCATATTAATGAAAATATACGCTTTTCAAATTTTTAAATCATGTCCGACCTCACCTAATGATTCGATCCACCGTGCGACACCTACCCCTATGATAAAAATTACAATAGATAATAAGAGAAGAAAATAAAAACAAAGAACGAACACCCACTCAAGCTCGACCAAAGTTTCAACCTTCTATTTTACGTAACAAACGGCAACTATGCCGACGGCGGGAAAATTTCATCAGGCGGCGGCGGCGGCGGTTGAATGATCGAGCGAGTGGCGAAGGCAAAAGAATAGGGAAAGGGACCAAAGTCCTACAGGAATATATTCATTCCGCCGGGGGCGTTTTGCGCCACTGCACCATGAACCGACGATTAGCACTTCTTTACCCCGCCGCCCTCCCCCCTCCCCCTCCCCTCCCGCCGTGCGCCCCTCCTCCCGTCCTGTGAGAGGCCTCTCGTTAATGCTGAGCCTCGCTACATCCGCCCCGCATCCTAGAGAGGCGCCCTCGGATGTCGGAAGTATACTCGATTCGCAGCACCATTGCTATTCTACGCCTCGAGTATTCTAGAGTCCCGAGGAAAAACGCCTTAAGAACCTTCCAATGTTGCCAAATTTCTCCCGATAGAATATTTAATTGTGTGGAGAGTAAAGAATATTTTATTTGGAAAATTTGAATCCCGCTTGATTGAATCGCGAATAAAATTTGGAGAAAAATGCATGTAAAAGTATTACTAAATTTTCTAGGGAATTTGAATTTCACCGAAATAGATTTGGCGACGTTTGCGTTTTCAGACGGTGTTTTCCCTCGGCACGGCAGTATTATCGTTACCCACCTTCGGTCGGATCCTAGGGTTTGTTTAGCGATTACCCTGACCGCCGGGATAATCTTCTGATGCGCCGGGATAAAAGAATGAAAGGAGCGTCGATTTCCGCCGCAGTGCCCACGGTCCTGGATGTTGGAAACAGATTATTCCTCTCTTTTTAATTTGTCGAGTCGACGCGCGCACACCGCACAGTGGATCGAGTCAACAGGACTGCCGTGCTAAGGAAGAACGCCGTATGAACATTCGAGAGTTGCCAAATTTCCTGCGATAAAACGTTAATTTTGGACTAACGTTGTGAATATGTTTCCTTGCAATTTTCAGGAATTTTAGGTGAAATTGCGAACAAAATTATCTGAAAAATTGGAAGAATAATATTCATAACATTCCTCCAAAATTAACATTTTATCGAAGGCAATTTGGCAACTCTCGAATATTCACACGAAGTTTTTCCTTGGCACGGCAGAGGAGAAGTCGGAAAAAATTTGGAAACTTTGAAGCCTATATTTTCAAAAATATGAGACAAAACTGTTTAAGAGTGGTTTCATTGGTTTTATCGTGAGATTTACTCACAGAGACACTCCTTGAAATTGAACTTGTGACGAAGTGAACATAAAAATTTGAAATTTTAGCCGAAAATTCAGTGTCCGACTTCTTCCGTCAGCTTGTTCCACTGTGCGACGGTTTCGGAAAGGAACCGTCCCCATTTTTCTTTTTTTCCTGTTTATTTTTTGCCAGGAGAGCAAAGAATTGATGAACTAACTATAGCAAAGAAAAATCTTGAGAATGAAAATAAGTAGTATAATATGAACCTGTGTTCCTTTCTACAGAAAGGAACCAACCCACATTTTGTAAAAATTGAGTTATGAGTGATTTTGAACTCAACAACTGCTCTACTATCTATCGCCAAAAATTCAAAGTTTTGGTCGGAGCAAATTTTGCAGAAATTGAACTTGAAGTTTATCTTTTACATTGAGTCTTATGCAGGAGCCAAGCTTTAAACCTCTTTTTCTCGGTTCCATCTCGATGTGGCTTAGTTCCTTTCTGTTCAACTCCGTCCAATTAACCTTCATCAACAAATTACAATACAAGAGAAGGCCCCTTTCTCTCAAGGTCGTTCGAGGAAGGAGCGATGAACCCACTGCTCTCTGTGGTGTAAGAATGCGAATATAGTCATCCCCCTGACGTGAGGGCATATCTCAATCTTCACGTGAGCCCTGTTTAACATATAAATCTACGCTTTCCGCGGCTCATGCAGGAATCGAGATTCGCCCTTACGCCGAAGAAGTGACGATATGTCCTGTAAAGCAGGCGCGCGGCACGACCGGGAGGCCAATTCGGAAACAGATAATTAGAAAAGCTCATCCGCGGAGCATACGTGTCCGGGAGCCGGGCAGCAAACTTCGTTATTACTCGCCCGATCACTGCTTTTCGACGGGGTTAATTGAACCCTTTCCTTCTGGAACAGCCCAAGTGCTCGAAACTCTTGAGCCCCGCTTCCCTGTTAACCGTGGCCGGCTCCGGAGTTTAGGGGTGTGGATCCTTCCGGAAATGAGGGGTTCGATTGGCCCCTCCCCGGTCTTTTACTTCTCGGCCCCTGCCTCGCTTTCGTCGCAAGACGCGATGCGATGTGACGGCGGAATAAGCCCCCGCCGCGTACTTGTCAAATTAAACAAAAAAATGCGGATAACTCGAAAAGGGCACACACCGTCGCTCCACTGATACACGGTGGATCGAGTCAATAGGAGAGGTCGGACGAAATTTTTAAACTTTAAACGCTTTAACTCCGTTCATACAAGACTTTGAGGTTCTAAAAGTGGTTTCATTGGTTTCCTGGTGAAATTTCCCTCTAGAAGCATCCCTTAATTGTAAAATGTGACAAAATAAACATCAAAATTTGCTGTTTCAGTCATAAATTTCATGTCCGACCCCTCTAAATGACTCGATTCACTGTGTGACGTAAGGGCGTGTTTCTATTTCCACATTACGTCGCTCTTCTGACGTAAGGGCGTATCTCAATTTGAACGTGAGCCCTGTTTTCCGTGTAACTCTATGCTTTCTAGGGCTCACGTGGAAATCGAGATACGCCCTTACGTCAGAGGAGCGACGATTAGCCGCGGAAAGCTTAAAGGTATATGAAGAATAGGGCTTACTTGGAACTGATACCATACATTTTTCCATGCACATACATGTTTTTACGAACGATTGAGAAACTGTAGTTCCCAATTGCAAAAAGGGGGCGAAATCGATGACCATGCAAAGTTCTAATCATCGTATCTCCATTTTGGTGTCTCTTAATTTCGATTCCTATTTTGTTTTTTTTTTTTAAGTGAAACAAGCCAACTTTCCTCACTGACGGCTATTTTGTAGTACGCGCTAAGCACGTATCGATTGATAAAGTACGAAACCACGCATCTCAGTTTCCGACGATGCAGACTTCCTGTCATACTTTATTTTTCCTTTAGAAAACTAGTCAACGTAATTTCTTAAAAACTTCGTTGATTCGCCGTGGATTCGGTCGTGCGGAAAGTGAAACATGCACAATAAAGTAAGCCTTTGGTAAATGTTTTATATTCCTGTTTGATTCGTTGACATATAGTACCGAAATTTATAGAAATTGCCTACTTTTACAGAAATTAGCAAAATTGTGTTTTACCTCCCCAACAACATGAACACACAACTATTTCTCACTGTATTTGCCTCTTTTATAGCCGTCATAGGCTCGATCAAAAAACCTCTACTGAAAGAAAGTTGGCCTGTTGGTCATCATCCCAGGTGAAAACTTACTGATTTAAATTTTATGTGTTCATCAATAGACTTATACGCAAACGAACCAATGTTCGCGGTTAAAGAATTTATCATGACTCTTAGACAATTTCCTCAACCTCATTTCAATGGTCTTCTGTAGGATCTGCATCGCACCTATCTACTTCTACACTTCTAATATCGTCTACAAAACGAATGAGTCAGCTAATGTTAAGAATAAATCGATTGAAAATAAAATGTTAATTTTCAAACGACCGGGATACATTTTGCAGAGAGGAACTACTACTTCCAGCTCATTTCAGAAACAACATATCTATCATCAGTTTTCCTATGCGAATAGATGCTTTTGTAGATGAACCAAAAATAGTAATTCCTTATTGCATGATGTAGTCCAACTGGCAAACATGGACGCGGCCCAATTAAGGTAGCTTTGACACTCGAAAACAACTTCCGAAGGAAGGGACTAGACGAAACGATCCATCACCGACCCCGGATTTCAACGCGGCCTAACGGATGACTTGAAAATAGGGGCGATGTGTGGAAGGCCGAACGGGCCTCGTGGTAATAAGTTAAACGGGAGCGTCATGGTAACTGAATATAAGAGAGACGAAATTCTTACGGAGGAGGTAACATTCGAAAATTACGCTTTTTGGTCTCCCGAGCCAAGGTCCTTTTTTTCTTCTCTCCTCCTCCTCCAATAAGTGCGTCCCTAAAAATGACATGCAGGTTTACTTTTTTTTAAACATTAGCTAATGTCATGTATGAATTTGTAAATGAGCCTTAGTTTTCATGAGCACATTTTTTTTTTTAAAATTGAAGCATCTATTTTGAGGTAGGTCGGAGAATTTTCATTCAGTTTGACGAGACATCTTCTCTTGTATCTCAAAGAATTAATTGAGAGCAGTTCGGTTCGACCCTAAAGGGTATAACGATGCATTTCAACCTGAATATTTTGCGTCCAGAACCAAGCAGCTTAAAATGTTTTACAGTCTGCTTTACAAAATACGAAGTTTTGAGAAACAGCTTTTAATGTTAATCTCTTAAAACTGTCGGATTTAAATGAATAAACTCTTAAAAACCCGAAGCTCTTTTAAAGATTAACTGTTTCTTAACTTATTCTTTGATACGACATTACGACCTGAATGTTTCTCCATTCTTGGATTATAAAAAACTGACCCTTTTTTGACTACTTCATTTGAAAAGCATGGCTCTACTTGGCATGCTATCCCCAAGAACTGAGGTACCTACCCATGGATTTCCAGACGTAATGATTCATATATCGTGTATACTTATGAGAATGAAATGTGACAATAAAATTTTCAATGGCAGAACTTCTACGATATGAAAAACTGAGTTACGTGTTTTTCTAGTCCTACAAACCCTGTTGTTGAAGTTTTAGAAGTAAACATATGCCGTAAATCGGTGCTCTAAGACGATGACGTTTTTCTAGTTTGTCATACGTATAGTGCAGTGATATCACCATATCACTGAAATCAAGTTTGCGCATGTTTATAGTTGGAATACGGATACGGAGGGTCTTTTTCCAATTTGTCTTGTTTGTCGTCTATTGTGTCCAATTGAGCAGTGAGGTTATAGGACATTTTGTCAAAGATTTTTTGTCAGCGCACCTGTTTTTTCCAGTGGTTTACGTTCACGCGTTTTTTCGGCAGGGGAGTTTTGGTCTACCCACCATTTATTATTGAGACTCAAAATAAAATATTCTTGACGGCATACTTAGGAACTTTTCTGCCTAGATCGAGTCACTTTTTTCTCTGATGAAATTTGAGAGTTATGCTAAAATTTATTAAATACAGATGCTAGGAATTGACGAGTTTTAGGACTACCGCTTTCTTTTTGTGCCGTAGCATCATGATTTATTTTGCGGAGAACGCTGCGTATTCTTAAAGGATGCCCGTCATTCTTAATATGTTGGGGCGCCTCTAATTTCGAATGATACTATGCAACACCTCTGTTGTGAAATAGTTGCTTAAGGTGCCATGCCGCGGCACGGCGAGCGGGCGGCCAGCGCAAAACATTGGCGCCTACAAACCTAAGTAGATACTTCAAACATTGCGCAATGCGTGAAGTATCCCTTTAGGTTTGTAGGCGCCAGTGAGTCTCTCGCGCTGGCTGCACACCGCTCCGCTCTGTTGGCTCTAATATTTAAACTCGCAGAGTCAGCGTTTTTCAACTCATGATTTTGAAATGCTTGCACACTCTGCATGGACTATTCTCATTTAAATTGATGAAAAAAGATATGTATTAAAGGAAAATAAATTGTGTATTCTGTAAATATTAAGATGATTCCGTGTCAAATTTAATGATTTTCAAAGCCCTCTAATTTTTTCTTTCATATTTTGTGCTTTTACTGTGCTGCAGCGAAACCAAACGCTCAAAATTGGACGTATTTGATTCTAACAGATTGATGTACAAATGGGTTAAAACCAAAGAGTGCGTGCTTTTTGGTTTTTTCCCTTCTTTTATTCATTTTTGTACAGTTCCTTTCAACACCCGACTCATTGAGAGTAATGTCGATGCCATCGCTTGAAAATGTTTTACAAATGTTTGTTACGTTTCACTAAGATGAATCAAAAGAAGAAAGTAACATTTCATTTAAAAAATGAGTTACCATAACAACACCCCCTTCTCTTTCAATTTTCTCATTTCGATCTTGTCGATATAATTTCAAAATTGGACTTAAATATAATGCTTGAACCAAGTCACTGTTGCTTATTTTACGCATTGATGTCAACTACTGGACAAAGCAGGTGCGTGGACCAAAAATCGTTGACGGAATGTCCTGAAACCAGCAGTGATGGCAGCTAATGACTAAAATCAGGTTTGCATGTTTCAGAGTTGGGAGGCTCTACCACCGGACACTGCCACGTTCACGCCTGACATCACTCCATTAATCTTAGCAGCTCATCGTGATAACTATGAAATCATCAAAATTCTACTAGATCGAGGGGCGACTCTTCCAATGCCTCATGATGTCAGGTAAACTTCTGTGCTCAGCATCATCCCTCCCCCCTCCCTGCCCAAAAAAATCCCCTGCTCTGGAATCCTCTTAATATTCCAGTCAGCCCATGTAGAATTAAAATGCCGGAAATCTTCAGACATTCTCCTACTCCAAAATTGTATCCGTGAGAGTGTGAATGATAGCCTAAAAGTAATAATCAAATTGATATAAATGCGATTTCGGAGAGGGATTCTAATGACTAAATTTATGACTAGTTTTTGTTATTTAAAAAGAAACATTTTTAATTACTTTAAATATTGTCATTAACTCTTCAAAGAGCATGTTTGTATTAAGCATGCGTGTATGTTTATAAAAATACTAAAACATGAGTAGACGATGCTAAAATTTTAAAAAAAAAACCGAGGGGGAAAAAACAAGACGTTCCGAGCTTTCAAAAATTCGTTCGCTTGTAAAAAAAAAGCTTGTATCCAGTTGTGCAGCTGAAAGTAAGCATGTGGATGTCTCGGAAACGTCCTGATTTTTAAGTGTTTTTAAAATATTAGCCTCCTTTATTTGTGTTTTTAGTTTTTAAACTTTCGTTTCTCTATTCTATTCATGTAACTTATCTATGTTTCTATACATCACAAACACTGAAAAAATGATCCTTACATCATATTTGATGTACAAGGACCTTAGTGATCCTAGACCACGCTATGCGTCGTTAAGAGTGCTGAAGCCTTGTCCCCATTACAAGACTTCTTTCCACTGAATGATGTTGTTCCTAAACAAGACAGACCAGTGTGATAAACAAGGAAGTATATTGAATCAAACACGAGTATATGTCAAGGCTCCTATCTTGCTGTGCTAATGAAAAACGCCGTATGAGCCCTCTAGCGTTGCCAGATTTCCATTAATAAAAACGAAATTTCTTGAAATTTTTTTTTAATGTTTTGTTTCACATTTTTCAGACGATTGTGTTCCCAATTCGACCTAAAATACCTGAAATTTTCTAGGAAAAATATTAGTAACTTTCCTAAAAAAAACATGATTAAACTGGGAAAATTTGAAAACTATCAAATGTTCATACGGCGTTTTTTCTTAGCTCGGCAGTATCGGTGGCAAAAAGGTAGTTTTTTCAGTTAAGAGTTAATCAAATTATTAATTTCATATTGTACGTTTCCACTTTGCACTGGGGAAAAAACACATTGGATCTAGAGTCCAGTCTCTTGAAAACATTGACAAGAAAAAATACTCTTGATTTGATCAGATTTAAGCTTTAAATCAAAAGGAAATCCGCTCAAATTAAGAGGCTTGGTTCTTGATTTTAAGCAAAAATCCGATTGAATCAAGATTATTTTTTCTTGTCGATGTTTTTAAGAGTCTGGACTCTAGATCCAATGCGTTTTTTTCCAGTGTGGTTGTTTTTATGTTTTTTATACGGTTTAATGGTGACTTTTACCGGCTGTCTTGAAATCAGGTGCGGGTGTGACGAGTGCGTGACGTCACGGATCGAGGACTCGTTACGTCACTCGCGGTCCCGGATAAACGCGTACCGCGCCTTGGCCAGTCCCTCACTCATCGCCCTCTCCTCCAAAGACCCCATCCTCACCGCCTTCGAGCTTTCCTGGGAACTCAGACGGCTCAGCTTCCTAGAACACGAGTTCAAAAGTGAATACCAGGTCAGTGTTTCGTTCATATCTTGAAAAAAAAAAAAATACATTGGATCTAGAGTCCAGACTCTCTCTCGACGTGAAAAAGTACTCTTGATTCAATCAGAATCTAGTTTAAATCAAGAACCAAACCCCTTAATTTAAGCGGATTTCGTTTTGATTCAAGCAAAAATCCGATCGAATCAAGAGTATTTTTTCTTGTCAATGTTTTCAAGCGTCTGCACTCTAGATCCAATGTGGTTTTATTTCCAGTGACGCATAGTCGTAAAAATTGCTCGTCAAGTTATTATGTCCGCTAAGTCAGGTGCCCATTAGAGTCCCTTTATACTGGAAGTAAAGGCGATGGAAATCAGTTTCCGATTGGTTCCCGTATTCTAGGCCTTCATAGTGTCACAAGCGGGAATAAAGATTACATTTTCACCAATTTCAAAGATTATAATCTGGAGTGGACCGGGGAATCGGGGTACGGCAAGGAACAAATAGAACGAGTGAGGGAACGGAGACATGCCGCAACCACACGATGAATGTGGGAGTTGAGTGTGGCTTGAATGTGGAAGTCAAATTCAGCAACGATTCTCAGCAACCATCGGTCTAATGTTGGATTTGTCTGAGCTATTCGAGTAGATTTGATACACATCTGGATGAAAATAACACGAATTTGCGAAATTTAAGCCGTTGGGCGATGACTGTTGACTTCCATATTCAGCTGCTAAATTCAGCGTGTGATTGCGGCAACAGGAATTCGGGAATGAGTTAATCAAAGATTACAAAAACTTCCGATTTGTGTAATCTTCATTCCTGTTTGTTACATCCATAGGCCGCGTTGTCACAACTCTCTCTATGCGGGGACTCCGGTGTATCTAGAGGGTCTTTTCTGGCCCTAAAATTTGTTCAAAACTTTTAATGCGCTAAGACGTTTCTACGTGGCTAAGTTCAATTTTTAATGACTGTACTAGGTAACACTCTGACTTAGTTTTAAAGTTGTATTGCATGATAAGTGTAGTATTTTGTTTAAATTCAGAAAAGAAAGGCGAGGGCAAAAGTAGGGAAGGGTACGAGACAGCTGGATAACTGAACTGTGGTGGGAAACGACCTTTTGGCCCTTGGTAAACTATGGAGCCCATCTTATCCATTTTTTAGCTTTGACATCTATCTACATGGTGCGGGTCCACTTTAACATGGGTGATGTTTTTTCTTCGAATCTGAAGTACGCCGCCTCAGAAATTTGTTCCTTAGGATTAAAAAATGATGTGTGCCAAATTTTTTTCTTCTTCGATAATTTTAAGTGGTGCCGCATTGAGGCTGAATTTTCGAAAAATCGCCGAAAATATAGGGAAAAATAAAAAAATGTATAAGTTGGCAACGTCGGTAAATTAACAGTGGCACCACTGGCCACACTAATTGGTGCTGATTGGCGAATTGGCAGGATTATTAGTTAGGCTAGGTATATTTTTAACTCAAGTTATCAAGTGAAACGGGTATTTTCGGGTTTGATATCTCAATTTCAGCTCATTCCTACTTTGTCCTACTAGAGAAGAATGCCGTGTGAATATTCGAGGGCTACCTTTCCATCGATAAAAATAATGTATATTTTGGAGGGAAGTTTTGGCTTTTTTCCCTTGAAATTTTTAAGAGCTCTAGGTGAAATTGCGAACGAAATTATCTAAAAAATTGGAGGGAAATTACTCATAAGCTTAACGGGAAATCCGTAGAGCTAATCTGACCAGGAATTCCGACTTAATGGGTCATTTAGCGTAGAGTACCTCTAATTCAGCGGCGCGAGGTGTGCTGCTAGCGCGGGACGTGGGTCGGCGCCTACAAACCTAACAGGGATACTTCACACATTGCGTAATGCGTGAAGTATCCCTGTTAGGTTTGTAGGCGCCTATGTGCGTGTCACGTTGGTTGACCGCCTCGGCGCGGAGTACCACGGGGTGCGCTTACGTATGATATTACACATGTACGGGCCCATCAGGAAATGCACATTTAACTCACAAGAAGGTTATTTTACATCAACTTATTTTTTTCTCTTTTTTCGGTCCAACCAAATGAAATAACCACAAGAGAGAGGTGTGCAACTCTGAATTTACTGACGTGCTGAGGAAAAATACCGGATGAAAATTACCATCCGGTATTCAAAAGGTATCCGGTATTCCGGTATTTGGCAACACATTAATGTGTTGCCAAATTTTATCACAATGAAATATTTATTTCCGAGGAGAGTTATGAATATTCTTTCCTTGGAATTTTCAAAATTACTTTGAATCGAATTGCGAATAATATTCTCTAAAAAATTGGAAGAAAAATATGTGAAATTCCCCGGAGAATTCATGTTTTGCCCAAGAAATTTCGGCAACACGTGGATGTTGATGTGCCGTTTCCCTGAGTTCGGCGGAAAACGTGGAAAAGATCGAAAGCTGTGCTACCAAGTTAGGGAAAAACGCCGCATGAGCCTTCAGCCGTTGCCAAACTTCCTTTGACTAATCACGGAGTTTCGGGAAAAATTGTAAGTATTTTTCTTCAAAATTTTCAGGGAATTTTATCCGTGATTTGATCTACAGTGTCTCAAAATTTCAATGGAAAATATTCATAACTCGCCTCAAAAATAATACTTTTTTGAGAGTAAATTTGACAACATTCGAATGTTCACACGGCGTTTTTCTTCAGTGCGGCAGTGCACGCAAATTATTCCAAACGGGAACTCGGTAATAATCGGCTTACTGTTCCAACCGTTGCACAGTGGATCAAGTCAATCAGAGATGTCGGACATGAAATTTTTGACTAAAACTGCAAATTTTGACGTTTATTTTGTCAAATTTTAAATTTCATGGGGTGCATCTAGAAGTTAATTTCACGAGGCAACCAATGGAACCACTTTTAGGACCTCAAAGTTTTGTATACCTCGAGTTATAAGCTTTTAAAGTTTCCAAATTTTGTCCGACCTCTCCTATTGACTCGATCCACTGTGCGTTGGAGGCGCCCGCACCGTGGCCTGTGTGGTCTGTGGTTGCACATGTTCATTTGTGATAAGCCGGCGAGGGCACAGGGGCTCCCTGCATTCAAAAGAACTGCACTCTCTCACGGCGCAAATACCGGATTAACCTCATCATTCGGGACCTCTGTATGCGCAACGGCCAGTGCTTAATCCAGTTCCGATTTCCAGTATCTAATCGACGAGCCCCACGCCGAACAAAGAATCTATTAGGGCCCTTCGCAGTAACAATATTTATAAATCGTTTTAAAATCCTGCTAAAGTCCGACATTTTAGATTTAACTAATTGAATTTTTGCGGAAATCCGCACAGAAATAAATGGAGCGAGTAGCCGCACCCTTCTAAAAATGGCGAGTGCAAATGAGTAGAAAATCAAAGTCATATGTATAGAATTTCGATTCATATGAATAGAATTCCAACTCATATGAATAGAATTTCAACTTATATGAATAGAATTTAACTCATATGAGCAGAATTTCTCTATTCAGTTTTCGCCGATTCATATGACTAGAGATTCCAACTCATATGAATAGAGGTTTCAACTCACATGAGTTCGCAACGTTGAATCTGCCGTGTTCGATATCTTAGAAACTAGTCTCCGCATCAAGAAAATTATACGAACAAAATGTTTTTATTTTTCAAAATTACATACCATGTCGGTGTCTTCTGGTCAGAAACAACGCTTCCGAAAAATGAAAAAAAATTGAATTCATGTGAGTTGAACTTTTCTACTCTTATGAGTAAAATATTCTAAGGATATGAGTAGGATTTCTACTCATACAAGTAGGAAGTTCTACTCATGTGAGTCGGCGAATTCTGAATAGCCTACTCGTCATTTTTAGCAGGGCACGCTGTTAAAAATTTTGGATTTTATTTCATTTCAACTCTCAGTTCTGATATCAACCGCGTAACCGCATTTATCGTGTGTGGTATTTCATAATCTCTACTCTGATTTTATCTTATCAAAGGAGAGCAAAACAACGCTATTCCGTGAAATTTTCATAAATTTTTAATCACACAGTATTTAACCACACAAGTAAATGTAACCTCCTGTATGCTGACAACATGCTCTTCCATAATGATGGACTTGACTTTAAGAACTTGCTCAACACTCAGTGTTGATTTTTGTCGAAACAACTTAACGTACTCAGCCTATTTAGATGTCATACTGCTTCCTCTCTCAGTCAGAAACATCGCATGGCTATCTCCTCCATAGTTTTTAGCAATTGGGTTGGCAAATTTAACCTAATTTGCAAAACCTAAAATAGCTACGTTGAACACCGATACTTATCAGTCATTGATAGGCGAATTTCATTTCTTGATTTTTGCTCAAGGAGATGCTCAGCACAACGTTGACCACTGGATGTAAATTTTGCCTCGCTCGATTACATTGCTTAGATGTGTAACATGGGGTCTCTGAAATGCATTGTCTCTGTTCCCAATAAATAAAACAGTGCTTCATTCAAGGGGAAGCTTGTAGGATCTCCGATTAAGCCGTTTAGTGCACAACCTGGCAGCGGGGCAACAGCCTATGTTTTGATTGATTACTGTTACACTCTCTGATTAGTGGGTCGTTTCGTGCTACGCTCTAGTTGCCTTTCCTTTAATCGTTATGGGTGTTCCGTTTATTGCTGTTCCTTTCCTGAACTTTTTCAATTTTTGTTTTACTTTGTTTTGTTCCGACCGTTCGCCAACATCATTGAGTGTTGCTCCGTGGTATTGATAATAATCGAGGTTATTTGTTTACTTGATGATCTGTGTACACGGCCGGCAACTCATACGGGAATAAATATTTTATAATTTATGACGCAGTCAGCAAAATGTGCCTTGAGGTAGAAACCCAAACTATTCAGCACAGCGAATAACCCTTTTGGGAGTAAAAAAATATAAAAATTCAGTTTTTGGTGCTGATTACTCTCTAATACTCTCACGAACATTGGGTCGAAGTTTCAAGCTATGATTGAGAAACATGCCGGAAGAGGGGCGTACCTCGAAATACCTCCTTTTTTAAATTATTTTTTCTTAAAGTAGGTATTAATGGATTTCAAAACTCTAGGGATCTAGGTTAAGAGAATTCCTTTCAAATGCATTTTTTCGAAATGCTGTACCTTAATTCTCTGCTGGCATGGGCCTCAATTTCTATTATTATCTCTCAACTCTCTCTCCCGAATTTGAGCGAAATCTCATTTGCAGCATTACAGCATAGCTGTGAGAGCTCACGCCTCGCGCCATCGCGCCTTCAATTTTGAAGATGCAACACGGACATCCATCAAGCACAAATAGTCGTATCTCTGCGCCGTAATCAACGCGCATCCTCCTAGCTCCCTCGCTCTATTTCCATGTTCTATTTGTCTTATCCCCCCCCCTCCTCCGGCTCGGATGTGTTACGTAACCTTGGGCTTGACCTTCTCCCCCTTGTGGCGCACCGTAACGCTGGCTCAAACCCCGATTTCCCCCTAAGTGCGTTACGTAATACTTGGAACGACCCAAAATGCCGCAATCACACGCTGAATGTGGTAACTGAATGTGACTTGAATGTGGAAGTCATCGGCCCGATGCCTGAATTTTCCGCGTGACGCACAAAATTCAGCAACGATTCTCAGCAACCATCGGACCAATTTCGAATTTGTTTGAACTATTCGAGTGGATTTGATACACAACTGGATGAAAATAACTCGAATTCGCTAAATTTCAGCCGTTGGGTGATGACTGTTGACTTCCACCTTCAGCTTCTAAATTGGACGTATTTCTACCAAACAGACCTATGTGAAGGTGAGAAATATGGGGTGTGCTCGTCGAAGCTGCATTAGAAGCAATGTTAAAGTGGGCGTGACTCCTTTTGAAGAATTGGAAAAGCGGGATTTTACATTCTATCAAACAGACCTATGTGCCAACTGAATGCGGAACTCATGAGCCGCGGGCATGGCAAGAGAGCGTTGTGGACAGGGCTCATGAGTTAATGACCACGACTATCGCAACCACGAGGAACGTGACGCCGGCGTCCTCCTCCGTTGACGTCACTGGCGCACAATGGACCTGTTGCAAACTTTTGCTAGAGCAAAAATAAGAGTTGTTTCTTGAAGATAATGCCTCAAAAATCACGATGAGCGCATCGGCAAAGTCTGAAATGCACTCATAACTTCACAATCTGCGTAAGAAATTTGCGTTTTTTTAAGCTTCCCGCTTCAAAAACGATACTACGGCACAGGTGAACATTTTGTTAGAGGAGTCGCTCCATCGTCGGCGATATTCATCATGGCCGACGCTTGCGCGCAGTTCCGCGCGTAATTCGAGGAGAGTTCAAGGTCAATCAATTCGGGCGTGGAAAATATGAACGTTAACACACCGATTGTTATCTGGTCTAATCCAGTTCAGATGTTATCTCGTCCCATCAAACGTGTTTTGGCGGATTGGCGTCGGCCATGATGATTATTGCCGACGATGGAACGACTCCTCTTACAAAATGTTCACCTGTGCCGTAGTATCGTTTTTGAAGCGGGAAGCTCAAAAAACCGCAAATTTCTTACGCAGACTGTGAAGTTATGGGTGCATTTCAGACTTTGCTGATGCGCTCATCGTGATTTTCGAGGCATTATCTATAAGAAACAACTCTTATTTTTGCTCTAGCAAAAGTTTGCAACAGGCCCATTATTCTCATTCACTCTTACGGCGAGAGAACGAACGAGCACACCCCATATTTCTCACTTTCACATAGGTCTGTTTGGTAGAAATACGTCCAATTCAGCGTGTGATTGCGGCAAAAGTTTGAAAAATCAAGCGGCAGGTAAGACGGAGCCGGCGGAGAAAGGCGAAGCTCGGCAACGTGTCTCGGACAAGCAATCAGTGTGAAAATGAATGGACGCGTATGAGAACAAATCCAGCGCCATAAATAACGCCGACGGACGGAGCGGCCGCGGTGAAAACCAAACGGCGAGATATTGGTCGTCCAACATCCATTCCTGGCGGCAGCCCCTCCATCATCTCGCAAAAATCGCCGCTCCTACGACGCAACGCCCCAACTCCGCCCGGCCGCGAGCCCTGTCTCCCGCAAGACTCCGTCCTGCCCGCGGCTCAAGCGGGGATCCGGTCACGTCCTCGCTACGGCCGCGGCGGAGCTGGGAAGGGCGCGGGACTCGGCGGAAAAAAGCGGGCACGACGCAACGCGGCGGAAACGTCGAATTATTAAATACAGAAACTTTCTCGAGGAGCTGGACGTCACAGGAACCGCGGATTCCCGAGCGATCGACCACCCGCGATGTTGTCAAATGGGACACCGGAGGAGCTACGAACCAAAGTAGGTACTCCGTTGCGGGTCTGTTTCCTTTCCAGAATTTTGTAAAGGATGTGTCCCATGAAGAGGGGTATTTTGGCCCTAACTTTGGTCGAAAATTGAAACAGCTTAGGCAGGGTGTCTAGCATCAGGAAAAACCGGAAAAATCGGAAAATGTCAGGAATTTTGGTCGATCAGGAAAAAATCAGGAAAATCGGAAAAATCGGTCGTTTTATCAGGAATTTTTCTTCCGCGAATCTCCTCAACGGAGAAAGTCTTACTGTGTTTTGCCTACCGTGCCAGGGGTGGAGAAAAATCAGGAAAAAATCAGGAAAATATCAGGAATGTTCAAAATGAAAAATTCAGGAATTTTTTATACAATACAATTAGGAAAAATCAGGAAAATATCAGGATTTTTCAAAATTAAAAAATACTAGACACCCTGTTAGAAAAATGTCATGTATGGTCAAATTGACTCTCAATAATCTACCCTGTGAGAACTTGTCCTTATTTGAGATGTTTTTGAAAGGTTTTTGCCTGATTTACCAGCGTAAAGTAGTGAAGTTTTGCAGCTTTCTCGAATAATTGCTCATTTTCGGTCCTAAATTAGATTGTTTATGTATGAGCACAAGCGACTACCACTTTCTTCTTTGAATATGATCATCTTTAGTACACCCACTACAGCATATTTAAAGAAGAGAGTGGTAGTCGCTTGTGCTCATACATAAACAATCTAATTTAGGACCGAAAATGAGCAATTATTCGAGAAAACTGCAAAATTTCACTACTTTACGCTGGTAAATCAGGCGAAAACCTTTCAAAAGCACCTCAAATAAGGAAATGTTATCACAGGGTAGATGATTAAGAGTCGATTTGACCATACATTAAATTATTCTAAGCTGTTCCAATTTCCGACCAAAGTTAGGGCCAAAAAACCCCCCTTAATGGGGCACATCCTTTTTAGAAGGGGACCTCTAAACGTTTACTCAGAGAATAAAGAAAAGGGAAAGCTCTGATACGCTCGAATGGGTCAGTTGCGCTGGTCACAAAATCTTGTTTTGGTGCTTTATTCTTGTTGATCATCTAAAAATAATAAGATAGGTCAAAACAGCAACTTTCTACGTTCAATAATAATCGAGATATCGCTCCTTGAACAACTCGATTTATGACGTCATCCACTGCATAAATATATGTACATATAATGTCATGCAAAAGTGTGGTTGATGACCTCATAAATCGAGTTTTTCAAGTCGCGATATCTCGGTTAATGTTGAACGTGGAAAGTTGCTGTTGGGACAGATCTTATTACCTTTGACTGATCTACAAGAGTCAATAATCAAAACACAATTCTATGACCAGCGCAACTGGCCCATTGAAGAAGCGTTCAGCTGATCTCTATGTAAGCGCGTTTTTAAGTTCCATGAAAAAGACGGATACCGTTGAGATGGAAGAACTCGCTCACCAAATTTCAACTATTAATTTTGAGAAAACAACACTACCACTGAAAACAAATCATTGAAAAACGATTAAAAAATCCATTGATTTAAATTTACGTAATTTAATGTTCTTAAATTAGACGACTAATAACCTGAGCATGCTTTGCTGGCATCTGAGAGGAGTAAAAAAGACTTATCAATATTGATTACCCTGATTTAATCTAATTAAGACAGGACCAAAATCAGCGCTGAGATTTTTAGAATCACCCTGCAATTGATTTCAGAGCTGTTCAACTTAATGTGGCAGACGTATATTTTCACGTGCCGGTGTGAACGCACACTTGAACTTGTTGGTAAACTAACCGTCCTTAATGATCCCCAAACTTGATGACACCCCTCCGAAATGACCTCATGAATATTATATCTTAAAAATCTTACGGTAAATGGTTCACACTGTGGCAAGTTTGGAAATCAACTCGTGAACAAGACATTAGGAGTATTTAATGGAAGTTACATAATGCAAATAATGTCATTTGTATCCGTGTCATTTAACCAATGTCAATTTTAAACAGTTATATCTTGTTTGGGAGTTGACCTCCAGACTTCTTTTCTACGTGTGATACGTTTTCATCGTGAAATCGAAGAGTAAACACATTGCATAGTGTTTTAATTGGACCTAATTTAACGGAAAGGAACCAAGCCCCATCAGCTATTGCCAAGTTTAACTGGGCAATTAAATTTTTTTACGAGAGAACGTTTGTTCGGATTTCTTTGAAAATTTTAAAGAATTTGCCTCGTACCATGGCGAATTTTCACTGAAATATGCACGAAAATCCGCACAACCGTTTTCATGCAAAAAATTAAATTTCCCAATTAAAGGCAATACCTGATGTTCCTTTCTGTTTAACGCGGTCCAATTAATACCTTTGTCTGTAGGCCCACCGTAATTGTTTCTCACAAACATTGTAAGTCTCCGAGAAATTCCCTCAATAACTTTTCTGCTTAAACTTGACTACGGAGCTGAAATACTTGCAGTGGCCAGTGAGAGAAGTCCCAGAGGTCTTCAAGCGTTTCAAATTTAATTGTAAAGTCTCTGGGAAATAATTGATCAAGATTGAATGCGTCCGACGCTCGTAAACCCAACTCACGCCCCAATCTGTTCCTCTCCCCCCTTTGCCCCACCAACCCTTTGCCCTCTTTCTCGTCATCAAGAATGGGATCCCTCTCGATACGATCTCCTGTCATAACCTCAAAATGGGACCACTCCTCAGAGCAAAGATAACATCTTCACGCTACGACATTGTCAAGTGATGCTCTTGGTCCCTCAATTTGAACTTTAAATATCGATTTAAATCCATTTTCAAAGGTTCGAGGACAATTTACAAAAAAGCACATTCATTGTAACCATGCATAGGACGCAATGACCCAACGTTTATGAGCTCCGAACGAATGATTATTCTAAAATAAGTTCCAACTCATCCTCTCCAAACACCAAAAACAAAGTATAAAACACCGATATCTTTGTGATTAGTTGAAAACGTTCAAACTTTCATATTTTATTAATTGTTGAACAATAATACTAAAATGCAATTTGAGAATTGACTAACTTGCTAATCTTAATAAATAAAGCGCCTGATTGAAGGGTTGTCGAATTAGCATTCAATAAGTTAATAAATCAGCGTTAAGTTAGCGCAAAGTTAGAGAGAAGCCTTAAAAAGCTGAAAATAATATGAATTCTAAAAATTCTAAAGAAAAACTTGCTTCAGTAAATCAGTGTAATTCATGTGTGATTTTTACAACCAATTGAAAACTAAGAGATTCATGCTAGCCAACAATGTTTTCTAAAATTATAAAACTTCTTGTAAAGACGAATGTAATGAACTTTAAAAAATTATGTATAAAACAATAGCGACGTGTCGTAAAGGTTACAACAACCTTTTTTAAGTCGAACAGATGCTTGCAATTTAAAAACTTTTAGCTCTCTTCATACTCGTATTCAACGGTAAATGATCAGTGACTCATTTGAGAATATTTGAATTAGATCTAACCTTAGTCAACGGAAAATGTATTTTCATTGGCACTATTCTGCTGAAGTTGACAAAGTTGGGATTAAACACGCAATCAGTCAATGATAATCTAATTTTCCTAAACTTCTCGTAACTTAGTTAGACGCTGAGAATTTGGGATACCCTTTGCAAAGTTCGAGTTGCAAGTCCTGTTTCTGGATTTGAATATGTCTCCGCGTTAACTAGATATCCTCATTGTTTATTTTCCCTTCATTTGATAGGGTATAATTCCCTTGCCAAATTTTTTTTTTTTAATTTATCCCTTAATGATCTTGGTTTCTTTTCCATTTTTTTTTCGTGATTGAAAATGTCCTTCATAAATATTTTTCGCAGTACCTAATGAACCGTGTTCAATTTCCTCATGTATAAATCATGTCCATACATAACTCACGTCCTTCTTTGTAATCCAACAACGTGTTCACAACAAAATTATTCTGAGAGGCACCCTTCTAACTAGGGAAAAAGAAACTTTGTAGGGCGTGCTCGCACAACATAAGGAAAATCACGACTCTCTTCAGATCTTATCTTGTGGTCCGTAGATTGAAGTTCTTCGCTTGTCAAGCTCTCATTAAACTTCGTAAAAATTGAGACGTCTAATAATATTTTTTCAAATGAGAAAAAAAACAAAGTGCGTGATTTACGCGAATTTTTAGTGTTGGAATTAAGTAAACTTATTCAATTTAAAAGTGTTTTTAAATCCTCAACTTTTCGGACGAGATAATATCGAATTCAAAATTTACGCAATCAATACTGAAATGTAGTAGTAAAACACCTCATGAGCCTGTGGATGCTGCTTGATCCCCTTCCAACCACTCAAACTTTAAACCTTTAAATATTTTCCCCCCAATTTGCAAAACATTGCAATCGCATTGTCTTTTCAAGTCTCTGCAAGGAAAACATTTCATAAACTCCCGTTATAATGAATGTTTAATCTGGAAAAATTTGGCAAAATTTGAATGTTAAACCATGATTTCCCTTAGCACGGCACGGCGCGGCATAGTTGAGGATTCTGTTTGCTTTAGCTGGCTGAGCAACTATTCGTACACTGCATTCGCGAAATTGCCTATACGGTTATTTGTAGGCGTTTTGTACGCCGATGTCAGCTCCGCATCTGCATCTCTATCTGAGGAGTGACAATGTCGATTTACAAACTGAGAAAACGCGGAACATTCGAATAAAATATAATTTCGGAAATTTCCATTGTGCACAACGTTTTTCCCGACTATTCTCAAAAAGTAATAACTCTTTAAAGGAATTTTGGCAACACTTGAATGTTAATACGGCGTTTTTTCTTAGTACGGAGGAATCCAGCTCCGTCGGAGGAAAATCGGGCCGCGATTAAGACGGCAGTAATGACTCTTTAATGACGTTACTATGAAATGGTTCTATCCCTGGGAATGAGGTCGATGATTAAGTATCTAGTAGAGCAAGAATCGCGTTACTGTGTAGCAGAACCCTATTGTGGGTCGGAGCTTTTAGCTCATCACGGCAGAGAATCCTTCAAATTCGCGATGATAGAAATGCGTTGTCAATTGCGGTTCCCGATGGGACGTCCCCTGTGGTCTACAACACCCCCTCTTAGATGAAGGAGACTTCTTATTGACACCACTTTATCAGGTTCTTCACGATCGATTTGGAGTCTTGCATAATAGAAAAGGAAGAGACGCCGATGCACAGTTAAAAAGATCTGCGTTTTTTTGTAACTTTGGGTTGACGCTTCCGCTGGAGCCACAAAAGCATTTACCTCACTTAGTAACCAAGTTGAACAGCCAAAGTTTTAGTTAAATTTACGAAGCATAACGCATTCACGTTTTGCCAGCATTCGTTTTCTGGTTGCGACTTGCGATTCGGTAGAGTAATTGGATCGTCGAATTCTAAATCCTGGTCCGATGCTATTTGTCTGTGCCTAGTTTCTACAGTATGAAGTTTTTTAACTGATTTTTTCGGTTAATGCAACCGAAAAATGTGATCAATTCGTCAGGAGGAAAAACTGTAACCCGTAGGAATTTACCGCAACTTTGTGTTACTTTGTTTTCTGCTTTCCATGCCGATGAAAATGCTGGTTCCTTGTTGTGTTTTGTGATCAAAATTTAATAATGCGCATCTTGTATCCAAAGTCGTTTCTAAATAAATTTTTGCATAAGTCGGAATAAGAATTCCCTCTCCTTTAAAGTTTTTTTTTTCCTACGCTCCTCCCAATGCAAGTCAATGCCCCAGCCTCCTCCAATTCTTTGGAGAATCATAATATTTCCTGAATTTCAGCAACGATTGTGGACCAAAACCCATAGAAAATTGTTTTGATAATGTTCATCGCTAAGTTCACCCATGCATGGCTTCAAAGATACCGATAATTCGAAAGAAGGGCGGGTTTCAGAGAGTCTTGGATCTTTAAGAGTAAAAAATTTGGTTCTTTAAACCCCCAAAAATTTCCCATGAACTTAAAATGTCGACTTTTCTTTAAGCTAGGGATAAATTCAGGGCTCAATTGTATGAAGGGTAACTATTTTTCATGAGCTCCGGTGAGTAACCACCTCCAAAATTTAGAAATACCGATACAATTCTTAAATATTAAAAGGGAGAGGCGTACCTACGACTGTGGGCAATTATGAGTAAAAAAAGTTTAGAGGTCCAAGCTCTTATTTGATCAGGTAAAGACTTCACCTGCCTTCAGCACCTAAGCGTCCAAAGGTGAACTAACTGTAACAAAGAAACATATTGAGATAGAAAAGAGAGTACAATAAAACCAATGGAATTTATTTTATTAAAGTAGATAGAATGTAAAACCCTATTTTATTAAATTTAAGTTTTCCACAAATTATAATAACCAAAAACTACGCTGTGCAACACCTCTGTTGTGAAATAGTTGCTTGAAGCGCCGTGGCACTCCACACCGTGGCGGTCAACCAACGTGACACGCAGAAAGGCGCCTACAAACCTAACAGGGATACTTCACGCATTACGCAATGCGTGAAGTATCTCTGTTAGGTTTGTAGGCGCCGGCGCACGTCCCGCGCTGGCAGCACACCTCGCGCCGGCGCCTACAAACCTAACTGGGATACCTCACGCATTACGCAATGCGTGAAGTATCCCTGTTAGGTTTGTAGGCGCCGGCGCGCGTTCCGCGCTGGCAGCACACCTCACGCCGCTGAATTACAGGTACTCTACGCCGAATAATGCTCCACTACGTGGAAATTTCTGGTCAGAGTAGCTCTACGAATTTTCCGTTAAACTTATGAGTATTTTCCCTCCAATTTTCAGATAATTTCGTTCGCAATTTTACCTAGAGCCATAACTTCCCTCAAATATAAACATTTTATCGATGGAAATTTGGTAGTCCTCGAATGTTCATACGGCATTCTTCCCTAGTAGGACAGGATAGAAGTGAGCTAAAATTGAGATATCAAACCCGAAAATACCCGTTTCCCTTGATAACTTGAGTTAAAAATATACCTATCTTGACTAATAATCCTATACCAATTCACCAATCATAATAGGATGCCAACCCCCACACAAACCGAAGTAGTAGCCACGGCTGGTTCCGGTCTCTTAGAAAATAGATAAATTATACTGTAATTACTTACATTTAAGATTATTGAAGTGTATTGTTAATTTCTGATTTTTGAGTACCATTTATAATAATCGTGTAATAACTATTTTCTTTGAATAAAAAAAAAAAAAAAAAAAAAAATCACCAATCAGCACCATAGTGTGGCCTTTGTGGCAAAGACTATACTCTTGCAGTTGCTTGTTTGACCGTGAGACACTCATTATTTGCGATAGACCTCACTAAAGTAATTCTTTGCAATTTCTATGAATATTTTTGTTTGAGCGCGAAGACTTCTCAGAGGGTTCAAGAATAAATATAGGTCAGTCTTTTTTTACAAAAAGAAAGTTTTTGCGACGATTTGCGACGCCTTAAACTGGGAAACAAATTTGCTTACTCATCTACTTGTCAAAATGCTTTCTATTTCAAATGGAGGCACATATTGTTGATTTAATTTTATCACGTCAGGTTACTTTCCAAACTCGAAGTGAGCCAGCAGTAGTAGATGCGGTTTTGTATCAAACACAGAATGAGGAGATGAGGAAAATTTTTCAGCTTTTGTTGGGTTGAGCAACGAAACTAACGTTGTCGCAATGCGTTGAGCATCAAGCAGGATTGAAGGCGCGCAATACTATGTGCGCTTGGCTAAATATTCAGATTCCATCCAACGATGAGGTTATGTTTCCAAGGCTGCTTGAATCAATTGAGTTGTTTCATTTTAGCTCGATTTTTTCAATGAATCACCATTCATTCTGCATTAATGGGACCGTGCGGCGTTTGAACCAAAATTTCAAAGCTTTACGAAATCCAAATCATAATTTGTTTTAAATTTACTTAATTTACATGAGAACAACATATCAGGGTACTTTGTAGAAAACTGAAAGAAATATCAAATTGGAAAAATTACTGTTAATACAACGGCAATGATTCATAGCCTGCAGTTTAGTTATTAATGACCTATTCAAGGCATGAATATTACATATTGAGTCAATTTTTCAACCTTTGAATGACGTCACGATCCTTCTGAAAAACGCCACAATCGATCAATTAAAAGGCTCTTGAGTCCAATAATATTCCCGGTCTCTGATTTGTAGACAGTATCGACCAAAAAAAAAAGAGGACAGCCCAAATCCGTAAATCAAGAAACGAGAAAAGAAAACGCATGCTTTTATTATGTTTTTCCTTAACCCGATCAACAAGAAACACGTCGATTTTCCGCCGAATTATTCACGAAGTTAGTTCAGAGTGCGTGCTCCTTCTGCGATGCAAAACTTTCGAGGATTTAAACCGAAGGATAACTTTCCGCCTCCTAGGAGGACAGAGGGAGGGGGGGCGTATCGATTCCCGCCTTAAACTAAAGTTAAAAGTTCCAGTTCCCTGGGGATGAAAGGGAGTTGGGCGGAGTTGCGAAAGTTCGTAGAACGCACGTTGCCGTGCTAGGCTAGAACGCCGTAACAATCATTAGATGTTAACAGATTTCCTCCCATAAACAAAACAGAATTTTCCCGGAAACTTGCTACTATTATTCTTTTAAATTAATTTAAAACATTTCGGTCAGAAAACCATTCAGTTATACCATTAAAAGTTAATTTTCAATTTTCAGAGTAAATTGTAAAACAAATTAACAAAAAAAAAAAGAAACAACAAAATTAGAGAATTTGTTTTAAAATTTACTCTGAAGTAGCTGAAAATTGAAAAAAAAAACTTTTAATGGTATAACTGAATGATTTGCTAGCCAAAATTGTTAAAATTGATTTAAAAGGGCTAATGTACAGTTTAGCCTCAGAGAGAAATTTAGAGGTCAACATTTCTTATTGGTTTTTACAAAAATATGGTCAATTTTCATGAGCTTAATGAAAGTGACTTTTTTAACAACTCTAAAATGAGTTTGTCATGAAAGAGACTTTATTTTTTTACACGATTACGCTTTTAATACATTGTATAACAGCACAAATCTAAATATATTAAAAATCAACATCAAGTACCTCTCTATCAGAGGAGTCTAAAATAAAAATAATCATCATATTAACTGAGCAAGGAGCAGCAGTTGCAATTTAACCTAAAAGTCATCTTAATTAATGTGTTTCAACTCCATTTAAAAATTAAATCATTGAATCATTGAGACCGAAAACACACCAACTCGAAAAAATTAAACTAATCAAGACACACGCAAAACTGCACAGTAATTGAATAAATTAGCACAAGAAAAATATTTTTGGTGCCAGAACACAAGTAGGTACTTCAGGACACTTTAAAAGCCCAAGTTGGAACAGATGCGTTAACCTCGATGGCCTTGATGAAAACTGACTCTCTTTAATGAAAATTGAGCATTTTTAAGTTACCGAGTTCTCTTGCGTTAGCTCTTGAATACTATAGTTAATTTCACTCCTGTTATAACATATTTCTTTTGATAATAAATGACTTATCGTGATAAAAAAAAAAAAAAGTTACCGAGTTGGTGTGTTTTCGTTCTCATTGATTCAATTAAAAACGCTGTTTCGATTTGTAAAAACTATAACTTCTTAACGGATTTATTCATATAAACGTATAAAACAATGTGAAAACCACGATCTGACACTTTCCTCAAAAATGATTATTTATCAGGGGAACTTCGGCAACATTCGAAAGCTCATACGGCGTTCCTCCTTAGGTCGGCAGTGCGCCTCGGCTGCGTCAGCTTTCGCATTAGCTATGTATTATTTAGAAGGAGCCACGGTTGAAGCGTGGTCTTAGGCACTCCGAGGCTCTTTCCTGATCGAACTTACTGCTCTTCTCCGGAGCACGGGAGTTGGAATGTTGGTTTGAGCACTTGTTGCGTCTCCCGTCAGGGCTCCACTCGGGAGTGTTAACCGCACAACGACAAAAGTTTATTGATTGAGCTCACACTCCTGGTGTTATGTCCCACAAGTCCCCCTATCATTCATGTTGTTTGTCCTTCGATTTTGCATGTGCCATTGAGCTTTCGTTCTATCAGACCCAACGTTGAAGACTCAGTTTGCCCCTTCGCTCCGATAGAAACTCTGCCTGCCACACCAAAAACGCCGTAACTCCATTATAAATCTGTATTTTTCTCCCATACATATACTGCTCCAATACATAAAAACCCTTTTTTTTTTTTTTTAAATAAAGTTTATTGATATACAATAAAATACTTGTCACTACTACCAAATACAATCAGATTGCCGGTATCCATTGACATGAATTAATTTTGATATTTAAAATATTTAACGATAAGTAGAACGTATGATAAGCGGTTAAGCTTATCGTGATGGTCTGGGGCATGTAATGCCTCCAGCCATTGGAATAATCCAAGTGTGACAAGGCTTTTTTTTTGAGTTTCTAATAGTATGCCAAAATTGACTCCAAAAAAGGAGAGAAATATAATCGCTAGTTTTCTGGTGACATAGTATTTTGTCAGAAAAAAATTGAAAAAATCTCGAATGGAGATACTGTGTTTTTACTTTGGACGGCAGAACTGAGAAAGCGTCGTTTCGCGGACGAAGGAACGTAACTTCATTCCAAGGTTGCAAAATTGCCTGAAACAATTCAGTTTTTTACAAGAGTATACCTTCGAAATTTTTGTCCAAAATTTGTCAGATTTTTTTATGAGATCAGGAAAAAAATTAGTGAAATTTTCAATCGGAAATGCTCAAGAATCTCCCGGTAAAAATGCAATTTGCGAGGGAGAAATTAGGCAGCATTGGAATGCAGTTACGTTGTTTTGTGAGGGAAACTAGGAATAATTTCCTGCTGGATCAACGGAGACTCGTCTTCAATGCCATCTACAGAATTTCTCGTTTTTGATAAAAAGGATCTCGCATTCCAAACAGTAATCCTGTTCCTTCGAATGGATTTCGAAGCTGAAACTCCCAAAACTACGTATCTCGCTTTGCGATGTTGCAGACTTCTTGTCATTCTTTATTTTTTAAATGAACAACTGCTCAACGTCAATTTTTAAAAACTTCCTTGATTTTGTCTCTCTGTGCGAAGCAAATACCGAAAAACAACTTCAAGGGTTGATGTTGATTTGTTCACCTTTAAGACAGTGAAATAGGAGCGTATGTTTTTAAATACTGTAAAGGAGATTCGTGGTTTGGAATTTCCCTGTCGCGATATCCTGTTATGGCATATTTAACAAACACATTTTTTGGATTGAAGAAATGGACGGATTCGACCAGAATCTGCTAACTGCATTTCAGGTTGTCTGATTCCTTCCCATGTGGTATACTTACTTGTCAGAGCATTAAAACGCATTACGTCTTAAAACTCTTTAGGTATTTCCCCTAAATGACAAGTACTTACAAAGATTTAAGTGAGATTGTTGCTCATTTTTTGTTGAAAAAACACCTGAACAAAAATGAGGCAGTGTCCAATATAGTTGGAATGATTCTGCTTAAATGCGTCTAAATATCGTTTCCCTCCTGGTGAAAATATCACAAACACCCTTTCTGCAAAAATTGAGTCGGTGCCAATGGTTTTGAATTTTTCGGATACTTTATAAAGCACGAAAATGTCTGTTTCTGCTAAATTAAAATCATTCACTACATCTAAAAACGTTCATAGGTTGAAGACAGTGTGTAGGAGAAGCGTCATGTCTAGGGGAACGCATCACAAGCGCCAACTCTGGCAATTAAGAGAAGAGTTTGACGATTTCTTAAGTTTCTTTAGCCATGTTGAGCTTCAAACATGAATAAACAAACGCAAGTATCATCAGAGCAAAGAAACATTCATAGTACATAAAGCAAATAGAACATCCGCCACTATGTGCTGAGAGTCTTATTTAAAATGAATCATCACCGGTATCCATTTTCGCACTAAAAATTACGTTTTCTTTCTGTTCCATCATTATTTTAAGCGCTCCGACCTCCTAATTTTTCATTTTTTGTAAATTTTATTCTACCGAGCAAAAGTTCATGATTTTTGCAACTATCGATAGGAAATAGTCTAGATGAACCCGTCTTATTTAGATTATCCTAAAAGCGGCCCTGGGGCCCGCGAAGGAAGCCTTTGAGGGCGGAATGCGCCCTTGGGGGATGGGACGAGCAGAAGCGGATCCAGCAATTTGGCAACATCGAATTTCCTCCATTTAAACATATCGACGGTGAAACTACCAAACCACGTATCTCGGTTTGCGACGTCGCAGACTTCCTGTCATACTTTATTTTTTAAATGAAAAACTACTTAACGTCTAGTCTTGAAACTTTCTGTGATTTTTCCTCTTTGTGCGGAGAAAATTCTGTGAAAATTTCAAGGAATGATATTGATTTGGTCGACTTCAAAAAAATAAAATGCGAGCGTAGGTTTTTAAACACCGCAAACGAGATACGTGGTTTGGTAGTTTCACCGTCGATATGCTAAATAATCGATTCTTCTCGGAGCACCTGGCTCCTCCAAGAATCGATATATTTCCGCAGGTTTCAATGGAGGAATCCCGGTGTTGCCGGATTGCTGGATCCGCCACTGGGAACGAGTAGCGGCCAGGGGGTTGGCTCCCTAGTTACATCATCATTAGCAAACCTATTCCACGCATATGTGCATTTATGTAAAATAATATCATTGAAGTACTTGTAGGAAGCTCTCAAAATCACCCTGATTCCGAGGTGCTTGAAACTCCCTTCCGAACAACCTTTCGCACCTCTGAAACTACACTTTACGCCTCATATCAGGACGCACAAGTGCGATATCGTGGGTTTTATCGATAAATCATGAATTATTGAAGGCGCAGGCGGCGGGTCAAGGCAAAAAGCGCACTCGAGACGAAGAATAAAAGTATAAAAGCCTGGAAGGAATGCAATAATAATCGACCAATACATTCTGTCCTCCTTAGTGCGGACTTGCCCACGAGTTCAATCGGGCGACAAATGGCCATTGGGTCGTATTTCGGTCTCCCCCCCCCCACCCACTAACGCTCCGTGCCGCTTACGTACCCCCCCCCTCCTCCTCCTCATCTTGCGAATGCGCTTTAAGATCGTGCAGAAATTCAGCGAATCCACACTGAAATGAGCAAAAATGCACTCTCTTGCCGACTGTTTACGACTTCACGCTTCAGTATTTCACCTTGTCGGCATCTAATGACCCACGTGGAAATAAAAGACTTCATTTGTTCTTTCATTTAAAAGTTTGAGCGACGCTTTGTCGTTCTTGATTCCGAACTTGGTTTGCATTCAAGGTAGCTTCAATCATTCTACGAGAGCTCTACTTTTTACCCGCGAGATATTACCCCAAGTTTGATCCACTCGGGTCCATTAGACCCGAGTTTTTCCATCATTGGTTGAAATGAAGTAATAGGGTCAAATCTGCATGAGGATATTTGAAAAAAGACTCGTGGACGATGGTCCAGGTCTTCTTTTCATTATGTCAGATGGAGACGCGTTTGTTATTGGAATACGAAGAACAAGGGGCAAACAGGGAGGAGGAAATGGAACGAGGAGTGGAAAAGGATAAGCAGGGAGAAAACGAGAGGCATAAGAAGGAGGAAAACCGGAAGAAAAAGACGATAAGTACAAAATGTCTCTTCTTTCTTTGTCGTCTTCCCATTTCTCTATGTCCTCTTCCTCTATTTCTCCCACTGCCCTCTTATTTTTTGTCTCTCTCTTCTTCGTCCGCTCCTCCTTCTCATCCCTGCTTTCTTTGCTCCTCTTATTCTTCTCATTCTCCTGCCTTTTTTTCCAATGAATCTACATTGGACATACACCTGGGCTACATATTGCAATTTGGAACTTGTTCGGCACCAAATTTTCTAGCCCATCCGGAAAAACGTTCAATTTGAGAAATGCAGTCCATGTATGTAAGGAGTCCTAAAACCCGCGCCTATCAATCAGACCAGGGTTAAGATGAAAATGTTCAATTTTCAATTTATTTATTGCGCTGATGTAATAATAAACAAGGTGGAGAAATGGTGCTGGGTCCACACCATACGGTTTTTTCATTTGTAATAATGAATGTGTGTGTCTTTTCAGGAATTAAGAAAGCAGTGCATGGACTTCGCAACGGCCTTGTTGGACCACACGCGGAGTTCATACGAACTAGAAGTGCTCCTTAACCATGACCCAACGGGACCAGCCTTCGAGCATGGAGAGCGTATGCATCTCAACCGCCTCAAACTAGCCATCAAACTTCGCCAAAAAAAAGTAAGGAATTTTTTTAATCAACTGATTAAGATCAAATATATTAAGGTAAACTTTTGAGGAAATTGCTCGATTAAGTTCCTCTTAAAAGACCTTTACGAGCAATATGCTGCCAAACACACTGAGATCCACGAATAATCGCATCTTGCTCTCACTGTGCGGCGCTCCGCAATTCTCAATCGCCATCAGAGCCTATCCCTCTTCTGATCCTTAGACGAATGACCTTTTATAATTTCCTCTTCTATGCCTTTCCTCTATCTCTCCTGCCACCAAACTTAACTGGACGTCAAATTTTTCCCAGTCAGCCCCCTAAGCAAAAAAACTTTACCGACTTTGTTGTAAAACCATGTTGTAAGCATCTCCAACTGATGAGAAAAATTCGTAATCTGTATAAATAGTCTGTTTTTAGTCGTACTTCCCGAAAAGAAAGTAAAAAATATTTGGAACTATTAAAATACCAAATCCCAAACTGTGGTTAAACATAGAAAAAGGAGAATGATAGAAAACATCTGTGGATGGTTATGCAGCATACACCAGAGCCATACGACTGCCATAGGGCCGATATAACCGCTTAATTCCAATAGACTCACTCTGCAGATCCGCGGTTTTTGCGGCCTCGCGTACGTCGGATGAGCTTCCACGCGAAAAACGCGGGGATAATCAGGAAATGGAGAGGGCGAGAAGGAGATGATGGATGACGCCACAGAAACCGACCGTGGTTTCCGGGGATCAAGTTTTTTCCCCCGACGGAACGGGAAAAGCGTAATAAAATTGTGCGAGCCGCCCGAAAGCAGGCGCGGGAAATTCCGGAAATTCCCGCGCTGCGAACTCGCCACGCGTCGTCGCTGCTACATGAGGATGAGAAGAAAACAATTACATCGCCGGGAAAAGCTCCTGATGCCTCTTTCTCACGGATTTAAGTTTTCGCCTCTCGCAGTCTGACACTCTGGGAGTCACGGATAGCCAAGACCAAGAAAAAGACCGAATGAAGCGATATTTATCTTCTTTCTTATCCTCTTCCTCTTCTTCTTTGTCCCCTTCTTCTTCTTCTTTATTGTCCTTTTTCTCCGGCCCTAATCCTTCCTGACCTCTCTCCCTCTCTTTTTTCTTCTCCTCTCTCTTCTTCTTCCTCTCTATTTCCTTCATCTTTCCGTCGCTCTGCCCCACTCTCTCCCTCTCCTCTCCTTCTTTCCCTTCTCCATCTTCTTTCGCGCCTTCTTTCTCGCCTTCTTTCTCACCTTCTTTAGATGCTAAAGCACCGCTTTAAAATAAAATTATTTTACTACTACTACTTTCTCACCTTCTTTCTCGCCTTCTTTCTCGCCTTCTTTTTCGCCTTTGAAGGAGGGGAGGAGGGCATATAGTAACAAACAGTAATCATAAATATCAACGGCATTGTTTCATAATAATTCTTTCTCGCGTTGCATTATGACGATGAAATATTTCCAAAAATAGTTGCTAGAAAATTCTGGAGAATGTTTCCAGAGGGGTAATGAAGAATCAAGGGCAAAAACAACGCCTTTTAAGGAGACGCTAGGGATTACCTCAAAATGAGTCGGATGATTAAGAATATTCCATGGCAAATTCAACCTGTGAAGAAAATTTAAAGAATATTCTTTACGTAATAGGTAATCAATGTGGGTAACCGTAGAATATTCTGAGCAGATCTCGTATGTGGAATACTCCCGAATTCCCCTGAGCGTGATCAAAGAAAAACGATCGGAGTGATTCGAAACATTCTTGAGGCATTGTGATTGGGAGCGTGATAACAGTGAGATTTTCATAGGCGGATCCAGCAATTTGACAACTCCGGATTTGTTCCATTTAAACCTATATGAAATAATCGATTCTTATCGGAGCACCTGGCCCCTTCAAGAATCGGTACATTTCCATAGATTGAAATGGGAAAAAACAACGTTACCAATTTTCTGGATCCGCTAATGGAGATATTCTCAGCATGGTCCCTCCGCACGAGGTAACTGAAAACTGAAACTGAAAATTTACTCGTTGTTTGACAATCAGCATGTAACCAACGTTATGCAAATAGGCTTTTCCTTCGACGCGTATATCATACTGAAGAGGTTCAAAACCTGAGCTCTAGAGTCAAACAAACTTGTCACTTACCTCTCTATTTCCACCCGCTCTAAACCTTCTTTTTCCTCTCTCTCTCGGTGGTGCCTTTTCAAGTTAAGATACCATTGAAAACTGTATCGTTGAATCAAGGAGGTATACTTTGAAATGCAACAACTTTTCAACTTATCAGAGATTCGGTTTTATAGATGAGTGGTGAAAAGACAGGGAGTCGTTTCTCACCCTTTTTCATTTTCCCTCGTGGAAAATATGCGAAGCCTCACTTGTGGCTCATCGGACAGAATAAGAATTAAAAGATTCTGAGACCTATGCTGCCGTGCTAAGGAAGAACGCCGTATGAGCCTTCAGACGTTGCCAAGTTTCCTCCGATAAAAATCGAATTTACTGGGAAAATTGTGAATATTATTTTTTAAAATTGTCATACAATTCTGTAAACAATTAAATCTATAATATCTGAAAATTGCAAGGAATAATATGCATGAACGTTGGCAAAAGATACATGTTTTATCAAGGGAAATTTGGCAACTCTCGAATGTTCATACGGTGGTTCTCCTGAGGACAGCAGTATGTGTCTCCGTCAAAATTTCTTATAGAATATGCTAAAAAAATCGCAAATTTCCGAAAGCAACCTTTCTAGGAAAAATTGAAGTAAATCTGCCGACGGAGACGAACCTATTAAGCTTCAAGATAAACTATACATTGCTCTCAAATGTTATTTTACACGCCAGTTTTTTTTTTAATTTGTTGAAACAAATTTATCAAACTAAGAAACTTATCTCGTTGTAAAGGTAGCTTCTCAACTTAGCATAGGGCCAAAGACTCAATTCTCCATGTTTTGCGAGTGGGAGGGTTTTAATAAGGAGCATGTAAAGTAACGTGATCAAACTTTGGGATTGAATTTCGAAAATTTTAATGTGTTTACAGCATACATACATACATTACAGTCGCTTTACAGCGCGCTCGGGCGCTCTGCGACACCTAATCGCCATCCTTGCCTATCGATCCAGAGGTCATCTGGTAGATGGCATCTTGTAATCTCATCTTGAATGCCACCAATCCACGATTTTGCTGGGCGTCCCCTACGTCTTCTCCCAGGAGGAACCCAATCTAGCACCTTCTTAGGCAACCTATCATCCGCCATTCGTTGAACATGACCATACCAGACAAGCTGTTTGGTCATAATTTCGTGCACGATGTTCTGCTCGGCGTTCATGATCTCACGGACTCTTTCGTTCCTTACGTGATCTCTCCTCGAGATTCCGGCTGATCTTCGCCAGAAATCCATCTCAGTTGCCTTAAGAATCTTTTTGGTACGCTCTTTCATGGGCCACACTTCACTGCCGTAGGTCAGAATGCTTTTGATTATGGTGTTATAAATCATTCTCTTTTTTTCTTTAGAGATACTTTGATCCCAAAGAATCCTATTTAACATAGCAATAGCTTTCCTTCCCTGCAGGTTTCGATCTTTTATGGCTTGGTCCATCTTTCCATCCTGGGATACTCGAACTCCTAAATATTTGTAATGCTCGCAGCTTTTAATACACTGTCCATCTTCCAGCTCTATGTCTTGCTGATCCCCTCCAATCGTCAACTTTTCCGTTTTCTTGACACTGACCTCTAGGCCCCACCTTCGATATTCTAGCACTAATTTCCGAGTCATATATTCAGCGTCATCCGCATCCTGCGCGATCACCACCTGGTCATCAGCAAAACATAGAGTATACAATGTGTCCGTATCATTTAGGGGAACGCCCATGCCAGAGCACTTCTTTTTCCACTCTTTTAAAACGTGTTCTAGAAAGATCTTAAATAATGTAGGTGACAGACAACATCCTTGTTTTAAACCTTTAGAAACATAAAAACCACCAGATAACCTCCCTTGACATTTAATTCTAGTAAAACTTCCACAGTAATATTTCTTAATCGCATTCACAAGTCCATCACTAAAATTCGATTTTTTCAGGGCTTCCCAGAGTTTCACTAGTGGAACGCTATCATACGCTTTCTGAAGATCAACGAAAACTAGATGGAGCTCCTGTCCTACGGCCATTTTTTTCTCAACCAGTTGTGTGATACAGAATAAATGGTCGACAGTTGACCTACCGGCCCTGAATCCTGCTTGCTCCTCTGCTTCATATGGAGCCCACTCTTCTTCGATTTTAGCTTTTAAAATTTTCCCGTAAATTTTACTAACTGTCCCTACGACAGATAGCCCCCTGTAGTTTTCGCAGTCATCCTTCTTTCCTTTTTTGTGCTTAGCTGAAATCCAGGATTCTTTCCACTCTTTCGGTACTTCCTCGCCCTTAATGCAACGATCAAACAAGTCCCTTAGAAGCTGAAATAACTTTCCCGTTCCGCATTTCATCAACTGTGATGGTATATCTCCAGTGTTTACAGCAATAAGTGTAATTTTAATGTGTTCATGGTAATAAACGCAATTTTAATTAAAAAAGAAAAAGAATGAATGTGGCACTTCATTTCAATCCTGAGGATTAGGCGCAACCCCTTTCTCACAACCCTTTCTACTATGGTTCATTACCAATTAGTGGCGAATTCAACTCTCTCTATGTGCAATCATTTTATTTCAGTTGGCAACGCCGAGAAGGACAGACATATGACTCCGATTATCTTTTAACCTGCGCCAAAGTTTCGGGTAGCGGATTCAAGCCCCTGCTGCTTTTAAAATCGTGCAATTACTCTTAGTTGCAACCCCTTTTTTGCCCCAGCTCTTTTTATTTCACGAAATGTATCCACAACATTTAGATTACAAGTTGCATGCTCACACTGCGGTAGCTCATTCTAATTTTGTTGGGATTTATGTGTGTGCTCACATGAAATTATCTACGGAGGGTGCGAGTTGAACAAAGTTCATTAATTTTGTCGTTCAAGTCCTCCCGCAGATATTTTATACATTTAATAACGGATACTTTTGTAATATATAACCAGCCAGCATTGAGCAGCTGAATTCAGTAAAAACTGGTTATATAAATCCGAAGCATGTATGGTCACACATCGTAAAAGATGTATAATAAATCTAATTCAAGCAGCCACGTTCATTATTTTTTGTATCGGTCCATTTTTTATTTGGACGTATTTAAGCCAAAAGGAACTATCTCCATTCTGACATGGGTCGAGAGACTCAGAAGAAAATATGCAATGTGCATGACACTTCCCATTTTGTATGATGGAGACCTTTTTTTTCGTTTCAATACGTTTCATTGAATCAAGACATAATTACTTTTAATAATCTTTTTTATATAATTTTTTTTTGCACCAGAAAAATTGCTATTAAATTATTGTAAGAAAGACCTAAAGAATAAACGAGAAAAAATTATTCCTCGTATCATAAAGGTCACGTTTACTACCTAAGTTCACAATGTAAGCGCACGTCACAGAGCAGGGAATTTGACTACCAAGAGAGTATCAGCGATTGCAATATTTAAGTTGTTATAATGAAAAAATAACGTATCCGTCATCATATTCTTTTTAGAGGGCTGATGCCATGTTTAAAAGTTCTTCTTAATTACATTCTGTTGGTTTCGAAAGATAAACGAGGGGCTTGGAGAACGGGGCGTATAGGTGTAGTTTTTGCTATTTCGAGAAATACGTGTTTGAAGTTTCGAAATTACATGGATCCTTACGGCGGAAAGGAATTTCAAACTGAATTTTTGATGCTTAAAAATTGGAATTTGGAGGCGAGGTACTCGCTAAGTACGCATTAAGACTAGTTTTACATGAAATCTTTAATATCTCAATTTTTTTCAAAAACTGCACTTATGCGCCTTGGCCTCCAAACCCCTGAAATAATGAGACTACTTTATTTTATACAATGTTGTTGAATCTTTGTGTCAGTGCCACTTTTTTCATATTTCCGCATTCTTTTCAATCTTGATTTTAATATGTTTCTATGGCTCAACCTATTGAGAGATTTATTGTGTAAGCTTACAAGGAACATTTGTTTCTGTTTCAGTTTGTAGCGCACCCTAACGTGCAACAACTCCTAGCTTCAATTTGGTACGAAGGACTGCCAGGGTTTAGAAGAAAAAATATGGTGCTCCAAGCTTTAGAGATTGTCCGGATAGGAATAATGTTCCCTCTTTTTTCATTCATGTATATCCTAGCGCCTCATTCCAGTGCCGGACAAACTCTTCGCAAGCCTTTTATAAAATTTATATGTCATTCGGCCTCTTATTTTACATTTTTATGTAAGTATTAGTTTTTCTTATTAATCTTCAATCAACATCTTCACTCATAACCCTCTCTATGGTTCTTTTAATTAATTTTCCTCGAGAACTTCCTTTATCACCGTCTCATTTAGTTCTACTCCCGTGTCAAATTACCAGTTTTGCACGTCATTTAGAGAGGAAAATCACTTGATGCAACCAATAAGGTAAGTCTCGCTCTTCTCAGAGCCGGTCTCCTGGTTTTTTTTAACAAAAATTATATTTGAGGGGCTTGGAGGACACGGCGCACAAGTGCAATTTTTGCTATTTCGAGAAATACGTGTTTAAAAATTCGCAATTACACGGATCCTAAAGGCGGAGAGAAGGTTCAAACTGACTTTTCGATGCTGAAAAATTGGGATTTGGGGGCGACTTTTCCACAGAATATGCATTAAGACTAGTTTCAATTGAAATCATTAATATCTCAATTTTTTCAAAAACTGCACCTATGCACCTTGTCCTCCAAGCCTCTCATTTGAAGCAGTCAAAGTTCTTCCGCACGAGTCAACCGATGCGTCTGGTCTCCGGAACAGAACCATAATTTCTAAATCCACGAACTTATACCTCCTCTTTGAGAGACATGATCCGCGACGTGAAACTTGAATATATTTATTCAATGAAATTTGTTTGAGGATGGCGGGTGTACTTAATGAGCGTATTTTTAGCTCTCGTAATAATTTTCAGCCCTGAAATTGCTTAATCCTCGATTAAGGGAGAGCAAAAAGGGAAGTTATGTTTCGTTAACTGATGAGTGCTAATGAAATCCTGATAAAACTTTCACCCTCCCCGAACGACCCTCCAGACCGTCTTCGCTTCGTTCGCGGTAGCAGCTGAAACTTTTTCTCCAATAATAAGTCACTTGAAAATGATGCCGACGAATCAGGTTTGAATAAAGCTGTGCCCCGGAGCTCAGATACCCTCTCTGCGTTGCCTCATGGCCAGACGGTTTTTTTCCTCGCTCTACATTTTGCAGGAAACCATGAGAGGAGGGATACAATTGAACGTATTTATGCTGAAAGGGCCTATGTGCCTAGGGATTGCGTTCGGCATAGTTTCTTTTGGTATAAATACGTAAAATTCAAATGAAAAAAAAAGCACTAAGAAGTGGCCCGAACTGTATATAAGAAGGTGGAGAAATGGTGCTGTGTCTACACCATTTCGCGGAGAAAACAAAGCCAAGAAGTTCAAAAAATTAAAATTGGAGTCAAAATTATTAATTTTTAAATAATTTGAATAATTTTAAATAATTTTGACTCTAATTTTAATTTTTTGAACTTCTTGGCTTTGTTTTCACCGGGAAATGGTGTGGACCCAGCACCATTTCTCCACCTTGTTACGTCCAATTCATCGACAATGAAACTCCTAAACCACGTATTTCGCTTGCGATGTTTAAAAATATCCGCTTCTTTTTCATATTTTTAAAGAAAAACTGATTAACGTCACGCCTGTAAGTTTCCCCAGAATTTGCTATGCACAGAGGAAAATACTCCTTGGGCGTTTTTAAGAATTCATTACCTTCCGGCCAAAGTATCGCAAGCGCCATGCGAGGTTTCAAAGTATCCGCAGCCATTTTATTTTTTTACAGAGAAATTGTTGGTTGAATCTGTTTGAAAATTTCACTGAATTCTATCGGCAGCGCCAAGGGAATTCGGTGAAATTTTTGGACAGCTTCGTTGAACAATTTCTGTAAAAAATAAAATGGCGGCGGAAATTTTTAAACGTTGCATGACACTCATGATACTTCGGCCGGAAGGTGACGAATTGACGTTGAGTATTTCTTTCCTCAAGAAGGAAATTATGACTGGAAGTCTACAACGTCGCTAACTGAGATACATTAACCACCAATATGGGTTTAAAGATTTTTAAGGAAACTTAGAGCATCTAAGACATCCCGACTAAAGACTTTAATTTAAAAGAATACAGAAAACGTTTGAAATATTTTGAGACGATACTGAAAACTTCAAAAATATTTGCCGTGGAGAACGTCATTGTTTGGTTTGTGCAGAGGATGGAGGACGTTTTTTGATCATCGGGCATCGAACCCGGAATAGCGTGTTCGGCAGTCGAGCGTCTTATCTGCTCAGCTACTGAAGTTTGTTACAAACTGAGCTAAGGTGAAATTAGCTATACGAGTTTCTTCGCCATGGAGCTCTCCCCGCTAGAAATGGTACACCACCAGCCCGCCGGGAGGCCGCGTCGTGCTACCAGCTCGAAACGCGCACTGGCGCCTACAAACCTAAGGGGATACTTCAAGCATTGCGCAATGCGTGAAGTATCCCCTTAGGTTTGTAGGCGCCAATGCGCGTTTCGAGCTGGCAGCACGCGCCGCGCCGCAGCGTGCCATAAACTTGCCCACATTTAATAGGTCAGGGTGTTCAAATCTTTGCAATTTGACATCAAATTCGAAATTAGCAACTCAAAAAACATAGGTAGCGGAACTTTTGAGATCTTTCAGTCATTATACGACTTATTTCTTCCTATTCTTAAGTTCCGGACCGTAATGCGCTGCGGGTGGCGGCTCTTGAAATTCTCCCCTGTGCTCAATCGAGCAAATTTTATCACGCTGAATTTTCCACTCCCGTTGTGTACAAAGTAGGTACTAGGAGGCTACGGCCCCTGACGGCTTAGCGGTCCAACCTCCCCCCCCCCCCCCCCCCGCAGGGCCTCGGGCCTTAGTCGGTTTATGCGTTACGCTTTATTCTTATGCTTTTACATTATAAAGTAAGGTATACGATTTACAAATCAATAATTAAAACAAGACTATCTTTATATTTTATAAAAAAAACAGTCCCTGCTGACAGATTCAGGCACATTGCGCATTATTTTCAATGATCGATAATTAAGGTCACACAGTGCCATGGACCTACTCCCCTTCTTGTCGTCACGCAATATATGCACACTTTCTTTCTTCCCAAGTACATGCCGTAATTTATGCGTGACCTCTTATTGAAGAACCTAATGAACCAAGCCCACATTTGTTTTAGAGTGGAGGGAGGGGCTTGTGCAGTGAATAGCTGCAGTATCGATGACTGAAGTCGTAAAATTCGTCCCTTCAGTTGCGACGTTGCAAGTCTCCGCTCATAATTTATTTTTCAAAAAGAAGTTGACCGACGGTTTGCCTGAACTTTTTCCAGTAATTGTCCTAATTCCTTCGAGAATATTCCAAAAAAATATCCACAAGATATTTTAATTACTTTTCTTTTTAAAAAATAAACCAGAAGTGGCAATTTCTAAAGTTGCAATACGTAATTCTTAAAGATTCGCATTTTTCTTTATTCATACAATCGACTTATTATTAATTTTCATCGAATTAAACTGAATCTGCACGGAAAGCACTTAAAAGGCGAGCTATCGAACCGCAATTTTGCTGACCAACGTGATTCACTCCGAATCTTTGATTTTGTTTTTATTTGTACGTATACAAAATATGTAGTTTGAACAAGTAACACTTTTTGATGAAATTTCATCTTTAAAAAGCTTAAGTGTATCTTATAAGACAAGACTTAAACTCAAATCCTTGATGTAAGTGGATCCATTACGCGTGGAGGTGTTTATCAATGCTTATTTCCAAAAAAAATCTATCTTGTGATCGGTGGATTAAAGTTAGAACTGTGCGGAGGCAAAGTATTTCATTAAAAATTAGTCAAATTGAATGATTAATTTTCGCAAACACATACATTCAGCTCCAATGAAGGTTTGAGAAACGAGATTTTTTTTTTTAGAATAAACAGCTGAAATATGCTTTTAATAGTGTTGGATGGTCCATTTTCTGTCAAAAATTTGATATAAAACAGGATTTTAGCAGAATATATTCAAAATTTACATTTTTGCCGTATCCCGAAGAACCCGAAGTTGTCCAACCATCACCAGTGATCAGGTGACATCCACTCGCTCTCGCGGCAAAACTTGACAGCACGGCGCGGTTCTCGGCGGGGAGACCGGGATCACTTGTGGTCCCCTCGAATCCCCCTTTTTTACAAGATTAAGCGTTCCCCCGCTCTTGATTCCAAGATAAACAACTCGAAACAGAACTTGGGCCCATTGAACTCGGCGGATTGTTTGCTCAATGCTCGTCAGCCTCAACATACTCGCCCGTAATAAGATTGCGACTAACTCCCGACCCCCGAGAGCTCTGCTTGCATCGGATTTTTCCCCTCCACCCCTCCCCCACCTTGCAACCACCGCCGCACAGTGGATCGAGTCACTAGGAGAGGTCGGACCTAATTTTGGAAACCGTAAATGCTTTTAACTTCGTTTATAATAAACTTTATGGTTCTAAAAGTGGCTCCATTGGTTTTCTCGTAAAATTATCTTCCAGAAGCACCCCTTGCAAATTAAAATATGACGAATTAAACATCAAAATTTGCAGTTTTAGTCCAAAATTCCATGTCCGACCTCTCTGATTGACCCGATCCACTGTGCGGCGAAGGAACGTTGCGTTTCCGTCGGATTCTTAAGAGCGGTATCTAGAGGGATGAAAAAGAACCAAGGGTTCAGGGAACAAGGGATCTCAGCGTTGGTAACCACTAACTAACTAGCAAGTCGCTCTTATAGCGCTCCTGTGCGCTCTGCGACACCCAACCGCCACTGATGGCGATCCTGCTAGAGCTCCTCCGGTAGATCGCATCTCCTCATTTCATGCCTTATTCCCTTTATCCAATATTTGGCAGGGCACCCTCTACGCTTTCTGCCAGGGGGGACCCAATCCAGAACCTTCTGAGGCAACCTATCATCTGGCATCCATTGTACATGACCATACCAGACAAGCTGTTTTGTGAAAATGTCATGCACTATGTTGTTTTCGACGCCCATAATTTCACGTATCCTCTCATTCCGAGCGTGATCCTTCCTCGACACTCCGGCCGATCTACACTCAGCTTTAGTTAAACTGTTAAAAAATCCGGGAGTTCACTTCACTATTATAGTTCGATCTTTAAGAGCAGAATGTTTAGTGTCACTAACTAATTCCAGCCGGGTGATTGTTGAAATTAGTAGACAAAGCTATAGACAAAGAAGACCAAAGGGATAAGGAGGGATCCTATTGGTGGAAGCGATTAGTTGCACTTGACAAAGGAGGTTAGTGATTAACTAACTAAAGGTAACCCACGAGAAACCTTTAATTAATCTTTCATTTTCCCCCTTCGTCCATAAAAACCACCGTTTTAACCAATAGGATAGCTCCATACTCTCTATGTCTTTTTTGTCTATCGCTTTGTCTATCAATTTCAACAATCAGCTGGAGCTAGGATTTTCCGGCAGCAGATTGTGGTACGGGTCCTTCTGAACTACTGTCATGCTAAGAAAAATCACCGTATAAACATTCGAGCATTGTCAAATTTCCTCCCATTAATTTTTTTTTCTTTTTTTGGAGACCGTTATCAATATTTTCTCTTGAAAGTTTTAGATCGTTTAGATTTAATTACGAAGAAAATTCTCTGAAAAATTGACGAAAAAAAAGATTCACGAGTTTTCCTGAAAATCCCTATTTAGTCAAAGGGAATTTGGAAGCTGGCAAAGGTTCATACGGCGCTTTTCCGTAGCATGGTGGACTATACCTCCTCGGAGATGGGGTGGGGGAACTCTTCCAAGAGATAAGTTTTGAAATTTCAACCCCTTCTAGACGCAATTTGTAGTTTTTTGGTACGAATTTGTACGGAATATTTCCACTTTATGAGTCCATACAAACAAACAAACAATAAAACATACTAGGTTCAGAAAATGTGGAAGGGAAGGAAAGAAAAACTTCTTGATGCGAACCCTTTTTCAAATCGAACTTTCGATTAGTCAATTTTCGATAATCTTGAGAATCCTCCAACCCAGAATATTAAATACCTGCACCCTGAAAAAACTTACGAATCCTCTGAGCCATGGAAACAAGATTTATCACCTTTAAAAAGTTGCAAAATTGGCTCTGACAAAACGCGAATTTCCAAAAAAAACTTATGAATTTTCATCTGCATTTTGAGAGAATTCTAGTCGCAAAAGTTGTATGTTGAGGTTGAGAATTTCAAGGAAAAATATTCATAATGGACCACTAGACAAGGCACGAATTGAAGCATTCTGATACATGTTTCTTAACCAGAATTTCACGTAGAACACGATTCGCGCAACGAAAGTTACTGAAACCAACTCTTAACGAAGATATTAACCTTTTTATTTCATATTGGGTACGCGGATTTTTAACTGCCCGCTCACAAAAAACTCAAAGCTCTACGTGAGTCAAATCACGCACTACAACGGTTTCAGCAAGCCTCTCAATCGAGCAATGTTGATTTCCCACCATGTGTTGTTCAAACTACAAGCAATTTGCTATCGCTGAGCCAAAGCGTCAAGATTGGGCTTGCCCGATTTTTATATCGCAGAGACTGTCATGATAAACGTTTAGCGCGCGATGTGAATCACGCAGAGCATTGAGTTTTCATGAGCGGGTGGTTTGAATTCACGCATCAAGAATCATTAAATATCTTCATAAGGGATTGATTTCGGTAATTATCGTTGTGCGTATCGTGTTCCACGTGAAATTTTGGTTAAGAAACATGTATCAGAATACTGAAATTCGTACCTTGTCTAGTAGTCCATTTTTTTTGTAAAATTAGAAAACGCATTGATGGCAATGCTGCCTCAAACTTTTCATGTGGTGTTATTCCTTAGCTCGGCAGTGCAAGGAAGTTCTTCAAGTCGCATGACATGCAAAGCCTTCGCTTCGCTACCAGGGAACAGGAAGCGTGTAATCTAATTCCATGTCCATGTTGCAAAAATCCTTTGAAACGGGCTTTGTTCATTATTCCTATCCTGAATTTCAACACAGCGGTTGTGTATGATAGATCCTCGATAGTAAAAAAAGAAAGAAAAAAAAAGGAGCAGAAAACTCTCTCAGCGGAAGCTCAATTTTTTGCAATCCCCAAAGGCGGAAAGCGATATTGCTGCGGCTCTCTAAACGCTTTCTGTAACGTCGGGCGCCTTTTTTCGGCTGCTCAATTTGCCGCAAATTGAACGCTTTAACCGAAGAAAGGACGTAAACGCCGCGGTAACACAGCGGCACTTGTGTCCTTTCACCTGCCGTGCTCGAGCGTGCCTCGGGTGTCTTGTGTGTTTTCAAACTCGGATTCTGAGATTGCGATTTCGTCCGTGTTTTAGTTGATGCGCTCGGGAACTGTGCGCTCGCCTGATTTGCTTATTGCTCTTGAGAGCGGATCTTTTTAGTTCTTGACAAAGATCTCTCGTCGAACAGTCCCGTCATGTGGATATGCGCGGTATGATGAAACGAGTTTTTGCTTGAAAAAAAAAGGGTCATCTCTACAAGGGCGTAAACCTTTTTCAGAGGTCCCACACTATTCCAGCAACTGGTTGGAGTGATCTTGATTTGAAATTACAAGAAACATGTTGCAGGAAAAAAATCGGGAACATTTATAGAGACATCGAAAAAATTAAAATATGAAAAGGTATCGGGGAAAAACTAGGTGATTCAAAAAAAATAGATAGCTACATTTTAATGCCAATTTGGCTGGCTTTCATGGAACATGGTAAAAAGATTGGAATAATTGAGCTACAAGCCAAAAATAAATCATCAAAATCATCGATAAATAAAACAACTTCAATCTTTTAGAATAGATAGCGATGGCTGAGGTCGAGTAATATGGAAGTACCTCCGATTGTAATGTTGCAAGTCTTTGACCATGTTTTACTTCTTTTTTAAAAAAAATGAACATAACTTCTTATTAATTTTTTCTAACTGAACTCGTTTGTTGTTGTTTCAGTTTTATTAATATTGGCGTCACAACGAATTGAGTCAATTTTAGGTGATTGGTTTCTAAATGGGGAGTCGCCCTCTTACGTTAGTTACGCCAGTAACGATTTGACCAAGAGAGGGTCCCCACCGTCCTTAGTTGAGTGGCTTATTCTAAGTTGGGTTTGTGGTAAGTATTTTTTATTTTTAAGTTCAGAACCATACCAGACATTCAAGTAGGTGAGCCAGTCGCGTTGGTCGCAACGAATCCATTACTTACTTACACGGAAAAAACGAATTGCTGGTTTTACAATGAAATTGTTAAAAAAAATATGTCCGACATTTTTCAGATGTACATTTTACAATAGTGGAAAGCTAATAGGGGTGCTTAAATTAGCATTTTCTTATTGTAAAATTTACACTGAAACATGTGACACTTTTTTTGACAACACAATTTTTAAATTAGCAATGAAGCTCTTCGAATCTGGCAAAACAAATGAAGATTGCCCCATACATACATATAAGTCGCTTTACAGCACTCCCTCGCGCTCTACGACTCCTAACCTCCACTGCTCTCTTTCAAACCACAAATCTTGGGGGCTTAAAATCACACTGCATAAAAAATATCATTCTGGACAGCGGCGCAGCAAGATTCCTTAGACCTTGATCTCAGCAATCAGGAAACTACCTATAATGTTTACTGGGTAAATCACATGTATCATCTCCGTCAGTTTAAAAGACCATGCATACTTTCGTGACATTTGACTTTATTTACAGAAGGTCTTCGTCAATTTTTGACGGATTGCATTATTTCGATTTTATGTGTTTTTCACCGGTAGGGTTATACGTTCCGTTGATACCGACCACCCCTCTCTCTTTCTAATACAGCATAACAGAGGCTCATCCCCTTGAGCATTATGTAAATTATGAATGCTCCCTTATAGCCGAAAATAGAGCTACGCAGTTTAGCAGTTTCACCATCGATTTGATAGATAGAAGATGAAGTTCCTTTGCTAATAGTATTGAAGGTGAGGATGTTGAGAAAGATAGATTGAACTAAACTTTTTACCACAGGACTGATATGGAGCGAGGTGAAGCAATTATGGGACGTTGGGCTGGAAGAATACGCAGCCGATATGTGGAACGTCATTGACTTCGTTACCAATTCGTTGTATGTCGCCACCGTAGCACTTAGGGTCGTCGCACACTTTCAAGTAAGTTCCACTCCTCTACAATCCGGAAAGTTCTGTTCACAAACCGGAATGTTTTAATAAATCTTGAATCTGCTCCTTAATTGAAAGTAATGAGCGTTAAAAAAGCCTTGTTAAAAATGGGTCGAAATTCGCCCCTTTTTAGGCCCTCGATTTTGCAAACGGGACTTGCGTCAAATTGTTGCATATGATGCCCCAAGTCTCAGGTAAAAATTTCAGCTTGAGTTAAAAAGCGGTTTCGGAGATACAGGGGGGTGAAGTGGGGGAGTTGAGCGGCTGGCGTGCGCTCTTTCCGCGGCTGTTCCTCGGCAAATCTTCGTTTTGATGTCACCCATTACATGTTTTCTTATGCAATTTTTTGCGTACTTTCCATTTCTGACCTTAAAAATTACTTACAACCACTTTTCAAGGCGCTAGGGGGTGAAAATAGGGGTTGAATGGCTGGCGGCGCGATCTTCCGCGGCTGTTCCTCGCCTAATCATCGTTTAGTTGTCACCCATTACATGTTTTTCTATGTAATTTTCCGCGTACTTTTCATTTCTGACCTTAAAAAGTACTTACAACCACTTTTGAAGGCGCTACGGGGTGAAGATGAGGGTTGAACGGCTGGCGGCGGCGCGCTCTTTCCGCGGCTGTTCCTCGCCAAATCCTCGATTTGATGTCATCCATTACATGTTTTCTTATGTAATTTTCCACGTACTTTCCATTTCTGACCTCAAAAATTACTTAAAACCACTTTTTAAGACCCCCCCGGGGGGGCCCCAGGGGGGGCAACTTCAAAAATTCAAATGGCAACCCCCATTTTTTTAGACATGATCAAAAAGAACTTAAAAAGACAAGAAAAATGGCGCAAATAAAATTAAAATCGGTTATTTCGTTCAAAAGTTACAGCCGGTCAAAGTTTTAAATTGACCACTTTTCAAAAAATCGCCGATGAGCTCCAAATTATCGGAAAAACAAAAACAAACCGGGAATGAAAAGTTTGAAAAGTGCTTTTTAGGAAGAGGAAAAACAACTGACGTTGTCACAAGTCTGGATGGCATTGTTTCAAAATAAAATTTCGGAAAATTCAACATGGCGGCAAATTTGAGGAAACGCAAAAAATGAAAATTCCAGAAACTGTTATCTTTCAAATACCCTCTAGTTTAAGGAAATCAAAGGTATCAACTTGTATTCCTTTATTTGGCCAAGTAAGAGCAAATTTGCTGACTTAAAAGTTGTCAAGCGGGGCGCCTTCAATCGTTGGAGTATGCGACATCACAGGATTAAGTGTGCTGTCGAAAAATGAAGCCGATGTGAAAAAGCGCTCCTCCTTTGGGATGCTTTAGAAATGTTTAAGGTCCTCCTCCTCAAATTTAACGAGAAAAAAGAAGAAAAGTAAAATTTAGCAATTTTTACCCACAAACTTGGCGAGCCAAAAAAACATGATTTATCCTGGTGGGGTATAGGGGCGGTGGACATTTTTGACATTTCTCTCTCTGAAAATTAAAAATCCAAGAATAATTTTTAATTCTCTAACTCCTGGCACTCCAGTTCGGCAAGGAGGATATGTGCTACGCTTCCAATTCCGAAGACGCCGTTCCACTCTTGATTATTATCTGAATTGAGATTATTTTATTGACAGTCTCAACCTTACGATTTGAGACACCAATCTTTTCGGTAACATCTGATGCACTATCTTATCGGTGACACGGTGAAGCGTAGCAGATATCCTCCTTGCCAAATTGAAGTGCCAGGAGTTAGAGAATTAAAATTATTCTTGGATTTTTAATTTTCAGAGAGAGAAATGTCAAAAATGTCCACCGCCCCTTTACCCCACCAGGATAAATCATGTTTTTTTGGCTCGCCAAGTTTGTGGGTAAAAATTGCTAAATTTTACTTTTCTTCTTTTTTCTCGTTAAATTTGAGGAGGAGGACCTCAAACATTTCTAAAGCATCCCAAAGGAAGAGCGCTTTTTCACATCGGCTTCATTTTTCGACAGCACACTTAATCCTGTGATGTCGCATACTCCAACGATTGAAGGCGCCCCGCTTGACAACTTTTAAGTCAGCAAATTTGCTCTTACTTGGCCAAATAAAGGAATACAAGTTGATACCTTTGATTTCCTTAAACTAGAGGGTATTTGAAAGATAACAGTTTCTGGAATTTTCATTTTTTGCGTTTCCTCAAATTTGCCGCCATGTTGAATTTTCCGAAATTTTATTTTGAAACAATGCCATCCAGACTTGTGACAACGTCAGTTGTTTTTCCTCTTCCTAAAAAGCACTTTTCAAACTTTTCATTCCCGGTTTGTTTTTGTTTTTCCGATAATTTGGAGCTCATCGGCGATTTTTTGAAAAGTGGTCAATTTAAAACTTTGACCGGCTGTAACTTTTGAACGAAATAACCGATTTTAATTTTATTTGCGCCATTTTTCTTGTCTTTTTAAGTTCTTTTTGATCATGTCTAAAAAAATGGGGGTTGCCATTTGAATTTTTGAAGTTGCCCCCCCTGGGACCCCCCAGGGGGGTCCACCAGGAAAAGCCCCCCATCGAAAAATTTCCCCCTTTGGATGATGAAGTATGCCACAAACCGCGACCTTCTATCTTTTTTTGTTCAAAAGTTATACCCACTTTTCAGTTACTTTATGGACACCCGGTAGATAAACATGTAATGGGTGACAACTAAACGATGATTAGGCGAGGAACAGCCGCGGAAGAGCGCGCCGCCAGCCGTTCAACCCCTATTTTCACCCCCTAGCGCCTTGAAAAGTGGTTGTAAGTAATTTTCAAGGTCAGAAATGGAAAGTACGCAAAAAATTGCATAAGAAAACATGTAATGGGTGACATCAAAACGAAGATTTGCCGAGGAACAGCCGCGGAAAGAGCGCACGCCAGCCGCTCAACTCCCCCACTTCACCCCCCTGTATCTCCGAAACCGCTTTTTAACTCAAGCTGAAATTTTTACCTGAGACTTGGGGCATCATATGCAACAATTTGACGCAAGTCCCGTTTGCAAAATCGAGGGCCTAAAAAGGGGCGAATTTCGACCCATTTTTAACAAGGCTCTTTCAATGCTCATAAGAAAAAATTGACTCCGTCTGTTTTACATGTTCTCTCCATAATTAATGTTCGCCGAGGCCACCGAGAGAAGAACAGAGAGCATTGACAAATTTATTTGAATTATGAATTGCAGTTTTGAAACAGTTTTTTTAAACGATAACAGTGTTTTTATAAAGGTTGATTGAAATGTTTTGAAATTGGATGTATTCCGCTGAAGGAAAGTTACATTCTTCGTTATGTAAATTGTTTATTTTCTAATTTCTGTTTTAACTCCTTCTCAAATAGTGATACTATCAAATGCGAATATTCATATTCCAGTGACTTATTGTAAATGTCCAGAATTTTCTACCTAATTCACCGCAACTTAACAGTTAAGGCATCAATTTTCGAACAAAACTTATGCTATTTTTTTTTTTTCATTTACGTTCAAAGCCTATGTTTTTTTTATTCCATTTCCTTATTAGACGTCGATTTTTCTTCTAATTCTTAATATCTTCACTTTGATGAAAAGTCTGGATGAGAATATCTGTATCCAAGCTTTTGCTAACCGAGCTCCAAAATGATGACATAGTCATGGTCCCTAATGATCAACATTAATTTTGGTTTGTTAGGGGTCAGAACCAACCCTGAATAGGGAGCTTAAAAGTGGTAGCACTCCAATAAATTAGGTTACTAACCCAACTATTTTGGTACTACCTCCAACTTGAGTTGCAGTGCCACAACAATTAATTAGAAATGCCCATATTATCCAACAAAATTGGGTAGTGTGGGGTAGGTATCCACAATTTTAGGGGATCAGACCTAACACTTTATCCTTGTCATAATTCATTTAATTATAGTCTCAATGAATTTTCATAGATTTAAAATTAACATTTTTAATTGATACATTAGTCAATATTTTTGAATAAAAATGTGTTTCATAATTATTAATGTCATAATTCGTTTAATTATAGTCTCAATGAATTTTCATCGATTTAAAATTAAAATTTTTAATTTACACATTAGTCAATATTTCTGAATAAAAATTTGTTTCATAATTATTAATGTCATAATTCGTTTAATTATAGTCTCAATGAATTTTCATCGATTTAAAATTAAAATTTTTAATTTACACATTAGTCAATATTTCTGAATAAAAATTTGTTTCATAATTATTAATGTCATAATTCGTTTAATTATAGTCTCAATGAATTTTCATCGATTTAAAATTAAAATTTTTAATTTACACATTAGTCAATATTTCTTAATAAAAATTTGTTTCAGGTACAAAAAGAAATGAAATTAAAAATGCGGACGGAAGACGTTCCGAGAGAAGAATGGGACACGTGGGACCCCATGCTCATCTCCGAAGGCCTTTTTTCTGCAGCAAATATTTTTAGGTAAATGTTTTTAGGAATTTTTAGGTTTATTTTAGGTTTGTTGAGGGTAACATGACATACACAGTCATGACATTCGTGATTTTTCGGACGCGTGCCCTGCACGGAAAAAAAAAATAAATGTTGATTTGGCATTTATACTGATAAAAAGATGTCCGACAAGTTTCAAATGCTGATTTTACAATACAAAAATGCTAACATAACATTTTAATTTGTACGTTTTGCAGTGGGTGTAGTTACGTTAGCATTTGTTAAAATGTAAAATCACCATTTGAAACTTGTCGGACATTTTTTAACAGTATAAATGTTAAATCAACATTTAATTTCTTTCCGTGTGACTCACGATTGGAAAAGTCATCGGTTCCATGATTACCATATCAGCCGTTCATGTCATCATCCAGTCGGAGACTTTTTTCTCTTTTTTCCTTCATCATTAATCCACGTCAATGCGAATACTAAACCGAAAGAGAAGAGTTCAAACCCTCGCAAAATAAACAATTCAATCCATGCTCCAGTAATTAAACGGAGCTGTTAATAAAATGGAAATTTCTCACCAGTGCGGCTTGAAAATTCTTCTACTGAGAATATACGGAGGCAGTTTTCATTACAGGCACGTAAAAACCATCTTCATCTCAGGGAAAAGGCGTGTCCCGTTTTTACCCCGAGTCGTAAATTGTGAAACTTAATATTCTATTTTTCCTTCAATGAATATAATTTAACGACTGGTATTCATTTGTTTTGGACCATTTCGTCAAGTTTGAATTTTTCTGGGGAAACTAATCTACACTTTCAATCAGCTCTGAACATCTCTTTTTTCGTTTTACTATATTTTTATATCTACTTTCGCTCTTTATTACTCTATTAATGAATAGGGGCAAAGGATGGAAGAGAAAGGAAAGTCTGAACTTCTTAGTAACTTTCCAACTTACATTTTGTAGAATATCAAATTTCATCAGTCCCATTAACCTCTGAATTCAACCATACTTCTCTGTTAAGAGTTCAAAGAGCTCATCTTAATGAATTTAGTCACTTGTGAGGAATTTTGAGACGCGATTCAAAATCGACTTATCTTTTTTCTTTGAAATTTCCCTATGCATGCGCAAATTTAAATACCTTAAGTGCATCCCCACGGAGATTTCAAGTCCAAGAAGTTTCAAAGAATGTCTTAAAATTTCAGCATTAAGTCATTTAATTTGTAAAATTGCAGAGACTGTAGTTTCGGAAGTTAATTTAAGTTAGAAGTTTGGCAAAACAGGAAACAGTTGGAAAATAAACACATTTTTTTACGCGTTAGTTTGTTCACAAGTCATCGATGTCTTTCCTTCTGATGATAAATGAAGTGAAAAGATCGAGTAATAGTCGTGGGTACAAAGAACTTTCATAACTTTTTCCGGGAAAAATATTTATTCGAGAGAAACGAGGCAACGTTGGAATGCGCATACGGCGCGGCGTCGAGACACAACATGGGCCTTTTAAGCTTTATTATTCGATTCTAACGTGAGTTCGAATAATCGCGCCGAACACACAGCGCGGCCGGCGATCAACGTCTATTAGCGCCTGCAAGACTTTAGGAATACTTTACGCATTGCGCCAAACAGTGCGGTCGGCGCACAGCCCATATTAGCGCCTACAAAGCTGCATGAATACTTCTCGCATTGCGCCAAACGTATAGCAGTTGGTCAGTTGGCGTGAAACGCATATTATCGGGGCTTATTGTATTTTGCAAATGTATTTCAAAAGGTTTATAAGTCCACAGAATGCCATCAAATTAAAGAGGGATACATTGTGCCGGTGGATCGAGACCATTAATCATTCTTAATTTTTACGAACTGAGAGGTTTATATCTCTTTTATCTCTCGCGGCCGCGGCTCTTAAAGCTATTCCGACAGGGAGCTCAAGTTTCATCTCAGGGCGGGCGAGCATATGTTGTTGAGAATTTGACAGGCACAAGACAGTGTGAACCATTTATTTCTTGCCGGCGCCAGTCTAGTCCAACAAGCGCGAGGCTACGAGGCGACTCGCTTGCTCAGCTGAACCCATCCCATGTTTCATTAGAGATGTGCGGACACTAATATTTTTCCTTCTCAGCCGCTCCGAGTATGGAGTGACATGTAGATGAAGAAAAACACCAAGCTCTTACGATATCAATCGACTCAATTACTCGACTTCTTTACTCAATTTAAGGCCCAAATGCACTGAGAAAAAAACACATTGTATCCAGAGCCCAGACTCTTCAAAACATTGACAAGAAAAAATACTCTTGATTCAATCGGATTTTTGCTTGAATCAAAACGAAATCCGCTTAAATTAAGAGGCTCGGTTCTTGATTTAAGCTAGATTCTGATTGAATCAAGTGTACTTTTTCTTGTCGATGTTTTTAAGAGTCTGGACTCTAGATCCAATGTGTTTTTTTCCAGTGTGAAAGGGACGAGGGATACATTACACAACACATGGTACGATACACCATATGCATGGTAAATTCTACCATTGAAAATTTCTGTTGGCTAATTTAATCTCCGAATTGTACGCGGAACAAATGTAATAATATAAAACGGCATAATTTTAAAAGAAACTTCCCTATGCGCCTTTCTTTGACAACCCATGATTCCATATTTATAATTGCAACTTTTGTATGTTTCAGCTCTCTTAAACTTGTGTATATATTTTCTGTAAATCCTTACTTGGGCCCACTACAAGTATCTTTAAGTCGAATGGTGCTGGATATAATGAAGTTTTTTTTCTTATACGTCCTCGTCCTTTTTGCATTTTCTTGTGGTAAGCAATTCCATCAATCCGATAGATTTCTATAATCGTAAATACTTATCGCCAACTTTTTTTCAATTAGATGTCATTTTAAAATATGTTTGTACCCTTCAACAAGACGCAAAGTGCACTTTAAAAAAAGTTACAGGCTTCATAGACTTACCGTCCGTTCCGGTCTCGGAGTCCGAAACTTCCGGGTGCTGGAGCCGTAGTTTCGATTGCTCCGGGTGCTATACGCCCGGAAGTCTCGGCCTCTAAGCCCAGAACGCGGACGGTATGTCTATATAGCCCGCAAATACGGCTTCAACAGCCGGAATTTTTTTTTTTTTTTTTTTTTTTTTTTTTTTTTTTTTTTTTTTTTTTACAGTGGAGCAGTACTTGCATAAAGCGAATGGTCTCCGACGGTAGTAGATTTATTTTGATTCTCTGAAGGTGCATTACTTTCCATCATTACTTTCCAAGCGTCTATAGGAGGTGAATTCTGTCTCCCTCCTTCTAGGGATATATTAAGAAAGTTTTTATAAGGTTTCCTTTGAACACATTTCCATTAGTGCACTTGAGAATATTTAAGCTAATACAAGGGTAGATTTTCATGTAAATTTCCTTAGTTTATATTTCAAGAAGTACTAATGCTAGAAAAAAATCAAACTACGAAATGAGCTGGATTATTCCAACTGACACACGCCACACTAAGCTGAAACAACATGTTTATACGTTTTATGTTATGTTATGTTATGTGTCACGCTATCGCATTCTTTTTTTAAAAAAAAATCGGGCCAAGCCGTTATGGAAAAACGGCGATTTCACCACACTCACCTATGCGCCAAAAGTGCTCACCTCTTAGGCTCAGTAGGATCTCACGTTAACAATTATTCGATGTCTTTCAAATAGTAAAATTCAATCTTTTTAAGTAATCGGAAAAGTACCAAGATTGTTTCTTGGCATTGAAACGCACTCTTCGACTCACTGACCCGAAAGAAACTTGCACTTTTCACAAAAGAGCAGTAGCCTCTGCGGAAACTCTTAATTCAGATTTTTGGACGCTTTATGAGCCTTCGGACGTTGCCAAATTTTCCCTAACAAAATACTAATTTTTGAGAAAAGTTAAAAATATTTTCCCCTGAAATTCTGAGTCGATGAAATGGTGGTTAAAATCGGAGAATAACATGAAAAAATGTCGTTGAAAATCGGTATTTTATCAATGGACATTTGTCAACGTCTAAAGTCTCACAAGGCGTTTATTTTATTTTTTTCATGTAAGTTGTTTTTTCAAGTCTGTGGTGATGCCTAAAAACAATTTTATCACTTTTTTCAATTATTATATTTTACCAAACAAGGTCACAAACCCCAACCTCTCGGTGCTTTTGCAGGTATGAATCAATTACTGTGGTATTACGCGGACATGGAGAAGCAACGATGTCCGAACGCGACGTCATCTTTCGATCCGAAAAGTGTCAGCGATCCCGATGCCTGCCTCGTTTGGCGTAGATTCTCCAAGTGAGTATCTCATCAATTTTCGACTTTTCCCATTTTAAAGGAGAGATTCCAATTGGACTACATTTTGCAATTAGGAACTATAAATTCCGGCCCGGCTTAAAAAACAACGTATATGCCATTAGTTTCGCTAAGCATGTAAGTGTTTTTTTCGGATGAGCCAGAATCTATAGGTCCAAATTGCAAAATGCAGTCCGATGGGAAGGGCCCTTTTCGGCCCTAACATTGGGCCGAAGTCTTAAATGCGCAAAACAAGTTTCTGCGTGGCATATTGTAAAATTTCATTTTTGACATTTTAAACCTCTGGCTCAATTTTGAAGTTGTGTTACACGATGAGGGTTAAAATCAGTTGTGCAAAGTTGGATTTTCCCTTTGGTTCGTTTCGAAAATAAGCGAGTCTAGCAAACTTTTCGATGCGCTTACATCAAGTACTTGTATTATTTTTTACAATTCGGATTGATACTTTCTTGCTCATCTGTAAAAACACTTACGTGTATAGGAAAACAAACAGCACATACGTTGTTTTTAAACCTAGTCAGAAATTGTAGTTCTTAATCACAAAATGTAGTTCACTTGACTGCGAGCGGAAATGTGGTTGTTTTTTCCTTTTATAATTCAATCAATGGCAAAGTCCAGTATTTAAGACCCAACTATTTAAGATGAAAAACGACTTAATCAGCCAAAACACATAATAAAATAACAATTTAATTTGGGGAAAAGGCTGCCAAAAAAAAGTAAAAAACAGCGGATAATTTTATTTAAATTATTATTTATTTTTTTGATAATTAAATTTTAACATCTCAACCGGAACCTTCGGTTTTTTTTTTCATTAATCCTCTGTTCTTTTCGCTGCCTTTTCTCCAAATTAAATTGTTATTTCACTATTTTAAGACTATCTTTCCTCGTAAGTAGCTAATGTAATACTTGGATAGCTCTTAAGCGTGGCAACGAATAAAAAAACGAAATTGAGGTTAACAACTTTACCAGTGCCCATATCAGAGGAATAAAAAATCGCAGTTAATGACGAGAAAAAAACGCATTATCGAAATCAAAAGTTCACCGCGGGTGTCTACATCCGGCGGAAAGGCAGAGGATCTTAGACTCATCGTCCCACTGCCACTGATGCGTGTGGAAAAGTGCGCGCGGCGCAGCGCCCTTAGCGGGGCCAAAATTGAAACAAAACAAAAGCGAGACAGGGAACGTAGGGTAAATAAACGCATCAACAGCAACTAAGTCGTCTGTCAGAAAAGGATAAAGTTAACAGCGGGTGAGCTCGTCGAGAAGATGAAAGGCTGGCCAAGTTTTTCGGACCAACACATTCGAAGAGTTGCCGCATTCTGTGAAAGTTTCATTTTTCACAAGATGATTACCGACTCACCTCACACTGAAATTTCCAAGCACACTGAAATTAAAAAGTTACGGGCGTTATAGACATACCGTTCGTTCCGGGCTCAGAGACCGAAAGTTCCGGATGCAGGAGCCGTAGCTTTAACGGTTCCGGATACTACAAACACAGATTACTTAAGTCACAGAGTTTTCCATTAAAATCTTACAGCATTGCAGGCTTTGAAACTTTTTCACCAGATGTCTCCGTTCACCCTGTTTGAAAATACAAACGGCTTGTAAGACACAACTATTTGTGCGTTCCAGAATAGACAAATAAATGTGCATACTCAAATAAATGAAGGCGTTTTGACGATCGCACATCACTCCACATGTAATAAATTCAATCCCATTGAAAGTGTTCACACCTGCAACGTCATGACCTACATACATTATTTATATTTATGGATCAGAAAGACATTGATCCTTGATTACGAAGAAACTGTCTTGGTACGATGACACACTGAACAATTTCGGCCCACATGTCCAAAGGGTCATTCTTCTCTAATTTATATCTGGTTATGACTCGCCGATAGAAATGTGGCGTCCAAAATCAGGACAAATAAAAACCCGCCGCGGGTTTTTACGATTGAGCACCGTCACCACTGACCGATCGCCACTATGATCATGGATTGGAAAGTCATTTGATGGATGACTCCCGCATGTCAAAAGAGGTCATGCGACTCTAACCTTTCTCTGTTAATGACTTGCTGATGGAAATGCGCAGAGACAAGAGACCCTCCACTGGTATCTTGGCAATGGTGGGAGCTTTTACTTTCGGGACTTCAGCATTCTACTGTTGACTTACCTGCATGGTTGATGTTTAACAACGTGTTGGCAGTTTCGTTTTGCAAACAAGCCGAAGTTCGGGAAACTTGTTTGGCTCATAACGTCACCCGAAGCTCATCATCCACCATGTAGGGGAGTCAACAGCCGAAATAAGAGTGATGACTGTTGCTCCTTTATAATTTTCTATAAGGAATTGTTGAATCCCCGAAAGTAAAAGCTTCCACCCTTCGCCAAGAGGCTAGCGGGCCGATTATTGAAATTGATAGACAAAGCTATAGACAAATAAGACAAAAGAGATTTTGAGCGATCCTATTGGTGGAAGCGGGTGGTCGCAATGGACAAAGGACGTTGGCAATAGACTAACTAACAGCAACCCATGAGGGACCCGATAGTTAGTCCATCATTTTCTCCCTCAGTCCATAGGACTCACCCATTTTATCCAATACGATAGCTCCAAACTCCCTATGTCTTTTTTGTCCATCGCTTTGTCTATCAATCCCAATAATCAGCTTGCAGTGGAGCTTCTCTTATCTCTGGAAATGCGACGTCCAAAATCAGGACACACCGCGTTTTTACACGATTGACCCGACCCACTGACCGATCGTGGATGCGAGATTGACGTTGTATATACCTACCTGCACATGAAACAGAATTTCTCTTTGACTCTTTAGCCCTTACACTCCTTTTGGTATATCGCTAAGGTCATCAATTCCGACCGACCAGTCATAAGACGCCTTCTTTATTGTCTTGTCTCAACCAGTTGACAAAAATAAAATTTAAAAAATCAAGCTATTAGATATAGACTTTCCAAGGGAGGTTTCCTCGCAAAATTTACGAAACAAAAATCCTGCTGTCTTCAAATTTTCCACGTTGATGACGTAAATGACTGACGTCCGGTTATTAGGGGAAGAGAGATAGCCAAAGGGTTCTTGACATGTACCTTACTATAGGGGAAGTATGATCAAGCCGAACTTGACATCAGACTTAAATCGGCAGAGAATCTAATCAGTGGCGTGGCGTGCTTTGCGGTATATCAATTAAACCATGCCATTATATGTCATTTAAACATATGGAAAAGGATCGATAAACAGGATGTTCGCAGCGAACACCTTCATAATCGATTCTTTACCATAGGTTTGAATGGCAGATCAATCGATATATCGCAAATCACGCCACGCCATTGAATCCGGTCGAAAACGCCGAGAAGCGCCGATTTTTCGGGATCAACATTTAAAGAGAATGAAGTTGATACGATGTTAAGGTAATATTTATGAGGGGTAGAGGGGGTTCATGCTGCCTGCCATGTACCTGACATGAAGGGAGGAGGGTGAAAAATTGAAAAAAAGCCTGAAGGAGTGTCAGGGACGGACTCTTCCACGGGGTTAATTGCCGCGTCCCGAAGGACGCAGGCCGCCATGGATTGCGTTATGCAGAAAAGGAGGAAACCCTAATATTCCTTGTATTATCACAGGATTCGCAAGAGTGAATTTATAAGTAGGATCATCATGACAATTGACTGAAAATTACTCAATTGATGCTTGAGATATACAGTCCGTGGTGCCGAACCTCTTCAATTTTTCAATCTCTTGGAGTACCTCAGGGGGAATATTGCCGGTTTTATCCTCTTGGTGCGAGAAATTTGGGACGCTCTCTGATTGGCTTAACCAATGCTCGTCAATCCCAAAATGTTGGAATCCAAAAAATAATTCATCAAAAAACGATATCATCCTCTGCACTTTGACATCAGAATCTTTAATATAAAAAGTTCAAAGATAAATCTATCCTAATTATGTTAGGCCCCCCTCCGCCATATTTTTTTGAGCTGGTACGCAATTTGAACGTATTGCCACCAGTATACTAGAATGTGAGGGCAGGTTGAAATAAAAAATCGCTCCTATTCGACGAAGCGCTTAAAAGACTTATCTTGATCCATTATACGTACAAGGAAAAAATTAAATGTTGATTTAGCATTTATATTGTTAAAAAAATGTCCGACAAGTTTCAAATGCTGATTTTACATTTGGAGAAATGCTAACTTAACTACGCCGACTGTAAAACGAACAAATCCAAATGTTGCGTTAGCATTTTTGTATAGTAAAATCAGCATTTGAAACTTGACGGGCTTTTTTTTAACAATTTAAATGCTAAACCAGCATTTAATTTTTCCGTCTTAGATACGTTCATGCTGTTTGGGTGTTAAGCCCTGAAAAAGCCTGTAAAGCTTGTGAGTCGTGTAAAGCGCGACACAAATCAATCCCTCATGGTGCCCTCCCCTTCTTTTCTAATATTATACAGCGTCTTCTCCTAGACGAAGGAGCGTAACTCAATTCCGAGATTGTCAAATTGACTCCAAAAATCAATTTATTCTACAGACATGTACCTGTGCAATTTTAATCCAAAATTCCCCTAATTTTTGCATGGAATCCGAGGAAAAATCGGTGAAATATTCATTTCGATTGCCCGAGATTCTCCTGGTTCAAATGCAATTTGCGCGAGGAAATTTGGCGACATTGAAATGGAGTTACGTTCTTTCGTGAAAGAAACGACGGCAGTGCTATTCTACGAGTACAGGTCATTTCGGGGTGCTTAACGACCATCATCACGAGCTAAATTTTGTCGTAAGCTCCGAGGAACCTCTCGCTCGAACAGACGCTTCGAGTAAGTGAGGACGCGATTTTTCATGGAAGCGGTGGACGAGCAGGCAACGCCATGACGCTGTTAGCGATTTAATGAACCTAGAAAAAACAGAGTTATAAATTGTTTTTTCAGTGAGAGATGCTTCAGATAAGTAATGGCCCTAAACGGTTAAGAATGACAGCGAGTTTCATAATTTATACTTGAAGCCTCGTTTTTGGATGAGACTTCCATCCGCGGCGGCTAGGGCGCGGAAACACCGCACAGTGGATCGAGTCAGTGGAGGAGGTCGGACGAAATTTGGAAACTTTCAAAGTTGATGACTCCGTTTATACAAAATTTTGAGATTTTAAAAGTGGTTTCATTGGTTTTCTCGTGAAATTTCCTGCTATGAGCACCCCTGAAAATACAAAATGTGACAAAGTAAACGTAAAAATCTGCAGTTTTAGTCAAAAATTTCATGTTCGACCTTTCTGATTGACTCGATCCATTGTGCGCCGTTGTATTTTTCAAGGCGATCGTTCCGCAGGGTGAAAGCTGCCCCTTTGTGCTTTGGCAACCGTGCTTTGGCTCATGAAACGGAGCAGGAAGGAGAGATGAACGGATAAAAGTGCTGCTGCGTGCAGTCATTAACGCCGTGGATTCTTAACCTTATTCACAACTTTCTCAAATCGCGGAAGCTCGGTTTTCATCAAGCACTCGAATGAAATTTGGGAGACGTCTTAGTAGATGGTGGTGCTTTCTTTCGCAGCAGATTTTGATAAAAACTCAGGATGCTCCGTCTTAAAGAGACTGTTGTTCAAAACCAATTTATTTAGCTCTTCCTTTCCTTTTCGTGTCAATTTGAATTTTTTCTGGTAAGAGCTGCTTCTAAGGCTGAGAATTTTCTACATCGTCGGAAAGCTGCTCGGTGCTTGCTGTGCCGTACTCAGGAAAAACGCCGTATGAACTTTCAGGCGTTGCCAAATTTCCTTTGATAAAATACGAATTTTCTGGTAATGATATGAATATTTTTCTTCCAATTTTTCAGATAATTTTGTTCGCAATTTCCCCTAAAGCTCCTAAAAATTTCCACAAATTAGAATAAACCAAAAACTGCGCTGTGCAACACCTCTGTTGAGAAATAGTTGCTGGAAGCGCCGTGGCACTCCGCGCCGTGGCGGTCAACCAACGTGACACGCACACAGGCGCCTTCAAACCTGACAGGAATACTTCACGTATTACGCAATGCGTGAAGTATCCCTGTTAGGTTTGTAGGCGCCGGCGCGCGTTCCGCACTGGCAGCACACCTCGCGCCGCTGAATTACAGGTACTCAGGTACTCTATGCCGAATGACCTACGTGGGAATTTCTGGTCAGAGTAGCTCTACAAATTTCCCTTTAAACTTATGAGTATTTTCCTTCCAATTTTTCAGGTAATTTTATTCGCAATTTCCCCTAAAGTTCCTAAAAAATTCAAGGAAAAATATTCATAACTTTCCTCAAAAATAAACATTTTATCGAAGGAAATTTGGCAACTCTCGAATGCTCATACGGCGTTTTTCCTTAGCACGGCAGTGCATAGCTCTCTCTTTATGTATACAAATGTTGGTTTATTTAAAGACTCAGACCAAAAACCAGCTTCCTCGTATCATTCTTCGTCAGTATCATTCTTACTGTCGATAAGAAAGTTTGTATTGAAGAGCCAATTTCCAATTCGGAAATTTTGATTAATCATTTTGAGTTTTCGGTCGGTTCTTAGCAATGTATGCTTGATTGTTCACAGCCTTTTTGAAACAATTCAGACGCTATTTTGGGCTGTATTCGGTCTCGTGGACTTGGATAACTTTGAACTGGCCGGGATCAAAAGTTTCACGCGATTTTGGGGCATGCTCATGTTCGGCACTTATTCTGTCATCAATATTGTTGTGCTTTTGAATTTGCTGATAGCTATGATGAATCATTCTTATCAGCTGATATCCGTAAGTAATGATGTTGAATTCCGACTGAATATTTTTCATGAAATATGTGTACATTGCTTATTTTTTCTTTCTTTTTCAGGCTTAATCTCTATGTCTAAGTACGTCTTCTCTATATTTTTGAGTTGGAAGACATTTTTTGAAGGAGCAGCAACTTAAGATGAATTTTAGACAACCAAAACTGGAGGTGAATTCAGATAAAAGATCCAAGATCAGCCAAAATAATGCACAAAAATTGTATATTGAGTGGCATTTTTTCGGCTAAAGCAGAGTAATGATTTTTGACGAATTACAACGCGCAACTATTTGAACTCCCAACCCGCTCATATCGCCGTCTCATTTATTGAAGGCGAACTTGGCTGAATTAGAGACACACACTGCCGTGCTAAGGAAGAACGCCGTATGAACATTCGAGAGTTGCCAAATTTTCCTCGATAAAATGTTTATTTTTGAGGAAAGTTATGAATATTTTTCCTTGAGATTTTCAGGATTTTTCTATGAAATTGCAATCAAAATCATCTTAAAAATTGGGAGAAAAATATTTTTAAGGTTACCAGGAAATTTGTGCTCGATCAAATTAAATTTGGCAACGCCTGAGGGTTCATTCGGCGTTTTTCCTTAGCACAGCAGCACAGTCCGAGGGTTATGAGTCTTTTCCTTGCCAGGACTGACAGAAGTCGCAAAACCAGTGCGCGCAATTATTCGTGCCCCTAGGTATGGGTGCAGAATTTCATAACTGAATAAAAGTTCAAACAAGTAATATTAGACTATGAATTGAGTTCCGAAATTACATGTACATACTTTAACGCCTTTTCTTATTCAAACCAAAAACTCACTCTATCGGCAAAAGTCACTTAACATATCCGTTGAATACTTCAGTTTCGAATGAAGTCGTGGATTTCAACTACGATCTGGTAAGGTAAAAACCGATGTGCTTTCAGGAAAGGGCAGATGTGGAGTGGAAGTTTGCGAGAAGCCGATTATGGATTAGTTACTTTGAGGAAGGTGGCACCGTTCCTCCTCCGTTCAACATTATTCCTACACCAAAAAGCCTCTTTTATTTCATCATGTGGCTTCAAAAGCGGATTTACGGCCACACAAGAACGGCCAAAAAAGAGCACATGCGGACAATACGGGTATGTTAGATCAACTCGAACATCTTCATCCTTTTTTTCTAAGAAGGGTGCATTCAAAACGCGATGAAAATCAAATTAAATGTAAAGTTTTGTACGGTCCCTGGAGATAATTGAATTTTGCTGGGTTTTTTTTTTTTTTTTTTTTTTTAATTTTAAAGAACATTTTGTACTTATTAGTGATTTATACACGGAGAAAAAAAACTTGGTGCATGGCACTCGATGTTGAGGTCATATGGATCTCTGAAGTTTTCTGATCACGCATCCGAAAACTTGAGGTCGAGCTGCCGAAGTTCGGAAAGACATCGAGGCACTTCGGTATGTACCTCAGATGTATGTATTTCAGATGTGTGACCCGAATCCTTCGGTACATATCAAAGTACTTCAGATGTTTGACCCAAACTTCGGCAGCTGGACCTCAAGTTTTTAGATACATGATCCGAAAACTTCAGAGATCCATATGACCTTAACTTTCGGTCCCATGCACCACGTTTTTTTCTCCGTGTATGTTTATGTGTTCTCGGCAGTCAAGAGTTTGACAAACAGGACTGTGCCTTAGTCATTATTAGAAGAGGAGGGAGGGGAAGTTGTGTACGGTACTTCATGGAATTAATCCTTCACTCCAATGTACATTTTCACCCGAGATTTTTTGGGTGCTCTCATAGAATGAAAAACCTCATATTAAGCACTGCAGTCGTTTATTTTTTTACTTAACTGTTATAGTCCTTATTGGATTGCGCCAACATGTACAGTACAATTACAGAAAACCAAAGAGAGTTGACCGAAGATTGACAATTACAGTGACTCCTAAAATAATAGCGATGATGAATTGAAAAGTTCAATTCCTTTTTTTTGAGGGAGGGATTAATATAGCAACGATCAAAATTAACAAATGGAGATCACTTTATTCTATCTTATGATTTGACTTATATTTGTTGCATAACAGCGATCATTAGGAGTAATCCTACCCTTCCACCACTTATCAGTCTTGTATTTTAATGGTTTGTGTGTGTGTTTCTTGTTTCATGCTGCTATTTTTGATTTGGAACTACAACCTTGCTTCACTCCACAATTTTAATTCCCTCCACATTTTTAATCTTGGATCATAAATACCATTTCATTCCCTCGTATCCCCTCTCCCTTGACTTTCCACTCTTGAAATTACAATGCTCTTGATCCAAATACTGCATTGTTCTCCATGGCCGATCTGTTTCATCATATCACAATTTTCGCGCGCTCATCTCGATCCCTCCCCCCTCCCTTTTTGATTTGCTTGCACCAGAAGGTGAAGCAAGCCAGTGAGAGGGATATAAGGTACCAAGTAAGTATTTTTTATATATTTGCATCCCGTATTTCAAATTTCAGTTTGACTTCATTTTTATTTTTTTATTTTCTCTCTCCTTTTTCACTTTCATATTATCGGAATCATTGAGAACACCATATTAAACAAACAGAGAAAACGGACGTAATTAAATTAAAATGAACTATTTCTATTCTGACATGAGCCGTGAGATCCATAAGAATACTTGCATGACGGGGCTCATGTTACTATGGATAAAGTTATTTTTAATTTAAGTACGTTCAAATATCGGCGACACTTAACGTATAAGATTTAATTTAGCTCTCAGCTCAGCTTAAAGTCTAAGGCAAAAGCACAATGTGCAAAAAATACAGCTGAGAAATGACGGTAATTTGAGAAATTTATGTAGAGTTCCAATTTTCACACTTTACGTAAATAATTCAACCAGAAGTGTCATGCACACCATTGTTTTCGGAACTTAATAAGTACGTCTCATCTTAAATTTAAGTAAAGTTCACTGTAGGATCCAAGCATGTGAAACCTCATTTTTTGTCATTTCGAATAACTTGCATGCGATTTCTGCCATCATTTCAATACAGAGTGCTTAATGAAGCCTAAAATGACTAAACCGCGGAGAAAAGAGGTAGAGGCTGTTGAATGATACGGGCATTTCCAATTAATTAAGGTGATACCCCAGTGAAGTAGGTCACTACCCCAATTTTGCGGCACTACCAAAATTAATTAGAAACGTCCATATCATCTGACAAGTTAGGGTAGTATCTCAATTTTATGGGATAACCCCTAATACTTTTTTGTCCTCGACCATAATCGAGGGGCTTAGAGGACAAGGCGCATAAGTGCAGCTTTTGCTACCTCAAGAAATACGGGTTCAAGGTTTCAAAATTACATGGAGCCTTATGGAGGAAAAGAAGTTTAAACTCACTTTTTGATGCTCTAAAGTTGGATTTTGGTAGTGAATTTTTCACAGAGTATACTTTCAAACTAGTTTTAGCCGAGTTCATGAATACCTAAATTTTTTCACAAACTGCACTTACGCGCCTTGGATTCCAAATCTCTCAGTTGGAAATCGATCTACTGGTGGTATTTTTTCTTCATAAAGATACTCTATAGCACATAAATCGTCACCTTCCAGGCAAAGTATCACAAGCGCCATGCGACATTTAAAAATTTCCGCGCCATTTTATTTTTTTACAGAGAAATTGTTCAACGAAGCTGTCCGAAAATTTCACTGAATTTTCTTTGTGCTGCCGATAAAATTTAGTGAAATTTCCAAACAGATTCAACCAACAATTTCTCAGTAAAGAAATAAAATGGCGGCGGAAATTTTTAAACGTCGCATGGCGCTTGTGATACTTTGCCTGGAAGGTGACGATGTTTTGAAGGGAAATCTAATAGCATGGCGTCTATTTCAGAGCATCATGCGGAATTTAGTTCGACGCTACGTCACGGTGGAACAACGGAAAGCAGAAAACGAGGGGGTAACAGAGGATGACGTCAACGAGATCAAACAGGATATCTCCGCCTTCCGGTTTGAGCTCATCGAAATCCTCAGGAATGCCGGCATGAAAATTACCTCCAGCTCCGGCACGGGCACAGGTATACAACTCATTTCAACGGAATCATTTGGGACCGGATTTTTGAAAAACGCCATCTCCAAAAAATAAAAAAAAAATAAAAATCCATCTATCAATTCATCTGAAACCTGGGCTGCAGTTGCTACGCGGCTCAGCTCCTTAGCGGAAACTTCAAGCCCCCAAAGGATCCCTTCCTGAGCCATACAGTGGCGATTCTTGACAGCTAACAATGCAAACATTTCAAAATCATGAGTTAAAAAACGCTGACTATGCGAGTATAAATATTAAAGCCTAACAGAGCGGAGCGGGGTGCTGCCAACGCGAGAGGCTCACTGGCGCCTACAAACCTAAGTGGATACTTCACACATTGCACAATGCTTGAAGTATCCACTTAGGTTTGTAGGCGCCAATGCGCGTTTCGTGCCGGCTGCGCGCTTTCCTTCCATTTAAATGTATGGAAAACAATCGATCCTTGGTGAGTCAGCTAGCCTCACCTATATCGATATTTTTAATGGATTTTAAGGGTAGAAAAACAGTGTTGCCAACTTGCAAAATCGCCACTGGGGTCGTATTCCAAATCAAACTTCTATAATATAAAATCGTTACAGTATCGCTTAACTTAAAACGCCTGAGGCGCGAAGCGGTTATAGGACATTTCGTCAACGATTTTTTGTCCACACACCTGTTTTTTTCCAGTAATTTACGTCCACGCGTTTTTTCGGCACGGGAGTTTTGGTCCGCGTGCCAGTTGAGACCCAAAGTTAATTGGCCCACATGTAAATACAAACGACAATTGCTCACGACGTTTTTGGATGAAAATGTATAAAATCTTGGAAGAATGAGGGTTTGCTTGTTTTTTTGTTTTTTTTTGTTTTGTCTGTTTGGCCCAACGGTTGTTTGGTATATAGTCGAGAGTTTTGGTAAAAATGGGGGAGCGTCGATTCCATGAGACAAAATTGACTTTGTAACAGGACTTAATTATCTTTCAAGAAATTCCCACCTTGTTATACCTGAACCGGATAAACCTCTGCATAATTGCCTCAGCCAAAGGCTCTTAGATTTTTCCTGTGTACGATAAGTATCTTGATTTATTTTGCGAGGAAAGATCTGTACTTTTAAAGGATGCCTGTCATTCTTAATACGTTCAATTTCGTATATTACTGTGCAACACCTCTGGTGTGAAATAGTTGCTTCAGGCGCCGCCGCACGGCGGGCGGCCGGCCGGCCAGCGCGATACGCGCATTGGCGCCTACAAACCTAAGTGGATACTTCAAGCATTGTGCAATGCGTGGAGTATCCACTTAGGTTTGTAGGCGCCAGTGGTCTTCTCGCGCTGGCAGCACGCCGCCGCTCCGCTCTGTTAGGCTTTAATATGTATACTTGCATAGTCACCGTTTTTTAACTGATCATTTTGAAATGTTTGCACACTCTGCATTGATTATTCTCATTTAAATTGATGGGGAAAAATATGTATCAATCGATCAAAGGAGAATAATAATATAACGTGTGTTTTTTAAATATTGGTGGTTCCGTGTCAAATTTAATCATTTCCAAAGCACTTTAATTTTTTCTTTAACATTTTGTGCTTTTATTGTGCTGCAGCGAAGTGTACGCGCAACCAAACGCTCAAAATTTGACTATTTGACTTTAAAAGATCGATGTACAAATGGGTTAAAACTAAAGATTGCGTGCTTCTCGGTTTTTTCCCCTCTTTTATTCATTTTTGCAGTTTCTGTCGGCACAACTGAGGCTCATTGAGATTAATGTCGCTTGGAAAAGGTTTTACAAATATGTGTTACGTTTTAAAAATATAAATGTTTTCAAAATGAAGTAATAATTTCGTAAAGAAAAAATTGAAAAAATGAACAAGTTGGATTTTGCAATCGCTAGCGATGGCAATATTCGTCATGGGAACGTTAGCTTCTGGGATATGAAAATGTTAAGGTACAGTTCGTTTGTAGTATCTTCTGAATTGAAGGGGCTATGTAATTTTGTGTTGACATCTCTTTTTTAACATTTTTAATTATTTTCTTTGCATACAAGAAAGCTGTTATGTACCAATTATTTATTTTCGTTGGATTATATATGGTTTTCGGAAGTTAACGCATTTAAGTTTCAGGTTCGCTTTTTCGGCGTAAAGTATACATAAGGTGTCCCAAAAGCACCGGGACTTGTTCTGTAACTTCGAAAGTAAGATAGATACAGACATGATCTTGATCTCATTTTAAAGATCAACTCAATACCCATCGATTAAAACCAAGATCAGCTCAATCGGATAAAAATTGACCGAGTTATGGCAATTTGAAATCAGCGAGGAAAGTTTACGCCTACGTTTTTTAAGGAAGATTCTTCATCGCCGTAAATCGAAAAGTCGGCCGATAAAGTGATGCTTATTGTGTTTTTTTATTTTCGAGGTGTCATTTATCAACATTTTGTACCATCAAACACAACAGTTGACAGTGCGTATTATTGCAAAGTACTAAAGGAGTTGAGAATGCACATTTCCCGGAAACGGTCGGACTTGAAAGCTTCGTGGATACTCCATCAAGACAATGCGCGGCCTCACACATCGAGCTTAACACGTGAATTTATGAGTAAAAATGGAGTTGAAACAATCCCTCATCCCCCTTATAGCCCTGACTTGGCTCCATGTGATTTTTGGATGTTTCCTACGCTTAAAAAGGAGCTTCGCGGACGAAAATTCGTATCGAAGACAAAAATCCAGAATGCAATTCAAAACTTCTTCAACTCCATCCCAGAGGAAGAATTCAGGAAAACAATGTTGGATAAGTGGCAAGAGCGCATGAAAAAGTGCATCCGGTTTGATGGACGGTACTTTGAAAAGCAAAAGGAAGTTATGGAAGATTCGGAGGAAAGTGGATACGAATACTAACTTTTTGAATCCTGGTAAGCGAAAAATCTTCCTAAAAGCCGTAGGGGTAAACTTTCCTCACTAATTTCAAATTGTCATAACTCGGTCCATTTTTATTCGATTGAGCTGATCTTGGTTTTAATCGATAGGTATTGAGTTGATCTTCAAAATGAGACCAAAATCATGTTTGTATCTATCTTACTTTTGAAGTTACAGAACCAGTCCCGGTACTTTTGGGACACCCTACGTATGATATTTTTACTCTACACATATGCCCGAATACGCATCATAAGGGACCTATGTGCTTCCTAAGTTGCCAAGTATTAATTATTGTTAGAAATTGGTCTAAAACATTCAATACAACCAGTAAAAATTAACTGTCGTCTACGAGATTCGAACCCCCGCTCGCAACAAAAAGGATACGAGCGAGGCGGTAGCTTGGCGTCTCAAACATCTGACCTATCTCGACGCTCATTCTTGATTGGAGAAAAGATAACAGTTAAGTGATCTCGGACGCTGAGCGGGGCTTCACAAAAGACGACCTTGACATCCGGCCACTGCTGTTAACAGACAGCGGATTAAGCACATTTCTCTGTGAGACATTGTTTGCCTATGCTTTCATGTGTCACAAGGTTCATCCGTGGATGCATTTACGATCGGGGCAGTAAACTGAGGCAATATTTCTGTATTCATGGATTAAATCCATCAATCGAGTTCTGATTTTGGCTCATATATCCGTAACGGGTCCTCCAGAACAATTTTCCGCCTTGTACGATGGTTATTATTTCTTTATATCTATGTTTAAAATTTGAGGTGGGATAATGGCGGCTTCTCAAGAGCAACGAGGTAGGCGATCTTTTGCACCAACGAACAGAAAACTGATGGCGAAAAATAGCCAATGAAAACCTCCCAAAAAAAAGAATTTGCCTAAAAACGGAACTTCGTGGTTCTGCGCAGATTTACCAGTCAGACACGGCATCTCAAGGTGGGAAAAAACTCGCTGAAAGCGAATTTTAGAAATCAACACAACTTGACGTAGACATGATTGGCTAAAAAATACAACGGTTTTTGATACATCGGAAAATCAACCAAAAATCGGAGACTGGGCGAAACGCTCAAGGTCGCAGAGGTATAGGGAATCCCATAGCGAAAGCAACGGAACGATTGTAATATCATGGGGAACTCCGTTCCCATGACAAAAAAAAGTACCTATACATATAGAAGGTATGTTGTATATCAAATATTTTAAGGATAGGAGTAAAACCAAATATTCACCAATGACAATTTAAAAAGATGATTCAAAAGGAGAAAGTAATAACATTTCATATAGAAAATGAGCAACCATAACAACAACTCCTTCTCTCTCAAATTCTCATCCTATACTGTCAATATGAATTTACATACCGACTAAAATATGGCGCTTGGACCAAGTCACTGCTGCTTATTTTACGTGTGGGCGTAAACTACTGGACAAAAAAGGTGCGCGGACAAAAAATCGTTGACAAAATGTCCTGAAACCCGCGAAGCGCTTGGGAGGGGGGGGGTTCAAAATCAGGGGCCAAAAACCACCTAGTTTGACTACATACATTTAAGTTTCGAATACAGGACCCGAAGCCTGTCTAGATATGAAGCTTAGAGTGAGAAAAGGAGCTAATGAACCCGTTGTTGCAGGTGCAGGTGGGAAGAAAAACCGTCAGAAAGAGCGGCGGCTCATGAAAGGCTTCAACATCGCGCCGACGCCTTCGTCCGGCGGGTTAGGCAGCCAGCAGGGCTCCTTGCCGGCCGAGTTCATCGCCAGCTTCCAGAACGTGGGCCACCACGTGGGACACCACGGGCTGAGCCCCTCGCACGAGCTCCTCGAGTCCCTCCACTCGGGCCTCATCGGGCGCTCCTCGGGGATCACGATGCGCCGCGCCTACTCCTCCAACAACCAGAACATGCTCCACCTGGAGGGCGCCCACCGGAGCTCCGCCAAGTACAAAAAGCGAAACGCCTCCCGCAAGAAGCGCTGGGAGAGCCTCATCGAGGCGGCCATCACGGGCCGCGTCTCGCGCTTCATGTCCAAGTCCCGCTCGGAGGACTCGGTCTGCGAGGGCGCCTCCCCGGAGCCGCGCCCCCACGGGCACCAGCGCCCCGGGGACGCCCACTTCCCGGAGCGCGCCGAGGCCTTGGCCGCCCTCCGCAAGAAGCGGGAGAACTTCGCCAGCGCCTCCAAGCACCTCGGGCACACGGCGCCCAAGTTCCAGGACGCCGCCTCCAAGCTCCACCTCAAGCGGGCGGCCAGCGTTCCCGTCCAGATCCCGGACCCTGCCCAGGGCCTCGGTCTCCCCGTCCGGCTTGATCAAACCCAGTCCGTCGACTCCCAGTCACAGGTGAGAGCTAGAGTCCCTTTATACTGAGAGTCAAGACAACACCCCTCATGGAGTCACAAACGGGAATAAAGATTACACACATTGAACGTTTTTCGTAATCTTTGATCGGCTCATTCTTAAATTCTTTTCTCCGTTCCTTCTCTCATTCCGTTTGTTCCTTGTCGAACCCCAAATTCCTCGGTCCATTCCAGATTATAATCTTTGCAATTGCTGAAAATGTAATCTTTATTCCCGTTTGTGACACTGTGAAGGCCTAAAATCCGGTTAACCAATCAGAAATGGATTCGATTTGTCTTGACTCTCAGTATAAAGGGACTCTAGTGAGAGCTTTCTCTTTCAACCGTCTCCCTCGTTGAGGAACAAGAGTCATTACTTTCGGAACTCTTACAGTAGACTTCCAGGGTGTCCACACGTCCGAAAAGTCCGGGAGTAGCACTGATTTTTTAAGGGCGGTCCAGAAGTATTGAAAAAGTGCGGAAATACCGCAAGGAAGTCCGGAATTGTTTCATTTTTGTCGCATTTCAAGCGAGAAATTCAAATCTTTGAAATTCTTCGAATTTCGTCAATTGGGGGTACTAAAAAAGTGTTGAATTTTTCTGTTAAGAAGGTACTAAATTTCTTTGGAATATACTGAAAAATTATTGCAAAAGTACTGATTTTTGGCCAGCCTATTTTAGTAGACAAGCTCAGGCCTCAAGCTATTTTTAAAGTCGTAGTTACAAAGTTACGCGAGATACGATTGACGTTCCGCATCCCGTGAAAATATATACAATAAAAAAAAAAAAAAAAAAAAAAAAAAAAAAACACACACAATTTAAAAAGCGGGTAACAAGGCTGAACTTTTACGAATAAACCCATTTGAATAAATCGTTTCGGCTGAGAACTCAGCATCCCTTGGTTGGATAAAACAGTATAAAGAAAAATGGTAAAAATCTAAAATAGTACCTATGGCTGTACCTTTCAAGGCGAGAATGTTGTTTATGAAAAGGTACAGGCAGGTAGGTACCAATTTAGATTTTTACCATTTTTCTTTTTACTATTTTATCCGGTTCAATGACATTTCGACACCGATTTGTTGTCTGCACACCTGGTTCTTCTAGTAGTTTATGTCTACGCGTTTTTTACGGAAGGGGAGTAGTTTGATTTATTTTGCGAGGAAAGCTCCGTACTCTTGAAGGATACCTATCATTCTTAAAATGTTGGAGCGCCTTCAATTTCGTTTGATACTGTGCAACACCTCTATTGTGAAATAGTTGCTTGAAGCGCCGTGGCACGCTGCGGCGCGGCGGGCAGCTGGCCAACCCCCAACGCGCATTGACGCCTACAAACCTAAGGGGATACTTCAAGCATTGCGCAATGTGTGAAGTGTTCCCTTAGGTTTGAAGGCGTTAGTGCGCGTTTCGTGCCGGTAGCACACCGCTCCGCTCTGTGTTCGGCTCTAATATTTAAAATCGCGGAGTCAGCGTTTTTCAGCTCATGATTTTGAAATGTTTGCACATCCTGTATGGATTTTCCTCATTTAAATCGATGGGGGGGGGATGTATTAAAGGAAAATATGAAATATGTTTTGTAGATATTAAGGTGGTTCCGTGTCAAATTTAATGATCCCCAAGGCCTTTTAATTATTTCTTTTATCTTTTGGTTTTTCCCCCTTTTATATTCATTTTTGTGTAGTTTCTTTCAACACACCTCTTATTTTACGCGTGGACGTAAACGTAAATTTCAAGACAGCCGTAGGTGCATGAGAGCCAATGAAAACAGTGCTTTCAAGAGGAATGCCGCCCTCATCTGCCGATTTCTAACCTGAAAATGTGTTTGTTGTGTGTCCGAAACGCTACCACAAAAGCACGCAGAAGATAGCACTGACGGCTGTCTTGCCAAATACTAACCTAACATGAACCTGAATTTTACCTTTTTCACGTACTTTAAAATAAAATCGGTCGAGTTTTAATCCCCCAAATGATTTCTAAGAGTCTATCGAATGATTGGTTGTGATTTGACAAAGAACGGAGGCTTTTTTCAATAAAATGTTCTACTCAGAAGCTTCCAGGCCCATTTTCTCAAAATTTCATTTTTGCACTCACGGCTCTCTTCGCTATCACGGCAGAGTGGAAGGTCTCTTGTCTCCGCATAGGGCAGCCAGAGAGAGCGCTGTGAAAATGGCTTTCATGCATGTATGATCAGAGATGGAAAATTTCATGAAATTCATTCGAGTGAAATTTCACGCGTGAAATTTATTGAAACTTTTGGGGGTACCTTTAGGCGGTTAAGAAATGCCTAGAAACAGTGATTCTAAATTTTGAAATTTTTCACCCCAAGCCTAAAAAATTCGCGCGTTGCAAATGTTTTCGTTTAGTTTAGAGGTTAGGTTTTGGTTCTTCTCTCTATACTCCCCTTTTTTGCCCCTCTTTGTGTCCGGCACCTTCAGTAGAGTAGCATAATACTGCAGCATCAACCGAAAGACCATCCGGAACGCTTTCAGACCTCCAAAGGTTTAATCAATAATTGGACCGCGTTTAACAGAAAGGAACCAAGCCACATCAGCTATTGCCAAATTTGACCGGGCAATTTAATTTTGTATGAGAGAACGTTTGTGTGGTTTCCTTCGACGATTTGAAGGAATTTGCTTCGCACTGTGGAGAAAATCCACCGAAATTTGCCCGAAAATCCGCCCAACCGTTTTCGTGTAAAAAAATTAAATTGCCTAGTTAAATTTGGCAATAGCTGATGTGGCTTGGTTCCTTTCTGTTTGACGCGGTCCAATTCTAAAAAAAACATTAATAAATTTCAACTTTTGTGAAATTTATTCGAGCCTTTTGAAATTTCATGAAATTTCACTTTCCATCTCTGTGTATGATGATTCCTTGTTTTGGACTGCTCAGGTGCAGAGCACGTTGTCGCCGTCGACGACGGACGAGAGCGTGACGGCGGAGGCGGAGCGGCTCCTGATCGAGCCTTACACGAGCTCCGCGTCGGGGGACCTGAAGACGACCCACGACGGCGCCACCTCCGGCCCCGGCCCCGGCCCCGGCCCCGGCCCCGGCCCCGGCCCCGGCCCCGGCCCCGGCCCCGGCCCCGGCACCGGGCGCGAGTCCCAGGACCTCAAGGGACACAACAACGGCTACCGCCCGCCCAACGCCTCCATCCCCGGCGTCCAGCCACTCAGCGGACACACCAACTCCGAGGGCTGGCTGTAGCCTCCTTCGCCGAACACCCCACCCCCCTTCTCTACTCTTTTATATGCGCTAATTCTAAGCAGAATCAAATTATTTTTATCCTTTTTATATATTTTCAACTCAACATGTTCAACACTGCCGTGCCGAGGAACAACGCCGCATGAGCCGTCAGACGTTGCCAACTTTCTTTCAATAAAATACGAATTTACTGGAATAATTGGACCGCGTTCAACAGAAACAGTGGAATCACAAGGATGAAAAACGGGAAACAAGGCTAAAAATACACAATTAATGAAACCCGAGACATTTCGACTCAAAACTGAGTCATTTTCAGTCGGAAACAATAAGAATTTTAAAAGAAAGGAGTTCAACAGAAAGGAACCGAGCCACATCAGCTATTGCCAAATTTAATCGGACAATTTAAGTTCATACATGAAAACGGCTGTGCGGAGTTTTGTGCAAATTTCAGTGAATTTTCTCCATAGTGCAAAGCAAAGTCCCCAACATTTTCAAAGGAATCCGCACAAACGTTCTTTCGTGAAAAAGTAAATTGCCCTGTTAAAGGCGATAGCTGATGTGGCTTGGTTCCTTTCTATTGAACGCGGTCCAATTGAGGATATTTTTCCTCAAATTTTTAAACTTTATTATTTGAAATTCAATCGAGAGTATCTGCAAATTTCAAGGAAAAATATGCATAGCTCTCCCCGAAAATGCATCTTTTATCCGGGAAAATTTGGCAACTCTCAAATGTTCATACGGCGTTTTTCCTTAGTACGACAAAACAGTATTTGCGAGTCGCTGCACGCAGGCAAGAATTGGAGTCATAAATAGCTGGAGACTACCCTGCTAAGATCCGTGTCGTCTCCCGCTCGAATGAACATAACTCAATTCCGAGGTTGCCAAATTGACTCTAACAATTAATTTATTCTATAAAGTTGTGCCTATGTAAGTTTTATCAAAAATGTTTCTGATTTTTGCATGAAGTCTGTGGAAAAAACAGTGAAATGTTCGTCAGGAATGCCCAAGATGCTCCTAGTTAAGATGTAATTTGCGAGGGGAAATTTGGCAACATTGAAATATAGTCATGTTCTCTCGTGAGAAAAACGGCGGATTAAGGTGGATCCTCGGCGTTGAAATTGAACTAACTCCCAAACTGGCGACAGCGTTTGCAAAGTGTAATTTGTTTTCTTTTTTTTTTCAAATTCACACCTTATCATTCTAAAACTATGAAATGCTTTCAAAGGGTCATTTTTTGGAATTTTCGGGTCCTCTCTGCGAAAATGATGCAGAATAAAACCGTTTAAGCTGTTCCATAGATATGTCATTTTTACATCATGACTTGCAATGTATACTTAACTTATCACATCGAAAGTTTTGAAAGATATCTAAAGATATGAAAAATTACATTCTGAAGGCACATGCCAGAGTTCAGCCATCAGTATGACATCCTAGTCAGTATGCCGTTAATTTTCGATTAAGGTGTGTCACCTTTGATATTTTTAGTAGCATGTTTAAGGTATGTTTAAGTCCAAAAAGTAAGAGACCATTTTCTCTTGATAAGTCGTTTTATGGTTGGTAGAGGATAGGAGGCTCAGAAAGGGGTCAAGAAGGTGGATCGTCTGATTTTCGTCATGAATGTGTCTTACAAGCTGTCATTGATATTTTACCCACTTTTTCTAAATTTCTTCTACTAATTAAGTTGAACATTATATGAGATTGAGTCCACCGTTTTGTTTGGGTATTGACATTGTAGTTTTAGAATCCATTAAGTTTCCCAGAAGGGCATTTCCTTAAACATGTTCTTCTCTAAGTAAAAATTAATGTTAAGGGAAAATAAAAGTGAAAATTTTATATGAATTAAAAAACAAAAATCAAAATCAACAAAAAGTGAGATCAAGCACTATCACTCTTGAGTTTTGATAAAAAAAAATTAGCAAAGTTTTCTTCAGTCAGGTAAAAAAAGCCAATCAAGACTAACGTCCCTTTCGCATTGTGCGTCATTTGGACTCCAAAAAGTTGCCGTGCCATTGGTGGTAGCGTTGCACCAAAAATATTTTCGCAAAGGAAACGCCTTCATTTTTTTGAGTCTGCAACACAGGCAGCCTTGAAGCAGAATATTTGCATCTCTGCGCCGTGGCAAGAATAAAGCCGAAGCGCTCGCGCCTTCAGATCTTTGCATATCGTCGCCTTCCAGTTGAAGTATCGTAAACTTCATACACCTACAGTTGGGCATAATAAATCGTCATGTATACTTTCAGATTGAAAATGTCAGCCATGGGGCATGTTCATGATCATACCTTTTTCCAGGGCGATTAGAAGCAGTTTATTTCTGATTTGTGATCTCTTTCTCTGAGTTTTAAGGCCTAGGAGTTGCCGTTTTAATTTTAGCTTGATATTTACCTAGAAGATATGAGAAGAAGCTGGTGCATTAGAACTTGAAGAATGCTATATTTTGCAAGGAAATTTCAATCTGACCTCCTCAAGTCCTCACTAGACTTCGTAGACTTTGTCTCAAAAATACAAAAAGTAAACAATACAAGATAGCGCTCACTTTTATGATGTGGTCCAACCAATCACTTTACGTAATCAGTTATTTGACCGTCACAAAGAGCATTTTTTAAGCTTTTATATAAACGTATACGTTAAGATTTAAGATCTTTATAATTTCTTTAAAAATTAACTATGCAGTTTCTACCGGTGAATTTCATGCGAAAAGGAGCTCAACTTATACCGAAGCGAATACAATAATGTCTAAACAATTTCAAGTGCATGATTGTAGGGACTAGATAATTGTTATTCGGCTTCATGCACACAAAATCTTTCATTTGCTTGTTTCTCAAAACAAAGAATTATAACCCATACCGTCATTACGCACTAATAAAAGTTATTCTCTTTTTCTACCGTGGAAAATAGGAGAAATCGTTTCTGATGACCCATGATGCAAACCTATACAGAAGTTCCAAATAACGTCTCGCACAATTTGGGTCGCTCTGCTTACAAAGCTCATCATAATTTCACCGCCGTGCATAACATATTCCCTCTTTTTCGAAATTGTTTTCAATCTAATTCCATTCGAGTGTTACAACTGGGACCTAAACGGACCGCTTTGAAAAGAAAAGAACCAAGCCATATCAATTATTGCCAAATTCAATGGGGCAATTTAATTTTTTACATGAAAACGATTGTGCGGATTCTCGTGCAAATTTCAGTAGACCCTCTCCATAGAGTGAAGCAAATTCCTTAAAAATTTCAAAGGAATCCGCACAAACGTTCTCTCGTAAAAAATTGCGTTGGACGGTTAAAGTTGGCAATAGCTAATGTGGCTTGGTTCCTTTCTGTTAAACGCGGTCCAAATCTGATTCAGCTCGTCCCCTGTAGCTGGCGACCCCCCCCCCCCTCGTGTACGCACAATATAATTAAAAACTTGTAAAATCCGTTCAAATAAAGAGTTTTGGTAGTTGCTCGTGAAAATTTCGATGTCAGGGGTTAATTTCTGTTTTCACGATAAAAATATGTCATGTAGGGTTGCTCCTCTTCCAAAGTAGTACGCCTTCACCACTCGCTCAACTGCTGTATTTAATATGTTCGCGCTCAATATGTTATAATTTTTGTACGTCGAACTAATCTAATGAGACTGACGTACTTATCTAATGAGATCTCTGATGTACTTATCTAATGAGAGCAGGATGATCAAGCTTAGAGAAAATCCGTCGGCAAAGGAACGGTACCAAATGTTTGCAATGCAACGTACGTCTTCAATATGTGTTTGTTAACCTTAAGCAAATTATGTCTTGTCAATGTTCAGATTGAATTAATTTGAAAAATATGTTAACGCTAACATATAAATGCACAGAAATCAACTTTGTTCACGTGACTGTTGTTTTTTGTTAATACTTACTTGGGTATAAAAATTGATCTATTCCGAAAATAGGAAAAAAAATAAAAATAAACTTTGTTTTTACCTTCATACCCTACATGAGCGTCAAGTTGCTGAGTAGTGTCTCTGATAGAAATAACTAACTAACTTTATATGAATGCCAACAACAACACTGTGAGCCACGTCGACAAGAACAAATTAATCATACTGACCTTCCGAAGATCTCTCTGAAAAGGATGTATGCCCTGAAACAAATAAATCCAGGCTCGTCCAAATTCCTAGATGAGCCCTCGCCAAAACTACGCTGGTCCCATAAAACGTACCTTTTCGTTTCCAAAAATGAAATGTCATAACTATTTTAATAATTTTATATTTTCCGTTTACGTATTTCGCTATTCGTTAGGCTTTTGTTCTCGATAAGTTAAACTCATGGTGACTCATTTTCTCATATTAGAAAATGAAAAGGGAATGAAATTAACTCAATGAAACCAGTTAGCTTTATTTTATGAAAACGTTATTTTGAAATATGTGAATTTCAAGGTAACAAAGATAATTTACTTCTTTTCTTACTTGAATTTTTAGTCAAAACGATCACAAATATTCTGTATACAGTTCTTTGTTTTATTTTCCGTTTGCATACAAGAATTGAGTTTTATTTTGTTATTCGCAGTGGTTAAGTATTCGAAACGCACAGAGATTAAGTGATAACGTAAGCGCGTAGTTAAATGTTGATTTGTAAAATTATGTTTTGTTGAGTTTTTAAATAAACTGTGATATTGTTAAAAAAAATCTGATGATCTGTCTTCATTAATTCCATTTTTTTTTTCTTTTTTTTTTTGTAATAAAAAAAATTGTTCTGATTTATAAAGAAGATAACGTTTCTTACCTTAAACGTAAAATGCCACATAAATTCCAACATTGCTTTATTGTCAGTAGGATAAAGATGTCGATTGGGTAAGCTGCCCGTATTGCCATCACAGTTATTGAAGGCTAAATTGACAAAATGAGAGACGCAAGATAAGGGAATGAACCAATGTGTGTTCCTTGCCGGAACTATGCAGAAGCAGCAAAACAGTTGGGAAAAGGAGGAGGTGGTCGTTAATTGGACGTATTTTTGTCAAACGGAACTATGTGCATCACGACGTAATCCCTGTATTGCATATATTCTTATAGGTCTCAGGGCTCATGTCTTAATGCACGTAGTTCCGTTTGGCAGAAATGCGTCCAATTGAGGCTTATTTACCCCGTGATGTAGATCGGTACGATATGGCGTCGATATTCCAGCAAAATCCGAAATTCGAAGTACGAAACACGGACCAATAAGTCCTTTTTTTCCTTAAATGAACTCAAAATGTAATTTAAAACACTTTATACAGAATGATTTTTCCGTAAACGACACCATCTCCTAACTGATGGACTAAGTGATGGACTAAATTTATGCAGTTAGTCCATCATTTTCCCAATTAATCTATAGGAGCCACCTATAGATATAGGGAGTATGGAGCAATCTTATTGGTTGAATAGGATCGCTCCATATTCCCTAAGTCTTCCTTGTCTATCGCTTTGTCCATCAATTTCAAAAATCAGCCCGCAGCATAGTTGAAGGAATTTGGAACTGGAATGCCTTCACTGTAGCAATGCACTGTGAGGGAATACTTGTAAGGCCCTCGTACACGGTCAAATTACGGACAAACGGAGAGGTCACCGATGACCCGAAATCACACCACTAACCAACCAACGGTCTTCAAGGGTGATCGATGACATCTGAGTTTGTTCGTGTTGCAATCGTGTTATAATAAAACCAAGAGTCCATCTGCAATTTCAAGTCGGACAGATGCTTTGCAGTGCCCTACAATTGGATGTATTTCTGCCAAACATAATTATGTGCATTAAGACATGAGCCCTGAGACCCATAAGAATATACGCATAACAGGGCTCACGTCATAATGCACTTAGTTTCGTTTGGCAGAAATATGTCCAATTCGGTCGGTGGGCGCGGACGTTCTATTGAACTTGGAGCAACTATTTAAACTCCCCGGAGATCAAATTGCATACTCAACGAAATGAAGGAGCTTCAAATGATTGCGCTGGTCGACTTTACGGCCGGTGCCTTCTGGTCTGAAATACGATTCGATCCCGATGAACTATTTTGATCACAATTAATAAATGGTTTTGTCTTTGCAAGCGATACAGCGTAAAGCACGTCATTCCACCGGTCCTCAGAGCGAAGACATCAGTGTTTTTTCACAGTCTAGCTGTGAAATAACGTTTCGCGCTGGCACACGCCGCGGCTCTCCCGGCAAGCGGGTGGTGACCGATTTTTTGCAGGAAGAGGTCCCAGGGTTCCCACTTCGATATCAGTGGCGAGGCGTGAATGATCGATTATCGATATTTCCCCCCATTTGAAGCTGCAGTGAAGAATCGATTATTGAGATGTTCGTAGCGAATACCCTGTTTATCGTTCCTTTCCCATGGGTTTAAATGGCATATCAATCGATATCGCAAAGCACGCCGCGCCACTGCATAATATGACGAAGTATCTCCGAAGAAGGATCTCTCATTTCAGCGCGACTACTTTTTTCCCGTGCTGCTTTAATTTCGCACCGCCCGTCAGGTCTGAGCTGGCTGCTGGCTCCCCATGGGACGAAATACTAGACTGTCCCTTGGGCTGCGCCATTCATAGACGCAATCACTAATGAAAAATCCTAAGGGAGGGCAGCTCTGACATCCGAGAGGAGGAGGGAGTTGGGAGGAGGAGAGGTGCGCGGGTAGGGATGGCTGAGTGTCAGGTTTACCATCATAAACCACGTATCCTCTCACGATTTCTAATGAGAGTTACGATGTTTATTTCTTATCAAGGAATCCCACGCGTCGGAGGAAGTGGCTACCTCGGATATATAGTAAGATATCGTTAAACTCTGCCTTGCAGGGTAAGAACCATTTAATTCCGGACGGAAACTTCATGCACATAAGCTTTTTTTACCGGTGCGGTATCTCACCAAACTTACAGATTCCGAAGTTGCCATTCAATGATGATAATTTGAGCTTTTACATTTGTTCTTAATGGCTTTCTCAGCGGATTACTGACTTTCAGCCCCCGCGGCAAAAATGCGTTTGCGTGAGGAAGACCGCAACGTTGTCTAACTTCTGAATGTCTTCACGTAAATTATACAAAATAGGAGATAATTTTATCCAAGCAAATGCAACTGATACTCGCAGTGTTGTCGAATGGACAAAAATTCACCGTCTTTCCGCTGTATCAAAGGATATTTCTCCATCGGGGTTGCAACTCAGATTTCGAGAGACCTCTCTATTTCATGACTCCATGGGACCGTTCGTCCGACCTTCCTCTCTCAGCTTTCAATTCCCCACCAGAGCCTGCCCTGAGCTTACAATTCGTCTCCGCCGCAAACGTGCCCTCTGAATTAGCGCACCCCCATCGGTTTCAACATCCGCGCACACTGCCCCTGCAACGCCTCCGCATTTCCCACGGCTCAAAATTCGCCGAAAGAAAACACCTCGGGCAAACAGGTTTTATTGCATTTTTCAGAATCCGACCGGGATATTGAGTTTGCTGTTAAGATGAGAAATTGTTTGATGTGCTTTTGTTGCCTTATTCTAATCATCATCGTCTCAGTGATTCCTGGCAATATTGGACGATCTGTCGCTACTGAAGATGACGGTGAGCATGACTTAAAAATAATGAATAAATGGTGTTTATTATGAATAAGCCAAATCGTTCTCTTTTATTTATTTATTTATTTTATTTTTTTTTTTTTTAAGTTAATTGTCAAAGCCAATTAATCGTATAGAACTTTTTGGAGGAATCCAGTTATTTTCATTCTTTACATGACATAAGCAAACATAACAGCCCAACAGCCATTTTAAGTGTCAGAAAATTGATTATAATACCAAATGCCAGACATGAGAATGCAGAATCCTTCTAACTAACTTTTACACTTCTAACTTTTAAACTAATTACAAATTGCGATAGGACTGATTGTGATTGAGTCGCCAGACAGTTTTTTTCGCCACTTAGCATTGGAGAAAATATGTTGCCCGGTTTTTGGCTCTGAACCACTGCGTTTTAAAACCAAATATTTGATTTGGATAACTCTGTTACTCGTACCATGTAATTTAAGTATTCTAGAATACCGTCCAATTGCTGTTCATTTCGTTTAACGGTTAAATGAGTTACTACCACCGTTATTTAGTCGAGAGTCTATTTTTTATTAAAATGTATGTACCAATTTTCTTCGGCTCCTCCTTTGCCGCAGGAGCTTATCGGCAGGATCGCTATCAGTTATGGCTGGGTGTCGCAGAGCGCACGGAAGCGTTATGAGAGCGGAATGTTTGTAATAGTAGTATGTATCCATTGTCTTTCACGATTTAATAATATAATCGTGAGCTTTCTAGCCCTTTACATTCTGGGTACAAACTGGAGATCCAGCCGACTGATTTCCATGATTTTCGACGGTCAAAAATTAATATTCTTCAAATGATCTTGCTCTTTTCCCATTTTCGGAATATGACACATGTTTTTTATCATTCCGCAATATGTGATGATTCATCTATTTTCCCGTTTAAATAATGTGTAACAGCCTCCTATATGCGCCAAAATTGTATTATTACAATCAAGGGTCATCTCTTTCGATAGAGCACAAATAATTCAAGTTTAATAAAATTAATAAAACTTTACGATAAGAAAAGTGTTTGAACGTTCAACAAAGCAACGTTCAGCAGTGATCGGAAGCAATACGATAAAACTTCTTTGAACATAAAAGTAAAGTACTTTTTTTTATCAAAGAAGTTATATGCATTTCATATGTGAGTTTGAAAATCGTAAAATTATCACTTCTCAACGTGCAAACTCATTTCGTAGGATATCGATACGATGAACATTCGATAAATAATTCTGAAGAAAAACAAAAATTGAAATTGCAAGTGCTTAAGCTCTGCATCCACCATTGTCTTACAACTATTTTATAAATTCATGATCTTTACATTGAAGTTACAGAATTTTATTCCGAGGCATTTTATTATTTATGTTACAGACGGTAATCTGGCGGACAATAACTATCCAGATTTTGATCTAGAAAAACTCTTCCGTCCGGCCCAAAAGTAAGTAGAACTAGATCATATATGTTGTTTCGATTGTGGATATAAAGGTTCAATCCTGAATTGAATGCAGATTGACACACACTTAAGCAACAACAAGGAAACATTTCCATAGAGTCATCGTTCTGGAAAGTCGATACTTAAAAGAATATCCAAGGCTAGATTTTTAGTTCTTAATTGCATCCAGTTATTGCTCCCAACCCCCAGCCCCTCAACAGTGTGTACATTTATTTCTCCTTGCAATATTGAAGAGGAATTACGTGACTTTTTCTCTAGTTTAGAGCTCTTCCAGTGGCCCATTTAGTCAAAAATGTGTGTTCTCACTATCAATTTTCAGTCATGAGACATTAATATTTGAAGAATCGCACATAAAACATGTCATGATAAGAACCAGATTTTTTTACCTCCTCCCAAGTTTCGTGACGCACCCTTAGTGCAGACCCATCCTCTTTCACATCATACGTATAACAATCCTTTTTGCCCTCCCTCCCATACCCAAAAATCGCTACTTAACTTTTGTCGTTTTTCCCCTCTTTTTCACTTATGAAAAGAACAAAAAACGGTAAAAATAAATTAATAAAACGGAGAAATAACAAGTGATCCTCATATTTTTTCATTCCAAATTCAGAGAAAATTGTAATCAAAAGAGAAGTTATAAAACAATTGAAAAAAATATTAAAATAAATAACCGAAGAAATTTTTAAAAAAGTAACAACATACAGAGTTAAGCGTAATGTAACGAAGATCTGCACCATCTCCTTCCCCTACAACGCACCTATGACGGAGGTTCAGACCCATACCTAGAACATTGTATATTTGGACTGTATTTTGCAATTTGGAACAATAAATTCTGGCTCTTCTGGAAAAACACTTATGTGCATAGGGCAAGTAATGGCTTATACGTCGTTTTTAAACCGGGCTAGAATTTATAGTTCCAAATTGAAAAATGTAATCCATTTTATGTACGATTCCATTAGACCCTTGAAACCGTTCCACACTCTGCCGTCCGCAGCAAAAACGCCGTAACTCCATTAAAAATCTGCATTTTTTGTCTACACATACTGCTCTAATACAAGACAATCTGAACGCGACGAGGCTTCATTTTTTTAATTTTGAGTTCCTAATGGTATGCCAAAATTGACTCCAAAAAATGAAAGATGAATATTCGCCAGTTTTCTCGTATGTATAATAGTGTTTTGTCAGGAAAAAATCGGCAAAATCTCTAATGGAATAAAATCAAGTCAACACATATTTTTTTAAAAATGAAGTGGGTTACGTTTAAATTGATTTAATGGAATAACTAGATAATCAAAGTTTTAAAGTTAAGTTTTTTACAGAAGTAAAAAATTTACAATTAATTTCGGCTTAATAATTAACGTCTTCGTGCCTTCGTACAAATTTAGTTAGAACCAAAGAGAGGTATATTATTGTTAAGAATGAAAATTAATTGTTTTCTGACTAAATAAGCAGGCTGCTGCATTTTTACTTTGGACGCCACACAGTGGATCGAGTCAATCAGAGAAGTCGGACATGAAATTTTTTACTAAAAGTGCAAATTTTGATGTTGATCCCGTCAACTTTTCAATTTAAAGGGGTGCCTCTTTGAGTAAACTTCATGAGAAAACCAATGGGAGCACCTTTAAAACATCAAAGTTTGTAAGAACGGAATTGTAAGCTTTTAAAGTTTCTAAATTTTGTCCGATTCCTCCCATTGACTCGATCCACCGTGCGGCAGCACTACACAGAAAAAAATGGATGGTGTTGACGACAGAACCCTCTGTTCAGAGGGCTCCTGCAGCTTCTTTGTTACACTTACAGATTTTTCCTGTTGTGAGAACAGAACTTCGGTCGTGGGAACAGAGTGCTCTGTCCTCATAACGGAAGCTTATGTGACTGTTACAAAAGAAGTGCGGGAGCCCTGTGAACAGAACTATTTTTTTCAGTGTATCACCAGTGGAAATGTCACGCTTGTTGCATGCATCCTATTTGCAGGCGAGACTGCGTGAGGCGCGGCGGAAGTTGCACGACGAACCCGGGCGGCTGCTGCCGGGAGGACTCCTGCAAGTGCAACGTCTGGGGTGCCAACTGCCGCTGTTACAGCCAGGCCCTCTACCAAAAGTGGATATGAGCTCATGCGCCCGGAAAACACCACTAGAATGGACTTTTTTTTACACACCTCTCGACTAATTTGAATGGTCTAATTCTAATAAATACACCACATTCTCATAAAGTTCTATTTTCCTTTTTTTTCGCATTTTAAAACTGATAAAGCTGACCTCCTTCTCTCCCCCCCCCCCCCCGAAGGTTCTGACTCAAATTTGACATTTAAATTTCCTCAGAAAAACTGGACTGCGTTTTGCAATAAGGAACCGTTATTTCTGACTCATTTTAGGAACAACATATGGACCGCGTTAAACAGAAAGGAACCAAGCCACATCAGCTATTGCCAAATTTCCCTGGGCAATTTAATTTTTTACGAGAGAACGTTTGTGCGCATTCCTTTGAAAATTTCATGGAATTTGCTTTGCACTATGTAGAAAATTCACTGAAATCTGCACAACAATCCGCACAGCCGTTTTCATATAAAGAATTAAATTCTCCGATTGAGTTTGGCAATTACTGATGTGACTTGGTTCCTTTCTGCTTAACGCAGCCCATACGAGGGCTGTCCCAAAAGAAACCGGACTTTTGTCATAGAAGGCGAACTGAGCGTCGTAATGAAGTTTTCTTGGGCTTGTTTGAAAGCTGATAAGCTACTAAAGATGCTTGTTTTTACAGAATGCAAAAATTCGTCTTGGTAAGGAAACTACACGCTTTGGAATAAAGGAAAGTCAAACTCGAGTTGCGATTTTTGTCTTTATGTCAAGAAAAATTTAGATACAACTTAAAAAGAAACCCAGGTTTTAAGTTAAAAACTTCGTTGCTCTCTTATTCAAATGCTTAAGTATAAGGAAATTAAAATTTTAAGCAGCTTACCATGTCATCACCTATCCCCTTCAAAATACTCGCCAGCTTTGTCGATGCATTTTTGCCACCGTTTCTTCAATTGGGAGAAACACTGTTGGAAATCCTCAGGTTTGAATGATCGCAATTCCTTCAAGGTGTTCTCTTGAATTTACCGAAAGGACAAACTGTCAATCGCGAATATTCCTATGGTGTTCTGAGATGATTACGCGAAAATGTCCGCAGAAAAATAGGCCCGAGCTTTGGGGAGAGCTTTGGGGAGTTTTGGGGTTTCTGCATCACGATAATGCACCTGCCCATGCATCCCTCCAAATTCGCGAATTTTGTGCGAAGAATGCCATGAGTGTCCTCACTCATCCCCCTTATTCACCTGACCTGGCTCCGTGTGATTTTCCTTATTTCCACGACTTAAATCTACCTTGAAAGGTCGACGTTTTCAAACCATTCCGGAAATTCAAGAGAACACCTTGAAGAAATTGCGATCATTCAAACCTGAGGATTTCCAACAGTGTTTCTCCCAATTGAAGAAACGGTGGCAAAAATGCATCGACAAAGCTGGCGAGTATTTTGAAGGGGATAGGTGATGACATGGTAAGCTGCTTAAAATTTTAATTTCCTTATACTTAAGCATTTGAATAAGAGAGCAACGAAGTTTTTAACTTAAAACCTGGGTTTCTTTTTAAGTTGTATCTAAATTTTTCTTGACATAAAGACAAAAATCGCAACTCGAGTTTGACTTTCCTTTATTCCAAAGCGTGTAGTTTCCTTACCAAGACGAATTTTTGCATTCTGTAAAAACAAGCATCTTCAGTAGCTTATCAGCTTTCAAACAAGCCCAAGAAAACTTCATTACGACGCTCGGTTCGCCCTCTATGACAAAAGTCCGGTTTCTTTTGGGACAGCCCTCGTATATGCCATTGGTTCCCGTGGAGAGATGTGCTTTTATGGAAGAGCCAGAGATAGTGGTATTCCTTGTTGCAAAATTGATTCCAACTAAACTCATGATCGATTAATTGAAGTTCGTTTTGGGGACCAGGCGGAAATTTTTGAGGAGGACTAAGAACGTCATTGACTGAAAGTCAGTGGCATGGCGTGCTTTGCGATATATCGATTATTATGCCATTTAAACCTATGGTAAAGGATCGATAAACAGGGTTTTCGCAGCGAACGCCTTGATAATCGATTCTTTACCATAGGATTAAATGGCAGAACAATCGATACATCACAATTCACGCCTCGCCAGCAAAAGGTAATCGGCGAGATCGCATTCAAAATCAGGCATATTCCTCTTCGCTCTAAAAGAATACTATATTTACGTAAATTAATACAGTTCACACGGTCATTTTTCCGTAAATGAACAATTTTTTGGCAGAAAAACAAAATCGTTTGCTATTTTGTGTATTTTCATACCTATAGATTAAGATACATGGTTGCTGCAATCGCGTTGGGTCCCTTCTGCAAAATGCGATTCAAAGTGAAGATTTACACAACATAAATTCGCCTCGAACATTTCACGAGGAAAACGAATAATGTAGCAGGAAGTCTGGATTTCAACTCCTACACAAAGTTATAAAGTGTTCAGAATTAATATTTTTAAAATGACAAAAATACAAATATCGCCATTTGTATCGTCTAGCTTCTACTTGATCTATGTGTTCGAAATACTTTGTAATACCTCGTTTCGGATTTAATTCCCTAACTTTCAGTTATGGTAGTCATCCTGGGTAAGATTTTGAAGTGAGAACATTCGAGGGCATTGGAGGACAAGGCACATAAGTTCAGTTATTCCTATATTTCTAGAAATACGTGTTTGAAGTTTCGAAATTACATGGATCTTAATGACGGAAAGAGAGTTCAATTGCTCGGAATAGAAATGTTTGCGCACGAAATTGACGACGACTTATGTGGATAGAGAGCACGGGTTTAAAACCCCTTCAAATTTTAATATATGCAATTTGTCGAACACCCGAAGAGAGTCTAGTCCAGAATGTTCAGTGTTCACGCTACTTTTTCGTGCATATATGTGTCACGGCCATATTAATACTTCTTTCATCAAAAAAATCCCAGAAATGCCCTACCTCAGAGCTATACCCTTCCTCACATGTTTGGGTCAATTATGTTTCTTTCTGAATTTTGGCGAAGGTTATAAACCGAAACTCGTTGAAAATGGCTACCTCTCCTTGATTTTTGGTGCTAAATCAATCTCTGGCTTAAAAAAATCGACGTCTCAAGTTCCCTGAACATTTTAGATAGGGCTTGATCTGACTGAAATCATTTTGGGGGAAAAAACCTTTTGAAAGACAAAAAGTCTTATTTTGACCCATATAACGCGATGCAGCGTGGCTGTTCCATTCTGAATGTATTTAGGTAAACACAACATTTTATGCGAACGAAAATAGGAATTTAGGGCGAACATTTATTCTGACCTTGAAAAAAACATTTACATTTTAATGTGATTAATTAGAAGTTTTGTGTGTAATAGCTGTTTGGGGCGCACTTAGCGCACCCATCACGGCTAGTAGCGTGTATAATAGGTCCAAGCGGTGCACAAGATATTTTGAAAACGGGTGGAATCAATCGGATTAGAGTTTGCAATGAGGAACCACTATCTCTGACCCTTTCATAGAAGCGCATATCTGCATAGGGAAGCCAATGGCATGTATGTTGCTTCTGAAATGGGCCAGAAATACTGGTTCCTTCTCGCAAAATGTAATCCAATCGGTGAATCCTATTTATGAGAGCAGATAAACGTTACGGTGCATTTATCATTGTCAATTGGACTGAATTTTGCAATTTGGAGCTATACATTCTGTCTCATCTGAAGAAACAAGTATGTGCATAGGGAAAGTAATGGCAAATACGTCGTTTTTAAACCTGGCTAGAATTTATAGTTCCAAATTGCAAAATGTAATCCAATTGCAAAACATAGTCCTAGACTGCATTTTGCAATTTGGAACTATAAATTCTGGCTCCTCTGGAAAAACACTTTTGTGCCTAGGGAAACTAATGGCACATACGTCGTTTTTAAACCGGGCTAGAATTTATCGTTCCAAATTTCAAAATGTAGTCCAATTAACGTGGTCCTGAATTAAAATCCAGAGAAGGCCGGGAAAGGGGAGCCCCCAAGGCTCCTGGCGCCCCCAAGACCGCCCGGCGGGGAGCTGAACCTCAGACTGGGCATGCGCTGGAGCTTGACCTGGGGCTGTCTCTGCATCTGCATCGGCGAGGCACGTCCCGGCGACCCTGGCATCGTCATGGGGGATCCCGGCATACGGCCCATCGACCCACCTCCAGGCATGGAAAGACCGCCCAAGAGCGAAGCCAACTGGCTGGGCATCCCTGAACCTCCCGAGATCTGGATCGGACCCGACGTGAACCTCATGGTCCGGGGACTGCCAGGTCTAGACTGCGGAGACCCAGAACCGGAACTCCCTCCGAAGGGTGAACTAGAGCCAGAATTTCCTCCGAAGGATGATTTTCTCCCGAACGGCGAAGTGGGGGCGGAGTCTCCCCCGAATGACCCCAGTTTCATCATCCCCGGCCCGAACGACGAGAGTGGCGACTCGGACCCCGGCCCGAAGGATCCAGACTTGAATCCGAAAGGTCCGAACGACTGGAAGCCGCCACTGAAGCTTCCGCCTCCGGAGCCTGGACGACCTCCGCGACCTTTCTTGCCGCCGCCTAATGGTTGAACCGGTCCGTTGGGTTGAAGAACGTTCTCGGCGTACATGCCGCCCACGTTCCCGGCAGGGTCGTAGTTGCACACCACGTAGACGTGTCCGTTACTCTTGGCGATTCCGACTCCGAGTCTTTGTGAGTCCTTCCAAACCACCTGCGTGAAGTGCCCTGAAGAAAGTGCAAAGAACGATGTCAACTTGTAATAGGTCACTCGACCGCCAAATACACCTACGTGCTAAACGCGCGTCTAGACGCAAAAAGGAGCAAGGCGGATAAAGAATGGTGGTCGCATTTCGTACTCTCTAGACGTCACACGGTATCGGGTACATGGGCTGGCCGAGACCGGGGGGGCCGACTCAACCTCGGATTGCACGGCAAAACCCGTACCCTCCTGACGTCACAACGCTTCAAGATGTCAGCCAAAATCGAAATGCGACCACCATTCTTTATCCGCCTTGAAAAGGAGGATCCAATCCTACTTCGAGCGAGTTACGGGCGGCGAGTCGTTGCAACCTGATTGGTTACGGAGATTGCCGAATACGGCCGAAGGCCTACTAGCCGCTCAAGACGCGCGTTTAGCTCGCAGGTGTACCTCACTTTTCATGATACAGGCTCTGTTTTCACGATCAAAATTTGACATCGATGCGACTGTCGAGTATTGGCTATTAAAATTTAGGCCCTCTTCTAGGTTTACAAAAAAGCATTAGAAATAAAGTTAGAACACCGCTCATGATATACTCTCTTTGAAAACCAGTAAGTTTTTATTCAAAATCTTAAAACGCCCAGAAATTATGAAATTTGAATTTGAACTACTAATTTAATTTTCTATTTTTTTCCATGATTTTAAGGGGGGAGGGTGTAATTTTTCATCTTTCTTCTGGCCGTAAAAAAATTCGCATACGTGCAACGATAGAACTCTTACGTCTTTTGACACAACATTCCGTTTCATGTTCGTATCATAAATAGGCGGTTAATCATCAAGCAAAATTATTCTACCTGTCGTTTTTAATAGCTACTTTGATATCAAAAATCTATTTACATTGCATGTTATATTAATTTTCTTTTTGGATATCAATTTTCAAGAAGCAGACATATTACCAGTCCCGGAGCCTTCGGTGCCGTAGGTATACTGCTTAACCTCATTGTACCATGAATCGACCGGATCGTTTCCTGAGACGGGGTAATCTGGGTCTGAGGACCAAAAGTAATATACGTTCTCGCCGTATTCACTGTCTCGATGTTCCATGTGTCCTAATTGTGTTAAATGGACTGCCCAATCTTGAGCTAGAGCGTTCAGCTATAAAAGAATAACAAAACAACAAATACAAATAACTGGAGGTGTCAAATCCCAACGAGGTAATGGAGTTCTTGTAAGTGTCAGAGATTTGCGTTTTAATTAATTCATTCTTACGTAAACTTTTTCAAGAAACACGATAAAGGAACTGGTTTGCTGTCAGATTAACTCCCAAGCTCAAATAAAGCTTTCAAAATTGGATGTATTTATGCTAAAAGGAACTATGTTAAACACAAACCCTATGCGTATAGTTCCTTTTAGCATAAATACGTCCAATTTTGGCCGCAATGGAGGGGATATTACACACTGCGTTGAGAGTTCACTTTTATATCTATAGTCGAACTCTCCGTGCACAGCTAGGGGAAAAATACATTAGCTGAGTTACCGTGGTTCAATAACTCTGTAGTCCCAAAACCAAGTGGCAACCTTGCCGCTATTTTCTCCCTATCTGTGCATGGAGAGTTTGACCACATATAGAGATAGACTAGACATAAACTGATTAATGCATTTAAATCATCTGTGGATTTACCGTAGATTATGAGGAATAAACTCACCGAATTTCAAGTTTTTTTATTGCATACTTAATTGTTTTTCAATAAATAACATCACAGAAAATTAGTCAACATCTCATTTAGTTGATTATAGGACATTTCGTCAACGATTTTACGTCTGCGCACCTGTTTTTCTGGTAGTTCACGTCCACGCGGTATTGTGCAACACCTCTGTTGTGAAGTAGTTGCTTGAAGCGCCGCGCCATGGCGGGCGAGGGCGATCAGCGTGACATGCGCATTGGCGCCTACAAACCTAACAGGGATACTTCACGCATTGCGCAATGAAGTATCCATGTTAGGTTTGTAGGAGCCAGTGCGCATGTCGCTCCGCGCTACGTATGGCTCGAATATTTAAACTCGCGGAGTCAACGTTTCTCAATTCATGATTTTGAAATGTTTGCACACTCTGCATGGATTATTCTCATTTAAATTGATGGGAAAAGATATGTATAAAATGAAAATATGAGTTTTTGCGCAATGCGTCACAATCTAACGTGGATGTAAACAAAAATTTTGATTGTGGCACCACGATATGGAGCCGTTACATCGAGCGGAGTTTTCTTAATTTCACCAGCAAGGCGTGAATGATCAATTATCGATATTTCCCCATTTGAAGCTATGATAAAGAATCGATTATAAAGGTGTTCGTAGCGAACACCCTGTTTATCGATCCTTTCTCATGGGTTTGAATGCCAGATCAATCGATATATCGCAAAGCACACGCCGCAATTGGTTGACTTACGTCTTCATCGAGGGTGAGAGGAGGTACACCGTGCGCAGCCCTGTAATGGTTGTGCGCCGCAAGCACCTCGTCAGCAAACTGATCTCCTTTGCAAGAACTGAAACAAGATGAGGAGTCCGTTTACATAAGTCACTATAGTAGGCACACTATTGACATTGTATGTTTCATTTGGAGGCCGCTTAAATTATGTGGCGTTCATCGGAAACTTAAAAAAAAATGTAACATCCATCAACTAGAAAAGGGTTTGATAGAATCCAACTTTCTCTCACGAGTTACCTGCATGTTCAACCTTCCAGTTTTAAGTTTTCCGGCTTGTTTTTATTTAAGTTTTTTAAACGCCACCTGAGTCAAATATTTTTCTCACTACTCATGTTAATACCTCAACCAACAGAGGCAACGCATCCTATGATGTTGATAATAACGCCTTATGATACAACTATTCGTACTCTATGGACGCGCGTGTTGCATGTGAATAAATGGAAGGCGTTTTACTCACTCCAGTCCATGCGGCAGTCATAGAGTACATAGAGTCGTAATGTAAGTGGGTGAGCGGGCGCCACTTTTAAGCATTTTCCAGGAACCGAATTCCGAGACTCCTGTGTGACGCCGGGTCACTTTTTCGATACATGATCGATTGTTTGCTGTGCACGCTGCACGGGTACCTGGTCATCCGATGTAAACAAAGAAGATAGGAATCACCACGTATTCCACACCGCCATTTTTAATCGAACATGTATCGAAAAAGTGACCCGAACTCGGCGCACACCGGGCTCGGAACTCGTCGAGCAGAACATGGCGCCAGTTCTCCCATTTACATTACGACTCTATGTACTCTATAGCGGCAGTGCACAGTGCACGCAGCAGTGTGGCGCGCTGGTGCGATTGTGTGACAAGATGAAATTATTCGATAAAAACTGAAGGGAAAGAATAGGAAAGGATTTATGTATATAACGCTGTATGTAAAGCTGCATATTATGATTGATTACTAGATCGTAGTGTCAACAAAAATCTTTACACCCAAGTAACATCAACTGATAAAATTTTGCGCCAGGAAGTAAAACAAAGATTGATTAAAGTTGTTCTTTTTAATCAAACGACTTTGAAAGCAGATCTCTTTTAACAGTAAAAAATACTTATTTAAACTTTGCACCTCTGTATTGCCAAAACGAACTTTTGAACTCAAGCTGAAACTTTCATTGGAGGATTGTCTTATCATAAAGTTTTGTTTGAGATATAGATTCGAAGGAAGTAATAACCTTTCCAAAAAAGGAGCACTTTAGCATGCACACAACTTTGTATTACACTTCACAAAGGTATTGTGTTGAGAACCTGCATTTCTGTTTAAATTCTTCAAACGCATCATTTCTGCCTTTAAAATACAAAAGTGATCCCGTGTAACCCAGACTGTTCAGGATTTGTTAACATTCTAATGAAAACATAGGAATTCAATATCCTCTGTAACATAATTTCAATTCATTTAGCTTGCTCTCCATGCTGAATGCGGTCGGAACATCGCATGACGCAGGAATAACTGATAGTGTGATTCACTCGCTCAAAATAACTCCGGATTTCTATTTTTTTAAGAATTTTCCTTCCTGATTTGCGTGCCTGCTTTTGATTTGACGGGTTGAGCGTCAGGTTTTCAGCGTCAATTTCACCGGAAAAAATGCACGTTTTCCCCTTATTCCAGTGAAAGCACCTGACACAGGCTATCTCACGAATAAATCGCCTACTCTTTCCTGTCGCAATTTTGCGTCACTCAGACTTCTTTCCATCATCACAAGGATTTTCTCCACGCGATCCATCCAATTAACCCAGATTTCTTTGAACGGAGCCATCTGTTTTCAAAGATCTGCGTCCGAGGCGTTCGCAATTAAAAGTGTTGACTAACTGCGGCTTGTCATGAGCGTGATAGAAATCACGCTCCAAGCGCCATACCCTCGAATTTTTTAGGTGTCAAGCTGACGTGAGGAGTGAAACACCCAGCAAGCTAATCGAATCCTGATGGTTGGACTTAATTGGCTTTGGTAGTCATGCGTCCTATCACGGCGAGATTTTCCGATATTTTGTAGTTAACTATTTGTGTTTCTCAGAAATATTTGAGATAAAGCTATACTCAGTCATGTCAACGTCAATTTAAAAGCTCTAACTTGGGTCCGAGGGCCAAAATCGGCGAAAATTTGTGTTCTTTCAATGATCTACTACAAATTATACGCTGAGTCCACAGGAGACGTTCGATGTGCATTGGATATTTTGTTGAAAACCGCACTGAAAACGTCAAATATGTGAAGCTGAGCAATGGGCTCCTTTAGGCCCATGGTAAAACACAAATACGAACACTTTTCGAATGAATCTTTCTTCTTACTAATTTATTGGTCAAATTGGCGTCTATAGATACAAATAGCTAAACCAGGGCCTGGGAATATACACAGTGAGATAAAGAAATTAAAATCTTGTGTTAATATATGCATGCGAAGTAAAACATGAGGAAACTAAAGATATTGGTGAAATTTTTATGTATCACTTCCTCTGTGTCAAATAGACCAAATTTTTGTGTTGATTCTACGACGTAGTTAAAAATTACGCACTAACCGCCAAGATCAAGCCTGTAACGTAATGATAGTAATTCAATGCGTTATCACCCACTAGTAAGTCGCAAACTCTGAGTAAGGGGAGCGGTGGCGTGGCGTGCTTTGCGATATATCGATTGATCGGTCACTTAAACCTATGGAAAAGTATCGATAAACAGGGTGTTCGCAGCGAACACCTTAATAATCGAATATTTACCACAGCTTCAATTAGGGAAATATCGATAGATCGTGAAGCACGCCACGCCACTGAAGGGGAGAAAAACATGAGTGCATAAGTTACGTAGGACACTACCTTTATGCCCCGATGTCTTAGAGTAACCTACGGTTTGCATCAATTTAGCACAAAATTGTGTTGAGCAACCAAGATCTTTGGGTTGATTTGACACCAAAAAAAGTAACACAGAGTAACACTAAACACAGTCATTTTTAACTGTGTACTCTACTTCTTAATACTTTTATGTACGATGCATATTTTTCGGACATTTTTTAAATTGACAATGCGCTTAGTTTTCGGAGGCCCAAAATTATCAGACCGAGCCCGAAATCGTGTAAAGTTCGTATTTTCAAAGTCTTCACACTCCGATTCTTGAAGGAGCAAAGGGTCCTATTTTATCGAAGGAGTAGCAAGTATCCCTTAGCAGCATACACATATCTAAGGAACATCAACTGCGACCTTTAAGTCTGGGATTCAGCTTTGAAGTTGAAGACGAAAAAACAAGAAATTTCACCGATTTCGGCCTTTAATCTCAACTCCGATCCCCGTTAAAAACCAAAAATAATATTTTTACAAAAATTCAAATGTTTCTGAAAAATATCCGTCATCATAACTGTAATTTACTGAAAAATTCCGGTGTTTTGTTTGGTCCTCATTTCTAGACGCTACAGTTTTGACAGATACATTTATGAAAACACTCTGAGTATGAGTAAGAGTTAGTCATCTTTGAGCTCAAAGGAGACAGTAGTCGACATATTTTACGTCCCAAATGGTCTTCAGGAATATAAGCAAACCATATCAACTGTCACTCGCGCCAAGCATAACATATTGGGAGTAACACTGAAAAAACTCGTGTTTTCGTCGCCCGGCTCGGCGTTCGGATTAAAGTTTGGACCTATCTGTGAATGTACTCTATAACTCAAAATTTGCTGAAATTAAGTAAACGTCGTCAACTTCAAAACATCAGAACATCTTGCGATTCTGGGACTGGGGCAGTTATGGCCCCATGATACCCCTTTTTTGTGGATATCCATTCGTACGAGCCTCTACCGCACAGCGGCAAATATTTCGGAAGGCAATTTTAATAATGTGGGGTCAACAACTGGAGTTTTAGTTTCTGAAAACGCTCTATTATCCCAAATTGTCAAACGGTATATTTCAATTTTGGATCAGAGGAGGGCAAAAAAATTCACTTCAATCTGATAACTAACTAAGCGTTCCGAGCGTAAAACAGCTTAAAACATTTAATAACTTAACTTTAAAACTGCATTTTTAAAAATGCATATTGAACTTATTACACCTTCAGTTTTATTGTGCTATTTTCCCGCTGTTTTGCGATCATTCTTATGAAATATTTCTCCTAGTGGTGGTGCCAATAGCTACATTTTTAGTTTTTCGGGAATATTGTATTAGAAAATTCCTTTTCTCTGTTCACAGTCACATTTGTGTACACAAACGAAGTGCGTAGTGCATAGTGCGCACAAAACGAAATTTTCCCGCAAAATGGTGTGGACCGAGCACCATTTCCCACCTTGTCACATTTGTGTGAATGAGCAAAATAATATGCATTTTTACCCAAAACCTTTAGAAACTTAATCCATCACGTAAGAAAATTCAATCATTCAGACTTTTTGCTGAAATTTTTTTCCTTTAATTTTGACTAAAGATGACACTCATAATGAATGCTAGAGAAGAGTTTTGAAAAGACAAGTAATAGGATTTATCGATAAATGGAAATATGGATCAATAAGGCAAACCTAATTATACACAGAAAATAAAGAAATCATGGTCGTGAATATTTTTCAAATTTCGGCATAAAGGTTTAAAGTTAACAAAAGAAAGTCTTTTATAAAATTTTCTATTTTAAAGTCAACAATTTTTCTTCCTCCTCTGAACGGACATTATCAACATCATCATAAGAAATAGGTACTTAGAACTTGGTTTTCTTTCATCGTTTTACGAATTGCAAGGATGAAGATTTTACCTGATAAGCACAATGAGCAATAGAGTCACGGCAAAAGGACAGCTTTTCATCGACAACATGATTCAAGCTGGCGGCCTCTCAGATGTTGAAAGGCGTCAAAGGGACGCCGAGAAATCTAATGCGGGCACAAAATGGCCCGAACTAAAAACTTTCACGAACAAAATCGTACCGGAAACTGAGAACGGCGGATGGTCGCCGTTTTGCAACGGCAATGGTCGTTATGTGCCTCCGCATCTCATTTATACGAGATGGAACATTGACATTGACATTGCGTGATTTATCCACCAGTCAACAGCATGCTGATGCATGGTGCACTGGTGCAATATGATTTTTCATTAAGCGACACGCTAGGAGCACTTTCCCGTTTGACTCATCCCTAGGTATTGAAAACCGCCAAAAAAAATCGAAACTCTTCCCTGGTTTTTTCCTTTACGTGATCAATGCACCTGGGATATCTGGATTATGACGCATGGACCTCTTAATTTGGCCTTCCCTTAATTGAGGGGCTCGGTGGACAAGACGCATCAGCAGCCTGATTGTTGAAACTTTAACTGGCTTTGTCGGCGCGATAAGACAAGACATAGCCCTATCTGCGCTGTGTAATATATCGATTTTCGATTCTTGTCGTGCCGACATAAATTTCAACAATCAGGCTGCTGTTCAGTTTTTTTTTTAAAAAATTGACAAATTAATGATTTCAAGTAAAACTAGTCTTAACTCATACTCTGTGAAAAATTCGCTCCCAAATTCCAGTTGTTAAGCATCAAAAAGTCAGTTTGAACTTTCGTTTTGCCATAAGTATCCATGTAATTTCGAAACTTCAAACGCGTATCTCTCGAAATAGGATAAACTCCACTTATGCGCCTTGTCCTCCCAGCCCCTCAATTATTTTGTTCATTTGTGGCATCAACTGAAAGACTTAAATTTCAATAGAAGAACAAGCCCTGATATGGTTAACTGCCATCAGATTCAAGGAAATGATGAGATTTGCAGGTGTATTTCATTACAAGAGCTTTTCCATTGTTCTATAGTTTATTCGAGTCACTCAGGTAGAATCCCACACCTCGACGTTTCTAGCGGAAACGGCATATCTCTCACGCTATTAACATTGGACATAAGTGACATGAGCTTTAAAAGCTCTAAAACATTAAAAGTTCGGAGTTTCATAATTTTTTGCACATCTACAGCTATTACAGATGACATACATGTAAAGATCATCCTTATCGGTCCGGTAGTTCGTCAGAAATAATGCTTCCAACATTTTGCTTGTAGCTGTATAATATAGATGAGAGATGAAATGATTTTTTGCGGTTGGTGCAATCGAGAGAGGAAGCGTCATAATTCGCCAAAAAAAAAAAAAAAAAAAAAAAAAAAAAAAAAAAAAAAAAAAAAAAAAAATTACATTTTTTAATCATCCTCTTGTTTGCTTCACCTAGGCGATGCGTCAAAGGTATTCAAATGGTGACGCATTTATACCCTACGTAAACCCTCCGTTGCTTTTGCTTACCCGTAGAATGGGAGGAATGTAGACTGTTCTAATTTCACCTGAGCGTCATCCTGAAAATACTTCCCTACCACCTGTGTTTCAAACATGTGATGATATTTTTCAATATTTTTTTCCTTTTGGTACAATTGGGAATGGAATCGTGAAAAACTGCCAAAAATCATCATACTCCTAGGTATTTTAAAGTCGCTACTCTCTGAGATATTCAGGCAACGCATTAAGTTTCTACGTCGACCTCTCCCCTGTGCAACAGTGGAGTTAGGATTCACAAGATGTTTACTTTTACCAAAGGAACAAGCCAAATGTGTTACCAACTTCGGACTCAAATGATGAGATTTTTAGTTATTTTCTTGATATTTGCTGCATAACCTTGATGGATAATGGATATAGACTCAACGATCCGGTATGCGTTACATTGTAAAGAGGAGGATGAAAAGCACCTAAAGACTTATGACACGATCTGAAGACCCACGACTTCTTTGCACAGGGCAAACGCTCATGAGGGTCATTTTTGGTTTTACAATTGGTCGAATTTTAAAAATACTTGAATACAATTTTTATGAGACGAGATTCACTTACCATCATCAGTGCAATGAGACCCTGGTATAGTATTTTGCAAAGGTTCTGCATGGTAAAGTATGTAAGGGGTTTCCGAGGTTTAGTATCTCCTGTTTTCCATAAACTAGTAGTTCGAAAAACAAACCCAAAAATAATAACTTTTGATTGTATTCGTTCCATTTTGAGTGAAAGTTCATTACGAGGAACCCAATTTATTAAAATTATTGACGACAACCTCTCTTCTCATACAGATGGTTAGCTTTTGTACATCGATAAATTTAATGAACTAAAAACTTTAGTAATGCATGACTGAATATAACTGATATTCAACCACATAATTACGTGATACAAACGAACCGTAGCAAGTTGCGATTACATGATAAAATGATTGCTACCGCATTAGAGTGTTGTATGCGTTGCGTATCTACTTATTGAAGGGGCTCCTCTTATCAAAGCTCCTTGAAATGAAATTGAAATATTATAAGTTACTAAGGGGCTATGCCCCCTGGTCGCTACGCGGCCCAACCCCCAGAGGGCGTTTCGCCCTCTCTTAGGCTCGCTTTGGCAAATGATCGACCAAAAAATGAAAAGATTTTCATACCCGACTCTAATTTATCCAATCTCCTCTGGCCGAGAGCGATTGGACCAATAAGAATCAGATAAGAAAACCGTTCATTTATTTTAAACTTCAGGCCTACACTGAAACGAAACGGAACTAACGGAACCGAGCGTTTTGTTACTTTTGGATAGTCTGTGAACACACCTTCGATTTACTTACCTTGCTGTACTAACAGACCAAGATTCACAATTTCCCGCTTAGTTCAATTTTCCGGAAAAATTGAAATTCTCGCCAGTGAAAAATAGCGGGAATTTCAAATTTTGTCCCCTTTCTAAGCTTCCAGGTATACCTACTCTATTATAAAAAAATGTGGGTCATATATCAAAATCTGATTACAGCGGGCTCATTTAGGACCTATCACCTGTCGTTAGCCTCAAAAATTATGGAAATTGGCCCAGTAGACAACTATGACAAAAAACAAAAATTTGCATTGTTTAAATGGGAGAATTTGCAACTTTACCGCGTAATATAAAAAAACCTGGGTCATATTTTCAAATCTGAATAATGCGGGCTCATCTAGATACACTTGCCTGTATATAGCCGCAAAAATCAAGAAAATCGGCCGGGTAGAACGCTGGAACTAAGCGTTACCAGATATGCAAATTTAGGAGGTCTCGGAGCTTATATATATGATTGCTATTTCATTGCAATTATATATGGCTCCAAATACGTAAGATTCGTTTTATTATTTTTTTAAAATCGGCATTCGCTGATCAAATGATGAACAAATACACATAATTTTAGGATTGAAAAAACGAATTATCGGATGAAATTGCAAGTTTTTTAAAAAAAAAATTGCATTACATTGTGCCACTCAGTTAATAATTTACTCATCCAGCCCGGACTCCTTTCAGCCTCTGTGAACCCTCATGAAGTTCATAAAGCTTTCCAATTTCCGCTTTGCACTCACTTCTGTTCCAGATACCACCGTTCTAGTATAACACCAACGCGGAGCGGCGACGCACTGGCGCCTACAAACCTAACATGGATACTTCACGCATTGCGCAATGCGTGAAGTATCCCTGTTAGGTTTGTAGGCGCTAATGCGTGCTACACTGCTACATGCTCTCTGCCCGCCCGCAGCGTGCCACGGCGTCTGAAGCAACTATTTCACACCAGATGTATTGCACAGTATCATAAGAAATTGAAGGCGCTCCAACAAATTAAGAATGACAGGCATCCTTCAAAAGTACGAAGCTTTCCTCGCAAAATAAATCAAGATACTACGGCACAAAAAGAGAGTGGTAGTCCAAGAACTAAGTCCTGGTATCCGTATTTCGTAACGTTTAGCATAAAATTTATCGCCTGGCTGTTGCTTAATCGCCATCGGCTATAAAAGGCTAAAAGAAATTGTACAGCCGGCTACAGAAGCTATTGGAAATCTTACAGCTGGCTTTAGGTCTATGGTATTTTGAAACACAGATTCTACTGCCAATTTTTACCAGGGATGGCTAAAAATCCAGGGGCCCAAAATGTAACATTAGTTTCGTTCGGAAATATGCCACCGTAGAGACTTGTCTCCCTTGTACTGTCGTTATTCACGATAGCTCTACCTGCGAGCAAATATATCATACGCATACCTTCGCGATCTCTTTTACATTCTGAATTTTCGGCCATTTTCTTGGATTTTTCGAAAACCAAGCCTCTATGAAACAAAAATGCTATGACATTTTTTCAAAATTTGTCTACGCCCAATACAATGGCTTCATGGGAATAGCACCCTCATGGATCAAAGAATATCTTCAGTTTATTTACGAGTATCTTCAGTGCTCCTTGATAGATTTGAAGGCAAATTGGCAGATCGGGAAATCGAGTTTACGAAATCTATCAAAAAAGGGAAGCACCTGAAACACTAATTGTGCGAGACGTGTTGACAAGGTATACTGTTTTGTAGAGGACTTCTCGCAGAATAATTTCAATGATAGATACAAATTTTATTCATCCAAACATTTGAGTGTATGGGCCTAGAGTTTTCCTTAAAACTCTTCATAATCAATAGGTACATAAAAGTAAGTGATATTTTAGGAGGATTTATCAAAATTTAGGCTCTTCTTCGCGAGAATATCGTCTCCTCTAATCTAATCACTTACCCAGCGGAGTTGCAAATAATCTGGAGAGAAGCCACCGGAAAAAAGATGACTTGAATTTGCAGGCGAGAGGATTTTAGCTTACAGGCCTTAAGTAAATCGAGAATAAAATCGCTTGAATAAAGCAGATTTTTGTTTGATAAAAAAAGCCACTTTTATATGTGAGCATTTTTTCCTCTCGGTTCAAGAACAATATCTCCTTGCCTTAGTGGCAAATTCAAGAAAACTTTTACTTGAACAATCTCTTTTTCAACAAGTGCCTCGTGTCAGTTCCCAAGTATAAAAACGTATCTACTTACATACTACAAAAGAAAGCCTCCCCGATTCTGTCCCTTTTACTCTCCTTCCTCATCAGCCTCCTAAATTAGTGTCACGCCAGTTTAAAAAAAAAAAAAAAAAACTCTAAAAAGCAGCGCTGAGCCGCCTTACTGTTAGGGATTGTCCCGCGCGCGCGACAGTGCATTCAGATGGACGAAAAGTGCCTACAATTCAACATGATACCACACCTGGCGCAGGAGCTCGATAAGTTGCGTTCTCATAACAGTTAGTTTCTACGAGACCTAGTGAAGGGGTAAGAAGCAGCTGTAAACATTGCGGCAAAAAAGCACTCTGTTATAAATCAGTAAGGATGGACATACCTAGATCTTTAAATATATATCAGACTCCCTAATCTATCAGTTCAAAATGAAAAATTCCAACGGGGCAAAATCGTGATATTTGAATAAAATTTTGGAAAATGTAAATATGCATATCATAAGGAGAAAATAGGAAAACTGACAGTTATTTAAGGAAAATCGGACTTCCTTTCTTTAACCGAAAAAACGCTACATTTCTTAAGCATGTTCTCAGATGATTGCTTGATTGTAACCTTCAATGCAAATTTACGAGATTTTAAATTGAAGGACTAGCTACCTTCTTCAGGTCAATAAAAATTCAGCTGGGTAAGTAGGTATGTACCCATGAGGTAACATATTTTAAATGAGGTAAAATTTAAAAATGTTAAGTTTTTCATTATCTTTCTTATATGGGGTGGGGATATTTTCTTCTTTTTTACAAATCATACGAATTGGATTTATATGAGCAAAAACAAATTTAAGGGCCGCAGCTACGATTTCAAGATTGGGAGGGGGTGTACACGAAAGCGGGGGGCAGATAAATCGCATACAAGATAAATCGCATACTCCCGTCGAAATCAGATAAATCATATACAGATGGATGGTGATCCGTATAATTTGCCAGTTTGTCAAACTGTTGGGCCATCGCGAAATGCATTCTGATTCCTGATCATTCATAGCCCTTCTTTCCTAAAAATAATGTAAGGAATTGTTTTTCTTTTTTTTTTTATTTCATATCACCAATAATTCTCATTTGGATTATTAATTATTTTACCACTTATTCAAAAATATTCGCAGGAAATTTTAAGATAATTTTTGAATTACCTACTTTTCCTTCGTAAAAATGAAGCAAAATAGGAAATACTTTTAAACAATACGAGTCAAGCATTTTCCCTTTCAAGCCAATGATATAAGTTACCATTCCTAAACTTTTAGACTCGAGTTTTTTTTCACAAGAATCTCAACGCACATGTCAGGATCTAAATTTATTCTCAAAAAAGTTGCCTTCGTGCAATAGGCCCAAGGTTACCTAGAGCACCATGTACTTACAGCAACAATTTAGCTTGGTGTTGAAATCCCACAAGGATAAAATGTCATTACTGAATCGGTAAAAAGCGAACTAATCTTGAAATAATTCTAGAATGACATCTAGGAGCTTCTCTTTTTTCGTCCGAGTGTTTTCAAGAAGGTCACTCTGTTACTTTAGATTTCAAATCAAGGTCGATATCTAACCAATGTGCTGTAAATTGTACATTTACTAAAATATTCATATATTTTTCAGCAATTTTTTTGCGGTGCCTTCTCTCCATTCCGTTGAGAATATTGAAATCAATAACTTGAAAACAGTGTTAGTCCATACAATTTCAACAATATCAGTCAGGCAGGTAGAATACTCTGTGACAGAAGTCAGTGGCACACATATCTAGTAACACGGAATATAAAGCTGACTTGTGTGTAGTGTGGTGCGGCCTGGATTTTCTACCGCATGAGAATGTCCCTTTTCATCCAGATGGTAATAACACTTTGTATTTCTGAAGCAATTCTCTTACATCCACAAAAACTAAAAAATAATCTAACAGACACGGTTGTGGACGTTTGCAAAAACGCTGTGAAGCTCTCTAAGCAATCGTTCTTTTACGTTGTCAACACTGATGTCAGGTTTTCTGTCAGCAACATTTTGGAACGCTTGCATGAAAGTTCGATCACTACAACCGTCTGTGACAATATCTGGCGTCTTGCAGAATTTACTCAAAGTTTTCGTCAAAAAAACATTGTTTTCTTTGTGAGGAGTTTCGAAAATATTCTCGATTTGATACTAGCTTCCTCAGCTAGGAGCACGAGCTACCGACAGAATGATTTTAAAAATGGAAATGGAACTCTCCAATTATATCAAAGAAATTATTCGAAATTCAACTATGCTGAAGAGTATGTGAATGGAACCTCAACGAATTTGCCCAATTATTGCATTCATATTGACCCATTCTTCGGATTCACGAGGAACAAACATAAATGCGATTTTGAATTGTTCATTGCCTACTCAGAGATGGAACCCGGCGTAGAACTGAGCGACCATGTTCATAACGCTACCCGTGGTCTATTCCGAAACCCAATTTGGAACTCTAAAAACCATCTGATCTTTGTCGTAAGTCCCTCCGAGGTTGGAGTATTTTATTCGACAGAAGCGAGCAATGAGTTGAGGTCATCGCTGGAAGATAAACCTGTGGCCGGAGGGAAAAGGGCGCAAATAGGGTGGGAGTTGCAGTTCCTCTTCAAATTTATGTGGCGTTTTTTCAAAGGGATAAAAACTGTTATTTGCCTCCAGGTGGATTGTTTCTACTACAACCCGTTCGCGAAACGTGTGTTACGGTACCCAATTTCGGGTGCCGATAATCAAGTCAACTTTGATTGGAACGATTGGGGCGGTTGGCAGTTTTCGGTAAAAATTACTGCGGAACCCGGCGCAGAGAGAGCCTCTATGTTCACTCTCTGGGAAGATATTTTGTCCGAAGCGCTTGAAGGTGTTCAAGAATCCAAAAAATGCGTGTTTTTCCCATTCGAAGAAACGGAAGGATTCGATTATTACGAGGACGGTCAGAGATATGGGCCGGATATTCTTATCGCGACGCATGGGCTCAGTCCTGAACACGGAAAAACCGATTTCGCAAATTTCGACGCGTTAGGCACCATTGAACACTGCAATTTGTGTATCGTGACCCCGCGTGCTGTTTTCGTACCCCAATTCTTGGTTTTTATTAAGTGTGTCGACCCCTCCGTTTGGTTATGTTTCTTGATGTCGGCTCTTGTGCTTTTACTCATGCAATATATATTCCAGTACTCACAGGTCAGAATATTCAGTCGGCTGTACTCAACCGTGGAGTTATTTTCTTACGAGGAGACGTCCGCTCTGCTTACCGCTTGGGAGTACTTCATGTGTGGGGCGCCAATGAGGCTTCTACTGGGACGCTTGCTCACAGGGAAAATCCTTTTTTGGATTTTTATCTTCGCTGCTTTAATATTTTCCACAGTCATTCAGAGTAGAATGTTTGACCTTTTAAGTGCTTACACGCGTTATTCAGAGATCGACACCGTGGAGGATTTAGCCGAGTCGGCTATGTACATACATGTCCCAGATATTGATACGTATTCAAATATGTTCCAACAATGGCCCCAATACGGAAAACTGAGGGAAAAGCTGATCCAAGACTTTTATTTTTACCGGAGCTTCTGGTATATTTATTCGGCCCAGACGAATGATTATTATATTTTTACCGGAAACTTGTCAAAAATAAGCTCAACGATGATGTTCGCAGAGTATTTTAACAGAGGCATTGCTGCAATAGATAAAAACGAACTAGCGCATATGAGGATGGATGCTTATGTGCTGAGCTTCCCTGATATGTTTCTCTCGCAAGACAATTTCTTACTAAAGACCTTCTTCGTCCCGCAAGGGATGGAGGTTCATCGTGTTAAGGAATGTCTCCTCTCATACCCATATTCGTTTAAAATGCCGAAAGATTCGTTCTTCTTCGAGCCACTGAATGAGAAAATTGTACAACTTCTCGAGACAGGCCAAGTAAAGAAATGGCTCGAAAGTTTACTAACCGGACAGAGTGTTTCACGGGATGGGACTATGGTGGATCATGTTTTCGGCGTCGAACGCCTTTCACTATCGACGGAGGACGGGCCGAGACCTTTCAACATGGTCGATTTGCAGCTTGCATTCATCACCCTAAGCGTGGGGCATTTGATTAGTTTTTTTGCGTTTACAGCGGAGCTTCTTATCGACTTTGATGGAACAGCCGTTCGTAAATTTCTAGCCAGACTCAAGAGGTCAAGGGTGGTTTCACGATAATTGGAATAGTTGTGTCGCTGTAACAGACAACACATTTTTCGGTCATATTTTTAGTAGAAATGATAATCACGTGAATTTTTTCGCAATAATCTTCAAAGAGTTACGTATTATAACGCTTTCTAATGATTTATTGCTCTACTACTCAATTAATTATGTAAATTCCGAAAATGTGCTGTCTGTTACGCGGTAAAAAGTCAGCGTAATAGACAGCACATTTTCGGACATTTATGTATTAAAATCCAAAAGTAGAGCAATAAATCTTTAAAATTGTTATAACATGTAACCCTGTGTAGATTAATACACAAAATTCGAGTGATTATCATTACTACTAAAAAAATTACCAAAAAATGTGTTGTCTGTCACGGCAACAAAAGTGTTCCAGTTATCGTGAAACCACCGTCAAGAACTTCTTTTTTGGAAAAATGCATTTTTTATTTTAAGAGAAAACATTGCGAATGAGTGCTAATCATCGTCGTCTCATGAACGAAGGAACTTAACTCCATTCAAAGGTGGCAAAATTGACTCAAACAATTCGATTTTTTTTACAAGAATGAACCTGTTCAATTTTTGTCCAAATTCTCATAATTTTTTCATTAGATCATTCATGAAATTTTCAGTCAAATTCTCCTAATAAAAATACAATTTTCGAAGGGCGATTTGGCAAAATTGAAATGGAGTTACATTCTTTCGTCAATAGCACTACGTCATGAGCACTCCAAGCTCAACCAGTAACTTAAAAACGGATTAATCCATTGATAGCAAAATATTTTCAAAGAGAACTCAAATTCTCCTCGACTTGCTCAAATCTGAATACTTTATGCAATGAGAAACCACTATTTCTGGTTCATTTGAAGATCAACATGTGCGCCATTAGTTTCCCTTTGCAGATGTGTGCTTTCACACTTGAGTCAGTAATGATGGTTCCTCATTGCAAAATGGAGAGAGTTGGCAAACGCACAAGTTCTTTTTTTATTTACCACCACACTGAAATCCTAATTTAGATTTAGCTTTTTAAAAAGTTTTTTCTTTGCGTTTAGTAAGCATTAATTTGTACATACACACGAGACACAAATTCCTTCAGTATTTATATCAAGATGTTATAATATAGCGTTTTTACATGTTTTGAAATCTTGAATGAAACTTTTCAAAAAACGTAAGTATTCATTAAAATGTATGAATCTATATTTCTTTATTCAAGGAGGAACTTAAACTGCATTTTTGAGAGACCGGTGTTGTTCGGTGCAAACTGCTGACATTGATTCGATTGCCCGCTCTTCGGCGCTTGCCTTGCAGACGGTAAACAGCTTAGGCAGAATGTGGCCAACGTAGTAGTTCTGAAATAAATCAAAGAGATTATAAAATGATTTTTTCATATGCCTTTTATGATACTTCAGAATTCTTTCTTTCGTATGTATTTAGACCTAAAATAGATTTGTTATTCCCAAGTTTAAATTGTATTAATCTTTCCTTACAGTGGGTCTAATAATTTTTCAAAAATAACCATAAGCTCACGGGAAAAGTCCAAAAATCACACAGAGAAAAAATAATTGCAAAAGATACCGGACTTCGGTGTATACCGAAGTTTTCCGATGTAGGTAAGCGAATTTTTCTTTGGTTACCTGAACCGAAAAAGTTTGGTGTTAGAAATGAACTAAAGTTCGGTATTTGCCACCGAATTTTTTTTGTGACTTTTTCCTCACAAGCTGGTTAAGCTCCACATGTTTAAGCTTTCTACCTCAGAAAGTACATACATACCACTGCATAAACATAATTTGGAACAGATAAGTCATACAGATCTCACAATTCCATGTAAAACTCAAAATGGCCGTCGTTGTGTGACTTCTTTTCCGATCATATTTACATAAAAAATAGACTGTTTGAAAATTAGGTATAATACTTACGCTGTTGTCAAAACAAAGCTTTTGGAACTGAATAGCTAGTTTTTTGAAACAGCGCCTGTGCTCAGTAAGTCAACCTTCAACCCTCCCATCGACAGATCCAAAATTTTATCCATTGTTTGATCCATCAAATGGGCCTGTTGCAAACTTTTGCTAGAGCAAAACTAAGAGTTGTTTCTTATAGATAATGCCTCAAAAATCACGATGAGCGCATCGGCAAACTCTGAAATGCACTCATAACTTCACAAACTGCGTAAGAAATTTGCGGTTTTTTGAGCTTCCCGCTTCAAAAACGATACTACGGCACAGGTGAACATTTTGTAAGAGGAGTCGTTCCATCGTCGGCAATAATCATCATAGCCGACGCCAATCCGCCAAAACACGTTTGATGGGACGAGATAACACCTGAACTGGATTAGACCAGATAACAATCGGTGTGTTAACGTTCATATTTTCCACGCCCGAATTGATTGACCTTGAACTCTCCTTGAATTACGCGCGGAACTGCGTGCAAGCGTCGGCCATGATGAATATCGCCGACGATGGAGCGACTCCTCTAACAAAATGTTCACCTATGCCGTAGTATCGTTTTTGAAGCGGGAAGCTTAAAAAAACGCAAATTTCTTACGCAGATTGTGAAGTTATGAGTGCATTTCAGACTTTGCCGATGCGCTCATCGTGATTTTTGAGGCATTATCTATAAGAAACAACTCTTATTTTTGCTCTAGCAAAAGTTTGCAACAGGCCCATTGCGATTCTGAAAACAATGTCATATTTATAGAAAATTAAAAAGCCGATACTGGTAGACCCGAAATTCAACAGTCAACAAAAATCAGAGATGGCTCTTGTTACCCATGAGGGAACGTCGGATCCCCAAATGTAAAAATTTCCGCAACTGCCGGAACACTAGTAAGGGGTTTCAAGTTTTCACTAGAAAGTCAAGATTCGCATTTTACACTCAATTTTTGATAAAAATAGCTTCTCTGAAATATTTTCATCCATATGCTAATCAGATACTTGGAAAAATTACAAATAACGTCATTTACGTGATATCTACTCCATTTGATCAGCGCCAAATGTCCACGCAATAACATGTTCATTCAGCACCAATCAAATGGATTTCAACCGCGATATTCATCAACGAGATATTAATCTCACTTAGGGGTTGATTTTCATACTTGCCGCTGCTTGAATGGCTTTCAGCGCATATTTTTGATGAGGAAACATACATAGTATATTTCAACTCGTACTATGTTTGGTGGCCCAATACTTCCTAACAGAGATATAATCGAAATTCCGACTCGAATTGTTTTAGCACGTCTCCGGTTTAAGATAAACATGCGTATCTTCATTGCAGCGTTTTAAAATTTCCCATCATAATGTATTTTTTAAAAGTTAAATAATAAAAATAATCTATTGAGAAATAAAAAATTCATGAAAAGATGTGTGGAGAAAATTTCCAGGAAATGCCTAGGAAAACTTTAAGGTTAGTTCCGTTAACAAATAAACAGTAAGCGGAGTCTTACACCGTTGCAACGAAATATACACATTTTTCTACTTAAGATAAATCGATATTCTTTATTATTCAAAGAATTACCAAAGAGCTATGGAAGTAAGGTCTTACACTGATGGTTTTTCTGTTAAACAGGTAAAACACGAGAGGAAATTTCACGGTACCTGCGTGAAATGCAGATCGGCTGTTTTTGACTAAATTTTTTTAAATACACACATCAGTCATTATTCATCTGCAGCGCAAAGTTTGTCCTCTTACAGAAGAAACTATGACTGAAGAAATTGGTAAATTAATGGTGTTGCTTATAAACTCTGATAGTCAAAAGTCACCATAACCGAAAATAGTGGTATTTTTACCATAATTTGAAACTGTCACCATTGTGCATGTAATTTTGGAAACATTCTCACTGAATGATAAAGATTTGACTCTTTATGGTCATGACCACTATTGATCAAGAGTTCAAATGGAACATCACATCTAGTAATTTCAATCATAGTTTCTGCTCAATGTGATTGTAACTAAAAGCAAAAGCTCTCAAGGCTCACCTTTTTCAACAACCTAAGTTCTTCCTCGAGCCGTGTTTTCTCCTCCTTGGACTAGGCGTTGGAGATCTGTCCCTCCAACATTGCGACCGGGATGTCTATCTCGGCCAGTCCCTTGGTTTTTTCCTCCTGAAAGTCGGCGTGATTAATTTCAATTGGGTCTCCCGTGTACATCTAATTAAAATGATTACCGCCGATTCTGTCTCTCTCCTCAACCCGTCACTTCTCCACGCTCTGTCCGCAAACTTTGAGCGAAGCCCAGTAATTAGAGTAACTGATAGTTATGAGTATCTTTGCCCCTCCATCATTCTCTACTTTGCTTCGTCCGCTTCCCTAGGTATTGAAAATCGCCAAAAAAAATCGAAACTCTTCCCTGGTTTTTGCCTTTACGTGATCAACGCACCTGGGATATCTGGATTATGATGCATGGACCTCTTATTTTGGCCTTCCCTAAATGAGGGGCTCGGTGGACAAGACGCATCACTGTTCAGTTTTTTTTAAAAAAAATTAACATATTAATGATTTCAAGTAAAACTAGTCTTAACTCATACTCTGTGAAAAATTCGCTCCCAAATTCCAATTTTTAAGCATCAAAAAGTCAGTTTGAACTTTCGTTCTGCCACAAGGATCCTTGTAATTTCGAAACTTCAAACACGTATCTCTCGAAATAGGATAAACTCCACTTATGCGCCTTGTCCTCCCAGCCCCTCAATTATTTTGTTCATTTGTGGCATCAACTGAAAGACTCAAATTTCAACAGTAGAAGAAGCCCTGATATGGCTAACTGCCTTCGGATTCAAAGAAATGATGAGATTTGCAGGTGTACCTATTTCATTATGATTTTTTGCGGTTGGTGCGATCGAGAGAGGAAGCGTCATAATTTGTCCAAAAAAAATAAATTTTGCAATAAACCCCTCTTTTTTGCTTCACCTAAGCGATGCGTCAAAGGTATTCAAATGGTGACGCATTTATACCCTACGTAAACCTTCCGTTGCTTTTGTTTACTTATAGAATGGAAGGAATATAGACTGTTCTAATTTCACCTGAGCGTCATCCTGAAAATACTTCCCTACCAACTGGGTTTCAAACATATGCTGATATTTTTCAATATTTTTTGGCGCGTATACGTAGTATACCGCCTTTGCGATCGTTTCGAACCCTGCTCGATACAATAACCGAGTCCCTTGGTTCCTTACCGAAAAGTGACTACCGCGAACTTCTGAGATTTTCCAAAGTGTGTAAAAAGTTTATTTATCCATCAATAATTATGATTTAAAGTTGTTTCTCATTCTGGGGGTCTCTAGTTTATGTGCAGTGAATACCAAGAGTCTACGTTACTTGGTTTTTTTAAAAAAAGCCTAAGAATGCGACGCGCTGATTTAAAATATGCATATATAAGCAGAATCAAGCGAACTGATTCGAGGATGGCTGAGCAGGTCGGCACTCTCGGAATGAGAATTTAACTCCTCCGTTTTGTTCAAAACGTTGCTTTGACAGATCTGCAACCTCGGTTATACTTTTCAAAAGTTGGTACCCGTGCTCTGATAGTGCAATCTGTGTAAGTGCAATCTGTGATGAGCCTCTAGACTCATTAGACCATTAGCTAAATGTGGCTCAATCTTACCCCTCTCTTCCCCACGCTCCTGATCACTGCGTCGGCGTCTCGACGAACAATAGCTAATGACGGTCGCCAAGCGAGGCCGGGATCCTCAGCCCCTCGCCCAATTACTTACGCTTCATTAACCATTTCACCGTCACGC